>NC_140585.1:189675016-190395016 GCF_964204655.1 Triturus cristatus | reverse complement strand
CCATCTGTGGGATTATGACTGAACGCCTCTAAACCGTAACGATATCGCAGTGCTGTGGAGCCTCGGTTGGCCTGGGATAGCTGCCCTCTCTCAGGATGCTAGTGCGTAGAGCTACTCGCTTGGGGACCAGAGCGCTGACAGAAGAGGGCCGCCTCCATCGCCCTTAGTGCACCGCATGTTTGTGGGGCACCGGGCGCTAAATCATTCGTAGACGACCTGATCCTGGGTCAGGGTTTCGTAAGCAGCAGAGCAGCTACCTCGCTGCAATCTATTGAAAGTCATCCTCTGAGCCAAGCTTTTGTATTTCTGTGAGTAGGCACCCGAAGATGCCCTCCTCCACCACACCCAGAGGTGGGTCCCTATGCTGCTGGGATGGTGGGAGGAATGCAGAGTGGGCTCGCGGGAGGCCGCCTCAATCACATGCCCTCCAGCACAGGGGTCTCCCCCTCTTGTCCCTGCGCCACCGGGGTGGGGGGTGGGGGCCACCATCCCTTGTGGGTCAGCATGGTGCCAGATGGCCCTTCTCCCTGCTCCCAAACAAGTCGAGCAGGTAGGTGAGCATCCACAGGGAAGGAGCTACCAGAGCAGCGGCCTTGGAGCAGCAGACAGCAAGGGTGACTAGGTCCAGCTGTCCCTGGCCATCTCGGGGCTGGGTCATCTCAGCCCATCTGGTCACCTGGCTGCATGACCAGATGGCCCTGCGGGCCAGGTGACCTGATGGCCCAGCCGGGGTCCCCGAGCCCCCGGGAAGCGGAGCCCCGAGCCCTGCAAGGGTGGGCGGGACCCCTACCGCTCAGGCTCAGGCGGGCAATGGGCGTCCTTCGGCCCCAGCAATCTGATCGCACCTTTTCCTCTGGTTGCACACAATGCTTTCCAATGGGGTGTTCAGATGGCCGGGCCGTCCTGGAAGTCCCGATGAGGGCTTTTCCACCTCCCCGATCCCAGCCAAGGCTCCAGGAGGTTGGGCACCTCCGTGCCCTTGGTCCCCTCCGTCACTCAGTAAGCACGGGTTACCAGAAAGAGGGGTAGCTTTCCTACAGATTATTAGGGGCTGGGTATGCCGGTATACCCCACCCGGGCTGGCGGTTCCCAGCCGGGGCCAGATGGGCTATTCCCAGACAACACCTCCCTACCCGTCCAGGGCTCCCTACTTCGGCCCATGGCGTGGCAAAGTGCCCGGGATGGGCTCAATCGGTCCTGGGTAGTCCTCCCCCAGGCGTCCATGTCCGAGAGCTCCTGCGGACTCCCCGTACCTGAGGCCCAGCTGGGGTCTCCAAGCACCCGGGAACATGCAGCCCCCAAGCCCTGCAAGGGCAGTCGGGAGCCCTCCCGTGAAGGCTCGGGCGGGCAGATGGGTGTCCCTTCTGTCCCAGCCGTCTGGTCGTGCCTTTCCCCTCGGTCATCTGGACGTGCGCAATGTTTTCCAATGGGGTGACCAGATGGCCGGGCTGCCCTGGAAGACCCGATGAGGGCTCATTTGCCTCTTCGATCCCAGCCAGGGCTCCAGGAGGTTGGGCGCGTCCACGCCTAGGGTGCCCTAAGTCTCACGCTGCGCATGGGTTACCAGAAAGGGGGGTAGCCTTCCTCTGGATTACTAGGGGCAGGGTACTACGGGACCCCTCTCGGGCTGGCAGTTCTCAGCCGGGGACCAGATGGGCTAGGCCTGGGTGGATGAACCCGTTTTTCCAAGGGCCACCAACAATGGGACCACCAATGCTACCACAGATGGGCCCAAATTACACACAAAGGCCACCTTTTTTAGGAAGAGGCCAGACCAATCAGAGGACAAGACGAAAAGGAGTGACCTGGATGGACCTGGAGCGACAGGTCTACACCAGGAGCATGACAGGAACGAAACCAGGAACAAGCGCGACACCCTCATAATCAATCTAACAGACATAACCATAACCAAGGAACAAGAAAACGTCCTCAACAAGGGACTTGGGTATGTTCCAACACCCCCCCTTGACACTTTCAAGCTACAGTGTGAAATGGCTGAATTTTTCAGAAAGCTGAAATTAAAAGCCTTCTTTAACAATCAAGAAGAACATGCCATGGATGGAGACACAACACTCCGTCGCAAAACCAACTTCTGCCCCATGAACCACCAAATCCCTATCGAAATATTAACTTTCGAGCAGGCAGTCATGAAGGAAGTGGATGATCTAAAAGACCACACTAAAAGACCCTTCATGAATATATTGAATGCAGAACAACAGGCACTGGACGAACTACGACAGAATGGAGATCTAGTAATAAAGCCGGCAGACAAAGGTGGAGGGATTGTCTTGCTTAGCAAAGAAAGGTACGACCAACAGTGCTTAGAACTACTCTCAGATGAAAAATTCTATAAAAGGATCACGACAGATCCTACCAAACGATTACAAAGAACAATCGAACTCATGATCGATGAAGCAGAATTGACCAATTTTTCTGAAGAAATGAGGCCAAATTCTTAATAACTAAAACACCATGGGTATCGTATTTTTACTCTCTTCCAAAGATTCACAAGGAACGGAGACCCCCTACTGGACGACCCATCGTCTCAGGGATTGGTTCAATTCTTGAACCACTCTCACAATTCACTGGCCAATACTTAAAACCACTGGTACACAAACACCAACATATCTAAAGGACACCAGAGACCTGTTGAATCTCCCGAAAGACCAAACATACTCAAAAGAAAGCATGCTACTTGTAGGACTAGGCGTAGAAAGTCTTTATACAAGTCTACCCCAACAAAAGACCTTAGACACACTGGAAACTCTACTCTCTAACAAACAATGGGACTTCAAAACATCTAGACATTTCTTTTTGGAATGATGCAAGTTAGCCTTAACAGAGAACTACTTTGAATATAACAACACCATGTACCAACAATGTCATGAGACTTGATGGGTAGCACCTTCGCCCCGAGTGTGGCAGGGCTGTATGTCAGCGACTTCGAAGAAACACACATACAAAACATCTTGAACCCCTTTCTACAGAGGATTCTTTTTTGGAAGCGCTATATAGACGACATCATCCTGATCTGGGAAGGTGACATGGAAAGTCTGAGTAACTTTCATAGATGGATCAATACAAGGGATGAATGGCTGAAGTTTACCTATACGGCAGATAAGAATAAATTGGATTTCCTAGATATAACTATCTATGTTGAGAATGACACAATCCAAACATATTTCAAACCAACATCAAAGAACAGCTTACTCTCCTACAAAAGCTTCCACCCGCGATCGCTCAGGGATAACCTTCCTTACAGCCAGCTCTTGCGTCTTAGACGTAACTGCAGTAACATCCAAGACTACAAGAGGCAAGCAAAGAACCTATGCGACAAACTGAGGAATCGTGACCCTGAAGAAACAATCAACAGATGCCAAAAGAGGGCTAGAAACCAACCTAGAGAGAGCCTTTTGGAGACAACACAAAAGGCACAAGAAAGGGATGTGGTAACATGTGTAAGTACTTACAATACAGCCTCAAACGATGTCAAAAGATTGTTAACAAAAATTGGCAGATCCTGACTTCAGGATCCCTGAATTGGAAGAAACCAAGATTTGCAAATAAAACAACCAGGAACTTAAAAGACATCCTGGTCCATACCGGACTGCCACCACAAATACGAGAGGAACCGACCCCAAGACTATGGGATAGCCCCCGAGTGGTGGGTCATTATCCATGCAGTTCCTGCTCTGTCTGCAATTTGACAACTGCAACAAAAACCATCCATCTTTTGCAGATCTTTAAGTGGACGATTAAATACCACACTATCTGCAACACAACACACGTGATCTATATGATCATGTGTCCCTGTGACTTACGTTACATAGAGATGACATGTCGGAAAGCTAAACAAAGAATATGCGAACATAAGAGCAACGTCAAATGGAAAAAAAAGTACATCAAAAATGAGCAACCACTTCATAGAAGTAAAACACACTACCAGTGACTTAAAATGGGTAATTTTGGAACCCTTGGCAACAAAAAATCACAATACAGAGAAAATACTCTTCGAAAAGGAACAGAGATGGGTCCACCTCCTTAAAACAAACACCCAAGGGCTGAACGATAATATCCCGTGGCTGAGCATAGGACTTTAAAATCCAATCTGTACCTCAAAAAACCACCCTAAAAAGCTCTTGGGCTGGATAACTATACTAGAATTGCCAAATTTGATAATATTTCTTAAATGATAGAGCTACAGAAAGTTTGTTTTTTCCTTTCCAATACCAGCTAATTTTTAACATCAAAAGCCAAAAACTGAACACATCAAGGAAGAGCCAGCACAAGTCACACTTACACTGGGCAGCAGGTACTCATCACAATAGATAAAGAAATAAAAAACAACCAACTGGAACTTATCTTTGTTTATGATAACACACTTGAACAAGTTTGCCAGACCACTACAATCATTTTTTGTTAGACTCCCATTTTTAATAACATACCCTCTTAACATTGGAGTTACGCATAGTCTTTCCTTTAGCTCTAACCCCGGCTGCATAAAACATCACAAGCCGGAAGCTGAACACATCCAGGCAACCAGAGGAAGTGTCAGCACAAGTCGCGTTATACTGCGTAGCAAGTACAGAGAAGAAGCCACGAGGACGCAATGAAAAACCGTAGCGTCTTACACTTCACAAAATCTAAACTGCTTTATACTGTTGTGCCTAGCAGGTAACAAGCTCCCTGCCAGCCGTTGGAGTCCGTAATTTAGGACTTAAGGTATGAAACTATGCCACACAGTCTGCCACTTAAGAGTTGTTGATAATACGCATCTTAAAAAGGGTCATTGGCACATATCTAGTAAACGGCAAGCGCACGATACAGTGATGTTCATAGATATCAAAGTGTCCGATGAGAATAGGCGGCGGACACCATTTGACATAGTATAGCACTACGTCTAACCAATAATTAATGGCCGAGGTGCGCCCCGCGTCCTGCTTTTTCAAAACAGCACGCGCACTTGAGCTATTTAACCACAGTGCACGGTATACTGGCATGATACCTAGCCATGGTGAACGCAAACTAGTTTATAAGAATGTTTCTACACTGAATGCCACAACTTTTCTTTAACACACATCAGTCTATAAACAGTAATATTATACCAAAAAATACTGTGGGTCTAAAGAAATATAATCTGTGTGGATACCTGATATATTCAGAAAAGTGAAAACCATCTGGGGTGTACCCAAAGAGGTTGAGTTCCCATCACCCACAAAGGTGGCTATTCATCATTTGGGAGCTCTGAACTAAACCATAAAAACCAACCACTTGGATAATAGTGGCGGTTGTATGGTAGTCCCAGTCGTGGGTGACCAAAAGTAGGGTGATGGTTTGCAGTGCCAAGAATATAAAAGGAAAAAGTGCTATTAAAAATGGCTACCAAGACACAAACAATTTTATTCTGGTGCTATCTTGATGCCACTTTAAAAACAGTGCGTGGACAGTGTAACAAATGACTGTCAGAGTGGTGGTCTACATGTTTCGGCTATCGGACTATGAAGTCCAAGCTCTCATCAGGACCTTTCGCTACTGCAAAAACGTGAACAAAGGAAACTTATGTGAATTAGTAGTTGGGATGAAATCCCAATACGACCTTTTATGTTAGTCCGTTTCCCTGGAATTTTTGGGAGGGGAAATCAGAAACCCGTCAATATTCGGGTATGTACCTCGCCTCGCCTGGCATCCGCTCAGGACAGGAGGCACCGCTCTCTCCGTCGGTACCCCACGCTAGAAGCTGAGCTTTCCCCTCCCAAAAATTCCAGGGAAACGGACTAACATAAAAGGTCGTATTGGGATTTCATCCCAACTACTAATTCACATAAGTTTCCTTTGTTCACGTTTTTGCAGTAGCGAAAGGTCCTGATGAGAGCTTGGACTTCATAGTCCGATAGCCGAAACATGTAGACCACCACTCTGACAGTCATTTGTTACACTGTCCACGCACTGTTTTTAAAGTGGCATCAAGATAGCACCAGAATAAAATTGTTTGTGTCTTGGTAGCCATTTTTAATAGCACTTTTTCCTTTTATATTCTTGGCACTGCAAACCATCACCCTACTTTTGGTCACCCACGACTGGGACTACCATACAACCGCCACTATTATCCAAGTGGTTGGTTTTTATGGTTTAGTTCAGAGCTCCCAAATGATGAATAGCCACCTTTGTGGGTGATGGGAACTCAACCTCTTTAGGTACACCCCAGATGGTTTTCACTTTTCTGAATATATCAGGTATCCACACAGATTATATTTCTTTAGACCCACAGTATTTTTTGGTATAATGCTTGTTGATTGGGGATTTATACTGTAGGTGGTCTCTAAATACATCCCTTGGACCCTCTTTACCCACACTCCCCCTTTTGTGTAGGGTTGTCTTATATTGAGTATAAACAGTAATATCCACAGACCGTTTACAAAGTTGCTCTTTCTTAGGAACACTCGCGACTACAGGTATATTGCACATATGACCTCAAAGCCCCAATGGGGTCCGCACTAACCCAAAGAATAAGGTGCAGAACTAATAGACTAATCGCAGTTACTCCTTATCTGTTGTATAACGAAAAATCCTAAGGTGACACCCCAGTAGCTTGGAGACAACACAGGGTAATGAAATTTCATACTGAGCACCTTTTGTGAGACAAAATGGAAATATTGCCAATGAAATTTTGCCTAAAATGTTTGTCATAATATCATGCAGGAGAGAAAGAATTGCCATTTTTTAGTTACTTTAATTTTCTTTTTATTTTTTATTTCTTCTGAGAAAAGACAGCACGCCATTTTGGAGAATACGCAAAATGACATTTGCATCTTTTGTCTTTTTGTTTCCTCCTTTACTTTGAACAGGTCCTATTTGACCACATGAGAATCGGGTCAACACACCCTGACTCATAGAGACCCAACAAGATACGGCCTCCACCACTTTTTCTTCTTCTTTTTAGGTTCTGAAGAAAGCCCACTTGACCCACATGGGCAACAACAAGGGCTGAAACATGTCGACCTTTTTTATGGACACTCACAGTGCGTTAGACCACTAACCAGTCTTCCCACGCACGACACAGATTTTAATAAATCTCGAACCCATGCTGATTCAATTAATAAATCTGGGTATACGAGTTTTTAACATCACCTCTTGAGACTCACTTCACTAAAAACACTCCCACTTTTCTTTGATCACTACTGCAATAACCAGTGGTTCACCTCCGGATGGAGGAAGCATACAAAAACTAACCCTATGATGATGCTGTCACCTTTTTAAGAGCAGGGTGGAGAATCAAGATATACCGAATTTTCGACTTGTGTACATGAATGAGTGTTTTTTATTGGTACACTGCACGAATTTTGCAAAACCCTGGTTACTCAGGTCAAGTGATCCATTCCCATTTGATATCTAATTTATGAATAAGAAAGCTGAATGGATCACAGTTCCTTCTTTCTCCCCCCTGTGATTTAATACAACACCTCTCCACCGTCTGGGGCTCCGTCCTCTGGCCCGCAGCGTGGCAAAGTGCCCGGGACAGGCTCCATCGGTTCCTGGGCAGTCCTCCCCCGGGGGTCCTGGCCCAGGAGCTCCTGTGGGCCTCCCCGTGCCTGAGACCCAGCTGGGGTCTCCGATCCCCCTGGAAGCAGAGCCCCCAATTCCTCCAGAGGGCAGGCGGGAGCCCTCCGGTGAAGGCTCGGGCGGGCAAATGGGCGTCCTCCGGTCCCGGCCATCTGATCGCACCTTTTCTCCTCGGCCATCTGGTCGCGTGCAGTGCTTTCCAATGGGGTGACCAGATGGCCAGGCTGGCCTGGAAGTCCCGATGAGGGCTCATCTGCCTCCCCGATCCCAGCCAGGGCTTCAGGAGGTCAGGCGCCTCTGTGCCCTGGGTCCCCTTCGTCACTCGCAGGGAGGTGAGCAGCCCCAGGAAAGAAGCCTCCTGAGCAGTGGCCTCAGAGAGCCTGGCCACAGTCGCTGTCGTCAGACGGCAAGGGTGATTGGGTCTGGCTGTCTCAGGCCATCTGGGTACTGGGTCTTCCCGGGCCATCTGGGTGCTGGGTCTTCCCAGGTCATTGGGTCGCCTGGCTGCCCAACCAGATAGCCCTGCAGGCTGGGTGACCAGAAAGCCCTGCTGGCCAGGCGACCAGATTTCCTTGCGGGCCGAGCGACCAGATGGCCCTGCAGGCCCGGCGACCAGATGGCCCTGCAGGCTGGGTGACCAGATGGCCGGCCTGTCGGCTGGCCAGGCCATCTCCAACTTTTATCCTTCCCCAGGGTTCTGTAAGCCCCCCACTACGCAGCGGCTTAACAGTAGAGAAAAATGGGCTCCCTGGGCAAGCCAGCGGGGCGAGGACATGGCCTGGGCTTAACCCTCCTTGGTTCCGCCTGAGGGTCCGGGCGCTGGGGACGGGGGTCCACCGGGGCCCGGGGAGGCTCTCCCCAGCCTGGCCAGGGCTCGGAAGCTGGGACCGGGCACGGGGCTTGAGCTCTGTCCGGCAGACCCCGGGGTGCGGGAGCCCCCCGTCCTGCAAGCCAGCCGAGGGTCCGGGTGCTGGGGACGGGGGTCCACTGGGGCCCGGTGTGGCTCTTCCCAGCCTGGCTAGGGTTTGGAAGCTGGAATTGGGCCCGGGGCTTGAGCTCCGTCCTGTAGGCCTGGGGTGCAGGAGCCCCCCATCCTGCAAGCCAGCTGAGGGTCCGGGTGCTGGGGACAGGGGTCCACCAAGGCCTGGGGAGGCTCGCCCTGGCCTGTCTAGAGTTCGGGAGCTGGGACTGGGCCCAGGGCTCGAGCTCCGTCTGCTGAGCTCCGGGGTGCGGGAGCCCCCCTGGTCCTGCAAGCCATTGGAGGGTCCGGGCGCTGGGGATGGGGGTCCATGAAGGCCCAGGGAGTCTCCCCTGGCCTGGCTGTGTTCAGAAGCAGGGACCGTGCCAGGGAGCAGGGGTGGCTGGCTAACTTCGCTTCGCTGGTGGAGCGGAGTTCTCTGCCCACCCATAGAAAGCACCTGGTCCGGATGGATTTCCAGTAGCATTTTATTCTCACTTTTCCAAAGCGCTTCATCTGCATCTTCATTCTCTACTTACATTTTTCATTTCTTCTAATGCCTCTGGTGGTACTTTTCAAAATGCTCTTATTTGCCTAATTCCTAAGGAAGGGAGAGACCCTCAATATTGTAAAATATTTCAGACCGATATCTTTAGATAACTCCGATTTTAAATTATTCACTAAATGACTAGCTCTTTGATTAGAGTCCTTTTTGCCTTGTATCATTTGTTCAGGGCAAGCTGGCTTCATTAAAGTCAGATCCATCTCTGATAATACTAGGACTTTTAAAAAATATTTTGCATAAATCAAACAAATATCCTCATTCACTCGCGGCTATCTCACTTGATGCAGAGAAAGCTTTCGATCGTATGGATTGGTCTTTTATTTTTCATACTCTTTCCTGGTTTGGTTTTGGACCTAAATTTATTTCTTACATTTCTTTATTATATACATCACCCAAAGCTTCCATTTTTGTTAACGGTTCTATTTCCAATTGTTTCGCTTTGCACAGAGGGGTCCGCCAGAGCCTCTTTCACCACTCCTTTTTATCCTTGCGCTGTAACCCTTCCTTGCTAAAATTAATCAAAATCCTCATATTCATGATGTCCAAAATGGTAAAACTCATATTAAAATGAGTGTCTACTCGAATTATATTTTATTATATCTATCGAATCCAGAAATCTTTCTTTTAGCCTTCTGGGCAGAGGTTAATGCGATTTTTCTCACTTTGTGGTTATAAATTAAATCCTGATAAATGCGAAATCATTCCTCTTAATGTTCTATGTTTTAAACATGACTTACTTTCAACTAATTTTACATGGAACTCCCAAAAAATCAAATATTTAGGTTTATGGTTTGCTCACTTTGTCACTGAATATGACTCAAGTAACGACTACAATATCCAATTTTGCTTCTAAATGGAACCCTCTATATTTATCTTGGTTGGGCAAACCTAATACTATTAAAATGAGGCTAGTTCCTGTTAATCTCCATACTATTTCTGCTATTCCACTTAATTTTCCCTCATATTTCTTCAAGAAAATGTATTCTATTCTATCGGTCTTTCTATGGAATAAAAAAAAATACCTATGTCCCTTGCTATGCTTAAACGTAATAAGGCACTTGGAGGTGTTAATTTCCCTGACTTTCAGATGTATCATAAGGCCTTTCTTCTTAAACAGCTCTCTAAATGTTTAAATCATTCATCTTCAGATACTTCTCCAATATGGAAAGATGTTGAATTATCCTTTCTTCTCCCTTTCTCATTTCAGGATTCTCTTACATTCACTCATAGGATACAATTTTCATCCACATAAAACTTCTCTAAAAGCATTTCAATAAATAATTAATTCACACCTCTCTGATGTTGGGCGCTTTCTCAACTCTTCGATTTGGCATAATCGTTTTATAACAATTAATATTAAACCCATATTCTGGAAATCTTGGCGAGACACGGGGCTGCTTTAGATTCACCAACTTTACTCACATGATACCTTTCTCACTTTTCCTGAAGCACGGACCCTTTATGGCCTTTCAAATTCATATTCTAATAAATTCAAGGCATTGATTCCTTTGATGCTCTTGTCTTTATCCTCTCAATCTTTGACTTGTCCCCCCTCATCATCTCATTGTAATATCCTTTCCATATTAAGTGCCCAAGCAAGTGCTTCTTCCATTTATAAATTTCTCTACAAACCCACAGAACATAGAAATAAAACCAAAGTGGAATTACAGTGGGAACGCGAGTTTCATAGTTCATGGTCCATTTAGTTTTTGGACAAATTATGGATCAAAATACATGACACCTCAAGATCGGCTAGTACAACACAAACACTTTTCTTTTAACACAATAGACTCATGTTCACTCCATCATCTCTGCCTACATTTTTACCTACAATTGCTCCAAATATTTGGTCTTGCAATGCTTCCAATGCAGATTTATTTCACATGTTATTCTCCTGTCCATATACCCATCAATTTTGGTTGAAAATATGGTCTCAAATCAATATTATCATTCACACTCAATTTCCCTTTATTAATTTTTCTAGGCTCACTCTCTGAACAATGGCAAATCACCACATGTAATACAGACATTGTTGATTTACTAATTGCAATTGCGTTTCAGCATATCACCAAAAATTAGAAACAATCCACACAATTATTCTTCCATGCTTGGTTGTATAGTGTCTGTTATAATCATCAACTTGATCGTGCCTATATTTCTCCTCTATCCCTACTTATTAAAAGAGAACACTTATGGTCACCTATTACTATTTTCTTAGATGCTTCTGCTAAAAAATTTGCCCAACACCGTCCATTGCTGGAAGAAGTTCCTAAACCTTCATGAACGGATTTCCATAATTTAATATATTGTTTTTTTTTATCTATTTATTTATATTTACCTTACAGTTATTTATATCTACTTTACAGCCATTACTTCCTAATTGTGCATATTACTTTATATTGTATTAAGCTCTCCTACTCCTTCATTAGATTATAGTACGATTATTATTATTTTCCCTCCCCTTCAGCTATTTTTTCTCTGTTATAGTTCCTGTATCCTTTTTAATTATGCAACTGTTTGTTTTTTGCTGATTGTTTATTAAGTCATCATCTCATTTAGGGGCCCATTAGGATTGCGGTCTTAAAACCACCCGACCGCTATGGTAGCAGAAAACAACCGCCTGCCGGTACCATGGCAAAACCAGCGGTCCGATTAGGACCAACCGCCCCAAAATAAGACCGCAGCGGAAAGAGCGAAAGAAAAAATGCCTGTAGCGCTTCCCGAAAGGGTCAAAAGCCGTACGCGTCGTATGGATTCTCCGCGGAAACACACCAACCCGCTGCCACGGTAGCGGAGATACCGGCCGGAAAATGTGGATATCCCCGATGTGCCTGCGATATGTTCCGCTGTTTCCGACCGCCATGGTCGCAAACAGTGATGAATGGGAGATACGGCAGAAGGGCTGTAGCATAGCCACCTCTGCGGACGCTCCGTGAATAAAATGACGGACAATATGAAAACACACAACATGGCCACCAAGTGCACACAGAAAACTAATTCTGCCCCCCAAAACACCTAACACATCCCAAAGACACACACCCTTGGCAAATCAGAAAGCTAAAAATCCCAGGACAACCCTCACAACACACCTGACAGCAATAACCCACATTGACACACCCACATAGCTGAGTATAAAACCAGCCCCTTCCCTGACCACAATCCTTTGCAATACTCCACAACAGAAGGGCCCAACACCACAGCTGAAAGGAGAGGCAAATCAGCACAGCACAGCACACAGACATTACCACCACCAACACCCCTTCCACACCTGCACCTCTAACCCCTTTGCACATCACACACCATACACATCACCACCACAACCATCACTCCCACACCTGCACCTCTGACCCCTTGGCACATCACACACCATGGCACCATAGAAAATCCCAATATTCGCAGAGAGTGAGTTGAAGGTTATGGTAGATGAGATAATCAGAGTTGAACCACAATTGTTTGGTAACCTGGCCCAACAGACATCATTAGCCACAAGAGCACAAATGTGAGTAAGGATAGTTAATAAGGTCAATGCAGTAGGGACCACTCCGCGCAACAAACAGGAAATCCAGAAGCGGTGGCAGGACCTGAAGATTTTTGTGAAGAAGAAGAGGAGCAAGAACAGTGAGCTGGCACAGATGACTGGTGGTGGCCCTCCTGTCCCACTAAAAACATTCACTTCATGGGAGGAGAAGGTGCTTACCATACTGCATCCAGAGAGTCTCTCAGGAATAGCCGGGGGAGTGCCGGCTGGTAAGTACAAACAAATCTATACCATCACCCTGCTACGTACTGTCTTGCACAACTACAAAGATACACCTCCTAGGCCTAAGTCCATTAGTCTGCACCACAATACCCAATACAGGTCTCACAGATGTAACATTCGGTTCATCTGAATCACCCCAAACCTACACAACATTTACAGGGTGGCATGTGTCTAGGCAACCAGCACCGCAACTCCCACCATGCACCCCTGTGCCAGCCCTGAAAGGATGGAGCACTCCCTCCCACCCAGATGCATGTGGTAGCCATTGTATGGTTCCCCCTTACCTAACAGGTAGGTAGCCATCTTCCCAGGGAGGGCTGTTTGAGGGTGGGAGGCCTGCACTACAACTCCCACCATGAACCCCTGTCCCACCCCTGAGCAGGATGGAACACTCCCTCCCACCCAGATGCATGTGGCAGCCATTGTATCTCACCAACAAAACTCACAGGTAGGTAGCCATTTACCAGGGTTGTTCTGTCTGGGGGTGGAAGCCCTGCTCCACCACTCACACCATAAACCCCTGTCCCAACCCTGAGCAGGATGGAACACTCCCTCCCACCCAGATGCATGTGGCAGACATTGTATCTCACCAACAAAATTAAAAGGTAGGTAGCCATTTACCAAGGTTGTTCTGTCTGGGGGTGGGAGGCCTGCACCACCACTCCCACCATGCACCCCTGTCCCACCCCTATGCAGGATGGAGCACTCCCTCCCACCTAGATGCATGTGGCAGCCATTGTATCTCACCAACAAAACTAACAGGTTGGTAGCCATTTGCCAAGGTTGTTGTGTTTGGGGGTGGGAGGCCTGCACCACCACTCCCAGCATGCACCCCTGTCCCAACCCTGAGCAGGATGGAGCACTCCCTCCCACCCAGATGCATTTGGCATCCACTGTATCTCACCAACAAAACTCACAGGTAGGTAGCCATTTGCCAAGGTTGTTCTGTCTAGGGGTGGGAGGCCTGCACCACCACTCCCACCATGCACCCCTGTCCCACCCCTGAGCCGGATGGAGCACTCCCTCCCAACCAGATGCATGTGACAGCCATTGTATCTCACCAACAAAACTCACAGATAGGTAGCCATTTACCAAGGTTGTTCTGTCTGGGGGGAGGTCTGCACCACCACTCCCACCATGCACCCCTGTCCCACCCCTGAGCAGAATGGAACACTCCCTCCCTCCCAGATGCATGTGGCAGCCAGTGTATGGTTCCGCCTCACCCAATGAGTAGATAGCCATCTTCCCAAGGAGGGCTGTTTGGGGGTGGGATGCATGCACCACAACTCCCACCATGCTTCCTTGTTCCCAGGCTCAGCCATATGGAGCACTCGACCACCCAGAAGCATGTGTCAGCCATTGCATTGTACACCTTCACCTAACAGGTAGGAAGCCATCTTATGCTCTCTTGTTTCACCCCTGAGCAGGATGTAGCCCTCCACCACAAACACAGAGAGATGTGTCACAAATTCCACTCAATTGTAAGAACCAAACAGGTAAGGAGGCAGTGCCTGCACCCAGCCATTCCTCCCAAAAAGCATGTTGCCATATGACAACACAAGCACTCTCAACACACCAAAATTCACAGAGATCCTAGTGCCACTTACAGTGTGCAGCCAGCCAAGCGAATTTAACTGTCACAGCAACCAAAGTGTGACTCACCAGTTCACATGTTGATGAAAGTTGTTGCACAACAATGCACAGCACTGAATGCCATGTGTAAGTGCCATGAGGCCAGAGCATCAATTACCATATGAGAACAAAGAAAGCATGTGTGACAATACAAACTGAGGTTTGCACATGGCATGAAAAAGGAATACATGAGATAACAATGGTCAGTCCATGCTCAACTGTAACCTCTGCCAAGCAGAGTGATCCAGAAAGACGTTTCACATTAAAATGTTGTGGCGCTAGTCGTCAAATGACAACATGTCCTTGAAATCACAAAATATGCACATTGCGCATTGCATCTATTGACATGTCACACCATGGACAAACAATGCATGTCCTGCCACAGCAAGTCAGGATGCACAGTAGTGTGCAGACAAACAATGTAACAACTAGTAAACGATGTTGTGTATGAGCAGTGAATAAGGTACATCTGACACCATGCTTGAAGGTTGCACCTCAATGACCATCTCCCCTCTGTCCCACAGGTGACCAAGAACTGACTGCAGAGGATGACAACAGCAACCTGCTGAGCCAGTCTCCCCCCCCCTGCAACATGGACTCTCGGATGTTGACTCCCTGGATTCTTTGGATGAGGAGCTCAAAGCCGGCCCATCTGGTGTGCCAGGGCGCAACAGGTCCCAGGATCCCATTGTCCCCCCACAACATCTGCTGCAACAACAACATCTCTGCAGCCCCCTGCTGTAACGGCCTGTGTGTCCTCAACAAGCACCACCACCACCACCATCAGTGCTGCCTTCAACACCCTCCCAGCACCAGAGGATGACCACTCCACACCACCAACTGAGGAGCGCAAGGAGAGTATGCGTGTGTCTCTAGTGGTGAGGCAACAGGTCCATGGCAGCAGGACAGGTGGGAGGACAAGGGTCAGACATAGACAACCGGACACTGGGACCGAAGCCCTGGATCTCATCAACAGAGTCATTGGGGCCTATGAACAGGCCCAGGGATGAACGGGCCAGACTGGTGAAGATGCACGTGAGCTCCTCCTGCTGAAGAGGTCCATGGGCACCCGCATGGGACAAATTGTAGACCTCTTGGGCCAGCGAGTGGCGGTACTGAGGAACAGGCCTGCGCCATAACCAACACCTCCACCTCACTCTGGTGGGCTGCAGGATGACAGTTCACCATCCTCCCCTGCGGCCACAGAGAGGGGTGAGTCCTCAGACCCCACTGGCCCCGCAGCAGAGGGCCTCTCCTACAAAACGACCAAGGGGCTGTCCAAAGAAATCCCTGGGAGTAACCCGTGGCAAAGTACCTGCCAAACGCCAGTCACGGAGCCAGCCATGATGCCCTCACTCTTCAATACTGCATTGACTTTCTGGACTGTCCTTACCCACACTGCCTTGTGAATGGTATCTGTCTGTTGGACTGGGTCACCACATCGATGTGGTGACTACTTGATTGTCTCATGTACCATCACTTATTGTAAATATTCACCCACCCTCACATGTCCCCATTGTAAATAAACACTACTCACACACACGTCGTTGTGTCAGCTCCGTGTTTATTCCAGGTAGTGCATTCTTCACCATGATTACAATTTACTTGGAGTATGGAATGTGTGTTGGCAAGGAAAGGCTGAAGGGACCTAGGAAAACAGAGCAGAACAATATTCACTAGTCAGGTGTTGGCATCACAGCCATCACTCAACACTTGTCATCAAGGTACTCAATTCTGCACACATTACAATGAGCGACAGTGCTGACAAAAAACACCATGGAGATGTGTCAAACGACTCTGTCCCAGAAACATTGTCAGCCACCATTGAGTCAACAACCGGCTGCAGTCACAAAGCTGACACACACCTTGCCAACAACAGCGACATCATCACACAATGGGTCCATTGTACATTGTCACTCACCTTCAAGTGAAGTAGCGGTTGCTGAGCTGTCGCCGCAGGTCAACACCTTCCTCCTCTCCACTATCCTCGTCACTGGACATGGGTTGGTTAGCAGGCAGGGGCCTCGGCTGCTCATCACCATCCAGGAGCAGGGGGATCTCCTTGCGCAAGTCAAGGTTGTGGAGCATGCAGCATGCTACAATGATCAGGCCCACCTATTGTGGCGAGTACATGAGGGCACCTCTGGTCTTGTCCAGGCAGTGAAACTGTGACTTGAGGAGTCCAAAAGTCCGCTCCACCACATGACGGGTCCTGCCATGGCCATCGTTGTAGTGGACTTCAGCCGGTGTCTGGGGATTGCGCAGTGGGCTCAGCTACCAAGGACGGTTGGGATATGCCAAGTCACCTAGGTGTGAGATAAACAGACCTACTTTGTATTACAACTGTGGCAGAGGACAGCATGTCACACACACAGCACGCTAATTGACGCTGCATACTCACCCACAATCCATGCCCGCTCAGGAAGCAGATTAGCCATCAGCTGGGGCACGATGCTGTTCTGCATGATGTATGAGTCGTGGCCTGAGCCTGGACATTTTGCACACACGTGCGAGATGGTCATATCCGCCTGGCACACCACTTGCACTTTGATGGAATGGAAATGTTTCCAATTCCTGTAGACGTGCTCATGTGCCTGTGGTGGAACTAGCCCAACATGTGTGCAATCAAAGGCACCAACAACATGGGGGTTGTGCCCAAGGGCATAAAAGTCACCCTTAACATCCGCCAACTCATGTCTCCTGGGGAAATGTATATATCTGTCCTTGTATATCATCATGGCGGACAGGACATCCCGCAGCACCATGCTGAACATCGGTTGCGACATCCCACCTGCGCTGGTCACCCTGTTCTGGAATGATCCAGTCACAAAAAAATCAGGGCCGCCATCACATTCGTTGTTGTGGTGAAAGCACCCGGATATGTCCTGCGAAGCTGCAGGTGGGGCTCCAACATAGCACATAGGGTTTGTAGGGTGGCTCTATGTAGACGAAATTTTCGGATGATCTCCTCATTCTCCATGTCTGCTAGCACTGTGTAGGGACGATGCAGATTTGGTCTCCTCCTAGTTGAGATGAAAGGGGACACATGTCACTGCAATACATCATGAGATGTGTACCACATCTTACATTTTGACTGACAGAACACCAACACGGACTGTCATCACAGTCGAGTTGCAGACCACCTTACATATAGTGACACCTTCTGCTATACTACTCGTGCACTTGTTCCCTTTCACACAGCAAGTACCTCCAAAACAACATCTGACTGTGAGAATGCAAAAAGGGATATGGCCACATCTAGCATATTCAGCCCTGAGAGTATTTGAAACAGCATTGGTGTGAAACTGCAACACAGCTGTCTCATATTTAGCTGCTGTACCTGCCACACCTTCAGCGGTAAATTGCACAGGGCACACATCGGCAACACAATGAGCACAGTCTGTGCGTAAACTACAAGTGTGTGCCTGAGCCAAGAAAAGTAGACAGTCCAATATGCACATTGTTGCTTGACACATACATCACTGGGATTGTATCTGCCCTTTCACACATTGACATGTGTACCCATTGGAAAGTCCATCACAACTCTGTTCTGTGTACATGCCCATCAAAATCACAAGTGATATGTGAGTGAGTACATGCCAATGTACTAAATCACATATACAAACATGGGATGTGTAGTCAGCAGTGGTCTAAATGTCAATATGGCATTGTGTGCAAAATGATGTACCATTAATTATGTGACCACAGTGCACTGTTGATAACTGGCCATTTGCCATTGACACAGCATGATATGTCCATAGGTGCTTTCAAAGAAAGTGCTCCTCCATCCAAATCACGGTCACTCATTGCAGTGTATGGCACACAAATCGCGGTAGCTACCGCCTGGCACCAGCGGTGTGTCACCGCCATGGACCATGCTCTTACAGCCAATGTGAACCGCAATCGCAGTAGCCTAATGCAATTTTGAAAATCGAGGTAGGCGTGCTCCACCACCGCGGGGCCGGTCATTGGATGCAATTGAAAGTTGCACCACAGCGGTAGTGCACTCCTGGCCCCTGCGGTGTGTCACCGCCATGGACCATGCCCCTACAGCCAATGTGAACCGCAATCATGGTAGCCTAATGCAATTTTGAAAATTGCGGTAGGTGTGCTCCGCCACTGTGGGGCCGGTCATTGGATGCAATTGAAAGATGCACCACCGCGGTGGTGCACTCCTGGCCCCTGCGGTGTGTCACCATCATGGACCATGCCCTTACAGCCAATGGGAACTGCAATCGCGGTAGCCTAATGCAATTTTGAACCTTGCGGTAGGCGTGCTCCGCCACCGTGGGGCCAGTCATTGGATGCAATTGAAAGATGCACCACCGTGGTAGCGCTCGCCTGGCCCCTGCAGTGTGTCACCGCCATGGACCATGCCCTTACAGCCAATGGGAACCACAATCGCGGTAGCCTAATGCAATTTTGAAACTCGCGGTAGGCGTGCTACGCCATCGCGGAGCCAGTCATTGGATGCATTTGTAAAAGGCTGACCTGGAACACCAATTGTAGCAGCTTAGAACCACAGAAACTACCCCAGGGGGCTATATATGTGTGGGAGAGAGCCTCACATTTACACAGCTTCCAGTGCCTGCTGCTTGAGACCCATCACCTGCCGCTGCTGCTGCTGCCTCCAGGGACTGCTGCCTGCCACCGCTCAACACCAACAGATTCTGCCTCCAGGGACTGCTGCCTGCCCCCGTCAACACCAACTGTAGAATCTGCTGTCACATGGCCACAGTGATGGAGAGGACTGAGAAGATCGGGCCAGTCTCTTCACCAGCGAGGAGCTGAAGGTCCTGGTGGACGAGGTGCTCACACACTATCCAAGGCTATATGGAGCCCCAAATGTCATGGTCAGTCTTCTACAGTGTGAGTGAGAGTGCAGGGGGGCACACATGAAGTTGAGATGCTGCAGTATGTGCCTGAGAGTGTGGTGTTTTGTAATGCATTGTCTAGCATGCTTTCTCCAGGGGGTTGGGTGTTTAGCCTATGTCAAACGTTTCCCTGCCTGCACATCAAGATTTGAGGGACATGTATTTTCTTGTCAGCCATACAGTGACGCAGCAAGTTGGTAATGCAGGAGTCAGGACAGTGATTGCTTGTGTGAATGGCTGTATGGGTCCCTGTTGTCCCTCTCAGTGTGAGCCCACCTGGCCTGCACAGTCACCACCCAATCTGACAAGGACACATCACTGAATGTACAGAGTGTGACATGTGTCTTATTTTCCTTACTCTCCATCAATGAGCCGTCTCAGCCCTGTAGATTGCACACGACCGGCATTGTGAGAAGGGTGTGGGTTTGTGAGATCATGTCCCTCAATGTGACATCCATGACACAGGTGAGTCATTCACAGGGCAAGGACATTGAGGGCTGCGCAGTGTTGGACACAGTGAGTTTACCCGCAAACATATGTTAAAATGTAATGTATGTCCTTTTCTACTTAAAAATGGACTGTAGATGTGGGCAGCCTACACATGGCTTTATGTGCTATCCTGCATGTGTATAGAAATGGGCAGGTGCTGTGTACACCCTCACACCTGCATGTATTTACATGTGTTTCTCCCATGCTGATGTACCATGTGAGATGCATTCTTGTCTCTATGAGACATATCTGTGGATTTGTAATGAGTCAGTATCATGCTACTGTACTGAGAGATATTGGTACATAACACTGTGTCACTGATGTTTTCCCCTCTTGTCTCCCATGCCTGCAGCTCAAAGTACACCAGCGTAAGGCCATGTGGAGGGCCATTGCATGTGAGGTACGGGCTCTGGGTGTCTCCAACCGACGGCGCACCCGCTGTCAAAAGAGGTGGGATGACATCTGCCGGCTGAGCAAGAACATGTCCGAGATGACACTGGGGCTGATCTCTCGGACTGGAAGGTTGGTGCGGTACAGCATGACACCACTAATGGCCCGCATCTGAGCTGGATGCACGTTTGAAGGAGCATCAACAGCAAGCTAGGGGTGAGTATTCTGGGAAGGGTGACGTTGGCTGTGAGTGGCTGCATGTGTACACAACCTGGGCCAGCGCTGGGCTATGTGATGTTGGTAGTGTGATGCAGTGGCTTGTAAGTGGCCTCTGTGGTGGTCCCCTACCTGTTCTTCCTAATGTAATTTGACTACTGGGCATTTACATTGCATTATGAGTCGTGGGCTTCATGTATCGTCTGCATTGGGCTAGTCTGGTAAATCACATGGAAGAGCACGGCTGAGTGCCTGTTCTGAGTGTGCTTTCATCAATGCGTGCATTGACTGACCTCAGATTTGTGAGGCTTGGACATCTGATGCCAATGTGCAACAGTAGTTGTGCCCCAAAGTACAACATGTTGGATGGCATGAGCTCATGGCCATTGTGGACTGATTTGTTGGAGTCTGTATCTGTGTAGTCCCTTTCTGCTCCTTCCAGATATGACAGTGGCAGCATGCTGTGGGGTTCATCCTTGCCCCCACCGGGGCCCAAGGTGTGCTCAAAGCTATATGTGTGTCTGGTTGAACGGAGCCACTGACTGGATATTGTGCTGTGTGTTCATCACATGGCTCACTTATGCCTGGTTTTCTTGTTGACACACACTGTTCGAGTAAAAAATTGAGGTTGCACAATGTCATTGCACGGGGTGGTGTGCAACATGTAGATTTCATCATCTTCAGTGATGCTTTGTTCGCATACGCTTGTTCTGTTGATGTCAATGAACTGACCCTACATCTCTCTCTCATGCAGCATCTCCCATGGGCACGGAAGAACAGGGGATGGACACCAGTGGTGAGGCATCAAGCACATCAGCTGCATTCAAGCACAATGACACAGATGTGACCAGTGCCTTGGAGGGGAACAGGAGTCTGCTGGAGGAATCACAGCCAGAGACGCAAAGGTGTACGTCATCTGATGCCGGCTGGAACGCATCTTTGTTGGCAGGCACAGGGAATGGGGACTCTGCCTCCTCGTCCACCACACAGTGTACAGTGCCCACCCTCACAGCTACTTCCACTAGTGCTGCCTGTGTTCGCACCAGTAAGAAGGGAAGAGTGTCCTTTATCCCAGGCACCGCTGCCCCTGCCCCAGTCCCCCCTGCTACCATCAGTGCTGAGTCTGTGGACCTTTTGCACCAGCTGTGTGTGGGCCAGACAGCTCTCCTCAATTCCTTCATAGACCACGACAAAAAGTAGGCACAGGTGGTTGCTTTCATGGAGGGCATACATTCAGACATGGGTGGGCTACACCGGACTGTCCAGTCTTTGTCATCCGCAGTGATGGCAGCCCTTCAACTGGCACAATCTCGGAGTCCAGATCCAGTCCTGTTGTCCATCCCCCTGCCTGTGGCCACATCTGATGATAGTGACCATGCAAAACAGACATCAAGGTCAAGATACAGCACACGCAGCATGCAGCACACAGCAGCAGCAGCCCAAGTGGTCCAGGGCACAGACATCATCCCCACAGAAAACTAAAGCCACCATAGAAGGAAAAGACAAAAGCCCGTCCGGCAACACCAAGGGCCACAAAGCCAAAAAGCAGACCTCAGGGTCACATGCCTCAGAGGCATCCCCAGCCAAGGACCATCCTGTCCCAAAAGCATCTCGCAGAGACAAGCAGACAGTTTCCGTGCCCACTGAGAAGGTGGTGCCTGCTAAGAGTACACATAAGAAGAGCTCCAAGGCAGATTCACCCACAACCTCGACTCCCATCCAAAGCCCAGTGAAGCAGGGGAAGGAGGGCACTGTAGGGAGAACACCTGGTAAATAGGGGATGGAGGTGGTAAGGCAAGGCCAGGCCAAGCAAACTGCAGGATCCAGCATGTCCCCAGAGGGTGGGCCACCGTCTGCACCTGATGTAGCTTTGGTGGTGAGTGTGCCTGTTGTGTCCACACCACTTCCCATTAATCCCAAGACAGGGAAGCCATTTCGAGTCCCCAAGAAGTAGAAAGGCACCCCTTCACAATCTCCCATCCACACTGTGTCTCACTGCAGCATGACTCTACCTCCACGTGCCACTACAATACCTGGTCCAAGCAGCCCTCTGGCTTCCCAAGCCACTGATGCCTCTACCTCAGCTGGACCTCTCTCTCCCTGTCCCCGACACACAGCCAGCTCCATGTCTGACTGACAGCCAAGTCTGAGTTGTAGTCCCCCTCACACACCTGTCTCTCCTACAGCGGTGCCTGTACTGCCCATTGTTACCCCCCTGACTGTGTTGCTGACCATTGCAGAGTACAGTCGCACACATTCCCTGTGCAGCTTCTCATGGACTAACTCTGCACATTGGACTGGCCACTGGCCTTGTTGACAACTCCTGTGTCCCCCTTGCTTGTGCAGCTTCTCATGGACTAACTCTGCACATTGGACAGGCCACTGGCCTTGTTGTTCACTCCTGTTTGCCCCTTACCTGTGCAGCTTCTCATGGACTTATTCTGTACATTGCACAGGCCACTGGCCTTGTTATTCACTCCTGTTTGCCCCTTGCCTGTAAAGCTTCTCACGGACTCACTCTGCACATTGGACTGGCCACTGGCCTTGTTGTTCACTCCTGTTTGCCCCTTGCCTATGCAGCTTCTCATGTAACTACTCTGCAATTTGTGCTGGCCACTGGCCTTGTTGTTCACTCCTGTTTGTCCCTTGCCTGTGCAGCTTCTCATGTAACTACTCTGCACTTTGTGCTGGCCACTGGCCTTGTTGTGCACTCCTGTTTCCCCCTTGCCTGGCAAGCTTCTCATGTAACTACTCTGCACTTTGTGCTGGCCACTGGTCTTTCTGTTGTCTAATATTGGTGCCTATCTGTGCAATATGTGAATAAAGACAGTTGCTCCTGTTGTCTGTTTTGTCAGTGTCCTTACTGATTAAAGTTTGTTCTGTGTGTGTGTATGGTTTACTGTGCCACATGCTCTGTATGCCACTTAAACATTGCCAATGGCTTGTCTCACTTTTTCCAGTTTTTACAGGGGTGACAGGGACTTCAGTTCTTCCTGATTCAGATGCTTGTGGGTGCAATGATGGTGTTTTTATTTGAAATACTGTTGTCATTATCATACTTTGTTCATTTTGGCTATATTGTACACATGTCTGGTTTGGAGGCATTGCCTGCAGAGAGTGGGATTCTATCCACAGGATTGCAGGCAGGCTGGCCAGGGTCATCATGTATGTGTGATCTTACTTTATCTGTTCCTCGGCAGTGTAGGTGTATAGTCATCTTGTGATGGTTGGTCATCCTAGTCACATGGGTTACTTCCCAATGTATGCACTTGGGTGGTCTAGAAGTGTGCAGTGTGAAGGGGTGGATTTGTCAGGAATGTTGATGTGTGTGTGCCCCTGCAATGTCAACTACACACATGTGTCACCCAGGAGTAGAGTGCCTGTTTGTGTGATTGTTCAGCCCTGTGCTTGTGATTGTGTGCACATGTGTGTTTTATGTTGTGCACTGTGCAGCGTGTTTTTGTGTCCTTGCAGTCCTGGCTGACTCCTACTTGTTGGTATTGGCAATTGTGATTATGCAGAGTATGTGACTGGCAAGTCAGTGTGGTGTTTTGTTGATCATCCATGTGTCTTGATGCTATTTGTGGTCACTGTGCATACCTGCTCAGCCACACTGACATTGTGGGTGTGTTTTGTCATGAATTGCTGTCACATGGGGCTTTATTGCCTCCAGTATTGCATGTGGGATGTTGTGTCATACCATCCCCTATCTGCGCTTCAGATGCCTAGCCATTGTGAGTCTGCACTCCATCTATTTGTGTATGGTACACTCCTGCCATGTCCACTACTGACAGACACACCACTTCACTTTCATGTCAGCTGTCCCCTTGGGTTGCCTGTGCATGTGCCTCCCCATCACTTCATTTTTGACACAGTGCTTTGTGGTGCAGATCTTTGCGCAGGAGCAATGTGCCACTCAGGACATTCTGAAACATGGTTATATGTGATTCTCTTTTACTGTTTAGCAGTCATGGTTGTTCATATGCAGTTCAACTGTTTGTGCTGCAAAGTCCTCTGGTCAGATTGTTTTCACTTTAGTGTCCCAAACTTGTGCATCTGTGGGTGTTGGGTTAGGTGTAGGTGTGTTTGCTGAGGTACTGCTTCACTTCCTGAGTGTGGTGTTGTCTGTGTGCTGTTTTGGTTGTTGTTGTGGGTGTTCATAGTGTGTCACTCATATCTGTGTGTGACTGGTATGTTTGGTGTGCACACACTGCTTGGTGTGCATGCAGTGCTGTGGGTGTATGTTGCTTTGTCCTTGCGTGGTGTGCATCCCCTGATGTCCGGCTGTGTTTGCAATGTGATTTATTGGCATGTGCATCTGTTGTGTGTTTGATGTGTCTATGTGCAGTGTTTGGGCTGTGTTGTCTCTTGCAGCTGACAGATGCTCTGTGTGTGGTGTACTATTTGCATGTCAGTGTGTGTGTTTTGTTGGTGCGGTGTGTTTCATTCAGATGTGTGTTGCCGGTGTGGTGTGCCTTACTTGTGTGTCTGTCACATGAACTTAGGTCTATTCTAGTTCCTGTGCTTGTGTTAGGTGCGTCCTTGGTATTTTCTCCTCTCATATTTGAGCTGTCTCTTGTCATTCTTGTGCATGTACAGGCATGTGGTACACTATGACACCATGTTGACTTGATGGGTGGTGTGGTATGTCTGTCTGTGTCATTGAAGGTCCATTTCTCCCAGTTTGTGTCCATGATTGTTTTGTGACGGTGCACTTTTTCTTGTCGGTGTTGTGGTATGTTGTCTGTGCATTGTTCCTGACTGATGGGGTTATGCACTCCTGTTCTGTCTGTGCTTCCATTGCCTTTCCATAGTTTTGCTGCACAGGTCATGTCTGGTCTTGTTGTGGTTCTGTGTGTGTTTTTGTTGTGTTATTTGTTTGGCTGTTATTTTTGTGCAGACTAAGGGCCCGATTCACAGAACAAACTTAAGACAAAATCCTAAACTTAGTACCATTTTGGTATTCACAGAATGCACTTACTACTTCTGGTATTCACAGAATGAACTTACTACTTTTGCGATTCACAGAATAAACTTACTACTTTTGCTATTCACAGAATGGATTTACGACTCCTAACTTTACGTCCGCACTCGGGCCGGAAATTCCGGCCCGGAGGCGGAGCTTCCGGCCCGGAGGTGGGGATTCCGGCCAGGCGCCACTGGCCGGAATCCCCTCCTCCGGGCCGGAAGCTCCACCTCCGGGCCAGAAGCTCCGCCTCCGGGCCGGAAGCTCCGCCTCCGGGCTGGAAGCTCCACCTCCGGGCCGGAATTTCCGGCCCGAGTGCGGACGTAAAGTTAGGAGTCGTAAATCCATTCTGTGAATAGCAAAAGTAGTAAGTTTATTCTGTGAATCGCAAAAATAGTAAGTTCATTCTGTGAATACCAGAAGTAGTAAGTGCATTCTGTGAATACCAAAATGGTACTAAGTTTAGGATTTTGTCTTAAGTTTGTTCTGTGAATCGGGCCCATTGGTTCTGGCATCCCTGTGTGTGTGTGATGTTTGTGGATACCACACATGGAGTGTGATTGTCTGTGTAATGACTGGACAGTGTTGACACCCTTCTGTGTGTCTAACACTGGTGTTGTGTGCTGCAGGTGTGATGGTGTGTGTGTGTGTAGATTCCTACATGTGTATGACAGTCATGGAGTGTTGCAATGGGCCCTGTGTGTTGTGCTGCTGACATACTCCTGTGAAGTAGTTGGATACAGAGATGTTGCTGTTCACTGTTTGACTTCAGGGCCTTCCTTTCATCACTGTGCCTATACATGAGTTGCCTTGCTATCTCCATGAGTTGTTGCACTGAGTTGACTGTGGTTTGACTTCACTCACTGTGCCAGCCATGTGTGATTTGATGGGCTGAGGGTGTTCTTATATGTTTCTTGTCTTGCGTGTGATGTACACATGCTTGGTAGTTAGCTCCTTGTCCTTCAATTTGTGTGCACCTCACTTTAGCTTTACTATATGTTGTACTCCATTGCTGCTGGCATGTGGTCTGTGTATGTGGCTGTGTGTCAGTGTGGGTTATGTCTGTGTGATTTGGCAGGCTGTCTGTCCAGTGGAGTGTTGTTCATTATCTGTGTGTGTGTTCATTTTGTGCTTGGACTCAGTTTTCCAGCCATGTGTGTGGTGTTGTTGTGATGTGTGGGTTGCCCTGGGTCTGTGCTTCTGTGCTGTGTTTTCCTCTGCAGCCACGCCTGCTGGGGCTGTCTCCCTAGTTGTTTGGTGTGTGGTGCAGGGTGTGGGTTCACCTGGCTTATTTTGGGGCATGGGGAGCACAGGAGGGGCACAAGAGGGGCACAAGGCATGTCCCTTCATGTTTGAGGGGGGCCTAGTGTGTGGAGGGTGGAGGTGTGGCCCCATGACCTTTGTTCACTGTCCATGCCTGGTGCAGGACCTGCCTTCTGCCCTGCTCTCTGCATTATGCGCATGTTTTCCCGTATCTTCACCGCTAGGGAGACGTGACCGGGACATTACATCAATATTGCGGTCGATGGGTGTCCTGGATGCAGAGGGGTGATTTGGTGACAGGTAGGACATGTGTGGGTACACTTGTGGATGTGTTCCTGTCCCCACCAGGGTGTGTGGTGTGGACAGGAACCCTATATCAGCCCATGAGTTGTGTGTTGTGGTTGTGTGCGGAGTTGTGTTATTGCGTACCTGCGGCGGCATCCGTGATGGTCCATGAGTTGCTGGTAATGTATTAGATACAGCACCGGGAAGATGTGTAGAGCTGGTTCCATTGCGGTCGGCACCGGGTGGAAGGTACCAGGACTCGCGCTCCGCTGTCGAGCTTCCGCCGTCTCTGGTTATGTGGTTTCTCCGTGCGGTGTGACTGGATGTTTGGGGCATCCTGATTTGTACAGCGGATGGGACGTCATTCCACACAGCAGTGAGTGTCCATTGGCTCCCACCGCCACGGTGGCGGGTGCACTTTGATGGCGGTTCGCGTCGCACTGCGGCGGACGGGAAATGGGATATGTTTTGCCATACTAATATGTCGGCCATGGGGACCACTGCTGGCGTGAAAAAAGCATTTTCTGCCACCACCAGCACCGCGGTGGTGCCTCCGACCGCCATGCTAATAGACCCCTTAGTGTTACATAAGCACATTTTTCGTTTTTAATAATTGTGTTTGTTTTGCTGCATTTTTTCAAAATAAACATCTTTTAAACTTAAAAGATATTGCAGCTGGTGAGGTATTTTCTCTGATCATTGGTATTGAGATACATGCAAAGGTAATGTTACATGTGTGTTTGTCTGTGTGCTGAGTGGTCAGCCTGTGAAGTATTTCTGTTCTGTTCTTAACTACATATTTATGTACATACAGTTATTCTCTGATACATTTATTATTTGCTTAGGTTTTGCTCCCTTGCATGTCACTTGAGAATGTTACATTATTATCTGATTTTCAAATGTTTATTATTCACATATTCTCTACCATAATTATCAGCTTGTATTTTATCCCATGCATTTGATTATTGTGTGAGTGTTTTAGTATTATTTGCTTCCACATATATATATGCATGTTGTTTTGCTTGATTTTTTTGACATCTGGGAAAACCTTTCTGTTAGAGAGTGTTGCACTAAAAAAAACCATGATTTATTCTGAAAACCGTGTTTTGACGTGCCTCATTTCCAGCCGCTTTCATGCATAACAAGTGCCTTTGCTGGGGAGTGCAGAATTTCTTTTATTTGGGAATGTAAAGAAAGATGGCACTCCAAGCAGCGCGTGAAGTGGCAACAATTTTGCAAGCTCCACCAGGGGAGCAGAGTTCACCCGCCCCCCCCCCCCCCCCCCTTAGCTGAGATGACACTTGTCTCACGAGGGGACAGTGAGATGGTCCAAATGAAGCTTGATCCTGATAACACTAAAAAATAAAGGCAGCGGGTGGCAATCAATGGAGGGAGAGTGGAATCTCTAAGAGATACTGAAGTCAGTGTGACATATGTCAGGTGTCAATTGGTGTCTGAGGAGCAGGTGGTCCCCAATGCACTTCACCCTGTAGTTGCAGCAGACAACTCTGAGCACCTGTGTAAGGTCAAACACGTTCCCTTTGAATGGGGGGGGTCTCAGGTACCCTGAGAGTAGTTGTGAATCTAACCATGCCTGTGGATTGTCTGCTTGGCAATGGCCTGGAGAGTTCCCCTTGGGAAAAGGTGGAACGCCGGTCTCATTTGAAGATGTGTGTCTGCCTGAATGGGTGTGTGTGACCACTCAGGCTATGGAAGCCAGTAGGGGTGACCAAGAGGACCTGAAGCCTGAAAAAGTGGCCCAGGTGCCTGCCATAAAGAGGAAGGGCGGAGGACATAGGAAACCTGCCCCTGTATTTACCACAGTTCGGCACAATGCTGACCTTGAGGGGGATGCCCCAGAACTTACTGGGGAGCAGGTGGCCAAGCTGGGAGACCTACCTGCGCTGACCCATTGGCAGAGGTAAGGGGGTTCCACCAGGTAGGAGCTCTGCAAGGATCAGAGGAAATGCCCTACTTTTGTTGGTTTTTGGCAGCAGGCTGCAAACCAGGCAGCTGGTCACCAGTCCAGATCACATTGGATCTATTGGGAGAACAGTCTCTTGTACAGTGAGCCTAAGGTTGCTGAGCCTGGGTCAGCCATGCGTTGGTGGTACCCCATCACTTCAGAGCCTAGCTACTGGGTCTGGCTCATGATGTGCCATTGGCAAGACATTTGAGCCAGGACAATACATTTGACAGGATTGTCACCCACTTCTTTTGGCCCCAAATGTGAAGAAACATTGTAGGTCTTGCTAAACTTGCCAGGCAAGTGGTAAGAGTGGGTGGAAAGAGAAGGCTCCTCTCCAAACCTTTCCTGTGGTGAGTACCCCTTTTGAGTGGGTAGTACATGATTGTGTGGGTCCCCTGGACCCTAAAACAGTTCTAGACAACAGGTACATCCTAGTATTGGTGGACCAGGCCACCTGATACCCAGAGGCTATCCCTCTCAGAGCAATGACAGCCCCTGTGGTGAGCCGGGCATTGATGGGGATCCTTTTCCGTGTGGATATCCCCAGAGATGTGGTAAATGACAGGGATACTAACTTCATATCCAGGTATATGACATCTCTGTGGGAGGAGTGTGGTGTAATCACACCCTAGGTAACGGTTTGGTTGAGAGATTCAACTGAACCTTGAAAGGCATGATTAAGGGTCTGTCAGAACCCAGGAGGCATAAGTAGAACGTCCTCTTGCCATGCCTTCTCTTTGCTTACAGGGAGGTACCACAGAAACTCTTAGGGTTCAGCCTCTTTGAATTGCTGTATGGGCATCCTGTAAGAGGACCTCTTAGTCTGGTGAAAGAAGGCAGCTCCCAGTAAACCTTCGGAGGATGTATTTAGCTACATGCTGCACTTCAGAAAGCAAACTGCTTGCTTCAGGTAACTCGCTCAGTAGAACCTTGAAGCAAGCCATGAAGGGATGAAATGCTGGTATGTTCAGAATGCGACTCTGGTTGAGTTTCAGCCTGGCCAGAATATGTGGGTGATGTCCCCAGTAGAACCTTGTGCTCTCAAGGATATATGGACTGGGCCTTTTGTGGTGGTGAAGCGCAAGAGTGATGTCACCTATCTGGTGCACTTGCATACTCCAAGGAACACCTCCATAGTCCTACATGTGAAACCACCTCAAACCTCACTTTGGGAGGTCTGAATTGAACATTCTCTTAAGACAGAAGATGGGGTGGAAGAGGAGAGTGAACCTCTCCCTGACCTCTTTTCTGGCAAGGAGCACCGTGGGTCAGTCAAAGGGGGGAATGTCTCGAGTGCTCTGACCCCAGAACTCTGTTTTCCCTGACCCAAGGTGTCACCCATGATGTGGATACTGGGTAAAGCCCTCCTGTAAAACACAAAATTTACAGGTTGACTGACCGGGTCAAAGCCAGCATTAAAGAAGATGTTTCTAGGATGATGGCGTTTGAAGTGATTGATCCCTTCTACAATCCTAAGGCCAGCCCTCTGGTCTTGGTCCCAAAGGCTGCTGCACCCGGTGCCACTCCTGAACTGCAGTTCTGTGTGAACTACTGTGGGCTCGCTGCCATTACCAGGACTGATGTGCACCCCATCCCCAGAGCTGATGAGCTCATAGATCGGTGCGAGCTGCCACAGTACCCAGAATTAAGAGGTCAAGAGCAGGAGGCAGGGCCTTCACCCTCAACGCCGCCAAACTATGGAACTCACTTCCCCTATCCCTGAGATCCAATCCCATCCTCCCTTCCTTCCACAAGGAATTAAAAACTTTCTTGTTCAGGAACTAATTCCCCACTTTGTCTCCCCTAGCTAGTCCCTCAGTGAACCGGTTTTTCTACTCAGCGCTTGGACGCCTTAGGGCAGCAGTCGCGCTTTATAAATCCCCTTTCATTTCATTCAAGTTCCTCAGTATGTTTGACTCAATGTATCGGTACTGGCAGATTGCCTTAACTGATGGGGCCAAAGTGGCATTACCAGTAACGGGTGATGCCCTTTAGGTTGAAGAATGCCCCACCACCTTTAAGAGGTTGGTCAACCAGGTGTTGGCTTGGCTGGAGGCTTTTAGTGCTGCTTACCTGGATGGCATCGCAGTGTTCACTTCCAGCTTGGAGGATCACTTGAACCACCTTTGGGAAGTGTTGAAGGTTCTGCCGAAGGCAAGCCTCACTATCAAGGCCAGTAAGTACCAGATAGGGCAGGGGTCAGTGGTGTTCTTAGGGCACTAGGTAGGAGGTGGCCAGTTGGTACCCCTGCAACCTAAGACTGACACCATTCTGGCTTGGGAGCCTCCCATGACACAGGCTGAGTTGAGCGCCTTTTGAGGTCCCACTGGTTATTACAGGAGATTTGTCAAAGATTGGACACCATTGTTGCCTCTTGACTGAGCTGACTTCCAGGAAGCAGTCAAGGAAAGTGATCTGGACCAATTCATGTCATACAGCTTTTGATGCCCTGAAATCTGCCATGTGCACGGCGCCCATGCATAAGGCACCAACTTTCTCCAAAGAATGTTTGTGCAGACAGATGCTTCAGAGCATAGTGTGGGGTGGGGTACTCTCACAACCGAATGATGAGGGCCTGGACCAACATGTAGCCTTCATTAGAAGGAGGTTATGTCCCAGGGAACAGAGGTGGAGCGTAAATGAGTGAGAAGCTCTTGCTTTGGACTGGCTGCTGAAGAAGCTAAGATACTACTTGTTTGGGACTTACTTCCAGGTTCAGACAGACCACAGGCCCCTCAGAAGGTTGATGCATATGAGGGGTGAGTGTCATGATCCCACACAGGAGTTGTATGCATGTGAGTAGGTAGGGGAACTACTCTAACCAGCATGCATCTGGGCAGGCAAACGGTTCTTACCTGGAGGCTGGGCTGCTATATATAGCCTTCCTCTAGGGGGATCCGGTGCTTGTCACCTGATTTGAGTCTTTCCCTTCCTGAATCATCGACGGAGCTGTTATGAAAGCTGCACTTCACACGCCGTGTGGAGGACACAGCAGAAGCCTGGTAAGGCTCGTTTCTGGATGCAATTCACTCGCAGCTACTTGGAAGCTGCCAGTATTTCCCTGCATTGTCTGCCAGCGCACTGGATGCTGAGAGAACTTTCCCTGAATCACGTGGGATCCCGCGTGAGTGCGTTAGGAACCAGAAGCTCTGAACCTTCCCTGAGTTACCTATTGTCCCGCGAGTGCGCGCTTGGAACTGGGAGTCTTCGAGACATTTGACTTTGTCATTTTTATTGAGAGGAGTGCGTCATCGCAACGCTCACTCGGTAACATTAATTCTTAGAGCCTGCTTAGCCATTTCCAGTAGAGTGGCATTAGTTGTGCAGCGCTTCAACCCAGTGCAGAGTGTACCTAGACTCTGCACTGAAAGTCTGCACTGCTGAGCTCCTTCTTCATTGTGCCTGTACGTGTGAGACGTATCACACCAACAGTACTCAATGTTGCTTTATTCTAGATGTAGCACAAGCTCTCAGGGAGAGAGTTTTTCCGCACTAACTTTGTCTTTACTATCTTATTTTTACTTACCTGCATATTTTGGCTGCCTGCTACACAAAGTATGTTACCATAGGAGAACATCATGCTGTGAGGAATATATGACATTACAACACAAACAAATACAACACATGCTTTTACAATGCAATTTTTACAACGTAACAGACATTACATCGCAAGTTTTTACTACGCTTACCATTACACTGTATAATCCATTACAATGCATACTACCACAACGCACACTTTAACAATGCATTTATTTATTTATTTGTATAATAATTATTATATTTTTTTTCAGTTTGTTACAAAACTTTACAAACTCCAACAAAGTTTGCTAAATGCTCTATTTGGGACAATATATATATATATAAAGTAAGTGACAGCATAACAAAACAAACAATACTTCACCAACAAAAATAATAATTATTATTCACTTTTCAAAATACATTACAAGTTAAAATAGTGTTTCCGTCTAAAAAATACGAATTTAAATGACTATATCAATGCAAAAACATGGTTTCCCCAAGTAAGGTGCAGGATAGTGGAAAATAAAATTATTATTCTTACACCCAAAAATGTTTTCATCATTTAAAATACTGGATAATCGTTTGGTTTAAATTACTATTCCAACTCCAAAGCTTGCTTGGTTTGCAAAAACTGCAGAATAGTGGTATGGTTAAATAACTATTACTAACAGATAGACTGCTTGCCTCAGAGAAAATGCAGGATATTTTTTGCATTTAAATTACTATTCTAACTCCAAAAGTTGTTGTTTTCAGCAAAAATGGAATATAGTGATATTTTATAATTACTCTTCAGACTCCAAAAGGAGCTTACCTCAGAGAAAATGGTGAATAGTGTTGAGCTTTATATTAGTATTCCAACTCCGAATCATGTTACCTTCATTAAAAAATGCAAACTAGTACTTTATCAAAATTTCTATTTCTACTCCAAACATTGCTTCACTCAGAGAAAATGCTAGATAGTGATGAGGTTTCAATTACTATTCCAACTCCAAAAGTTACTTGCTTCAGAAACAGTGCATTATATTAGTATGTTAAAATTACTATTCCTACTCCAAAGGGTGCTTGCCTCAGAGAAAATGCTGGATAGTGTTTAGGTTAAAATAACTATTCCAACTTCAAAAGATGTTTAATTCAGAAAAGGTGCAGGATAGTAGTATATTAAAACTACTATTCCTACTCCAAAGGGTGCTTGCCTCAGAGAAAATGCTGGATAATGTTTAGGTTAAAATAACTATTCCAACTCCAAAATGTGCTTGCTTCAGAAAAGGTGCAGGATAGTGTTTAGGTTAAAATAACTATACCAACTCCAAAATGAGCTTGCTTCAGAAAAGGTGCAGCATTGTAGTACATTAACATTACTATTCCTACTCCAAATGGTGCTTGCCTCAGAGAACATGCTGGATAGTGTTTAGGTTAAAATAACTATTCCAACTCCAAAATGTGCTTGCCTAAGAGAACATGCTGGATAGTGTTTAGGTTAAAATAACTATTACAACTCCAAAAGGTGTTTAATTCAGAAAAGGTGCAGGATAGTAGTATGATAAAATTACTATTCCTACTCCAAAGAGTGCTTACCTCAGAGAAAATGTTGGATAGTGTTTAGATTTAAATAACTATTCCAACTCCAAAATGTGCTTGCTTCAGAAAAGGTGCAGGATAGTAGTATGTTAAAATTACTATTCCTACTCCAAAGGGTGCTTAACTCAGAGAAAATGCTGTATAGTCTTTAGGTTTAAATAACTATTCCAACTCCAAAGGGTGCTTGCTTCCAAAAAGGTGTAGGATAGTAGTATGTTAAAATTACTATTTCTACTCCAAAGGGTGCTTGTTTCAGAGAAAATGCTGGATAGTGTTTAGGTTAAAATAACTATTCCAACTCCAAAATGTGCTTGCCTCAGAGAAAATGCTGGATAGTGTTTAGGGTAAAATTACTATTCCAACTCCAAAAGGTGCTTGCCTCAGAGAAAATGCTCGATTGTGTTTAGGCTAAAATAACTATTCCAACTCCAAAAGGTGCTTCTTTCAAAAAATGTGAACAATAGTTATATGTTAACCTTACTATTGCTAAACAAAAGAGTACATACCTCTAAAATAGTTCTAAATAGAGATAATATAAAGCTAATATTCCTAATATAAATAATGTGTAAAACTGTAAAAATGCTGTATATTTATAAAAGGTAAATTCCTAAACCTTCTAAAACATAAAAGAATCTTTGTAAAATATGCTATTGTATTTATAACTACCTGATAAATATCATCACATACTGAAGATATCTTGTTTTTTTTTTATATCAACAGAGATTACTACAAAATCCAACATCAAACACAGAAACAACATTTGGACAACAAAATGTATATATCCACTTAGCATCATCAAAAGCATAACCAACCAAAAACAAGCAAATAAATAAGAAAACATACAAACACAAAAGAAACAAAATAAAAAACATCATCAACACAAATTATAAACAATGTTCAAATCTTTTTTTTCAGCTTTCAAACCTTCAAACAATCAGAAAAAAGAAAAACTTTACAAGGTAATTTCCACATCAATAAATTATTTCATTCTAAATTTTACTTAAATTATTATAACGAAAATTAAAAGATTTCTCTCACAGAAAAAGACATATAACAGGTAAACAGATTGTTTATACTTGAATAAGAAATGTTGACAAACACAAATGTATCTCTTTGAATAAAAATAATTGTACAGAATTATAAAATATTAATGTGTTGTTCCTTAACCAAAAATATACTATTATATTTCAGAGAAATTATGTAAGATATTTTTAATATACTAACGATAATTTTCTTTAAACTTTTTCAGACCACAAAACAACTCAAAATCATAAATCAAAGAAAGAAACCACCTACACAATATTATAATCGTAAGATTCCTAAAAGAAAATCCAACCAAAATAAATAACTATCTTTCTCTTCCTAGCAAGCTTTACCATTAAACTATATATATCTAATTAAACACAAAACATATTTTTATTTTCAGAAACATAGAAAACAACAATCAATTTTCCAACCAAAATAACATAGTAACATCTAATTGAAAGGTAATGCAAACTGAAATATTTTTCTATACAACTAATTAAACTTTTTTCTCTCCCAATAAAGCATTATTGTTATGTTTAAAAACAACAAAGATAGAGATACATCAAAATAAAAGCATTAAACAGATTTTGGAAATGCATATATTGTAAACTGTGAAAATAATTATGTAAAACATGTCATTTCCCCTCTAAACAGGTATATATATATCACAAAACTTTAAATAAATAAAAAAACAATTCTTTCTTCTCCTTTCAGAAAAAAATGGCTACCCCATCCAAAGAAGTCAAGTACATACAATAAAAAAGAGGGAACAGACTGCTAAACCATAGTGGGTATGTTTATTGTAAGGAGAGACTATCTGAACGCAGGTGTCATTGGAGGTGTGTGCAATATTACTCAACCCATTGAACAGGCAGAGCAGTTTCTCATGGTGACACTGTTTTAAGAACCACAGACCATAACCATTCGGCCTCTGCAATGGAGATTGAAGTTCGAGAAAGAATAAATGAAAACAAAGATATTGCAACCACCCCCAATGAACCATGTGGTGCAGTTTTAAGGTAGGTATCACAACACATTCCCCAACATGTTGCAAGTAGTCTGCCCACAATACCCAATTTGAGAATAATTATTCAACGTCGAAAACAGACAAGTAACCCACAAAGATTAACAGCCCAAACATACTCTGATATAATAATTCCACCTGAACTCTGTGTTACTGTTTCTAATGAATCTTTCCTATTGCATGACAACCAAAACCCTCAAAAGAGAATCCTAATCTGTAGCACACCTCAAAATCTAGTAAGGTTAGAAAACAATGATATTTGGATGATGGATGTAAAGTTTAAAAGCACGCCGCATCCATTTACCCAAATATACACTATTCACGCATACATTAACAATACAGTGGTTCCCTTGATATACAGTTTACTCCCTGATAAACATTCCTCAACATACACTGAATTTTTATGGGTGATAAAATCTAAAACATCCAACAAAAGTCAGAGAAAAGTAATAATTGACTTTGAAGTAACTATGATTAATACAATAAAAAAAACATATCCAGAGACCCAAATTCTAGGATGTTTCTTTCACTTTTCTCAGGCATATTGGCGAAAACTTCAAAAAAACATTATTAATTGAGGATTATATATCAGATAGTAAACTACAGTTTGAACTTAAAAAACGAACTACCCTTTGCTTTGTTCCTCCTGACAGTGTAGACAAATACTGCACTTCAATTACTGAATCAGGATATTTTACAGCAAATGAAGATAAATTGGCATATATACTAAATTATTTTGAAGACACATGGATTGGCCATCTAAGCAGGTCGGGTCACAGAAGGAGACCACGTTTCCATGGGGACTGGTGGAACTTTCATCCTAATTTCTATCATTTCTTGGAAATTTTGAAGAAGGAGCAAAGTTTCCAATAAATGAGAATGGCGCAATCATTAACAGGTAGTCTGAACCCATGTATTTCTACCAGAACTGAGGAAATGTCAGAAAGACTATTGGGTGTAATTCAATATTTTCGTTGACAGTGGCTTCAGACTACCTTGATAATCTTGCACACATCCTGCACTTTTAAATAACAATATTTTTACTTGTCTGTTTTGCCCTAAAAAAACTCCTACTAATTCAATTGATCATTTCCAAACATTTTTAAATTAATAATAAAAGTCGGATTTTCTTACCTTCATATGTTTTCTTTCTTCAACTCTTGGAATTACATTCCATCCATTACTTCACCAAGAGTCCTTTTTTTGTTAAATCCATAGCAAATAACAGAGAATCCATTTGAAAAATCCAGCGACTGATGAAAAAGATATTAATATGCACACTAAGAACAGTGCATATGTCAAAAAAACACACCCAATAAAAAAATCCAAATTTTTTAAAAAATGTGTGAAAAAACGCAACAAGTTCCAACGTTCCAATCCAATTCTGATTGAAATACAATCACATGCAAAAATCTTTTGAAATCCATAATGAAGAAACCCAAGAAAAAAATCCCGAAAATTATAATTATTTTAGATGGAAAAAACACAACAAATTCCAAATATTCAATCCATCTAGGCCAAACATCCTGTAATGAACACATCCAAAGTATATTACTTTTAAACAAAGTTTAAATACATCTAACCATGAAGAAGATACAAATATTTTATTTATTAAATAACGTGTCGCTAAACCAAAAAAGTACACCTTTCCAAACACTTTTGTTTAATTAAGTGTTTAATATATATACCATTAACCACTTTATAAAACAAAAGTAGTTTGTTAAAAAAAAAGAGACCCAACATGGGACTACTACTACAACATGTAATGGCGGAAATTAGTTGTTGAAAACACATCAAATAGATGTAAAACACATTTACTAAATATATGTACCTCCCTCATCTCTCCTTACAATAACCATTACCACTACACTATGTATTTTAATAATGTAAAATTATCTTACCTTAACGCAGCTGTCCCTTGCTTCTATTGTCTCCAGCGCCGATCTCCGTAATGATGAAACTTACGTTGATGCATCGACATCATGTGTTTTAGTAAAAATGAAAAAAGGACAATTTCTCTCATTGTAAACAATGGAAAAGTGTGAGAAACTTATTAAAAAATGTATTGTAAAATGTTACTATACTCTTTTTTTATATATTTTTCTGAATGTATTACAATTAGTCTAAATATTTAAAATTATCAATAAAATGTTATTATAAATACATTACATATTTTGCATTTGTTTATACATGTTTTTTTATGTTTATTAAAGTTATAAAATGATGACATTTAAATCTATATATGTATTATTTTTTTAACATTAATTCTTAATAATTTACATATACTTTACATATAAATCTATGTATTATTGTTCACCATTTATTCTCAACAATAATAATATTTAAACATCAAATTCCCCATAATATTATTTTAAAAAAATGTATGTATAAAATATTTAAATATATTTTATTACTTTATAATAAATATTTCCAATAACTTTTTACATAACAAATAAATTCTTGTAAATATTATTAATACCTGAGTATTAACCCCTTCGCCGCGGAAGAATTCCGCCGCGGCGCTGGGGGGGGGTTTGGGGGCAGCGCGGTGGCGCTGTGCTCATGACGGAGCCACTCTGTTATGAGCCACGGTTGAGCTGTGCTCATGACGGAGTGGTTCCGTCATGACTCCGCCCACTGCGCTAATCGCCCGCACAGGCGGGGAATCAGCGCAGCGTGGGAGGAGCGGCGTCCAACGTCCGCAGCATGACGGAACCACTCCGTCATGAGCACACGGCACCCGTGGCTCATGACGGAGTGGTTCCGTCATGAGCGCTGAAGGGGTTAATTGACATAAAATGTAACTTAACCCTTAAAATAAACTAAATAATTATAATAATCAGTACTTAGTGGGTCATTAGGATGGGGGGCGGACATCCTCTCGGAGAATGGGACCGCCTGCCATTGGTGCGGGGTCCCTTTGCAGACATTAGGATGTGCCCTCCACACTGGCGGGTGCATCCTGCATACTTGACATTGCGGCGGGCAGTGCTCTTAGCACCGCCCGCCACAATGCCAAGAAGGCATGTCATGCACTTCCATGCACAACATGGCAGGCACCGCGCGGTGCCTGCCATGTTGTGCATGGAACTGCAGAGGGGTACCATAGGTACCCCCCATGTGCACCACCCAAGATCCCTGTGGGCCCGCTACGAGCCCCCAATGGCAAAAAACCGCCTGCCAATGCCGCCACGGAAAGGCAGGTCCCGCCTGCAAACTAATATGGATGGCGGTGTCTACCAGACACCGCCACCATATAAAATGCTTTTCCGCCCGGTAGGCAATCGGGTGGATTGGCTACCGGCAGAAAACCGGCGTACGGTCTTCCTGTCCGCCGGAGTCCCCCCCGCCATGGTAATGTGGCGGGGGGAAACTTGCAGCAGGCGGAGGTTTTCGGCGGGCGGATCGCCACTGCCATACGGGCGGTGACGATCTGCCCGTTATGCTAATGGGCCCCTAAGTATTTAATAACAAAATTAACATCTGAGTATTATTTTTTTATTATCTTAAAATCAAAATAATATCATCTATACATGTTTCCGTAATAATTTAAACAGTAGTATTAATATTCATACCTGAGTAGTAATTTACTCAAAATGTATAACTATTACATAAAATATTTATTATTATTATTAGCATACATATTAACTCTTTAATTACAATATTAATACCTAAAAAATAATAAACTATAATGACATTATTTTCTTTTATAAATCAATATTTCTTAAATTATTTAGATACTATGGTGCCGATTCCGATCCGGGTCGGAAAGCACTCTGACCGAGCCGGATCTGGAGTGTTTCCCAACCGAGCTGGAGTCCTGCAGTCCGACTGAGCGAGTACGATGCGGCCGTATGCTGCCAGACTCGGTTCGGTCGGACTCCCATATGAACGAACGTACGAGGAGCCGAGGACAGACCACACGGAGTCAGGGCACAAATAAGCACTTATCTACGAGCTGCTAATCACAGCATCGTACTCAATGGAATTACAGACACGATACTGAATCAACGTGTGTGTCGGACGAAGTTTCTACAAGAAACGGGTTATCTTGAAAATATCATCCCAGCTTAAATACTGCCGGGACGGAAGTACAACCGGCAGAAAGGCAGAACTTATTCTACAGAAGCGATACGGCCCTGAGGAAGTCGCGGGCCATATCCCCGTAGCGACGAAACACGTGTTGGCTGGAGCAACTGGAATGAACATTAAACCTACAACATTATATCACTATTCATTGTTTTGTTATAATCTGTCTTGCACCATTACTTAAATTATTTAACATACATTATCAAACATTTTAACAAACACTTACCATACAATACTTACCAATGACTTGTAAAAGCATACGTTGTACTTGTATATGCGTTGTAATGGCATGCGTTGTAAAATCATGCGATTTAAGTGTACCTGCGTTGTAATGGTTGCTTTGTAAAGGCATTGCGTTGTAATGCCTGCGTTGTAAAGGATGTCTCCCTGCTGTGAGGAGCTGATGGGACTACCCTAGTGTACGTACATTCCTGGAAGCCCAGAAGTATGTGATTCGCTAGGAAGAGGGCAGCAGAGTTTGTTTCTGTTACTCCTTGTTATTTTTCCCCTATGCCCTACGTACTGCAGTGCAGGGTGGAGTGTTTGACATCCCCCTGTTAGGTAGTGCAAAGGGGCTTTGGAATCTACGCTTCACCTATCTGGATTTCTCTAAGAAGCTTAGTGTACCCTCAGTGTAACCTGACAGTGAGAAGCCAAAACTGTTGAGGTGGTCCAATTCCTTACAGGGGATGGACTTTAAGGTGGAACACCGCTCTGGTACAGAACAAACTAATGCTGATGGTCTGTCCAGATTCTTCGTCCTTGGTGATGAGAACTCCCAGGTGGGTGAATAGTTCTACCCACTTTTTATCTGAAGGGGACATGTGTTAGACCTGGCATCCTTGGTGTGGTTTCCCCTTTCATTTTGCCTCTACCTCCTGTACTCTTGACTGTGTGCTGGATTACGTTTTTGCTGGTTTCTTTAGTTTGGGTACTTTGCCACTGCTGATCATTGCCAAAGTGCAAATGCTCCCTGAGTAAATTGTAATTCTGATTGGTTATTCATGATTGGCATGTGTGATTTACTGGTGAGTCCCTAGTAAAGTGCAATAGGTGTGGCAAGGGCCTGTAAATCAAATGCTACTAGTGGGCCTGTAGCACTGATTGTGCCATCCACACCAGTTGCCTTTGAAATGCGTCTCAGACCTTCCACTGCATTGTCTGCACACACAGTTATAGCTGTCATGTCTACCTGGCAAGTGCATCCACTTGCCAGGCCCTAACCTTCCCTTTTCTTACATATAGGTCAACCCAAATCTAGCCCAAGGTACCCCTATGTTCAGGGTGCAGTGTATGTGAGGGTAGGACATGTGCTGGAGTGTTTTACATGTCCTTATAGTGAAATACTCTGTATTTCGTTTTCCCCTACTGGATGGACTAGCTCTCCCATTGGAGCTGTCTTGTAACATTTTACAAGTGTAAATTTCAATTGGGAGCAGTTAGAGATTTGGAGCTTGGGCTTTCTGAGCTCAGAATGTAATAATTCACCTTTTATAAAAGGTGTTTTTTTAATTTGTGTGTTTCAAAATGCCACCTTTAGAAAGTGGGCATTTTCTTCTTTAACCATCCTGTGTGCCTCTGCCTGCTTGTGGATCATTTTATGGTTTTAGACTGACAAGGGCTGTTTGTGACTTCACTCCAGACACTCACAGAAAGGGAGTTGAGGTGTGCCCTGCATATGCTGATGGGTCTTCCTGGGTTAGGGTGCTGGGAGGAGTTATCACTAGGACCTGAACAGGCTGTGGCTGCCCTGCAAAATGCTGTCTCCACCCCCTGTAGTGTGGCTGGATCAGGGAGAACAGAAGTGGTTTTACTGAGCAAGAGAGACTTTCTGAACAAAGCCTTCAACAGAAAAAGGGGTATAAGTAGTAAACCTAAAACCCCAGAACTTTAGGTTACTTCTGGAATTAGAAGACCCTGCCAAGAAGAAGAGCTTAAAAGATACCAGAAGGTGTGATGCCCCCTTTGCTGTGTGTTGCTTTGCTGGGTGGATCTTCAGTGTATGCTTCTGTCTGTGTGCAGAGGAAAGGACTGAACTTTTGCCCTGCTGTGGTATCCTGCTTAAGAAGATCTCCAATGGCTTGATCTACAGTTTGCTGAAGTCTCAGGGACACAAAGACTTCATCTGCAGCTTCATTGAACTGCACCATTGGAAACTCTGACCTGATTGTGGTGCCAAACCCAGGACTGGGCCCTTAGTGGTTGTTCCTGCTACAAAGAACTACCGAGAACTAAAGAAACCTGGAAAATTGATGCTTTTCATTTTTTGCAGCTGAATTTTCCAATGCAGTACTGCCATGTGGGAGGAATTCCCAACGCACAGTCCCATGAGGCTGAAGAAATCCACTCAGCATCTGCCATCGACCTGAAGAATTGTTGCATGTCGAGTCCCACGCTCCGGTCTCCAAAGTCTCCAAAGTCTGAGACCACCACCCTGACTCTGCTGCAGGCCTTGCTGTGCGACTAAAAGAAATGACGCATCTTGGGTCCTCAGCTAAAGAAATTGACACAGCACCTGTTTGCTGCTACCACATTGACCTCAAGTGCATCCGGATCTCCATGCATCACACCTAAGTGCAATGCATCTCTGACGCAGCACCTGCAGACCAGAACTGTCTTGGAATCGATGCATCACTTCCCCCTACACTCCAGATTCAATTAATCACTCCTCCTGTGTGCAGAAGAACTGTCACATCTTCTCCTAAAGCTGTGTTTCCCAAGACTTCACTTCCCTGTGGGTGTTTTGCCTTGTAGATTTTTATGCATTTGAAGTACTTTGTATAGAAATCATGCATCCGTAGATTTCTATGGACAGACTTGCTTGAAACCTCGTATTTTGAATTCTGTATGTTGGATTTTTGTTGTTATGGTCTTGTTTGGTTTAGATAAAGATACTTTATATATATATAAACTGGTGTGGTGTCCATTTGTAATGTTTTCACTGTGTTACTGTGTGGGTTTTGTACTTTACACATTGCCTCTGAGATAAGCATGTCTGCTTGTGTCAAGCTACCAAGGGGGTGAGCAGGGGTTATCTAGGTGTGTAACTTCCTTATCCTGACGAGAGGGAAGGGTCCCTACTTGGACAGGGTGCATACCATTGCCAAATACAAACCCTCATTTCTAAAACATTGTTTGGAAGATGGGTCAGTGGAGGAAGTTGTACTAAACTGACAGTCCACCAGCACGGAGAATGCAAGCAGGTGCCTGGGCAGTTTCCTGGTGTGTTCTCTTTGTCCCCATATGTCACTAATTGGTGTGTGCAACACACTGACACAGGTGACAGCCTACCTTTCAAAAATGAACTGAACAGGTTGTCTGACCATGTTAGAAACAGCATTAAGGCTGAGGTAGCTAAGATGCTGGAGTTTGGGGTAATTGAGCCCTCTGATAGTCCATGGGGCCAGGCTAGTGGTGCTGGTGTCCACACATAATCCCCAGGGGGAAAGAAAGAGTTATGGTTCTGTGTGGACTACTGAGGACTGAATGCAGTCACACATACTAATGCTCACCCTATACCTAGAGCTGATGAGATCAGTGAGAGGTTAGGGGCTGCTAAATATCTGAGTAACTTTAATTTACTTCAAGCTACTGGCAGATTGCCCTCACTGAAGGAGCAAATCAGTTATTGGCATTCTACATACTAGAAGGATATTACCAGTTCAGAGTAATGCCCTTTGGATTAATGAATTTCCCTGCCACCTTCCAAAGGCTGGTGAACAGGGTCCAGACTGAGATGAAGCAGCTCAGTGCAGCTTAATGGGATGATATAGCTGTATACAGTTCTACCTGGGAGGATCACTTTAACCACTTGAGGTAAGGGCTGCAGGCCATGCAGCAGGCAGACCTTACTCTTAAGGCAAGCAAGTGCCAAATAGGGCAGGATTCTGTGGTGTACCTAGGCCACCTTGTAGGTGGAGACTAGGTACAGCCTCTCCAGGCCAAAATTCAAACCATTTTGGATTGGGCAGCTCCCAGTAACCAGACACAGGTCAGGGTATTCCGTAGACTGACTGGGGACTATAGGAGGTTTGTTCAGAACTATGGGACGCTTATATGGCTCGCCTAACAGAACTCACTCCTAAGAAGAGGCCAAAGAAGGTTGTGTGGACCCCAGAGTGTCAAAAGGCATTTGACACTCTTGCAAAGATACTATGTGTTCAGTCCCAGTGTTGCTGGACCCTGACTACACCAAGGAATTTGTCTTTCAAAACAGATGCTTCAGAACAAGGGATTGGGGCAGTGTTGGCACAGGTAAATGAAAAGGTCCTTGATCAGCCAAGTGCCTTCCTTAGCAGGCGATTTCTCCCCAGGGAACGAAGATGGAGAACCATTGAGAGGAAAGTCTTTGCTGTGGTGTGGTCTCTGAAAAAGATGAGACCATACCTGTTCGGTACGTACTTTCGTGTTCAAACTGACCACATACCTCTCGGATGGCATGTGCAGATGAGGGGGGGGGGCATCATGAGGTGGTCTATTTCTCTATGGGGTATGAAACTCACAGTGGAACATAGACCTGGGGTTGCGCATGCCAATGTGGATGGACTTTCCAGGTTTTTTCACTTAGCTGATGAGGACTATGGTGGTGCAGGCTAGTGACCCCTCACCTTTCTTTTGTGGTGGGCCATGTTAAGATGTTACCCTTTATGTCTGTTCACACCGCATTTTTCTTTGTACTGACTGACACTGGTGGTAGCTGACTTTGATTGTACCCTGGGCTCTGCTAGTCAGGCCCAGGGCCAGTGCTATTTTAAACACAAACACATGCATTGAGTTGCACTTATATTTGGCATGACCTACCCTATAAGTCCCTAGTAGATAATAGATCAAGGGAGATGCAAACTACCTATAAGTCCCTAGTATATAGGGCATGGCAGTTTAGAGGCCAGCAGCCGTTGTTGCACTTGCATGTGTGCACTGCTGAGAGCCTGAGGTTATTTTAAAAGCAGCCCGGTGTTGCAGCACTGCTTTTAAAAGTAAATTCACTGCAAGCTCGACTTTGGTGGCAGGGGCATTTTAAAAGTGATGATATACCTTATTTTTACATTTTGGGTACTCCAGAGGTCTCCCCTCAGTGTTCCGGGGCAGGAGGGGTGGTCCGTATAAAAGGTGTTTTATAAATCCTGGTGAGTAAATGCTGCCCATTTTATTTTTACCCAGTGTAGGAAAATCACTACAAAGTTGATTTTGGTGCTTTGAGCACTCTGAAGTATTAGTCTACATCATTCGTAACTATTAGGCATCCCCCAGGTCTCCCCCAGTGGTGGTGGGTCCTGTAATTATGAGCAGGATCATTATAAAAGAGGTTTTATCAACCCTAGTGAGAAAGGAATTGACCATTTCATGTTCCCAATTGTAGATTGGCCACAGAGGCTAACATAAGAATATGTTAAGGACACATAACTATTGTCAGGAAAAAAAGGAAAATGCTATTCAAGGACAGAATAGAATGGTATTGATAAATCCAACAATTTGCCGTTATTGAATGTATCCTAACTTGTACAGAAAACAAGCTATACGACTTTCTTTTCTGTGCACTAACATCCAGCCTCTAGCACTCTTCCCTAATTGGTGAGCCCTGAGGGGATTAGCCCAGCTGCCTTGATTAGGTGATAAATGGCCGAGCCAGACAGAGGCTTTCTGATAGAGCGAGATCTCTTTGGGGCACAGGAATGCCAGAGTAGGAAGATGGACCATAAAGCATTAGCTTCACAGGAGAGCATGGCAGGCCAGCCTGTCAGCGAGGCCCACCCCCTATTCCTGCCAGATGGGGAGGCTTAAGGAAGGAATTCTAGATGTCAGGGGGAAGAGAGCTATGGAAATGAGCCACTCTGGGAGCTGGTTTAGTTAGCTCTCGCTGCTCTGCTGAAGTTTCAGTCATGATCGATTTTGGAAGAATAGTGCTTTCTGGGACAAGACTGTGCCACACGTTGAAGGAAGTTGTCACACTTTTGGTTGTTGCACTGCACCTCATTGAACAGAGGTGTTCCCCTGTTTGTCGCCAGAGACCACTGACTAAATATGTGAGAGCTGCATAGCCTCTCAGTTCTGCTGTCTGAAACTACAAGAAGAAGGAGAATTGTCGTGCGGGAATCCTGATCTGCACCCAAGTGCCTGACTGGTGAAGTCTACGCCTGCGGAATTATCTGGGACTACATCTCTGAGGACTTTGCCTTGTTTCAAGCTTCAAGGAGTAAGGAGTAGACTCCCTGCAGGTTAACAGAGCTTAACTGACCGTTCTCTAGCCAGGGTCCCCCCCCTGGACGGCATCCAGTGGAGTTTTAAAGGGTTGACCAAGTGTATTGTGGGAAGTGTAGTCCAGGCCTGCCAAGGACCTTCTAGGAGACTCCGGACCCTTGGATTTGTGTTTTGGACACTATTGCCCCACCAGAGGACCTTCTGAAAGGACCATCAGAATTTTGGGAATGTTTGGGATTCTTTTTGGATAAAGCTCCATGAGGTAACCGACCCGACCACAAGATCAAAGTCGGCCACCTTCAACTGGGACAATGCCCAGATTCCAGGTTCATACCGTGTAAGAGTTCTGGAGGTCTGAATGCCAGAGTTTGACCGAGAGCCCCCTGAAAGTCAAACTGGCAAACCCTCTCCGAATCCTGACTGGTGGAAAGCAGTGAGGGCCCTCGGCATAAAAATCTCCAGAAACATTTCTAAGTTCGAAGATAAAAGATCAAATTTGGAACCGGACCTCCCACATAGGGTATCCGAGTAGGGCTCCATCACTGTCGGCCTCAAACTTTGACTTGTCCTGGTTAAGTGTGACCAGATGTCCAGAAGTGGCACAATTGGTTTCTGAACATTAGAATGTTTATCCTGTAAAAATTCATATCTCCCGTTCCCTACATTGGAATCTGTTTTGGTGTCATTGTAAAGATAAAAATATTTCCTATTGTTATAAATTTGTTTGGGATTTTTATTGTATGTTGTGTCTTACTTATTTTCTTTACATGCCTGCATCCTAAGCTAAGCCTTATTGCTTGGTGTCAGCTACCATGGGTTGAGCAAGGGATTCATTTATAAAAACTCTTTTTAGTGACCCAGTATCATGTCGGCAGCCTTGTTTCTGGTGTTAGGTGCCTATCTGCTATTATCATAAAACCACCTTCCAACAATAACCCTAAATTATACATTGCACAAGTCTACACTATGTATTTTAATCCACTTGGGTGCTCATCCCAGATGTTCCACTGACGAACAACCCCCTCAAAGATTCACAATAAATGCACACAATAGGGGGGAAGCACTTAGAAATATATTATCATTATAATATAATAATAATAATCCACATTTGTAAAGCGCGAACAATCACCCGTAAGGGTTTCTAGGTGCTGGGGGCCGTCAGGAAGATTAAGCAAGCTATTGCCCAGAGGCACATGGTTCTGGGCTAATCTGCCACCGGCACCGGGGATCAAACCGTGATCCACTAGATTCCGGAGTCAGTCGCCCTGGCCGCGGTGCAACACCTCTTCCATCATTCAAAGACTTCTCTTTGATCATTTGAAAGTAATTGTATATTCTCCAATGCACATGGTGTATTATCATCTTCAATCCAATGTTAATTCCATTCAACAATTTTAGACATGAAGACTCATCATTATAATCAGGACTTATTCTTCAGTCTTCTTAACCAACATCTCTTCAGCCCAGCAAATGCGCTTCGTCCCCCAACAGGGCTGTAATGAACATATATACAGATACCAACATTTAAAACGCAAGACATAATACATATACAGACATGTCTGTACATTGCACTGCTACGTACACACAACATGCAACTCAAATAGACATTCTGCCCCTAAGGGACAGAGTGGGGGATCCCAATCTGCCACAGGGGGGCAGAAAGCCCCGAAGACAACAGGGATATTTAAACAAAATGGGGTGGGAGTTGCCAATCCAGACGTTGATCCCTCACCCGACTACTAAAGCCCTCATTGTTTTCTGCCCCCACAGGAAACTGATTGGGAAAAAAGCCACTACAGCCAATGATATTAGCAAAAAAAAAGATATATAAATAAATGGGGCTGGAACGCATCAGGCCATATCCCCCACCTCTAGAGCCCATGAAGGATGTACTCCCAATATGCTCCTGGAGGAGCAGAAAGCTGTATTGATTACAGGGATATTGAAAAAAAAAAATGCAGCCCCACCCCTAAAGTCTCAGCAGTCTTTCTGCCTCCTGGGGCCTAGAGCACCCCATGCCAAGCAAGAACACATTTGGATTCTTTTGGGGATAGTTTGACATATGGGCTGACTGAGAATGAATAAATGTAAGTTTCTTCCCACTTTCCGTGGTGCATGGCTGCACAATTTGAGCTCAAGGTCAGCCAGCAACTGGAGAACTGTGGGGATTTCTGGAACTTAGAGACCCAGGGTAATCCAGATTGGTGTGACTTGCATTGATCCCATCATGTTTTCATACCCAGAATGCCCTGCAAACCTAAAACCTTTGCTAAAATCAGACTGTCCTCACATTTCTATGAAGGAAAGTTTCAGAGTCTGCGGGGATCCATAAAATACATACCTTCCTGCATTCCTGCACTTCTGAGAAAAATGGCACCCCTTTTATGTGGCCAGGCTGATAGCCCTAGTCAGGACGGGCAACAAAACATGGAGACATCACTTTTTCAAAAGCTAATTCAGTGTGATTTGTATATTTACATTTCTGAGGATAATTATCATAGTTAGCACTGGTCACTAACTATATCTCTGTATGGTTCTGGGGAATATTGGTCACTGACTAGGTGTGAGTGTGGTAACCTGTACTGAAAGAAGTAGACGGTGAAGTTGATGAAAGAGTTAATAGCATTAGCTATAAGGTATTTCAGTCAGTTGTAGATAGTGGTGAAAATGTGCACATTAATGACTGTAGATTGGAGTACAATGTAGCCATTAATAAAAAGACAAAAATTATGTTCACAAGCTCGGTCACTAAAAGCCTAATTTATTCCTGTGTGTCCAAAATAGGTTTCTTGTGACGTTTAAAATGATTGCAAATAGTTTCTGCCAAGTTTCCAAGTTTGTTAGTCAGAAGTAAAAATAGAGGAGGTCAGTTTTGGTGGACTCATTTTCAGTGCTGTGATAATTGTCAGCTGTCAGAGATTCAGTATTTGTGAAAAAGGAATTGTGATTCATGTTTTACCTAGCGTTCTTGAACAAGCCAGGTTGATCTGGCATCACAAAGAAGTATTTTTTTTGCTGTTCTAGGTGTGGAGGGGGAGATGGGGAGTTGATAGATTCAGAGAAAATCAGCTTATGAAAATGAGATGTGTTTCGAACTTGACTGAGAGCTCCAACAATAAGGTGGATCTAACAATAGAAAATATCAAACAGTGTGTAATTCTGGGATAATTTACAGACTATGATTTGTCAGAGGTCAAAAATATAACACTATAGCTCAACGGCATGGATTAGAGTAGAGATTCTGACACACTCTCTAATGGTGCTACAGGGAGGTTAGTAGAGATTTAGAAAATAAATCACAATAAAATGAATAATAATAAGAACAAGTATTTATTTATGTGTTTCAAAAGAATACTGCAATCAAAGTAATTATATCGCAATCCGGGTCTTGTTATGTTAGGGGACAAAGCATATATAAGTGCAAATAATAGTGTGGAATCCTACAGTGTTGCAATAATATAGCAAAAAGCAACGCACATATTGGTTTATTTTGAACTTAACAATAAAAGAAGTAATTAATATAAAGAAAGATAGTAAATTATTGGGAGAGGGGCAATATAATTTTACAGTATCATTTACATGCTACTATTCATTAAAATATTCATAAGGAATTAAATACAGATATAACAACAGTCAGAAAAGTATTAATTGTAGGAAACATAATTTTAATTACAGGTCAAGGTATACAGAGTTATAAATTATTTATGCTATAATGCCTTTTTGTAAATATTCCTCGAACATTCATCACTGATCAATATAAAACAAGGTGATCTGCAGGTTTGATGGACAGAAGAATACCTTAATCAGCATTTAAAGACTTGCCACTTAGCATATGTTTGTATACATTGTAAAGAAAGTTGTGCTATGAAGAAAACATAGGGAATTGTTCACAAAAGTAGGCTTACACTGGGCCTATTCACAAAGGCAAATTTACACTTGAGTAAATCCGTGTGTGTCATTTTACTCTACACTTTGCAGTAAGTTTACATTCTTGGGCTAATCAACATTTCCAAGTGCAATGTTACTTAAAAGTGTTGACTTGCATGTCACCACACTCTGAAACAGAGGGGCTGATTCAGTAAATGTGCAATGTGACAGTAACGTTACTACTAGTAATGACTTTACAACTATATTCGACGTTCTGCACACTTGACAGAGACCTCTGATATCGAAGAGGAGATCTCCGCATTATACAGCATAGTAAAAAGTTTAAAAGCTTATTCAACTTAAAAAACTGAATAATATTTGCAAGTGAAATAATAATGTTTATGAATATACAGAGTTACTAACTTAATTTTCAATAAAAAATGTAAATATTTTGAATACGAAAAACTTTTAAAACAGTTTAAATAAGTTCATGTATTTTGACAGATAATATGGAGCTTAATTTTAAGTCCCTATCTCCATTCTTATTGAAGGGAGGGTGCTGCAGTACCAGCGATTTGCCATAGGTGGGGTTGGACTTACTCCAACTCAAAAGTCTACACCCCATAAAAATATAATATTAAATTCAATTACATTTATTTATTTCGACTTTTTGAATAAATGTAAATATATATATATATATATATATATGTTCAAAGTTTCCTCAAGTAACAACGCACACTCAGGAATCCATTGCAACCACAGAGGTTTATTAACGTGAACCGCTACGCGTTTCAACACCAAGAGTGTCTTGATCACACGATTTTCACAGTGTTACATGACGTGTATTTGACAACAAAAAACATAGAAAAGGCACTATCATTGGAGCAACCATTTCTGCCCCGTTTTCTGGCATCCATCTTGGAAGTGTAACCTCAGTAAGTATTATATACCTTGACAGTGTAGATTTACAAGTTAATGTCTACTAAGACGACAAATAATGAACGTAAAATTGATAAACCATGATACCACAGTGTCCAGTTCATGATAAATGCAAAACTAAAGTAGAATTTCAAAAGATACAAAAAATCGATAATATTGTACATTGTATGTGGTAGGTTATATGATTTCCAATTTCGATACATTCTGTCTAGAATCTGCCAGTGCATATTCATATATAACATCTCTAAAATAGAGAAAGGTATTCTGCTGTAACTTCACACGATTTCGTGTCAGAATATTCGGGCATCAATAAAGTTCGAACAAGGTTTTTCAGGCAAGTGCCTTGAGAAAAATATGTGGGTTACACACAAACGATGGAACTGTATCAATATAGGCGCCCTAGTGGCTCTGAGCAAATGCCTTAGATGATTCTTGTAAGCAAAACCCCAGGTAGCTTCACAAAACCAAAAGTCCTGCACAAAATAGAGAAAGGTATTCTGCTGTAACTGCACACGATTTCGTGTCAGAGTATTCGGGCATCAATAAAGTTCGAACAAGGTTTTTCAGCCCAGTGCCTTGAGAAAACTATGTGGGTTACACACAAACGATGGAACTGTAACAATATAGGCGCCCTAGTGGCTCTGAGCAAATGCCTTACATGATTCTTGTAAACAAAACCCCAGGTAGCTTCACAAAACCAAACGTCCTGCACAGTGAAACATAAGCCAAGATCAAAGTGAATCAATATAAATTTGAAAAGATAAAGGTAAAAAATTTGTTACGTCATTTTTCTTGATGGAGAGTGCTCAGGTGATTCTGATGAAGAAAAGGGTAGGGTACCCGTGAAATTTGTGCCCACCGTGCCAGTGAAGGGTCCCTTCCTTTCCTCCTAAAATACAACAAAACAGAGCACACAGTTAAAAACACAATATTTACAATACAGTTATAAGATATGAACACAGCATTTTATATACAGAAAATCCAAGGTCAGCTTAGTCATCATGTAAGTGGCTCGCTAAATCTTCATCGAGAGTATGCCCTCCTGGGAATCTAGTTTCCAGTTCTATAATCCATTTAGATTCTTTTTTCCTAAGGGCTATCTCTCTATTTCCGCCCCTTCTGCTTGTATTGACTTGTTCAATAGCAAAAAATCTCAAAAGGGAGTTATTAGAACGGTGTTTGTCTTGAAAATGGCGGGCAATGGGGTAATGTAAATCTTTGTTAGTGATGGCTCGTAGGTGCTCCTGAACTCGTTTTTTAACCATGCATGTCGTGCTGCCGACATACCTAAGTTTACACGGGCATTCCAAAACATATATCGTGAAATTGGTGCTACATGTCAGGAATTGCCCAATCTTTCTGTTCTGTTGCATGCCTGGGATCTCAAAGTCTTGCACCATATGGCTAGATTTACAAGCCCTGCAGTGCCCACAGGGATAGAAACCTTTGAGGTTGTGGTTGTTTCTATTGGGGATTTCAGAGATATCTTGTTCGAACTTTATTGATGCCCGAATATTCTGACACGAAATCGTGTGAAGTTACAGCAGAATACCTTTCTCTATTTTAGAGATGTTATATATGAATATGCACTGGCAGATTCTAGACAGAATGTATCGAAATTGGAAATCATATAACCTACCACATACAATGTACGATATTATCGATTTTTTGTATCTTTTGAAATTCTACTTTAGTTTCGCATTTATCATGAACTGGACACTGTGGTATCATGGTTTATCAATTTTACGTTCATTATTTGTCATCTTAGTAGACATTAACTTGTAAATCTACACTGTCAAGGTATATAATACTTACTGAGGTTACACTTCCAAGATGGATGCCAGAAAACGGGGCAGAAATGGTTGCTCCAATGGTAGTGCCTTTTCTATGTTTTTTGTTGTCAAATACACGTCATGTAACACTGTGAAAATCGTGTGATCAAGACACTCTTGGTGTCGAAACGCGTAGCGGTTCACGTTAATAAACCTGTGTGGTTGCAATGGATTCCTGAGTGTGCGTTGTTACTTGAGGAAACTTTGAACATTTTGATACCGGCTTGGGTTTCTGCCGGCTGACGCACCACCTGGCGACGGGACTGATCCCAGAAGGACCCGTATTTTGTTTGTATATATATATATATATTATCTACTGGCGGTCGCCAGTAGATAGTTATAGTTAGGACCGTGTTTCCATAGGAAATCTCAAAATTCTATTTTGAATAACTTTGGCGCCGGTTGACGAATCCTCGCGAAATTTTCAAAACTAATGGGGCGCTCCGTTCAGCTCCTACCCTGAAAGTCTCGGGGTGATTCGTCAAGCGGGGACCGAGAAAAAAGGGGGGTCCCTAAACGCGTTTTCCCCATGCATTTTTCCATAGGACCTTTAGTCGCAGCTACAGCCCGAACGGCTGAACAGAATTACTTGAAATTTGGTAGAGAGGTAGCCATAAGGTCAAGGAAGTGCCTTTCGCAGGTCTGGTTTAAATCTGTTTAGTATTTCCTGAGAAAATAGCATTTAAAAGCATATATATATCTATACGCGCGCAGGGTGCGCGCACCGTGCGCGCACCGTGCGAGCACCCTAACGTGCGCGAGCGTAATTCTGATTGGTGGGTACATGTTAGTCAACGTTCGAATCGGTCGAAATCAGGAAGTGTCGGCCGCCATTTTGTTTGTTTTCAGTGCGAGAGTGAAAAAGGAAGGTGGCGAACGTGAAAAGGGGGCAGGGTAGAGAGTTCCTGACCCCCTAGCCTTGGTCAGGGGGTCCCTGAAGGACCCCGAAGGCAATTTTTTTTTTAATTTTTTTTTTAAATCGTGGGGGTGCGCGCACCGTGCGCGCACCCTGAAAAACTAAAAAAAATATATATTTTTTTAAATTTTTTTTAAAAAATCGCGGTTTATTGTAGTTTATTGTAAAATAAATATTTATAAAAAAATAATACATAAATAAATTAGCATTTAAAAAACCGTAGAAATTCACTGAAAAAACCATAGGTTTCACACACGTTATAGTTAGGAATTAGCATTTAAAAAACCTTGCAAATTCACTTAAAAAACCATAGGTTTCACACATGTTATAGTTAGGTGGATATTTCACTCGTAAAAAAACAATGAAATTCCCCCGTTATAGTTAGTTCAGATAACTATAACTCGCGCGACCGCCACTCTATCACAAGGATGATGTCATCAGTGATGTCATGAGTGATGCCACTGACCATGTCATGAGTGATGTAATATGTGACGTCATGAGCAGTGGATTGCGGGCGCGCGAGTTATAGTTATCTGAACTAACTATAACGGGGGAATTTCATTGGTTTTTTATGAGTGAAATATCCACCTAACTATAACATGTGTGAAACCTATGTTTTTTTAAGTGAATATATATATATATCTATATATATATATATAGATATATATATATACATATATATATATAGAGATCCGTAAATTAATCCTTTGCTTGTAAAAGATTACGCCGAGCCCCAATTTTGTTGATAACAGCGTGATTTATTCGATCAGGTTTGTGGCAAACAACACCCGACGCGTTTCGAAACCCTCCGGTTTCTTGGTCACGGGTCATATTGACCCGTGACCAAGAAACCGGAGGGTTTCGAAACACGTCGGGTGTTGTTTGCCACAAACCTGATCGAATAAATCACGCTGTTATCAACAAAATTGGGGCTCGGCGTAATCTTTTACAAGCAAAGGATTAATTTACGGATCAATAAGGGTCGCGCCCTTGCCGGTAGCCCGCCACCAGCCTGAGGCAGAGGATATCGCGAAACATGGTTTGAATTTTTTTATATATATAGATATATATATATATATATATATATATATATATATATATATATATTCACTTAAAGAACCATAGGTTTCACACATGTTATAGTTAGCTGGACATTTCACTCGTAAAAAACCATTGAAATTCCCCCGTTATAGTTAGTTCAGATAACTATAACTCGCGCGCCCGCAAACCACTGCTCTCATGACGTCACATATTACATCACTCATGACATGGTCAGTGGCATCACTCATGACATCACTGATGACATCATCCTTGTGATAGGCGATCGCACGAGTTATAGTTATCTGAACTAACTATAACGGGGGAATTTCAATGGTTTTTTACGAGTGAAATGTCCAGCTAACTATAACATGTGTGAAACCTATGGTTTTTTAAGTGAATTTGCAAGGCTTTTTAAATGCTAATTCCTAACTATAACGTGTGTGAAACCTATGGTTTTTTAAGTGAATTTGTACGGTTTTTTAAATGCTAAGGTATGTATGTTTTATTATATTTTTTATATATTTATATATGCATTTTCACTGACCATGTTATGAGTGATGTAATATGTGACGTCATCAGCAGTGCATTGCGGGCACGCGAGTTATAGTTAGCTGAACTAACTATAACGGGGGAATTTCAATGGTTTTGTACGAGTGAAAAGTCCAGCTAACTATAACACCCCTGAAACCTATGTTTTTTTCAGTGAATTTCTAAGGTTTTTTAAATGCTAATTCCTAACTATAGCGTGCCTGAAACCTATGGTTTTTTCAGTGAATTTCAAAGGTTTTTTAAATTCTAATTTCTAACTATGCCTACAGAGATAGGAAATGTGAAGAAAGAAGAAAGAACTCACAAAAAGAAAAAAAAGAAATGCAGAAAGAAGCAACAGAAGTCCTCAAAGACGAAGAAAAGTGCAGGAAGAAGGATAACGTGCAGAAAGAACAAACAGAAGAGCAGAAAGAAGCCTTGTTGCAAAATCATCCTGTACCCTCAACTTTTTCAGACGGATACTGGTGGTAACTGAGTCTGACTAACCAGTCCTAGAGCCAGTGCTATGTTAAAAGACACTCAGAATACAGTAAAAACACCTACATACACTAGGGAACACTATGCATTGGGGTCCCCCTGTGATTAGCATGACCTCCTCTGTAAGCCCCTAGTATATAATAGGGCAGGGGATTAAAACTACCTCTTAAAACATGCCACAGGGCGTGTTTGCACACGTCACCTCAGGCCCCTTCCCCTCCCTTCCCCACTGTGTAAACACGCCCTGTGGCCATTTTAGGTTGGGAGATTAAGTCCCCTTGAATCCTGAGGGTCCCTAGGGTCCAACTAGACCACTAGGCACCTCTAGTAAGCGCCACAGAGCTGCGTTGCAGAGAGGTGTAAAAAGTGGCATGGCCTGGACCATCTCTCTGCAACGCAGCTCAGTGGCGCTTACTGGAAGCACCTGGTGGGCTAGTTAGACCCCAGGGGCCCTCAGGATTGAAGGGGAATTATTTCCCCAACTTAAAAGGCGCCATAGGGCATGTTTGCACACGTCACCTCAGGCCCCGTCCCCTCCCTTCCCCACTGTGTAAACACGCCCTGTGGCCGTTTTTTAAGTTGGGAGATTAAGTCCCCTTGAATCCTGAGGATCCCTAGGGGCAAAATAGTCCACTAGGTACGTCCAGTAAGCGCCATTGCAGAGAGGTGTAAAAAGGGGAACGGCCTGCACCACCTCTCTGCAACACAGAGCAGTGGTGCTTACTGGAAGCACCTGGTGGGCTAGTTGGCCCCCAGGGTCCCTCAGGTTTGAAAGGGAATTATTTCCCCAACTTAAAACGCGTCACAGTACGTGTTTGCACACGTCACCTCAGGCCCCGTCCCCTCTCTTTCCACTGTGTAAACGCGCCCTGTGGCCGTTCTAAGTTGAGAGATTAAGTCCCCTTGAATCCTAAGGATCCCTAGGGTCAAACTAGCCCACTAGGTACCTCCAGTAAGCGCCACAGAGCTGCGTTGCATAGAGGTGTAAAAAGGGGCGTGGCCTCAGAACACCTGTCTGCAACGCAGCTCCCTGGCGCATACTGGAGATAACTGTTGGGCTAGTTGGCCCTCAGGGACCCTCAGTATTGAAGGGGAATTAATGCCACAACTTACAACTGGCCAGGGGGCGCGTTTGCAGAGTGCTGCAAGGAGGGGGCGTGGCCTCCGGCGCAATGCCGGTCTTTTATTTATTTAATTTTTTTAAGAAGGAGGGCTGTGTGGCCCCCCTTCTTTTTCCAATTTATTGGCCCTGGGGACCCCATCCCCCAGGGCCTGCACCCAAATTATTTTTTGTTGAAAAAAATTAATTTGGCCCTCCCAAGGCCTTAATCGGCCCAGGAGACCCCAACCCCTGGGTCATGGCCTTTTTTTAAAAAAAAATCTTTAGGAGGGGGCTGCGTTGCCCCCCTCCTCAGGCCACTTATGGCTCCGGGGACCCCATCCCCCGGGGCCGGCCTTTGTTCTTTATTATTTATAAATATATTTATAGAAACACCTAGGATATGCTGGACAAACCGTATGTACCTATCACAATGACGATTTGCGTGATATTCATTAAAAGGCGACTATGCATTCAATGAATCCACGTGGAATGTATTTACACCGCTAGTGAAGCTCTGACGAGTCCGACGCCGTACCGTGCCTAATCCCGGCGCCCCCACCGGTGGGTACTCTCCAAGTAGACACACTTGTCATTTATTTATACAAACATGGGTAGCTATTGATGGGCACATTTAATACACACGCACACCAAGCCATTCAAAGGGAGTCGACAAAAATTCGACCAAACTATGCAAGAAACCCCCCTCACGGTTAATAAAACACACATCCATCGCCGGATGTGTAATACTTTTTATTTTACTCTCTGGAAAGGAGACGAACCTCACTTGAGAGCCACAGCGTGCTCCTGGCTGAGCCCAATGCTGTGTTACACCCACCAGTGCCCGCTGAGTGCCACACACCTCTGTGTTGTATTCCACCAGCTAGTGCGAATGCTATGACACTCTCTAGCCCATGTGCACTGTGACACCACCCCATGAATATGTCATGCCACACTTGCCTTCGCACGGGTTATATTGCCCCATCTAACGTGCCTTCCTCGATGCCTATGTTATAACGCACAGCGCTATGCCATACATATTACAATCTGGGATCCATATCTTTGTCACAGTGCATATGCAACGTTACACTCCCCAGCACATATGTTATATTACAACTTTAGAGACTAGTTAGGTTACACAACACTGCCCTGTGCATATTACACTCCAAGGTGCATATCGCATAGCACGCGCTAGTGCCTGTGCTATCTCGCACTCTCCAATGAATCTGTCATTGCGCACAATGTATTGCGTATCATATTTCACCCCCCGGTTCATCTTATATCACACTTTTTGGTACATAGTTTATACCATATACTATATCTAGTTTTCATTTTCAATCGTGCTCTCAGGACTATGTTCTATATAACACTGCGTCCACCTACCCTTTTCATGGGCATTACATTTTGCGATGGGGGTGGAGGGTCAGGGGGTGTTTCTGCCAAGTGAGCCCGGAGTCACAGTCACAAACGTCCTCTTCTTCCTGAAGAAAAGTGAGATTATGCTGCATACATGTTCATATTTTAAGTAGTTTGCACAGACACACATTTTAAAAACAATAACGTTCCTAATACCCACCTTCTCTGAACAGCTAGCTTGCTGCCCCATCCACCTCCTCCCTATCCTCTGCTGTCTGAATCCATGGACTAGCCTCCTCCCTCCTGCCATGCATGGTCTGATGTGCTTCCACTGCCCTGCATTCAACATGATGTACCAGTCCACTCCTCCTGCCCTCCATTGCCCAAATCTATGGCCCATCATTGACCTCCTGCTTAACCTCTGTGCTTAGCTTGCTGCCCTTATTCTCCTTCCCCCTGCCCTCCGATGTCTTTGTGCATGCCCCTGCTCCATCCTTTTTGCCCACCATGTTCCATGTACCTTCCACTCCTATCTACTCTGAGTGTTCTGTTGAACTGCCACTCCCCTCCCACCTGCCTAGCATTGTCAGATGACTGTAACCTGTCCCTGCCACCTCCACCCTGCCTGTCCACATGCCATGCCCCTATCCCCTTCCTCCTGTCCTCCATGGTCCATTTTACTGAGCACACCCTTCTGCCCTCCCTGGTCTGTTGTGCTGCAACTGCTCCTCCTACCTGCACCACACGGTCTATTGTGAGGCCCCTTCCCCTGAACTCTCTTGTCTGTGCCCAGGTCCTGACCCTCCCTTCTATCCTCCATGGTCCTTTGTGCATGCCCCTGCACCCTCGTTCTTGCCCATCATAGCTATTGTGCTGCCACTAACACTCCCGCTTGCCATGCATGGTCTTCTGTGCTGCCATGGCCCCTCCCACCTTCCCTGTGTGGTCAGCTAGCTGCCCCTGACCCTCTCACACCTTCCCTTCATGGTTTGTGTGTATGCCATCATAGTCTCACTGTTGCTCTCCATGGTGTGTCTTGTTTCTAGTGCCCATCCTGCCTGACCTCCATGGTCATCTTGCTGCTCCTGCCCTGCCCCCTTGCCCCCAGCCCTCTGTTTCCATGTGCAGACCCCTATTCCCTCCCTCCTGGCTTGTCTGTTCCATTGTAATGCCCCTGATCCGTCCCTCCTGCCCTTTATGGTCTGTTATGCTGCAGCTTTCTCTCCTGTCTGTCAATTATGGTCAATTAGCTACCATTGCCTCTTTCCCCTCTGTTCTCTGTTGTCCATGTGCATGGTCCTGTCACCTCCGTATTGCTTTCTATGGATTGTTGTGCTGCACTCCCGTCCCGCATGCCCTGTGTGGTGTATTGTGCTGCTGCAAACCCTGATGCCTGCCCTGTAGGGTCAGTTTGGTGCACCTCTCCATGTCCCTTCTGTCCTCTGTTATCCGAGTCCATGTCCCTACCCCAATTCCTCCTGCCTACCATGATCCAATGTACCATACATGTGAACATTTTGAACTTGGTAAGAGGGAGATTTTGGAAAAAAACTGGGGTATTGATTTTTCCCTTTGAGTTACATTGAAAAAGAGGAGATTGTAGACAGGAGACAGATCAAATAAAGACCATTTCAGCTTAAAAACATTGGACGTTTTCCTGGCTGAAACGGGTCTGTTGGCATGTATGGTTGTACTACCACTGCCTCTTCCTTCTGCGCACAATGGTCAATTATATTGCCGCAGCCTCTCTTGCCAGTCGTGCATTGTTGGTTTGTTGCCCCTGCCCCCCTTTCCACTGCCCTCCATAGTCTGTTGTGCTGCCACTGCCCTGCCCAGTGTGGTCAAATTGTTGCCTCTGCACTCTCCTACCTGCCTTCAATTTTCAGAGTCCGTGCCCCAGGCCTTTGCCTCTCAACAGTATCCCTATGAACAACTAGATTTCTAACATTCTATATTTATTACAAAAGTGTGGAACGCCTGACGTCATCTTGATGTAATCAAAACTGTAATACCTAAAGCATTTCCTTTAGAAATTACATATATGAGAGGGTCTTATTTGCATCAAAATTATGGTTAGTGCTCTAAAAAACTATAATGAGGACATATTTTCTGAGTTTTCAAATAGCGACAAAGAACTTTTAAATTATTTGTAATCTTTATGTTTTTTTATCCAGTTGACCACTTGATTAAATGTTGCACTTAGGGGTGAGGATGTAATGCTACTTCCAGAGCTGCAGACTTTGCAACTGGGGAACCAGGTTGGAGTTTCTGCTTCAGCTCAACATTCTGTGATTCTGGTCAAATCACTTAATCTCCCCATGTCAACAACCAAAATGAATTTGATCTTGTGTGATGTAACCAATGCTCATGTAAAGCACTCCAATACCTGACAAGTCTGCACTATATAAAACTGCAAATACACAACAAATAAGTGTTTTGCACACTTCTGTCATTGGGCTACATGTGGGCTACATCTGGGTGATATGTGTGCTGCCTTTGGGCTCTTTTGTCTCTGGTGGCCATCCTGGGAGATTTATTTGTTATGAAGTTTCCTAATTTCCTCATTTACTGCAGTCTCCTCAGTAGGAAATGCTTTCAGTTTTTTACTTTGATTCCATCAAGAAAGTATTCAGATATGTCAAACATTTGCCATAAATTCTGAATGTTAGCACTCTAGTTGCTCATTAGATCACTATAGTAAAGCTACTGCTCACCACAGATGTCTGCTGCTGGTATTAAAAGTGCATGTTTCAGTCTGCATATCAGAATGTTTTAATGACATAGAAGAGGATTTGAGAAGTCACTCAAAATGTGCTTTAATTTTTCTTTCTTCAGCACTAATCATAATGTCTATGGCAAAATGAACCCCCTCATTGTGTTTTAAGTGTTACCAGTTTATTCCAATCAAGATGGCTTCAGGTGTGTCATACTTTTGTCATAAGTAAGACAGTAAGCGCTCTAGTTGTTCTTAAGAACACTCTGGGACATTCTGTCATTGGGCTATACTTGGGCTACATCTGGGTGATATTTGGGCTACATTTGGGCTCTTTTGTCTCTGGTGGCCATCTTGGGAGACTTATTTGTTATGAAGTTTCCTAATTTCCTCATTTACTACAGTCTCCTCAGTAGGAAATACTTTCAGTTTGATAGAAGTTATTAAGAGTCACAAGACATCCTTAGAGTCTTTAAAAACTTCTATCAAAAATTGTATGATTGTGAGAATTTCCATATCGATCAGCAAGATCATCAAAGATGGGAGTTCGATAATGGTGGACGAGTTCTTGATGGACCACTCAGAGAAAAACTGGATAGAGATGTCACTGAAAGCGAAATTAAGGATGCCTTGCATGAGCTTGCTGCCGGGAAGGCTGCAGGCCCCGATGGAATTCCCTTAGAAGTCTATAAGAGCATCGAATCTGAGATTGTTCCTATTTTGTTGGATTTGTTTAACGGTATTCTGTGTACAGGCACTATCCCTGATTCGTGGAAAGAGACAAATGTAATCATTTTTCACAAAAAAGGCAAACCTAAAGAAAACCCAGGCTCGTATAGGCCTATATCACTTATTAATGCAGACACTAAACTGTATTCTAAAATCTGGGCCAAAAGGCTGGGGGGGGTTATTGGCGGTCTTGTATCCCCCTGGCAGCATGGGTTTGTGCCTGGGCGGGGCACTACAGACCACATACGGAGAGCAATCGCTCTGTTTGATAATCATGCTGCCAGGGGGGGCGAGATGGCCATGATCCTCCTCGACGCAGAGAAGGCTTTTGACCGTGTAGCCTGGGACTATCTTTGGGGTATTCTAGAAGACAGGGGATTTGGTTCAAAAGCAGTTAACGCTATTAGAGCCATGTATAAAGACCCGGTAGCCAGGGTATCAGTAATGGGTGAGAGTTCCGATAAAATTATGATTAGGAGAGGTACTCGTCAGGGCTGTCCCTGCTCCCCGATACTCTTTGCGCTATATATAGATCCTTTGATCCACAGAATCTTGAACTGTCCATCGATTAGCCCAGTGATTGTCAATGGGTATAGTAATAAGTTGCTGGCCTACACCGATGATCTGGCGATTCTTACGACCCATCCACAGCAGGTGATGACGGCACTCGTAGAGTTGGCAAAAGAATTTGGTAGAAGATCCGGGTACCTGTTAAATGAGGGGAAGACTCAGATCATTGGCACTAAGAATATCATTAAGACAGATGATAGATATGTTGATTCTGCAGTTTATTTAGGGGTGAGGATTAACGCAACAGTAGACAAGATCAATACAGAAAATTATTGTCCGCTTATAGGCTCGATAGAAGCGGAGTTAAAGAGACTAGACGTTTTACATCTATCCTTGGTTGGGAGGGTGAACGTTCTCAAAATGGCAATGTTTCCCAAGATTCTATATTTGTTTCGTGCTATCCCCTTCCTGTTGGAGGAAAAATTATTGAAGAAGCTGGAGTCAATCTTCAATAGGTTTATATGGCAATATGGGAAAACAAGACGATCTATGATGCTCATGTCACTTCCGTACGATAGAGGCGGAATGGCCCTCCCAAACCTTCGACTATACCATTACTCTTCCCAGTTAGCCCAAATGTCAATCTTATATCAATTAAATGATAATTTACCAGGGATTCAGGGAGACAGTCAGGACCCCCCAACTATATTCGAGCTTCTATTGGGGAAGAAGGCTGCAGGGCTACTTTTGAGGGAAGTCGACCGCAGATGTTATACAAAGGTTAGGCTCAAGACTGTGAGCGGGGTATGGGGGATGTGGAAAGCTATTCAAAAGCTGTTAGAGATTCCCAAAATTAATACATATCTGTCTTTATGGAATTCTAATCTGTTTCCATATTTGGATACAGGTATGCACCGTCAATTTTGGAAAGAGCAGGGAATCTGGACTATCGGGGATGTGTGGGAAAGTGGAGCGGTTATTGGGTTTGAGGTAATTCAGCTCAAATACGGGGTACCACCAACTCACTGGCTTCTCTATAGTCAGCTATTTCAGTCGTTAAGGGCAATTAGACCGAGAATCACGGCAATAACACGCTGTCCGTTATTGGACTACTTAGGGAATGGGGGAAATAAAATTAAACATATCTATAATCATTTTATGGTAGGCATACAGGATGATATGGAAAAAACCGAACATGCATTATCCATTAAGTTAGACGATCCGGATGTGGATCTTGATCTAGCTCGTATATTAAACAAAAAATTGCTACGTTCATCTAATTTAAGGGCACAGCATTTTAAAACATTGTTTAATTTGTACTTTACTCCAGCTAAATTGTTTTCGTGGGGATTGGTGGAGAATGATAAGTGTCCTAGGTGTCAGACTGGCCCTGCAGATTTATTACACATGTTTTTTGAGTGCGATAAGTTATCCTTGATACTTAGAGAAATTTCAGATTTTCTGGCTGGATTGTTAAAATGCAGAATTGTTTTATCCTCTACACAGGTGGTGGTAGGTGTAGATAGCAAAGCTGAATTGTCTAACTCTGCTGAAGCATTGGTATTTGTCTCGGCTGCTGTGTTGCGCATCCTTATTTCAACAGGATGGAAAGATCCTTCCCCACCCACCTTTCAAATGTGGATTGCTAGGCTCCTTGCGATACATAATATTGAGTCTTGCCTATATGACCAAAAAGGGGAAAGGATAAGGGTTATGGGTAGAAATATGTGGGCTCCTCTCAATAGTTGGAGAAGATCAAACTGATGATTTCTGCAGGGGTTATTCTCTGATCTTGTATTTTGTAATTTTTTTTCATTCTGTCTGGTTGTAGAAGAATGTGTATATATTCTATTACTGGTTACTTGTATCGATTGATTGAATTACTGTGTACACCAGAAAAACTTTCAATAAAAAAAAAAAAATAAAAAAAAAAAAAGGAAATACTTTCAGTTTTTTACTTTGATTCCATCAAGAAGGCATTCAGATGTGTCACACATTTGCCATAAATTCAGAATGTTAGCACTCTAGTTGCTCATTAGATCACTGTAGTAAAGCTACTGCTTACCAGGGAAGTTTGCTGCTGGTTTTGAAAGTGCATGTTTCAGTCTGCATGTCAGACTTTTTTAATGAAATAGAAGAGGATTTGGGAAGTCACTCAAAATGTGCCCTAATTTTTCTTTCTGCAGCACTAATCATACTTTCTATGGCAAAATGAACCCCCTCAGTTTGTTCTTTTTTATATTAAATGTTTTAAGAGTTACCACTTTATTCCAATCAAGATGGCTTCAGGTGTGAAATACGTTTGTCATAAGTATGACTGTTAGCGCTCTAGTTGTTCTTTAGAACACTCTGGGAAGCTGCAGTAGAACACAAAGGAATCAACTGACAGTCTCTGCCCTTGTTGGATGTACATGTTTTACTGAGAATGTCAGACTTCATTGTCACATGACTGAGAAAGATAATGTGAATTTACAGAAAATATTCTCTCAGTTTAGCTTATAGATCACCTTCCAAACCTCTGTGGGAAAAGCATGAGAAAATAGTTTTCTCTCAAACATGATTTATGATATCACAGCAGAAGGCTTTTTCACATGGTAAAATCACCATAGAACACACCACAATTCCTAAAATGAGTATGGTACCATCAACAAATTATTTATAATGTAACTAAAGTCTTAAAACCTTCTATTAACGGCAATGCTTTTTAATGAGGTGCTATCATGTATATTGGTCTCAAGATGGCTGCCAACACTTCTTGGATGAAGTACTGACAGACAATCAGATCTCACGATGAGATGTGCGGTTAGGCTCCGCCCAGATATATCTATCTTTTTAACTCTAATTTTCTCAGGATCTACTGAACGGATTTACACCATTTAAGCAAAAGGCACGAGTCTGAACTGAGGACTACCTCTTTGCCAAATTTGGTGTAATTCCGTTCAGCAGTTCGGGCTGTAGCTGCGTAAACAGGTCCTATGGGAAAATGCATGGGGAAAACGCATTTTGGGGTCCCCTTTTTTTCTCAGCCCCCGCTTGACGAATCACCGTATAATTTTCGGGATAGGAGCGGACCGGAGCTGGCCAAAAGTTTGGAAAATTTTGCGAAGATTCGTCAATCGGCGCCAACGTTATTCCAAATAGAATATAGGTCCTAACTATAACTACCTACTGGCGACTGCCAGTAGGTAATATATATATATATATATATATATATACATTCAACATGTAAACAATATAAAATTAACACATAAATAATACATTAAAAACACTTGTAAATCATAATATCATACAACAATATTTAAGTTGTAGATATTTAAACCTTCGATATTATTATACAAAATACCAAAACTACATACTTTCCAAGAATTACACTTACCTCGATATAATGATACACTCGATATTGTGTCTTCAGTGTTTAGTACCATTGATATTCTTACTATGATGTTAAAGGTGCACCCTCTTCTGACCCATAGTTTGCAAAGTGGAAGGGATATCGGGATGAAATGATCATGTCAAATAAGGGAGAATAAACACAACAGACTGATATGGGGCCTGGGGCCGTGTCATGATAGGCTTCCCTTGCTCAGAGCAGAGCTCTGGTTTTTATACACCGAAAGGGTCTTATTTACAAGCCCCATGCACCACCAGTGCGTCACTTTTTATATGGGAACAAGTGACGCACCGGTAGTGCAAGGGGCTTGTAAATAAGACCCTAAGTATGTAAAGTCAATTCATGTAACCCTACACACAGCTCAGAAACAGAAATAGGACAACATTTCTCAGTATCCCTGAGCTTCAACTCGGAGAGCATTAGGGTTCAATGAATAAATTTAATGCGCTGCAAGTGCCTAATAACATAATTCAACTACCAAAGAAAGTGAAATAACAAAGAGTACTGAATACCAGGTAACACAACTCAGTCACAATTATCTTCACTTTGAGTTCTGCGAGAAAGAACCCTGTCCTATTACCATAAGAGCATAATTAGAGGGCTCAACATACATTTGAGTTCTGTGCATCTTTAAACAATTCAACATCCATTGTACTCTCTTCATCTTGACACATCTCTTAATCAATCTTTTAACACCTTGTGACTATAGCCTACCTCGCACCTGTAACCTGCTAATTCCTGAGTATTTGTCTCCCCAGACAATTTCTGACTGTCACACTTAGTTAAGGAATATTTTGCTCCCTCCAGATTCAGCTGTCCATTGTCTTGGGCTATAAGCCCCCTTTCAAGATCCATAATCTAGCACTGGACCTAACATATGTGAAATTTTACGCGGAATCTTTATTAGTGAACACCTGGCAATGCCTTCAAGAAGGAATGATGGGTTAAATGGCAAGAAAGATTGCCTATTAGGGCATCAAAGAAAGCTCTCTTGAAAACATCTGCACCTGGATGACACATATGGCTGGATCACTGTTGATGCTGTAAGCGTGAAAATGATCAATTGCATTGATTAAGTGGTTGAGCGTGTGATTGTATTATATGATGTATTATTTCTTAATGTTTACATGTTTTCAATGTACACCAGCACCCAGAACATTCCCAATGCTTTAATAAATAAAATAATATCATATGAATAAAATACAATTATTTAGATTTAGGGAACAAGGCAGCTGGAAGTCTCAGTGTGGGGTGATGGAATTACTTCTGCTGCAGTGACAAAAAAGCTCATTCTTGGAGTTAGAGATGTCTTCATAGGGAGCAGGTTGGCCTATCTGGTGGCACGGCATCTCCCAATACTTCTCTTCAAGGCTTGTTTGATCTCCTGGTTTCTCAGACTCCAAATCAAAGGGTTCAGCATGGGAATTATCACCATGTAGAACACAGATACCACTCTATCCCTGGTCATTGTGAGTGCTGAGCTGGGCGTGGCGTACATGAAGATGAGAGTACCATAAAACATGGAGACACTGATGAAGTGGGAGGAGCACGTGCTGACGGCCCTCCTTCTCCCCTCTGAGGAGTTTATCCTGATGATGGCAGCGATGATGAAACCGTATGAGACTAGGATAATGCTAACTGATGCTACAATCTGTCCTCCAACTATAACAACAAGCAGAAGTTCATTCAATCTGGTGTCAGCGCAGGCAATCTTTAGGACTGGAGGGACATCGCAGGCGTAATGGGTGATAACATTTGCCCCGCAGAAGGGTAACGTAAAAGTCAAAGCAGCATGGAACAATGCATTGACCAGGTTAATCCCTACTACTGTACCAACAAGGGAAATGCAGACTCTGCTGTTCATAATGACTGAATACAGTAATGGCTTACAGATCGCTGTGTACCGATCATAGGACATGACCGCTAAGATTTGGACCTCTGTCCCTCCAATGAAAAATGATGAGAACATCTGCATGGCACAGCCAGCGAAAGAAATTGTCTTCCTCTTTGATAAGAAGTCCACAAGCATCTTGGGCACCGTGACTGAGGACACAGCAGCCTCTACTAAGGACAAACAACAGAGGAAGAAGTACATAGGGGTGCGAAGTTGGTGGTTCAGCCAGACCAATACTATGATCCCTATGTTGCATTGTAAGGTAATAATATAAACCAGAAGGAAGAACACGAAGAGTGGAACTTGTAACGCGGGGTCCTCTGTAAGTCCCAAGAGAATGAACTCCTTCAAGATGGTCCAGTTGCCTGTTTGCATCATGCGGGATAAAGAATCCTTCCATGAAAAACAAGAAATGAGGGGTATGGGTTAGACAGCACTGTTAAGCACAGAGTGGTCACAAAAGAGGGAAAGTAAATAATGTAACATAGTTGAAATAGATGTTTTGTGAATTAGAAACTAAAAATTAGCACCTTCATTTTGATAATAAAAAACTACTTGGGCCAGTATTCGAGTGGCCCTTTATCAACCAATTCCTTAATGGAATTACTGATAATGGGAGTTCAGGTAAATCTGATGAGACAATGAAATGGTACCATATCTTCTTGGAGACCAGCATGCACGAATCTGACATTTCGTGGTGATTCCCACATATTTAGACCCTGTATTTCCCCCAGAGAACTTGCGTGCTTCTAGCAGGTGAAATCTCTGGTTGAAATTACCCTGACAAGAGATGTTTACCACGGCAATAATTCAAATAATGCTAGCAACTCTTGTTACAGGCCATTTTGGAATAACTAGGTCACTTGTTCTGAATGCCTTTATGTGGAGACTGAGGCATCATTCTCTGCAATATCATTGCTCTAGATCTTAAATAGAGAAATACATTTCTATTGAAAGTTTTTTATTTGCTCATACATTGGGGTATTCACATTGTTCAGATCTATTGGCCATTCCTAAATGATTTTATTCATTACCACATGTTTCCTCATGAATGCATGCTGCCATCAGTCCTGCCAGAGCTCCACCTATGTGATCATGACATTTTGGCCTGCAGTCTGAGTCCAATAAAGACCTACACCTGGGCCAGGAGAGACAGCTGTTGCTAATGCCTCTGCCATGAGCTGAATATACAGTGATGTTGCAGGATATCTGTGGATGAAGCCCTCAAATGTAGAACATGGAGCAAGAGATGATTGGTCAATTAGAGTGCCAAATACTGGCCAGCTTCAACAGTACCTTACTCCTAGTTCCCTCGTGACCAAGTAATGAGGTGTACACCAGTACAGTTGACAGTTCGACAGTGTTTTCAGAGTTCGTAGTACACAGAAAAGCAGTCTAAACTGCAAATAAATTCCTGTGATTCATAGAGCTGAATGTGCTCGCAGAATAGTTAGCTTTTCCAAACAAATAAAAAAGTTAAATGGATGGCTGACACAGCATTTCGTTATTCTTTAAAAGACACTTTCACCATGACAGTGCTGTTCTAAGAGAGCATTATTCAGCACAGCTCAAACTCACCCTTGCAGGCCTAATTATCATGCAAGTATCTAACAATTAATTCTACCTAATGTGTGAAAAAACACTGTATAAATGCAGAAGCCTCCCAAAGAAAATGTTACACTGTCCCACTTTACACTTTACTTTCTTTATCAATATTGGCTTCTTAAATCCACTTTACAGTATCAATGTACTAGAAAAGAAAAGCACATTTTAGAATAAATATTTTTATTTTCCTTTTGATACGCTTCACAGTAGCATTAACCACATTTTAAATATTGGCACATTATTACTGAAAAAAAACACATTTACAGTCTCACACAAACATTGAAAACATATACTGAAAACTTCTATATATATATATATATATATATATATATATATATATATATATATAGATAGATAGATAGATAGATAGATAGATAGATAGATAGATAGATAGATAGATAGATAGATAGATAGATAGATAGATAGATAGATAGATAGATAGTGAGAGATAGATAGATAGATAGATAGATAGATAGATAGATAGATAGATAGATAGATAGATAGATAGATAGATAGATAGATAGATAGATAGATAGATAGATAGATAGATAGATAGATAGATAGATAGATAGATAGATAGATAGATAGATAGATAGATAGACAGACACACACATATCACCTCATTCCTTACCTTTTATTGAGGCATAGCAATAGTGCTTGAGAAGTTGGTTTCTATGATAGGAAATAGCAAAAAGGCATTCAGCTCGAAAATTATTTTAAACAATTTAGGCAAAATGGTCTCATAGTAATGGTATTCCATGAAGTTGTTTTTCTATTAAATCACATGCAACCATTTAAGCATCACGTTGTGGCTTTTTTGTGTCCGCATTTTGAGGTCTCAGCCTTTTCATTACACTTTTAACATTCTAAGCATGGCCTATAAAACCATAGCATGCAAAGTCAGGAAAGGCTGAATGAGTCTCACATGAAATATGGACATTTCTAAGGCAGGTTGTGCCTGTTTTCTATGCATATTTGTTAAATAGACCAATAGGTGCAGAATCCAGACAGTCAGACTTTCACCACATATGTAAAGCTCGCATACATACGTTGTCATTTGCATTTGGGACCAGCAAAGATGGAATTTACAGAATAAATAGGGGGAATTCAATTATTACATAAACTTGCATTTGAGCCAATAGCATTTTAAGAGGTAGGATGCTCCAGTGTACTAATTAGCATTGGCCCACCAGCAGCTGCCCCTGTCAGTGCTTTCCTCTTAATGAGGTGTGAAAACCACGCCTAGGGCATGAAGAAATGCTTAAACCTTTTCATAGGAAGTCCTGGGTGTGAGGTATTTCACATCTTCGCTCAGAAAGGGCATTTGGTGAGAGTTTAGTAAGTTAATTAGGCTGAAAGGGACCACTGTGAGTTCTGCCTATTCATAGTTAAGTGTTTAGGGAGACCTAGGAAAGAAAAGTCCTTTGAACCCTAGGAAGAGTGCAGGCAGATTTACACCAGCCCATTAGGATGGGGAGCTGATCCCAGAATCAGTGTGGTGCGGTTGAGGAGGTGGGGAATACACATCATCTACACCAGAGAGGCTCACAGAGGGAGTGCTGCGGGGTGGTGGGGTGGGGGAGGGGCAGGGTGGGGTGTGGTGGACTCAGACATACGACGGAATGGAGTAAAGTAAGTAAGTAAATAAATAAAACGATTTACCTTGCGCGCACTGCATCGACAAATATTCATTTGCAACTCAACCTGACTCTGCAGACCAGGACAAGGATACCCTTTTTAGGTAGCTGTTTGCGTTGTGAAAATACTCATCATCATCATCACTCATCCACATCCCCCGCCACAGTGATGGCAAACTGCCTCTAGGTCTACTGATGGCCAGGTGTCACTGGACACAGTCCGCAGCCCAGACTTCCAGTTTGAGTCCCACTTCCGTCTCCACAGGGCAAAGTTCACATTGGTTCTCTCCTATGTCATGCATCCACACTAACAGGATTGCTTGAATGCACCCTGTCTGCCTTCCACTCCTTGCATGGCTACACTGTTCCTGGCTACTGTACTCTATATTATCCAAATTATCTTCCATTTTCTGTCCAAGGGTGTCCCACCCTAGAACAGGCTTTGGTAATGGGGAAGTGTGGAAGTAGGTCTTTACTATATCTCACATTATTAAGTAAAATCAGAAAGCTTCACCTATTTCCCCTCTGGTGAAATGTTAAGATTTGACTAGACTATTCAGCATTCAGTTACCACAATAACAATGGAGTGACCAACCATGGTTGTTAATTTGGAAACAAGCAACACTTCCATAAAAACCTTAGTTGTCACACAGTAAAATATTTTTAAACAAAAATCTGAGAAACCACAAATCAGAAACACCAGTCTCTTATCTGTGATCACTATGCTTTTCACTGGCAATGAAATGATCACAAAATGTCATTCACAAAAAAAGGAAATAGGATAACATGAACCAAGTTCATACCACCACATGTGATTCTCAATTTGTTCGAGCACTGAAATATTTTATAACGATAATGGAAGTTTACACGGAGTACCTCTCAGAATCACTACCCCATTGGAGGACTCATTACTGACCCTTAGGGTGACGTTTGGAAATAAGCCCAAAACTAATACAGTAAATTCACACTGATACCAACTTGGATTATATTTAATATAACATTAATAGGAATTGTATAACTCAGTTGACAATAGCAGTGGCCACATTTTAGTGGTGACGTTTGTGAAACAATGCCTCTACAAATACAAAACAATCACATCATTTGGCATGTGCCTATACACCTACTGCAAAAGGTTCAAGTCCTGGTAAACCAATTATTCCAGTGGCAACTGCTACGGGACGGGGGTGCTAGGGCAGGGCAGTGTGCTGAAAAAAATAGAAAAAAGATCCCTTACCTATGAACAGCCACCGCCTCTCTTCTTCTCTTCCTGACTCCCAGCAGTACGGAAGCACACAGGCTCCTAGACTCCTCTAAACCAATCATGATGCTGCTGACTGCAGCATTGTGATTGGTCTGAGCGGCATGTTTGGCTGCTCAGGCAATGCCTGGGACAGTTCTCCTCCTGGCTGTGCAACGCAACCAGGTGGAGACATACTAAGGGGCTAATTACGATGTGCGTCGGAAAGGCTCTGAATGGCATTCGGTTTTACCTAACCCATGTCGGAACCTCTGTTTCCGACTGACTCGGAAGCATTTCCGACTGCCTGATTACAATAGCAGGTAAGCGTTTGGTCTTTCTGACTCAGTATCGACTGACTCATACAGCTCTGCGGACCGTGTTTCCGACAGAGCGATTATGATGTCGGACAGCCTTTTTGACTGGGTTTGTCTGACATGGATCGGCTGTCAGAAACCTGTAGCACCGAAGGCCTCCGGTTGGGCCTGTGGGGGTATCCATGGGTCCTCTCTTCTCATCCATGCACAGCACCACAGGCACCATAGGGAGTCTGCAACTGGGTGCAAGGTTTACCGCAACCACCCCATTTTTCATGGGAGCCTGTGTTGTTGGTCGAAACACAAACTCCCATTGAAGTCAAAGGGAGTCTGACCGAACAGTGTTCAGAACAATTGTAATCGGTCGGTCGGACTCCACGAACCAGATTCGGTCAGAAACGATTCAGACAAGGAGTCGATTGGAATGCTTTCTTTCTGCATAAAGAGGCGAGAGGGGTGCAGAAAGAGGAGAGAGAAGTGCAGAAAGAAGCAAAAGAGTTCCTGAGTAGAGGGCGTTCCCGTAGTCGAGTCTGTTGGTGATGAGGGCCTGGGTAACGGTTTTTCTCGTGTCGAGGGGGATCCATTTGAAGATCCTGCGGAGCATACGGAGGGTGTTGAAGCAGGACGCGGAGACGGCGTTGACTTGCCTGGTCATGGAGAGAGTGGAGTCGAGGATGACCCCCAGGTTGCGTGCGTGGTTCGTGGGTTCCAGGGCTGTGCCTAGTGACGTGGGCCACCAAGAGTCGTCCCAGGCTGATGGGGTGGGTCCGAGAATGAGGATCTCTGTCTTGTCTGAGTTCAGCTTCAGACAAGACTGAAAGTCCTGCTTTCACTTTGCTTTCGAAATACTTGCTTGTCGTTTATTTCCTGGCATGATTCCAAGACACGATCCCTTTCTCTTTTTCAGGGTGGGGCGCCGACCCCATGGCTGAACCTGCCATGCATAAATCATCCAAAATTGCCCTGCAAATGAGCCCGCACTCCACACAGGTAAGTTGGAACACCAACATTTATTCAGAGTAAAGCAGGCATTTTAGTCCGAGGCTTTTTTCCAGTTCATATATATATATATATATAGATAGATACATATTTTAAATGCAGAGCTGCTCCTTCTTATGGAACACTCTACAACATCACTAGCACTCTAAAGTTGCTCACTTCAAATTTATGTTTTGCAGTAGAGATTTCAAGCATAGAATTAGCACAATGCCATCCCCATAGAAAAGCAATAAAGTGTCTAAATCGTCTCACCTGTCTCACACATGTCGGGAGCTGCTTTTCTTATTTCCAGGTTAACTTTCATGGTATTTTACCAATGCAATTCTGTAACACTGTGCCTGGAATGGTAAAAAGCTTTAGTCCTTTATCAGCTCACTGTGGATAATGTCTATACCCTTATTTGACTTTTCTGCCTCTCTATTTCTACTATTTCTTCAATCTCTGTTGTAAGACAGGTAACCGAATGTATTTCTCTTTCTTTTTTCTTTTTTAGTTTTTCTATATTTCTATATCTTATAATTTCATTCTCTGAGTCTACCTCTTTTTTTAACTTTCTCTTCAATGCTCACAGTTTTTGCACCCTATTCATAGGCTCTCAGTTCTCCCGTCTCATTCTCTTCGCTCTCTATTTTCCTCCACTCTCTTTAATATTCTTCTCAGTTGTTGTCCCTTTCTTTTTCTCCACATCATTTTTCCAATTTAGTCTACCTCTTTGTCTTGACTCTCTGTAGAGTGTTTCTTTATACTCTACTTTCAGTACTCACTTTGTTTGCTTTCTTTCTCTACTTTCAACACTCTCTTAGTTCTTTCTATCCTTGTCTTTGTCACTATCTGTTTCTGTTTCAGCCCTTTGTTTTAATTTTACTGCTCTAGTTGATAACTGTGTCTGTTCCTTTTGATATTAGTACACCTAAGGGGAAAATATTCATCTTAACTTGCTTATTGGTGAGCCTCATTATAAACACGCCCACTCTTCCTCACCTAGACCTATCAGTAAGACGCTGAGTAATGTCCGGGAAACAGGGAACTGTGCTAGCCCTGATATTTAGCCACAGTAACTGGTTTAGGCCATTGTCACCTGACCAATTAACTGGAAGTGTTTTTTGTATATCCAAGCATCACAGTGGCTAAAGATGCAAGCTGTACAAGCGAGAGGGATTTCATGAGACAAAGACTATGACCGAGAATGGTAGGGCTGAGGACAGTGAAGGTTATCAGTAAATACTTAGACTATTACTAGTTCATCTCTTGTCAGAGACTTTACAATACAACAATAAACTTATAATAATGAACTAAGCAGTACCAAGTCTTCAAACAACTCCCTCTTAACTCATCCTCTTATGACACTGTTGCGGCTTCAGGGAGCTCCACCTCAGGATAACTAAAGATCCATCGCCTACTCTCCCTTGCCCAGTGAGAACCCTGCCTCCAGCCTGTGTAGATGCACCAGGCTGGCGGCATGGTCCCTCGGAGGGAAAGGGGAACAGAATTACATATCAGCACTACAGAACTACAGAGGTGGAGGGTCTTCTGTATTCCAGCTTCTATTCTCACTCAGGTCAATCTGGAATTTGCCAGGAAAGCATGCACATTAGGATTTATTCCTCTCCTTCACATACTTCTCCCACTATGCTACGCCCCCCAACCAACCTTTCCTTCTACATCTGCTCTGCCACAAAAGTATGCACTCTCAGGGACTGTAGCCGAAATGCCTGCAAAAAGCAAAACAAGAGAGGTATTTATTAGTTATATATTAGCCTCTAATATATCTCTACCCTAGCCCTTCTCCCTACACTCTCAGTGGAATTTAGGGCCATATTATCTAGGACGGCGTTAAAATTATCGCTGCTTTAGTGGCAGGAAACAGCCGCTAAAGCGGGATAATGGGCTTGATAATATGCCCTTTGGAAATTCCCATAGAAGCCCATGCTCTGGTGTGAACATGGGCTTCTATGGGAATTCACAAGGGCATATTATCAAGCCCATTATCGCCGCTTTAGCTGCTGTTTCCTGCCGCTAAAGCGGCAATAATTTTAACCCCGTCCTTGAAAATATGGCCCTGTATGTCTTGGAGCACAATGTTTATACATTATTTTCACTCGAACATGAGTCTCAAAATGTTTTCTCTCAAACTGTGCACATGCTTGGTTACTATCTTGGAGCCAATTCACAAACTGCATTCATTAGTACATTTAATAATAGTACAATAGTATTACTAACTGTATGTAAATGCCTCTTTTTACATGGTCACCTACATTTTTTTTTAACTGATGCTGTTGGTTTTTTGACTCTGCAAACTAGAACCCTGCTAAACAGGCCCCTGTGTATGTGAATTGACCCCTAAAAACATACAGAATTGGTTCATCCCTGATTGTCATATTTAACTTACCTATTAGTCTCTAGGATGTGGTATTCTGAACACCCAGAGCATGTAAGGTAATCGTCACTAGTGGATAACAGCACACTTGTGCCGCCACTAAAGTGCCAATATAAAGCAGGTCTTCAGGCCTGCCTATGCAGAGTGCATGTACAGTATTACAACTGCAAATTAAACCTTGCAAAATAGGGCTAAACTTTTATTATTAATACTTATAAGTCACTTCCAAGGTATGCCCTAAATGCTCATAGGGTAGGGTGCATGGCAATTAGAAAGAAAGACAAGTGTACTGAAGTTGTACTTGCTTTCACAGTGAAAAATCTCTAAAGTTGTTTTCATTGTGGCAAGGCTGGTTCTCTTACAGAAAGAAACTAATTTACATTATAACACCTTAAAATGCATAACTTTGGTTTGGGAGTAGCTAGAACCATTCAAGGACTCAAATTAATACTAATTTAAAATCCAACCGAATGGTCAAATTGGGTTTTAAATTACTGTTTTGAAATTGTCACTTTTAGAAAGTTGGCATTTTCCTCCCTAACTTCTCTTATCTAGTATCCTTTTCAATGTTAATCCCAAACTGTCACTGGCAGCCTGCAGGGAGGTGTGAATGGCTCCCAGGAAAGGGAATAAAAGGGCCTTGGCTGATAGGAGATGTGACCCGCTCCTGACAAGCTGGCCTTGGAGGGTGAGCCCACCAACTGCATAGGATTTAAAGGGGCATCCCCTTGTCACAGGAAGATGTAACTCACACCTAGGATTACCCCTGCCATTATCCAAGTAGCCACAGTGACACCAATACCAGTGAGAAGTTGGGGGGTCTCAGAACTGGTTCTCTGATTTCACATCAGATGTATGCACAGAGCTCTGCACAATGGAAGGAAGGATCTGCAAACTTGTGTCAGGTAGAGAGGGGCACTGAAGGATAGTTAACAATAAAACATGTAGAAAGTACTGAAAAAGTGGCTAGGGACACCCCTTGGAACTTTTAAACCTATTGGTTAGAAAGTGACCAGGAGTTTCCCCGAACACACAGGCTGGCACTGTAAATAAAAGAGGCACCCTCACTAGCTTCTCCAAAACACCTCTGGACTTGTGGAAGACAGAAGAAGTCCTGCACCTACTGTTCAACCTGTGAAGAGAAACCTCAAGGGCTGGACCTGCTCCCCACTTGCACTCAGGACAGAAGAGTGGATTCCAAGGGCTAGTTAGCCAGTTCAGCTCTAGGAACACAAAAACAAAAGAAGCTCGCATTTCTGCTGAGCCCAGCTGACCATTTCAACTAGACTTGCTCTGGATTCTGCTGGTGGCTTCTGGGAGATCGAGTCCTAACCCAAATTAGTGCCCAAAAGGTCCTGGATGCTTACCTGGTGTTAGAATGTACTCCTAAAAATTGCAAGTCTGGACACTTAGAACATGCTTTGAACGTTTTGTTTTCAAAGAGCTAGAAGCTACTACCGGTTTTCGGCTGAGCCACATCCTCCCACGTTAAACTACTGATCTGATTCATCTTGCTGCTTTGTCCCACAGATAGAATCTTGACTTCCACACAAGTTTCTAAGACTGACTGTGGAAGATTTCACTGTAACAAACACTGAGCAGCACCCCGACAATTACAACAGCTTCCTGGGCTTTGGACTAAGCCTGCTCGAAGTTTTCTTGCAGTCAATGTTGAGAACCTTCAATTTCCTGCTGGAGTCGAGGATACCACTGGGGCCCTGCTCTTCAGACAGCTGTTGACAATCTATTCTTCAGATCCAGCTTGCACCCTGACCCACTCAAGTCAAGTCAAGGAAAACTTTATTCGATTGCTTTTTCAAACAATCATAAAAGCACATTAAAAAACACACTTTTCGTTACACAAAATTACACATGATAAATATGCTAAAACAAAAAACACTCCTTAAGATTTAATATAAAATACATGGTAAATATCATGAAATGCTATTAAAAAATAACACTACGCCTGGATGGTTTCAATCCTTTATTTGCAATGCATTTCCTGCGATTTAATGCTTTCTTAAAAAAACATAGCTACCCTCCAGGCTGTATGTTCATTCTCCATAAGCTGAAGTTTAATTAATGCCAGGCAGCATTGCCTCAGCCCCTGGTTTTTAGGTCTCGCATAGGCAGCGCAAGTGCTGCCTGAATTAATCTGTATTACTACCACCCATTGCATTTGTCTTTGTTTTGTTGCTTGCCATTGCTGTTCTTATATATTGCTGATTGTTGGCTTGTGGTCCGATACATCACTTCTTTTTCTGCCATTTCTGGAGGAAGCACTATCGACCAACTACAGTTAACTTACACTGCTGGCTGTTATCTTTTTATTTTAGGGACTACTTTTTTTCTTTGCTGCTAGCATTAGCATTTCCACATTGCTTCTTGCACTTAACCTGTTTATTTATTTACGTTTATTTATAATAATTAAATGACGCTTACATTTTGAAGCCCGCACCGAGGGTCGAACCCTGTTTTCCTGTTCCAAAGTCAGCAACCTTATTTGTTGAGCCACCTCCTCACACCGTGTGTTAAACTTGGTTTCAGATGCTACATTTGTCCGTCTTAACCGTGTTTTTTTTATTTATTGTATCTGTCTCCTCCGTCTCCCCCTTCATGTGTATTATTTTTTTAATTTGTCTCTCCCCGCCCCCAGTCCGAGATTGCTGTTTATTTTTAAATAATTAAATAGTGCAGCCCACGCCGAGGATCGAACCCTGTTCTCCAGCTCCAAAGGAAGCAGCTTCAGCAGCGCGCGCAGTCTGCCATCTGTCTAGGGTCAGAATACAAATGCTTTCACTTTCGTGGCTTCACTGCTGCGCTTGTTATACATAATGTCTGATTTTTGCAGGAAGTGTGGATGTATTATTGATGGTATTTAGCATGACAATATGGCGTGGGACTGGTAATCAACGATACCCCGTCATATATTTTCAGATTTATTTAACAGACGCCGTCGGGGTGCCTCTTAGCAAGGACTTGGAATTGGGGTAAAGTTGGTGTACATTGAGCATGTTGTTGGACCTTCCATTTATACCACATGCTGTTTATTCACCGACGAATCACCCACTGATACGTGATTGTATGCACTAAACATGCCGCACTGGTTAACTCGGAATGGGTGTTTCCGTTGTTTCTGCAGTACTCACTTCCAGCGATAAGAATGCATGGTTTCGGTCCGTGGATTAGTGATTACCATACGTACATAGTGGCCACCTATATGTATTGACCATGGATGTGTACTGCAGTTGACATACAGCTTAGCACTATGTAATATGCACTCGGTTTTTCGAATGATGCATGAAGTGTCACATAGATGTTATTGGGGCAGCTCCCAGCAACGTTCCATTAGGCAATACTGGTAGGTTTCCCAGCATGCACAGAACACACTTTTTGGATTTGATCACTATGCTTGATTAAAGAAGGGTGCGTGGCCGCTATTAAAGTGGAAGAGCTGCATAGGCGCTTTTACAAAAAAGACATCTGTTTGTCAACTTGACAAACAGATGCTTTTTTTGTCAAAGAGCCTGTGCCGCGACTTCACTTTAATGTCAGCCACAGCCCTTTATTTAGATGCGGATTGTCTAAAGAAAGGGACGCGGCCTCCATAAATGTGAAAGCGCTGCAGTGCGAGAAGGGTGCGCTTTTTTACTACCTAAGAGTGACAAGTGCGGCTCTGTAGGAGAGTAGGATCTGCTTCACATGTTTACCCCCACTTTTTGCTGGTGTTTCACAGTTTTTCGACTTTAGTTTGGCTGGGACCCTGCTAATCAGGGCCCCATCCTAGCTGCTTCCTCTCTAAAATCATTCCAGGTACAGTTCAGATAGGATCTGAGGTGCCCTTGTAAGCCCCTGGTATATGGTATACTATGTACCCAGGGCATAGGTACCCCAGAGGCCTACCAGGGGCTGAAGCATGTATTATGCCACCCCTGGAAAGCCACCCAAACTGACACCACAGGTCTGCTACTGCAGCCTGGGTAAGGTGGTGTATGCACCCCTTATTGAGATATAGGTTCACTATATCTCACCATATACACACATATAAACCTATAAGTTACTCCTATTGCAGGCCTTATCAATCCTGAAGGCAGAGTGCTTGGTTCGTATGTGAGAGGGTGCCCCTGCATGAGCAGAGCCCCTCTGCAGCGTTCAAAGACCCTTCTCTGATGCTGTTTGTAGTGCAGCCTAACCATATACTCTTAAGTGCATTATAACCAAACGGTAAATGCTAACTTTGGACTGGCTGCACGGAAACATGTCGTGTTTGGTGTCAAACACCTTGGAATCATACCCCCACACCAGTAACTGGTGTGGGAGTATGATCCCCCCCTTCTAGAGGGAGAAACATGACGGCACAGGTATACCCGGTAGAAACTTAATAGAGCCCTGGCATCACAAAATGGATGCTGCAGCCACAGACACGGGTCTGGCCTCCTGCTGCGGACCGAAATTCCAGCAGGGGAGGCCTGGACAATAGGTTTCCTGTCACAGGGACGTGTAACCACCTCCCAGACAGGCTGATGTGTATTGGGGCTGGGTGGAAGCACTCTCTGAGTGCTTTGAAGTCCTGCACTGGGGGCACATTTGGTGTCCCTGTGCATAGTTCAGCTCAAACCGGTTCAGGGGCTTCCAGCCCCTGCTCTGGCGCGAAACGGGACAAAGGAAATTGGTGTAGCCACCCCTCTTTCCAAACCCTCCCATAGGTGAGTCCCCAGAGTATGTCCAACCTCCTACCTTAGTATAAGTATGGGACCCCAGCCCTTAGGACTTTAGATTACCCTGGACGAAACTTTGAAGCTGAATCCTGGACCTTCGGCTCTCTGCTCAAGACCAGAGGACTGAAGAAATCTCCCTTGGGGTCAAGGAGTGACTCCCCTGCTTGGCAGGCACCAACGAAGCAATTTGCTGGTCTGCATCATTGAAGCTCCCGCCGGACACCGAAGCATTTGCAGCCCAGGAAGAGGATTTCCAGACATCTCAGAGGCCGACCTGAGTTCCCAGCAAAACTGAGACCCGCAGCCCTCGTGAGTAGCATGGAACTGGAACACCTGGTCAGCATGCATTTCTGCAAGTGCATTGACTTCCTGATATCTCTCGAAGTCGTGCTTGGGCTGACTTGTAGCTCCCACCTCGAGCACTGAATCCACTGAAGATTGTTGGCCTGGTCATTCCGAGTGACCTATTGGCCACCATTTTGTGTTTGGTCTTGAGGTCCCTTCCCGATCCCTGGTCCGTTGACTAGTGGGTCCCTGAGGGGGTAACTTTGCACTTCATTGGGCTTTCCTGGTTGCTCCAGACGTGCCCTGACTCCCCACCAAGTGATGAGCCCCACAGACCTTGCTGGTCTGCACCGAAGCATCTTTCTCGTTTCTGCGTGGGTTGCTGTTGCCAAGGCTTGTTGTGTCCAATCTGGGCACCGACACTGCAGCACTCGACATTCTTTATGGGACAGCTCGAATCCAGCTCCTGGTCATCCTCGACCTCGTGGCTGAAGAGTCAAGCTTCACCTCTTTCACCTGAAATCCCCTGACATCGGTGGGCATCTGCTCATCGTCTTCCTGGTCACTGGCAAGTGACCCAGACTCTGTTCCCTCTGCTTTCCGGTTCTTCTCATCTTCGATCCGGGCTTGGATCTCTTCGGACACTTCGCATCTTCACAGCAGCAGCACTTCTTCGTCAGCTCTCACTGAAATCGGCGACGCGACCTGACACCAAAAGACACCTATGCACCCGGCTTCCCTGGGTGAGGTAACACGAGTACTCCAGTGCTCCAGTGGGTGCTAGCCCTAGAACTTCCTAAGTCCACAAGGGTTTGGTCCTGACTCATTTCTAAGTGTCCCTAATCTTTAAAAATCTAACCGCGACTTTCCCCATAGAAGCTAACGGGAGCTCGCGGCTGTGTTCACACACTGCACACAGCCCCCGTGGGTCCCCTGTTATGTTATGTTATGTGATTGTAGTTTGTAACGCGCACAGCTACTCCTGGGAGTGTCCCGGCGCGAGCTCAGAGGGGAGAGACACAGAGGTAGTTAGAACAAGAAGGTTTTCAGGTGTTTCCTGAACAACAGTGAATCCTGAGTAGCTCGCAAGGATAATGGCAGCGCATTCCACAGCAAAGCAGCCTTAGAAGCAAGAGATCTGCCCCCCATGCGATGAAGACGAACGCGTGGAGTATTCGCAAGGAGCTGGGAAGATGATCTCAAAAGCCTTGTTGGCCTGTAGAAAGAGAAACGCTTCCTAAGATAGAGAGGCCCTCCATCATATAGAGCGCAAAGAGCGAGAATCAAAGCCTTGAATTCAACGCGTTTCTTGACTGGCAGCCAATGTAGCAGGTGGAGCGTAGGTGTAATGCAGTTTCTGATGGGAAGATTTACCACCAACCGGGCTGCTGCATTTTGGATAATCTGTAATCTTTTAAGAAGATAGTCAGGGAGGCCAACGTAAAGACCATTAGCATAATCGAGGCGGGATAAAATCAGAGCCCTGACCACTGTTTCCTTAGCAGATCTTGGAAGCAAAGGTAAGAACTTTCGCAGGGATCTGAGAATACCGAAACAGCAGCCTGTAAGTTTTTTAATCTGAGTCTGAAAGGACAGCTGTTCGTCAAACCAGACCCCCAAGTTCTTTACAGGAAGCCCCATGCAGGAAGGAGAGGGATAGGCAGAGGGCCAGAGAGAGTCTCTGAAATCTGGAGGAAATTTGCCGTAAAGTAAAATTTCCGTCTTATCTTCATTACACTTCAATTGGGCGCCGGAAAGCCAATGAAAAACTGCTGACAGACAGCCCTGTACACTGGTGGTAGAGAAATCAGATTTACCCCATGTGAACAGGAGCTGAGTGTCGTCGGCGTAAGCAACAACTTTAGCCCCACATTCCTCTGCCAGTTGAACTATCGGGTGTGACATAGATATTAAAAAGCAGGGGACTCAATGAAGATCCCTGAGGCACACCGGTAGTAACAGGTTGAGGGGGAGACGCAAAAGGCGGGAGCCAGACCTGTTGGGACTGTAGGGAGAGAAAGGATTTCAGCCACTTCCAGGCGTAGCCAGTAATGCCGATATCGGCCAACCGAGACAACAGCATCGCATGCGGCACGGTGTCGAATGCAGCCGACAGAAACAAAAAGGATAAGGGCTACACTTCCACCCCCATCCAGACACTCGCGAATAGCCTCCGAGACCTCAACCAAAGCAGACTCCGTGCTGTGTGCTGCTCTAAAACCCGATTGAGCCGGATGGAGAAGCCCCGATTTCTCAACAAAAGCAGTAAGCTGCCTGTTGACCACTTTTTCGCAGATTTTTGCCAAGCAGGGAAGTAGCGATATCGGGCGATAGTTGGCAGGATTGCCGGAGTCAAGGGAGGGCTTTTTTAGCAGCGGGATGATTTTAGCTTGTTTCCAATCCCGTGGAACCTCAGCCTCTGTGAGGGACAAATTGACAAGCGAATTAACCTCCAGATTGACTATCTCAGCAATGGAGGCCAACAGCCTGGCCGGGCACGGATCAGACGGGGACCCTGACTTAAGAGATTGTAATAATTTCAGGGACTCGGAGGGGTCCACAGGGGAAAATGTGGAGAATACCCCCGTTGGAGGGCGACCTCCAGCTATGGGCACACCATTGCCGGGAAACGTCGCCTGAATGGACAGAATTTTAGCAGCAAAAAAGTCCGATAGTTTTCCGCACCAGGACGCAGAGACAGGGAGTTTGGTGGCCGTAGCTTCCGGGGCCATAAAGCTCTGAACAATTGAAAAGATTTATTTAGAATTGTTACTAGCGGCCTCAATCCGCTGAGTATAGTACAGGCTCTTCGCCTGGCGGATGGCCTGGTAGTAAGTCTTCTGTGCGTCTCTCAGTGCCTTCTTAGCAGTTGGACATAAGGCGATACGCCAAATGCGTTCTAGCTTTTTACAGTGCCCTTTAAGCTGTTTCAAATTAGGAGAGAACCAAGGTTGCGAGCGAGACTCTCTGTGACGACGACGACAAGACATGGGAGAAAGACTGTCCACAGCTCGGCCGATCCAACCCAGGAAGCAAGCAAGGGCTCCGTTTAGGTCAGTCGGAAGAGTAACCTTAGTATTGTTAAGACAGAGCCGAAAAGCCAGAGGATCAATTTTGGCCGACGGGGGACACGAGTTGACCTGTTGGTCAGCTACCCCTTCCCTCATAGACCACGTAAAACAGGAGAGGAAATGATCAGACCAAGAGACTTGAAGTGGGGTTGTCACTACATTGGGTGGTTCCTTGGGGTCCCAGAGATTACAGGCTCCAGGGCTTGTGTCTAGTTAAGTCGTGGTTCCTGTACTACTATTTTAGTATATGGTTTGGCTCGCCCCTAGGGCCTGACGTGTATTTGTGCTATTTTACTGTACTATTTGAAGTGTAACTTATGTGTTTTGACCTCTATTCTCATAAAGCGAGGTTGTGTTTAGCAATAAATACATATATTTTATATATATACCTGGTGTGGATATCTTTCATTTAGTGACTCAAGAGATTATAGACTGGTAAAACAAGCTGCTTTACATTCCTTCAAGACTTAGCCTGAAGGCTGCTCTCCATAGCTACCACTAGGATAGCTTTCAATAAGGGTTGTCTTTAACCTATAACCAATAAGGGGTTGTTTGGACTGATACAGGGTGCCCACTATAACTAGTGGACAGCATATATCAGGCCAACTTCTCCCAGGCTCCATTCCTTCCAGCTGCACGAGAAGCGTTTCCTTGTTCCAGAGGTGACAAAGCCGAGGAATGTAGCAGCACGCCCAGCCTTCGACTACTGATATTTTTGAGAAAACGAACTTTAAGGTTTACAAAGGTCACTTCCTTCCAAAAAGAAGTCTTAATCGCTCTCGTCTGATAACATTTTTTCTGTCCCACCCTGTCCTGGTCAGCCTTTTCCTTGGGCACAGCACATACAGAAGGCCACTTCAGGAAGGAACGCTGGCTAGAGCAAAACACATTGACGGAACTAGTATTAATGAATTTAGGGGCGACTCGACTCACAAAGGCTGATTGCAGAAACAGTTCTCCAAATGCGGATGAAACGGGAAATACAGTCGGAGAGCAACAAGTCCTGTGAATTCGTCTAAGGCTCAGCAGTACCTCCCGTGGCACCAAACAGCTGCGAGTGAGGCGCCGAAGGCAGTATGGCCAGCGCCATTCAGCACAACTGACACTGCAGACTTGGGAAACCAGAATGGCAAAGCAGCGGCCGAGCTCATATGTGCACTTAACGCAATCATCGTAAAGACAAACACCTGACTTCCCGAAGGCCTCACTTAGCATGCGCTGCACTGTCTGAAATGTTCCAGTTGAGCCGGAGACCGCGAAAAGACATGCTGGCAGCCCCATGTTGCTAACCGAACATGTGGCAAAAGGGTGGGGTCGAACATTAGACGAAAAGGCAGTTGAGACTGCTCTGTTACCCAGTACAGTGTCAGTCAAGTCACTGTGTCACATGGACCGTCTGCTCAAGGGCATGGCAACTGTGGTTGTTCGGCAAAAAATAAAATAGGGTTATTGTCGACATTAAGAAAATCATGCTTGAATAATGTAGCAACAATTTCTGCAACTAGTTAACATTTAACATTTTATTACCACATGCTTCAAACAACGATCTTCAAACCGATTCAGCTGCAAAAAAAACACCAGCTTCTGGGTCAAGGTGACATTTTTAAAAGAGTTGTTCTATAAGTAAACGAGAAACAGCACCTCCCTTATGTACACTTAACAGACATTTTGGTGGATAAAATTTTTTTTTTTTTCAGTTGTAAAAGCAATTTTTGCAATCTATTTCAGAGACTTTGCTACCAAATTCTGCTCAGGTTTTGCTGTAAAGCAGCTTTGGCACTGCAAGGGGGAACTAACATTGGCATCCGGTTGGGGTGCAATGGAGCACTGTAATAAGGGGGCATAGCCGCTGAGGGCCTCATTACAAGTGTCACGGGATTTCTGAATAAAGTTTCGGGGATTCGCAGAAACGTCGCAGACTATTCTAGTTCTCCACTGACCCCTCACCCCCACTCCACCAGGCTCTCAGATTCACAAAAGAACAAAGATCTGGGGTAACCTTCTGACAAGAATGAGGAAGTACTGATTTCCCATAGCGATCCTATTTTATCAGGGGAATCCCAGGGTTCGACTCAGAATAAAGGTCAACTCTAGAACCCTGGAGCTGAAGTGTAGGGTGACCATTTCACTCCAGGTCACTACGGACACAGCCTCTAGTCCAAACCTTGCCATCTATAAATCATTGCTTTCTGGTGTGTTAGTCTAATTAGTTCAATGGAAGTACAACACTACTAACAGCCAGAATACATTAGGCTATTACACAAAAGTCCAAAACCAGGATCAGTGTCCGTAACGACCTGGAGGAAGAAGGTTTTGCTATTAATAGGTCACCCAGGGAACTTACCGGGTCTGGGGCACTTGTAGGGTGGTATTGTATAGGGAGAGAAGAGGGGATGAGTTTAGATTATGTACAGTAATATGGTGAGTGTGAGAAAATCTTTCCAGGCTACTGACCAGAGGATCAGGGCCTACAGCTCATTTCTAAATTTGAAGAGACTGTGTTTCGATAGCTGCTACTCAAGGTCAGATCAGGCTCATCTCCTCGATTCCTCTTTCGCGGGCTTCCACCCCTACCTATGGCCTGGTTTCACTGTGCTACGTTAGATGCCCAGCCGTGTATGCTAATGTGCCTATTCTTGCTGCTTTTTAGGCGAGGCAGCAGGATTTGAATATAATGCATGCTTGGGTGGGGGCAGGCACTATAGGACAACAATGATGAGGTTGTATTTCAGTCCTTTCATTAGTCAATAGCACTGTGTAGGTAGAGGTGGAAGTATGAAGAATTTATTGAGAAAGGCATTCTTATGGGGTTTGAATTTTACCGGAACAAGCACCGTGTGTGCAAAATACCCATTACTGAAAAAAGTTAACGCTGACCTTGGGAAGCCTCCAGCTGAAAGGGGAAGGGAACTCCTGGTCTGTGAGACCAAGGGAAGGACAGAGAGATAAACAAGCATTTGCAATGCAATAGGACTCGCAGTTAACAGAGTTTAAGCTAATGGCATTGTAAATGACAATGCCTTTTATTTATGTTTTTAAAACAAAAACATAAATCAAAGGCATTGTTATTTGCAATGTCAATAGCTCAAACTCGCATAAATGCGAGACCTATTGCATTGCAAATGCTTGTTTAAAAGTGGAACTATCCACACTTTCCTTAACTCCCTATGAAATGTACAAAATAAAACTAAGTGAATAGTGGATTGGGCCGAGTAGTTGTCACAGGGGCATAATTGTAAGATCACGAGCCCAGTCATTCATTCTAGGAAAGGTTACGAATCTTTGAACAGTCCCCAACCTAAACCTGGTTAATAGTAACCTATCATATCCACCAGGGACAAATGCTAAGTATGGTTGTATACTAAAAGTAGTTATGGTCACTGGGTTTTAAAATCTCCCTAGACATTCTTAACGTATCTAATAACTAGAGACCCTCCTTTTTTAGTTGCTTTCTTGTAATCAACTGGATGGAACTCGGATCCGTAAAATATTCTAAATGACCTAAGTCACCCAAAAAATCTCGGACAAACCTAATCCATGGGATTTTTAAAGCCCATTCCAGGATAAGGTAAAAAACTACAGGAGCACAGACCCATAAACCTAGTTGAGATTAGGGTAAGTAAGTAGAAGCAAAACAGAGATCTCAACCGGTCTCATTCGAAGGCAATATACATGAATGTCTATAACATTGCAAGCACAAAAAGGAAGACTCTCGGGCAATACATTTTTAACAAAAACAATCATGTATTAAATACAATTCATATAAAAGGACCGGGGTAAGGGTATTGGACCAATCATCAAGAGAAGAAGGTTTACAGTTATATCAGAACTGCACGCAGGATCAATTGGCTAAACACAATCCAAAATTGTACTTGGTGCTGGGAAGTGTACGTGACACATAAAGACAGCGACACAAGTGACAAAGTGAGGTCAGCAAGGAGACGGCGCAAAGTGAAGTGAAGGTGAATATATACAATATAATACAGTCGGAGGTTCTAATCTCAATTTAAACAATAAAGTTGAATATAATCCATTTTCCATAGAACCATATGACAGGATGTTGCCATCAATTAAGCTGACAAGTCGACGGCGTTTCGATCCACATGAATTGGGATCATCATCAGGACCGGATTGTCAAAGTTTCAGACAGTGCTGTATAGAAGGACAAGAGAAGAAGGGGAGGGGAATTAAAAGCCAGGAAGGGAGATGAATACATTTATAAAGAATAGCCCGAACCAATTGAGCCAAGGGGAGGTGAACAAGAGGGGGAGGGGACTGGTTAATAGGTAAGTGAGGGCTGGTTGGAAACGAAGGCAATAATAAATAAAATAAAATGAACCGGAACAGACAAATAACTGTCACAAGGACCGTAAATGGTGCATATTAGCACAGACTAAACGGGAAAGGCACAGGGTTGGTGTTTACCTGGGAGATTTTAAATACTATGAATAAGCGCGATGAAGCGTGCATCCAGGGAAAATTCCAACCGAAATAGAGCTCTAAAGAAATGAAAAGGGTGATTAACGGAAAATACAAGGTATTTTAGACCAAATCCTGTGCCAAAGGAGAATAGGTTCCAATTTTATGAGATCAGAGATATATTGGAGACCCAACTCGGCATGACAAACATATGAGGAGATGCTGGCTGGTACTTACAAAATATATCTTTAAAAAGTGTTTTCTACTACCTGTAACAGGTTTGTGTCAACAAAACCCAACACCCTCGCCTCGTACATTGCAGTAGGAATACATTTGGGTTTATATATTTGAATGAGTCCTTCTGGCGGTTTCCTACCCAGTTTTTTAGAAAAGGTAGTAAGGGCAGTTGTTGTCCTTAGACACGCTAGCTTTTTAACAAATACAGCTTGAACCCATGATTCACTCTGGTTGAATAAGATACCAAGATATGAAAAGCTCTTTGTGGTGGCTATGATAAGCTCTTTGTGGTGGCTATCTTCTGTCCCTCCACAAACATATCCTTAGCCCTCTGGCTCCCACGACCGCACCTCATTATAAAGGTCTTAGAGGTATGAATACTAAGACCAAGATCCTTCATAAAATTTGAAAAACTATCCAACACCCTTTGTAGACCAATTTGCGTACGTGACATCAACACTGCATCGTCCGCATAAAGGAGAGCAGGTATGGGACGTCTACCTATTTGGGGAAAGTCACAACCATTCCTAAGCAATGTCTGACCCAACCCATTAATATAAAGATTAAATAGGAAGGGGGCAAAGAGACCGCCTTGCCGGACCCCTTCCTAATAGGGAAAGGAGCAGTGCGCTGACCACCCAAAATGCACTCATGCCTTTGCACCACTGTAAAGGCATTTAAGAAGGTTTATAATGTGAGGGTCAACCCTCAGGCTCAAGAGCCTGCCAGAGTATAATATGCCTCACAGAATCGAAGGCCGCAGTAAGGTCCACAAAGGCTAAAAAGATTCTTCCCTTCTTCATCCTAGTGTACATCCCCACAAAAATGGCTAGTTTAAGACTCTGCCCCGGTTGTCCCTAGTTCCTCACGAATACCATATTGTATATCGGATAGGACCTGACTAGCCTCAGCCCAGTCATGTAGGCGTTCCAGGATTATACGGCCAATGACTTTTACCATAGAATCCAGTAAAGAAATAGTCCTCTACATCCTGGCGGTCGCCTTTTTTGAAAATTGGAACTATAATACATTCCACCCACGTCATTGGAAACGAGGCCTGACAGCTAGCGTTAATTAACTGAGTGATAATTGGCCCCCAAAGATTAGTGTTTGCCTTGAACAGATCGACTGGGACCCCATCTGGACCCGGGGACTTACCACCTAGACTGGCTGAGAGTGCTCTGTTCACCTCCGCTAAGGTGAACTCTGGGTCCACATTGTTGTTGGTTTCCTCATGGGTATTGCTTGTTTGCATACTAAGGTCTCCCTGCCCATTGTAAACCATAGGAAAATGTTCAATCCAATGTTCCTCGGAAATAGCAATTTCCATTGAGGGGCCACCTCCAGGTGGTGCTATCTTTCATTTGTGAGGCTTTGTGGAGAGGTTCCCAGGCTTCTTTTCTCAGGGCACTCTTTCTTTAATTTATTGCCATCTTATAATCCCTTCTCACCTGCCTAATATTATCTGGAGTTCATGGTAATTTATGTAGCTCAAATTTGAATATGCTTGGATACACTTTGAATCAAACCAACCCTGGGGTTTATCCTTTTTTCTGTTTTGGACATACAGTACTTCCCTAACCGCACCTGATATTTCTTGGAAGGAGGATAAAATACTGTTTGAGGTGGCTGACTCACTCACACAAATGCAAAAGCCAATTTACATTTAGTTATCAACTGTTTTGTGACCGCTATAGAATCCACCATTGACCAACCTAGTGAATATCCATTCATTTTATCAGTTTTGACATCTGTCAGTGCTTGTTCAACTTTATCATCCCTTCTAGGTTTACATGTTGGCAAGAAAAACGATATGAACAAACGGAAATGGTAACTCAATGGGTTGTCATTAACAATGAAAGAATGCAACCTAGAGGCATAACTATTTGACAATATTATACAGTCATTGTTGAACTTAGACCCCTGCCATTAAACGTAAGGGGCCTAGAAACCGGTACAGCACATAGTTCATTTGCAAATCCCAGATCTGAGCCGAGAACCAATTCATTGAACAGCTCCCCCGTCTTGGAGTGACAAAAGTGTATATTGTTTAGGCCTTCTTCAGCATTAAGACCACAAATTTTACAATCCTCATAGGAACAAAAAGCACAGTTGAAATCACCAACCAGAATTAACATCATATCTTTAGCACTGTCTTTACACAAAGATTTCAAATCATTGTCCAATTTTTTTTACCACGTTATCAAGCTTATCTAATGGGATATTGTTGTAAAAATTGGCCAATACAATACAGTGAGACATACTTAGATGCAATTTAATCAATTGATAGTAACTTTCCCCTAAGTGTGATTCGATCTTTTTTATTACTAACATATTAGATATGTAAGTACAGAGCCCACCCTTGGCTCTGCCACTTAGACCCCTCACTGCAAGTTTATTAAATGTTTTAAACCCATTTAAATGGGTTGGTTCCTTGAGCCATGTTTCCTGGAAACATAATATATCAAAGTTTAATATAAAATCGCGCCATAGTGGGTTATTTACCTTGGAGCATAAGCCAGCTATGTTCCATGAAATGAGGCTACAATGAGAACTCTCAGTGTTACACAAGAGTCTAGCTGTTACAGGGTTAAGGGGCATGGGGTCACCATTACAAGTAGGTATTTTGCCTGTGCATATACGCTCATAAGATGCTAGAGAGGGAGCCGGGGTCTGCAGGGTGGTACATACACCTTCAAGTTCTCCCTCATTAGGAACCAGAAATGGCATACAGTTCCCTTGCACTATATCAGCTTGAACAAAGTTATTATTCTGTCTTGAAGTCATATCACCATAAAGCCCATAAGAGCCGCCAGAGAGGTTTAGAACTGGCTTGGGAAAATCAGTCAGTCAATGTCTTCTAATGTATTCAAAATGTCAAAATGATTACTGACTGGGACTACATACTTTGGCTGTCTAGGCCATGAAAAACTCGCTACCACGGGGGTCGAGGTGGTTGGTAGAAAAACCCTAGAGGTAGAATATTTATCCCCTTTGACCTTATAGGCCAATTGCCGACCCTATCAAATATAGTCTTGACCAAGCCTGGGAACCTGAATGTTAAGACCACACAGTCTCCAGTTAGTGTCTTAGTAGACTTTCCCACCCAGCCAATCCGTCGTGCCATCTTATATTCTGTAAACAGCGTATTGGTTAAACCCGCCCTTGTGCTCAATAAATGTAATGATTTGTTACTTAATGTTGACCAGTGCTCTAAATCACCGGGCAGAAAAGGGGGAACATTAGCCAGGACCACTGTATAAGGAGTTGCTTCTGGAAGAAGGTACAGGTACGTGATTGGGATGGGGAAGTCTTGCTGATCAAAATACTGCTGTCTTTGAGTGCTTCTAATCTGGCCTCCCTCGTTATAGGGATTATTTTCCCTGACAGGGGGAGCATTTACGACCTGAGTATGCCTGTTGATCGAGCCTTTTTTGGCATATGGGGTCTCTAGAGAGTTTACTGAAGTGGATGCTGCTCTCGAACATGACGCACCAGCCTGTACTATATCTTTATGTCCTAAGTTATAAGATTTAGAATGATGTACACTCCCAAACACATAATTGCTTTCAGGTTGACTAGACAATAGTCCCATACTTCTACTAGGTGGAATAACCTCACTCTACATTGACAGGTATCAGGAGGAGTTGTGGAAGTACTAATCGCAAGCTTTTCAAGGTTAGCTAATCTCGCCTCAATTTGGGATAGCTTTTGCGCCATCGGATCCAAGAGGGCTAAGACTGTTAGTTCTAACCTTTTCCAAAATTCCTCCTTCTCCTAATCAGGAAGCATTCCTGTTAGTACAGCATCCTTTGGGACCGGTATAGGTCCCCGAATGGACTCACTATCTACAGGTTTGTTTTCCGTCCTAGTGGTTTAGGCAGGGGATGGTTTTGTTTATGGGGACCCTGCCCCTTCCTTTTCTTGGATGGTGGTGCAAGACTATTACTATGACTAAGTTTTTCTTTCTGGCCCCTAGTAATTACGTTCGGCGTGGTTGGTTTGTCTACTTTCTCAGGAATATCGGTGGTATCTAAGTCCGAGGCCGTAGAGTGCTGTAGGTTAATCTGAGAGGAATTCACCTTGATGTTAGTTTGTGACATAGGGGCGGTAGGTAGTGATCGGCCTAAGGATCTATGGGGCTCTAAGGATAGTCTGCACTCTGTCAATTCGATTTCATGGATGAGTGCAGATTCAGCCCTCAATAAAAAAGGCATCCAGTATCCCTACTACTCCCTGCCCTGTACCAGACTTAAGTCTGCTCCTTTTCGACGCCCCCAAGACGAAAACTCTGTGTCATGAGTAAAAGTTAACACAGTACCTTATAATAGCAACTAATATCATCCAGAAATCAAAAATGACAGTGGTGTGGCCCAGCCCAGCCTCTTCCGGCCGCTGACGGGCTCAGACAGACCCGCCCTTGGCCTGGGCTTAGCCCGGTCACGCCTGCGCACGTCCCACGCAGTGGGGGGCAGAGCTCGCTTTATGCGCCACGTGGTGCGGTTGGACTGACATGTGCGGCTTCTGCCGCAACGCGCTCTGGATCTTGAAGTCCTCTGACTGCGGGTGAGAAAGTGCAGAGTGCCTCCGTCGGGAGAAGTAGGGTGCAGCGTGCCTCTGTTGCAGGGAAAGTAAAGTGCAGCGTGCCTTCAGGTTTTGTAGGGGTTCCCAATCATCGACGAGGGTGTTTCTCTAGAAAAACTACTAAGGGCCTGATTTCCATACTGTCAATTGCAAGACCACCGTACAGTCAGATGGCGGTCCGGCCACCACCAGCCCAGCGGTCCCACTGCCCAATTACAATGAGGGCAGTGAGATTAATGTAAAATCAGCACCAGGATCTTTAATCCCATGGCGGTAGCATTGAAAAGGGGGCCTCAATGGGGGCTATGCCGATGCTTGCACTTCCGTCCTGATTAGGAGTTGTATTTCCACCTACATTTTCATGGGGTGGACCCCACCATGAAAAAGGTAGGCTGAAAGACAATGAAGGGCCCCCATGGCAAATCAGTTGTTGGTTGAAATCTGTTGATTGCCCATTGGGAATGGGGGCACATGTTGTGCCCCCCTAAGTTATCACTATGATGCATGCACTGTGTGCCATGCACAACATGGTGCATGGTACACAGTGCACCCAATGTGCAACAGGTACCGCACAACGGCGGCATGTCTCCAGGCTCTATCTATGAGCTGAAGCTTGCCACCGGTTTTGCAACACCTCCCTGATACCACCTTCCTTCCTAGTAAATTGTAATGTGGCAGCTGTGATGCCACTGGCTTGGAGGTCTTCCTGGGACCACAGCGTTCCCACAGGAAGACCGCCAAACTTGTAATCGGCCCCTAATTCAGAAGGTAAACTTTTGACTGGGATGCACCTGGTCCCTGTATCTAACCAACGTTACATGGCCTTAACTTTTGACTTGGACCCAGTCTAGCGCGACCAGATACCCACATATGAGTGTTGATCTTTTCGGCACTAGCAACATCTAAAACTTTGAAAAACTATATCTCCTGTTTTTGGCATTTTGGTGTCGATTTGATCATTAAAATGCTCTTCATTTTAGAGATTGGAGTGGTAAATGTATTGTGTTTAACTGTTTTGGTATTGAAAAATGCTGTACACACATCTCCTAATTGAAACCTACCATCACTGTGCTACAGCTACCAAGGGTTGAGCTCAGGTTTATATTATTGAGACCTAAATGGACCTAGTGAGCTATAATGCCATTATGACATGAAGAGAGCTACCATCCACATTAACCAATAATCCACTTTCTCTCACTAAGGCACTATGAAAAGCTATTCATCAACCTCTTTGCAGAGATTCTGTCTCCCCCTTCCCTACCTTTTTCTGTGTGAAGACATACACCCCGAATACTGAGTCTCCACACATGCAATTATATGTTTTTGCAGTAAATGAGGTAGGGACAGAAGAAGGTGTCTGGGAAATGATGAATACTTACGAATAAAGGGTAGGGATTAAGGACGGGCTAAGGATGGATTTAGGGAGAAATTTAGGGAGTAATGTGCACCCACCCATACAAGTGTATGCCCATTCCTTTACAGAAAGCTTTTCTAAGACTACTACAACCAAAAAGGACCCAAAACAGTAGTAACTATGTGCTGTCAAAATAGGTTAGGGCTGCCCTATAGTCTAAATTATATTCCAGGGCTGCACTAACCCAACTAAAAGCAGAATGCCCTAGCCGGATGCAATGGTCCTAAAGGGAATGTGTGGTGTGAGAGGTCGACATGTTTCTTGCTTTGGGTAGCCTCTAAAGGGTCTGGTGGCAATTCATCAGGACCAAGTTTGACAAAAATATATAGAGAGAATTACTCAACTCTGACACTACCTCAATGCTGGTTCTGGTATTGGCACAGTGGAGTAGTAACCAGCTTTGCCTGTGAACACCAGGTCCGATTGACCTAGTGTTGTGTGACCTGAAAAGAAGTGATGATAAAGAGAGTTTTAAAATTTGAGGCAAAAGCCCTGCGGCATTGAACTTGATCAGAAAAGGTGAACCCATTGTTGGTCGTGCTGTGATGGCATCCCTTATTGCACAGGGGTAGCTTGTTTCTAACCCCTGTGCTGTGCCTTGTTGTGATGCTATATCCAAATTCTGCTTTTAGTTTAGTGCACCCCTGGAATGAAATTTAGACTATAGGGCAGCCCTAACCTAGTTTAACACCACTTTTACACTCACAGCACTACCTAGTCCACACACCCTCATGCACCTTACGGCTTCATCAATAAAAGAACTCAGCTAATGAGCCCCTTCGCAGGGCCCGTTGGGCATTGCAGCGCCAGCCCGATGAGGAGCTTAGCCCAAGAATGAAGCATGAAATCCCTCAGGGTGTGTGAGGGTGCTTTATCAAAGACCTGAATATCCCCACCCTTACTTAGGAACTGAACACTAATTTGCTTTATCAGTCTACGTTTGGGAGTACTTGTGCAGGACCTGGATAAAAATACTCCTGGTTCCTCTTGAAGAACTCCCATTTGATGTGTCATTAATAAAAATGTTTATTCCCACCTGTTTTCTCAGTGCCTACTTCACCGCAGTTTTCCTGTGCCACTTTCCTAAACCCCGCCCTCCTGTGTCCTGGCCAGCCCCTCCCACCTCCTAGGACTACCTTTGGAGGCCAAAGGGGCCCCAAAGGCAAGCCTGTCTTCGCCTGTCTGCGCCTGGGCCATGCCCAGTGCCAGGAACCATGGCCCACCCACCTCACTCAGCTACACTGCTGCCAAATTCTGAGCCCTGGACCCTGGACACCCCAAGGACCACAGGGCCATACTCCTGCTGACCTGCCATTTAATCTACAGCACTGAAGCTACCGGCAACACCAGGAAGACACCAAAGACTACCACGTCAACTGAAACCACCACAGACATCCTCCAGTTCATCTTACTCAATGCAGGATCTCTCGGAAAAAATGCCATGGAGTTCTGGGACACAATCTCATCCTTCAAACCAGACATCATCTTCCTCACGGAGATCTAGTTGAACCCCGCCTCCACACCAGACATCACCATTGCGACACCCGAAGGATACAAAATAGCACACCGAGACAGGACCAACAAACATGGAGGAGAAATCGCCATCATCTGTATGACCTCTCCTGACAACCCAAACCATGATTATGGAACACCTCAATTTTCAGCCACACACAGACGGTAAGGGCACCATCAGAGGCACCCTCATCTACAGATCACCTGGATCACTTCCCGGCTTCTGCAACACCATCCCGAACCGCATCACCCCTATTGCCATCGACTCCAAGCACTACATCCTCCCAGGAGATCTCAACTTTCACCTCGACAACCCCAGCGATGTCAAAAAAGGCGACTTCCTCGAGAGCATGAACAATATTGGCCTCAAGCAGCTGCTCACCGACACCACCCACATCACAGGACACACTCTTGACCCCACCTTCACTTCCAGCGACAGAGTCAAATACAGCCATGCCACACAGCTTACTTGGACAGACCACTACAGCTGCCACTTCATCATTCTAAGACCCACCAACACAGGAACCATGCCCCCACACACAGAGAATGGATACCGATATTGGAAGACCAGTGGGGTAACGCCCTCAGAGACCACCTCCCAAACACCACACCCAACCCTGACCATGCAGCAATGAGCCTCTCCTGATATATCACAGAATGCGCCAACATAATCGCACCCACAAAGACAGCTAACACCAAGAGAACAACCAAATGAACCAGCTGGTTCATCAAAGAACTGAAAGCAGCAAAATGTACCAGCCGATACTAGAAAAGAATTGGCACTTCAGCAGGAAAACAGACCACACCACCTTCAAGTCAGTCCTCACAGAGTACCACCAGCTCCTAAATGAAACAAGAAAGAACTCCTTAGAAGGCCAGCTCCAACCGCAGCAGGGAACTCTTTGCCATCGTGAAAGAATTCTCCAATCCCACTGCCACCAAGAGCAACATCACACCTTCACAGGAACTGTGTGACATGCTGGCGAACTTCTCTCATGACAAAATCTGAACCATTTACAAAAACATTAAACGGCAAATCTCCATCATCAATTAGAGCAACCACCTCACACCCACAAACAGAAACTTGGAAAACCTCTGCACCCATTGGGACCTCATCACTACACAAGACACCATCTCCATCATGAACTCTGTTGGAGGGAGGACCACCGGGGAGTCAGGAGGACCACTCCGGGGCACCTTCCTACCGCAAAGTTATAGCCGAGCGCCGCTGAGAAGCCTCCTAGGAGAGGTCCTTCTCCTATGATCGTACTAGGCCCAGTAACACCACCACACAGGACTCCGTATCAGTTGCTTATCTAGGTACTTTATCAATAGTAGCACATTCGAAATATTTACAGGGGGATCGAGAGATCCAGAAAGAGTCTCAATGTCTTTGTAGGGACAGGGTAGCGGGACAGTCTTAGTACCAGCCTGATATGGGGAAGCTCTGCGCCAGACCTTGCGTTAGGCCGAAGGTGGCTCCGGGGACCGGAGCGGCAGGTGCTGGTCTCAAAGCAGCTCGGACGTGGAGAGCCGCGACGGTGTCTGCAGGGCTCGGGTGGTAGTTCCGCTTGGGTCGAGCCGCGACACAGTCAGCAGGGCTCCGGTGGTAGGTCCGCTTCGGTCGAGCCGCGACGAGGTCAGCTGGGCTCTGATGGCAAGTTCAACAAGGTCGGGCCGCGACAGCGTCAGCAGGGCCCCAAAGGTTCGTGAATGTCTTTAAGCACGATGGAGCCGCGACGTAGTCAGCAGGGCTCAGAGCGTGGTTCCAGGATGAGTCTTTCTCCGTAGGGTCAGCCGCGATCCGATCAGCAGGGCTTGACTCCGGGATACAACTGCTGTCCTGTTGCAGGGTCGCCTCAGATATAGGTCTGGAGCCCTTTGACGTCCGGACCCTTGCGCCCGGGGGGCGGAGAGGCCGGGTCGGGAGCGGCCAGACGCTCAGCAGGAGTGGCGCCAGGCCCAGGAGAGCTGTGGGGCGATCGCACCTAGGTGTGGGAGGACGGTTGGGGGTCCCATCGATACTGCCCTCCGCCGGGAGTGGGGAAGTGTTCACGTGGTACCCCCTGGCCAGTTGTTGGTGCCTTGATGTCGGGGCTCGCTGGGGCCGAGGCCGGGTTGAGCGGGGTCACGTAGGCTGGTGCGCAGAGTCACGTACAATCCAAAATGGAGGAGCCCCGAGGTGCAGGGGACCTCGTGCATCTTGGCGAGGGGGAACAGGACCACGCCACGAGGCCGGCTCCAACAAGCGTCCCCCCCAGCTAAAGGCAGGGAGAGTCACCCATCTCCTTGGGGATTCTCCTCGCCGAGGCGGAAGAATCTGGATAGGCCGTCGGCGTTGGCGTGGTCGTTGCCGGGCCGGTGCTCTACGGTGAAGTCCATCCCTTGCAGCGAGATGGACCATTGCAACAATTTGGGGTTCTCGCCGCGCATCTGCATTAGCCACCGCAGGGGCCGGTGGTCAGTCTGGACTCGGAAGTGGGTGCCGAAAAGGTAGGGCCGGAGCTTTTTGAGCGCCCATACCACGGCGAAGGCCTCCCGCTCGATGGTGCTCCACCTCTGTTCTCGGGCAGCAGTCGGCTGCTGATGAAGGCCACAGGTCTGTCGAGGCCCTCGGTGTCCATCTGGGAGAGGACCGCCCCAACCCCGTACTCCGAGGCATCTGTCTGAACCACAAATTCCTTGCCGTAGTCAGGGGCCTGTAGTACAGGGGCAGCGCACATTGCCGCCTTGAGGTTTTCAAAAGCGGTCTGACAGCGGGGTGTCCAGTGCACCGTCTTGGGCTGCTTTTTGGAAGTGAGCTCCCTGAGGGGGCCCACAATACTGCCATAGTCTTTGATAAATCGCCGGTAGTAGCCTGTGAGGCCTAAGAAGGCCCGGAGAGCTGTTTGGGTGGCGGGGGGCTCCCACGCCTGGATGGCATCGGCCTTCAACTGGAGGGGCGCCCCCTGGCCACTCCCCACCTGATGGCCCAGATAGGTCACTGATCCTTGACCGATCTGGCACTTGCTGGCCTTAATCGTGAGCCCGGCCCTTTGGAGAGCGGCCAGGACTTCTCGGAGGTGTCCTAGGTGCGCGGCCCAGTGGTTGCTGAAGACTGCAATGTCGTCTAAGTAGGCCGCGCTGAAGGCTTCTAGTCCGGCCAGGACCTTGTTCACCAGTCTCTGGAAGGTCGCTGGGGCGTTCTTCATACCGAAGGGCATCACCCGAAAGTGGTAGTGCCCATCGGGGGTGGAGAAGGCGGATCGTTCCTGGGCGCCGGGTGTGAGCCTGATCTGCCAGTACCCAGCGGTGAGATCAAAAGTGCTTAGGTAGCGGGCGGCCCCTAAGCAGTCGATCAGCTCGTCTGCCCGTGGCAGGGGATGGGCATCGGTCTTGGTGACTGCGTTTAGGCCCCTGTAGACCACACAAAATCTGAGTTCTGGGTGGGTGCCGGGGGGGCGGCCTTCGGCACCAAGACCACAGGGCTGGCCCACGGGCTGTTGGATGGCTCGATGACTCCGAGGGCGAGCATCTTGGAGACCTCCGTTTGTATGCAGGCTCGGACCCGGTCGGGCACTCTGTAGGCGCGGTGTCGCACAGGGGGGCTGTCCCCGGTATCCACGTCGTGGACGCACCAGGGGGTCACCCCGGGCGTGAGAGAGAAGAGGGCAGCGAAGGGTTGCAGCAGCTGCCGGCAGTCATGGCGCTGTTCTGGGGTCAGGGTGGTGGAGAGTTTGACGCCCTCCATGGGGCCGTCTTGGTCCGAGGACCCCAGGGAGTCGGGTAGGGGCTCGGAGTCGCTTTCGCCCCCATCGTCGGTAGCCAGCAGCAGGCTTAGTTCGGTTCGGGCAAAGTGGGGCTTGAGCCGGTTGGCGTGTAGGACCCGGAGGGGGTTCCTTGGGGACTCCATGTCGACCAAGTAGGTGAGAGGGCTCTTCTTCTCAACCACCCTGAAGGGCCCGGTCCATTTGTCCTGAAGGGCGCAGGGGTCCACGGGCGACATGACCCAGACTTGCTGGCCCGGCTCGAACTCGATGGTCGAGGCATTTTCGTCATACCAGCGTTTCATGTCTTCTTGGCTGGCTTCGAGGTTGGCTTCTGCCAGGGCCCGGAACTTCCGAGTCTGGTTCCGCAGGGTCAAGAGGTACCTGTAGACGTCGGGGGGGCATCTTGGACGCTCGCCTCCCAGCCCTCTTTGACCAGGCTGAGGGGCCCTCGGACGGGGTGCCCATACAACAGTTCGAAGGGGCTGAAGCCCAGGGATTTCTGTGGAACCTCTCGATAGGCGAACAGGAGGCATGGCAGCAGGACGTCCCATCTCCTCCTCAGGGGCTCTTCCAGGCCCTTGATCATTCCTTTCAAGGTTCTGTTGAACCGCTCGACCAGTCCGTTCCCCTGGGGGTGGTAAGGGGTGGTGAACTTGTAGGTGACCCCACATTGTTGCCAGAGGGATCTCATGTATTTCGAGATGAAGTTCGTACCTCTGTCGCTCACCACTTCTCGGGGGAACCCCACCCTGGAGAAGATGCCCATCAGGGCCCGGCCCACCACTGGAGCTGTCACAGTTCGGAGGGGGATGGCCTCTGGGTATCGGGTGGCGTGGTTGACCAGTACCAGGCTGAAGCGGTGGCCCAGGGCGGTTCAGGGGTCGAGGGGCCCCACGATGTCGATCCCTACCCGTTCGAACGGGGTGTGGACGGCTGGAAATGGTTGGAGGGGGGCCTTGACTCGACCCACAGTTTTCCCGCTGGCCTGGCAGGTCTGGCAGGACCGGCAGTGGTGGTCCATGTCTCTCCGCATTCGGGGCCAATAAAAATGGGTCACCAAGCGGCTGTAGGTCTTGTCTCACCCGAGGTGTCCGGCGAGGGGCACGTCATGCGCCAGGTTCAGGAGGAACTCTCGGAATCGGAGGGGAACCACCAACACACGGCCGGCTCCTAGTTCGGCGACTTTCTGTTCGCTATATAACAAGTCATTGTCCCAATAGATCCAGTGGGTTCCCGTGGGGTCCCCCGTGGCCTGGGCGGCCGCTTGCTGTCGGGCCCCCTCGAGGGACGGGCAGGCCTTCTGTTCTTGTTGGAACTGTTCGCGGGTGGGGCCCCGTCATGGCGCCACTGGGCCAGCTTGGGGATCTCGCTGAGGGAGGCGGCCTCGTCGGGGGAAAGTTTGGATGGCCCGGCCTCCTCGTCAGGCTCCTCCGTGCCGGAGGAGGGTGGCAGTTCTGGACCCGCAGGCTCGACGGGGGCCGCTGCAGCGGCTGGTTGGGCGGTCATAGACCGGGTGGTGGCGCAGGCCCATTCGGGCAGCCCTAGCATCCCCAGATGCTCTCGGTGCTCCACCTGGGCCCAGGGGGAGCTCTCCAGGTCGTTCCCCAGGAGGCAGTCCACTGGAGCGTCATCGCGGACAGTTACTTTCAGGTTGCCTGACACTCCTCCCCACTCGAAGGGGATCCGGGCCATCCGGCACATGCTTTCGGTGTTGTCCGCGGTCCGGACAGGGCATAGGACATGCGGCAGGATCTGTTCGGGGGTCACCAGGTGGCAGCGGACAGCGGTCACACTGGCCCCAGTATCACGGAGGGCTTCGGCCCGTTGCCCATTGATGGTGACCCACTGCTGGTACTTCTGGGTGTTGCTCGGGATGGGGGCTCGGGGCACCATTTCTCGGGTGCCCAGGCATACGAGTGACATGGCAGCCGGTTCCCACTCGGGGGACCTGACGTCGCGGTTTTCCTCCTCTTCTTCTCCTTCCCCCAGGGCTGCGGCAGCTATTTGTCGGGGAGGGGGCCCAGCGGTCCCGTTTCGTCGGTTCACGGGGCAGGCCGGGTCGCTCGCATAGTGGCCTGTCTGTTGGCAGCCGAAGCAGGTCACTGTTGGTCGGGGTCCAGGCCTGGCGATGGGAGTCCCCCTACGGACCAGGGTCGGGGACGTGTAGTTGGCGGCTTGGCCTGGTGGCAGACTTCGAGGCGGCCCGGCCGGGAATTCTCGACTGCGGTGGGACCCTCCTCCCCCGCCCCGCTGGCGAGGAGGTCCCGTGGGACTCCGTTGGTAGTCCCCCATGGGCTTCCGGTGGACCCGGGTGTTGACCCATCGGTCGGCTTTGGCAGCGAGCTTCCGGGGCTCGGTCAGTTTGCTGTCGAGAAGGTGTTGCCTTAGTTCGACAAAGCAGTTGTTGGCGAGGTGCTCCCAGACAATGAGGTCGAACAGTTCGTTGTACGAGGTGACCTTGCTCCCTCTTATCCACCCTTCAAAGGCTCTGCTGAAGAAGTCCACGTATTCGACCCATGTGGTACCGGGGAGCTTCTTGCAGTCCCGGAAGCGCTGCCGGTACATCTCGGCTGATAGTCCGTAGCGGGTGAATAGGGCCTCTTTCATGTGGTCGTACGAGGTCATCACCGCGTCGGGGAGTTGCAGCAGGGTATCCCGGCCCTCGCTGAGGAACCTCCCCCATAGGCCGGCACCCCAATCCTTCCGGGGCACCCGATGGGAGGTCATGGCTACCTCGTATGCTCGGAACCATTGCTGGATGTCGTCGTTTTTATAGTACTCTTTGACGACATCCTTGGGGATATGAACCTTTGGCTCGGTCAGTGGCAGAGCGTCCCGGGATCCGGGGGTGCTGGTCTCCCCCGTTTTGGATTTCAGTTTGAGTTCCTTGAGGCCCCTCTCGTGCTCGAGGGTTAGCCGTTTCTCTTCTAGTTCTCGATGCGGTTTCTTTTCTTCGATTTCCTCCTGCAGCCGTAGTTGCTCCAAGGCCAACTTTTTCTCCGCCAGCAGGAGTTCACCGTCCAGCCGGAGTCGTGCGAGTTCCATTTCGTGTGTCCGGACCCTCTCCCGTTCTCGCATTTCTTTGTGGGATAGGCCGGCTTCCGGGATGCTTCGTCCCCCATCTGCCGGGGTCATGGTCGGCGGCAGGTTTTCGTCCCGGGCCGAGGTCCCTTCGCCTTGGGGTGGAGTGGCCTCGGATTCTGCCCAGGCTTTCAGGGCTTTCTGCATTTCTTCCTTGGTGCCCAATCCTGTAGTTGGGATCCCTTTGTCCTTGCAGAATTGTTTCAATTCTTTGTGGGTGTATTCTTCCAACCTTTCTTGCTGGAAGGTTGCGGCCACAGTTGTTTCTTGGCTGCTCATGGTTCTCTTTCTTTTTCCGTCTGGTTAAGCAGCGGGTGCGTTACTTGCCTGTACGATTGCATCTGGCTCGGATCCCGTCGCTGGCCACCAAATGTTGGAGGGAGGACCACCGGGGAGTCAGGAGGACCACTCCGGGGCACCTTCCTACCGCAAAGTTATAGCCGAGCGCCGCTGAGAAGCCTCCTAGGAGAGGTCCTTCTCCTATGATCGTACTAGGCCCAGTAACACCCCCACACAGGACTCCGTATCAGTTGCTTATCTAGGTACTTTATCAATAGTAGCACATTCGAAATATTTACAGGGGGATCGAGAGATCCAGAAAGAGTCTCAATGTCTTTGTAGGGACAGGGTAGCGGGACAGTCTTAGTACCAGCCTGGTACGGGGAAGCTCTGTGCCAGACCTTGCGTTAGGCCGAAGGTGGCTCCGGGGACCGGAGCGGCAGGTGCTGGTCTCAAATCAGCTTGGACGTGGAGAGCCGCGACGGTGTCTGCAGGGCTCGGGTGGTAGTTCCGCTTGGGTAGAGCCGCGACACAGTCAGCAGGGCTCCGGTGGTAGGTCCGCTTCGGTCGAGCCGCGACGAGGTCAGCTGGGCTCTGATGGCAAGTTCAACAAGGTCAGGCCGCGACAGCGTCAGCAGGGCCCCAAAGGTTCGTGAAGGTCTTTAAGCACGGCGGAGCCGCGACGTAGTCAGCAGGGCTCAGAGCGTGGTTCCAGGATGAGTCTTTCTCCGTAGGGTCAGCCGCGATCCGATCAGCAGGGCTCTTGACTCCGGGATACAACTGCTGTCCTGTTGCAGGGTCGCCCCAGATATAGGTCTGGAGCCCTTTGATGTCCGGACCCTTGCGCCCGGGGGGGCGGAGAGGCTGGGTCGGGAGCGGCCAGACGCTCAGCAGGAGTGGCGCCAGGCCCAGGAGAGCTGTGGGGCGATCGCACCTAGGTGTGGGAGGACGGTTGGGGGTCCCATCGATACTGCCCTCCGCCGGGAGTGGGGAAGTGTTCACGTGGTACCCCCTGGCCAGTTGTTGGTGCCTTGATGTCGGGGCTCGCTGGGGCCGAGGCCGGGTTGAGCGGGGTCACGTAGGCTGGTGCGCAGAGTCACGTACAATCCAAAATGGAGGAGCCCCGAGGTGCAGGGGACCTCGTGCGGCTTGGCGAGGGGGAACAGGACCACGCCACGAGGCCGGCTCAAACAAACTCTATACAGTCAGAGGCACCCACAGACCACTGCCCCATCACATCATCATCACTGAAAGCAAGACAATCGTAGATGAACTCAGATAGGTTCTGAACACCTCGATCACATTGGCCTCCTTCTCCAAAGACGTGAAGCATGTGGAAGTGATGCCCCTCCTGAAGAAACAATCCACTTATCCCACCGAGCCTAAGCACTATCGACCCATCTGTCTGCTCCCATTGTCAGCAAAGATCCTTGAGAAGGTGATCAACAAGCAACTCACTCATCTCCTGATAGCAGCTACCGACAACATCTGAGCCCTCCTGGACCACTGCGAAAAAGCAGCTCTCATCCTCTTGGACCTATCAGCCACATTTGACACCATATCCCCACACACACTGATCAACAGGTTCCACCACATTGGGATCCAGCGAAATGCCCTCAAATGCATAGTCTCATTTCTCTCTGGAAGGACCTAGGGGATCTATCTCCCACCGTTCAGGTTAGAACCCAAAAAAATCATCTTTGGTGTTCCCCAAGCCCTATTCTCTTCAACACCTAATTGACACTCCGGACTCACACCACCAGATCACATGTACTTAACATCATCTCATACGCCAAAGACACCCAGCTCAACATCTCGCTGAATGGAGACCCTTACACTGCCAGAGCTAACTTCTATTCCTGCATGATGGACGTCACCGAATGGATGAGAGCCAACTGTCTGAAATGCAACATTGATAAGACAGAAGTCATCATCTTTGGGAAGAACACCTCGATCTGAAACAACACATGGTGGCCAGTCAGTCTCGGACCACCACCACAGGCCCCAACCGACCATGCCCGCAACCTCGGTATCATCCTGGATAGCAAGCTCTCGATGAAGAAACAAGTCAACACAGTCTCACCAGCCTATTTACGCATTCTCGACATGATCCGCAAGATCTTCTGGTGGCTCACAGTCAACACCACTTGTCACCAGCTGGCTGAACTGCAGAAACACTCTCTACGTAGGAATAAGGGCATGCCTCCTGGAAAGACTACAGAAAATACAGAGCGCAGAAGCAAGACTCATCCTTGACCTACCCAGAAGGGTCCACATAACACTCCACCTCAAGAAACTGCACTGGCTCCCAATTCAGAAGAGATGCCATTTGCAGATTATGACCCACGCCTACAAGGCCCTACACAATGAAGGACCAGCATACCTCAAGAAATGATTGACCTCCCACCAACCAACCAGATACCTCTGGTCCACCTTCCAATCTCTCACAGACACTCACCCGATCTCTGGAACCAACAATGGAGGACGATCCGTCTCACTTCTGGCAGTCAAGACATGGAACTCCCTTCACGTACACCTAAGTACCTCCCCATCGCTCCTGTAATTCAGAAGAGACCTCAAGACTTGGATGTTCAAATGAGATATGACAGGCAGCAGCCACAACCATCCTAAGACCATAATGGGTGAGTAGCCACACTATATAAATGAGTTGTTGATTCATGACACAGATCATCAAGCATTGGCAAAGCCAATAGGTCTTGTGTTTTATCATTTCCATTAACTATACCAATGGTTTTAGCCTTAATATACAACATTCCTGATTCTGTGCAGCATGGCTAAAAGAGAGAAAAAAGTAATTTGTAGGCATGCACAACAAGCATGGAGAGACCTGCAAAATGATGTGAGTTCTTTTTATTTTTTCGGCCTACTGATCATAGTTGGATCTATAAACAAAATCAAAAGAAAAGTAGCATGAGCAGGTGGGAGAAAGTATGATGGGTGGGGAGAAGCAGCACTGGGGGGTGATGGAATCACAGAAGATGGGAGTGGAAAAGCATCAGCAGGGTGAGGGTAAGCAACACAGATGGTGCCGGGAGGGAAGCAAACCAAAAGAGTTGAAAGTGGAGGGGGAGGGCAAATGGATGATTGAGAGTGCAATGTGGAACTGGGAGAATCACACATTGGCAAACACATCACATAGGTGTGTGAAGGGAAACACACAGGTGGGGAAAGAGCATTACGAGCTCATCGGATGGGGGAAGTACATGAGGGAGACAGTTAAAAAACGAGTATACTCTAATTGGCTGCTTAAACAAAAATAAAAAAGTAGCGCCTGAAAAGTGAGCAGTGGACCATACCATTTAAGGGAATGGTATGGTGGAGCGCATGAATAGTGTGTTAACCAGTACCATACAAATGGCCATGCAGGGCAATCAGGATGTGAAGAAGTGTGTGGAGGATGTGGTATTGGCATACAATACGGCGGTAAATGGTGTTACTGGCGAAACACCTTTCAAAAGGATGAGGAAAAGAGAAGCGAAAACTAAGTTGAATCCCCAATAGTTGATTGAAAGTCATTTGTGTAAAAAAGTGAGACCAAATGTGAAGGTGGGTAGGATAGAAGTAGTTGACATGGTTAAAGTCAAATTGGCTAGGAAGGAGAATGGCATGAATAGATTTTTTGAGCCCATGTTGGTGAAACAGGTGCATGGGTGGCATGTTGTACTGGAAAATGGACAAAAGTGGAACAAAAAAAGGGTGGCATTGTATGTGAAGAGGAGAGTTGGGGGAGAAGGTGTGAGGTCAGAGTTGCAAGTTTGAGAGTATAGACCTTTGGATCAAAGGGGAAGACGTTTGCGCTGTTTACCTGTGACGTTTGCTGACTACGCTATGAAGTAGATTCTTGCCATTTGGATGATGGTGGGAGGATATAGTTCAGATAGGTGCATGTCATATGTGAAAATGTTATATCTGCAGACATCCTTTTTGATAGTTTTTCATGTTGGAGTCACATGTTTGTGGGTGTTGTGTTTTGTTGTTTTGTTTCTGGACATTTTTCATGATGTTTTGGGTTATGATGTTTTTGTTTTGTTTATAAAATGAGGGGATCAGTTGTGACCTTGCCTGTGCTCTGTGTCACGCTGCTCCTTAAGTTGCTGCTGTTGTCATGGAACACATCGAGTGCCGTGCTGGGAGTTTGATGTCAGTTCAGGACGACCGTAGCCGGGGACAGCTGCTGCGTTTAGCAGGCAAGGGAACCTCATGGCTACCTTGGAAAAAAAACTGTTACGGATTGGCAACTAAGTTGTGCACCTCTGAATTACAGGTTTTTGGCCCACCGGCATATTAGCCTTCAAGGCAAAGCTGATGCTCAAACATAGAATTCATGGGCAGAATTAGTTTCTGGATAACAAGAGAACTTGTTCATCACAACTGAAATAAAATATAAACATGGGGCCCAAGATAGGAGTGAAAGGAAAGCCCTCTAGTCACAAAGTAGTAACTAGCAGACAAACAGATCCTGCAGGTCAAGGTATACGCACTGGCTTGGACGGGCCTGTACGGCAATTCAGGCAGCATGCCATGGGCTGGTTTGACAGGCCAGTATGTGGGACCGTTTTTGGGCTATTTGTGGGCTGGGTATATGGCCAGCTCGGCCAGGTTTAATTGAATATTTCCCTGATAGTGGAACAAACATTGCCTGCAGCAAGCTGAAATTCATGCAGTCTTCCATACCTTGCAAAACACTTCTACTTTACAAGTTCAAGGTGCCCAAACTTGCAAACATGGGCAATATTTTAGCTGTCAAATTCACAAATGAGGGCCACTTTTATTGTGGTGCCCAGGCCTATTTTCTGTCCCCGTCTGAACTTGTTTAGGTATTATCAGGGTAAGGAGAGGGTCTCAAGAAACATGTTGCATTTAAACAGCTAGCATGATTTTATTTAGTTTAACCATAACTAACATACTTTGATAAGGTATCATATGGATGATGAAATGATGCTTCCTTTGCACATCAAGCTTGCAGGTTGTAGTTTTGGCTCTAGCACTGTAGGAGCTGCAGCTTTGCAGAGGGGGTTGAGATGCACCTTTAGTGGAATGAGAAACAAGCATTGGCATAGCCAATAGGTCTCGCCTTTGGGACCTTGTAAGTGTTTAGCCATGTAACAGTTAATGTTGTTGCAGTAAGTATATTGTTCTGCATAACTAAATACTTATAAGGTCCCAAAGGCGAGGCCTATTGGCTATGCCAATGCTTGTTTTTCAAGAAGGCTCCCTGACGAATCTCAACATCATCTATTGCCTCTGGTGGTAGGTGTGTCGACCCGAATGATTAGAGGATCTCCTCAGGACAATGACCTGGACTAGCATTAATGTGTATTAAAGCATATAATTTGTCAATGAATGAAAATACGTTACGGGGACGGCCCTCGATGAACGAGCGGGTGTGAGAGCATCCGGGAGTGTGTAATGCCTGAGGGCTTGCGCGCTGCGGTCTTGGCTGTAGTTCACTTTAAACCGTCGAGTTCAGGAGTGACTTCGAAAGCACTTCGTTTGGAGATTCCTTGTTATTGTATAGGTGAATTTTGTGTTATTTGTTTTTAAACTATACGTGTATGCTGCTGCGTACTAAACGCACGCATAATTACTTAAATGACATGTTTTTTTAATGCAACACACGAATATCATTTTTACCCTTACTGTAATCAATAATTTAATCAAAGAAAATGCCAATAAAAATGATTGTTGAAAAAAAAATCTCAGTAAGGTTGACATGTAAACGCTAAGATGTCTTGTACATAAAATACATGTTCGGTATCACACACACACTGTTTGAAGGTGTGGGCTCTTCACTCACACACAATGGCAAAGCAAGAGTTCAAACAGAATGCACGCAAGAAATGGCGCCCACCTCCTGGTTGGAATAAACATCTATAATTGGAGTGTAATGGGCCCCTCGGCCAACTGGGTCCCGGTGACACCCCTGCTGCATCATGGACGGCCCACACCTCCTTTCTATTCATTGATAGCATGGGTTCTAATCAAATTGGTTTTAGAAGTCAACGAAGACTATGATTCCCAGAGTGCATTTTGTTGTCACGTGAATGCCCGGGAGTGGAGAACAGTGTCTGTGATGGCTTGGAGTGAGGTGGTCAACCTTCAACCGACACAGCAGGCGCATTACTCCTGTACCAGTACAAACACATCTTCACAAGGGTTTATTTAAGGGAGTACGAGTGTATTTCAGCAAGACCGTAGAAAGCAAGGACAGTAACAAACAGGCACCACTGCAGCAAAGAGCCAGATATAGCGGAAGTGACGCATTCGCCACCTCAAAGCCATATAGTTGACCCCCTCACTCATCCCTTTTCAGCCTCCCATGTACAGGTCAAACAAGGCATCTGGAGCCATGTTTACTTTCTGTTCCTGTGAGTGGTTTCAAGACCCGTGAGTCTAGTGCAAGGTAAGGAAAACGCAGACCAGCAACTGCTAACCCTCTCTATCCCTATTTGACACACAGACTAATCATTTCAAAGAGATTCAGGGTGCTGCAAGAAAATTGTGATGTGAACAACTGGAAGTTAAAATATTGTTTCTATGTACATCGTTTTTTCCTTCGGTATGTAATATTGTGGGGCATAGTCTATTGTAATATAGTGAGGTTTAATATCGTTGCTGTGTGATTATGTAGTTGTGTTTAGCATTGCGGGATTCCTTGTGGCAGAGTGAAACGTCTTACAACAAATAAACTTGTGGAGTACGGAAACTATCAAAGACACTGACGGAAAGCAGCTGATAACCCTGTAGCTGCAGGGAGGAGGAGGAGGTAACACTAGGGCTAGAAACATCCAAGAAGCCGACAATCCTAGTCAGAAACAGAACAAGAGAGATTATAAAAGCGCGATGCTGAAAGCCAAACTGTAGTGCATTTTATCCTAGTCAGAAACAGAACAAGAGAGATTTTAAAAGCGCGATGCTGAAAGCCAAACTGTAGTGCATTTTTGTGGATGTATATAGACGGAGGTTCAGATATTAGCATGTTTGCTCATGTGTATACTGCGTTCGTGTGGTGTAACTGTGCGCTACTATGTGTGACCACCCACATGCGTTTGGTACGATTCCATAATAACATTTAAAACAAGCTTTCGCCACGCGGCCGCGGCCACGAAAGTGAAAGTGATCGCGATTGCGATCGCGTGCTGCCGAGGAAAGACACATGGCGCTGCGCGCGTGCACGTTCACGTGCACTGAAGCTTTAGGCCACGGCAGCACTTTGAAAATCACAACTATAAAATGTCTCTCCGAGCCAGCGCAAGCGCTGGAGCTCAGCGAGACCTAAAAAAGAGATGTAGCGAAGCCCGAATTCCCCAAACGGTAAAGGCACAATATTCACAGTGCGTGGTGAGGTCTCACTGGCATGTTTGTGAATTGACAAACATTTCTAGAAAATCGTTTTCATATAATGCTCACATACGTTTAAAGAACCAGCTCTCCAACCTTTTATAGCAGTGAAAACTTGTCAGAAAATGAACTTTCTTAAGGGAAGCAGTATTCACAACCATCTCAGCAGAAGTTATGCCTCACTCGCCACTCACTAATACAAGATACTCTTCCCTTCATGCCTGACCTAACACCTCAATTATCTACTTTGCAACATGTATACATTGCAGATATGAAGCACACCTTGGGCTTATTTACAAGGCTCTTGCGCCACCATTATGTTGTTTTTTCCCAAGTGACAAACCGGTGCGCAAGAGGCTTGTGAGCAAGCCCCCTTACATATGGACCTCATGCTTCAAAGATGATGGCGGTTGCCACAGCTAGTGAAACAGCAGGAGAACGGTTCTTGAGCAATTGGTGACTGAACGAGCACACTGACATTAGTGAACAGAGCTGTGCATTGCGCTGTACATCCCACACGACTGTGGGGTTGCAATGTTATACACGAACACCTGTTCTGTCACCTATGTCTTTTTTGCTGCATAAAAGCAGATTTTTACTGAATAACAACTGTAGTCGAAGCCTTGCTATCCCCTCTGCCCTTCTACTTTAACTTTACCTATAGATCACTTTGAAGTGGTATATCACGGTCTTGCACCACTGGTATGCGCCGAGCAGTCGGCAAGTTATGTGTATTTGTATAGTGCACAACTCACCTGAGAGATTATCCTGAGGCTGAGGCAGTAGCTGTATTGGCCGGGCCAGGATATGGGCAATTTGAAGGATCACATCTTCTGTATCTTGTGGAATTCATGAACTTAGGAGGAGGCTCCGATGTGCAGGGGCAGGACGTTCCAGACTTAAGCAGCGGGGTAATAAAGACAGGACTGCCGGATGTGTTTACTAATCCCTTCTGTAGCTTCATGCTTTATAAATGACTTAAGGTTTTGTAACCACTGGTTACACTGTGGTTTTCAACGATAGAAGTTCTGAATCCTGCAGGGTCCAGATTTATGAAAGTGTCACCCAATGCAGCACAGCGGCCAAAAATGCTGTGTTGCGTGAGAGGGAAGGAGCAGGACAGCGCCTTATCTGCACAGATATGGCTCTCTCTTCCCCTCTCCTTAGTGCTGGTGCAGAATATTGCTGCCATGTGTCAGACACACACCATTGTGCCGTAGTGCAAGGGTGTGTGAGTGAGTCTAGTACAGGTCTTGTATTGGAAGGGTTCCCTTCCAGGACAAAATACTACACCTAGACATCTTTTAAAACGTTTCCTACTTTGTACGTGTGCTGTACAGTGCAGCACACATGCATACTCAGAAATGAAAGTAGGAATGAAAACATTTCTCCATTTAATGCCTTTTGTCAAATGGTGTTCATTTTTTACGCAAAACCCTGTCTCAGTTTTTAGGTACGTAGGGTTTTGTGTCAAATAGCATGGGCAGTTGCATGGGAACGCCCATGTAACACCCCTGTGATGCTAAATAAATACCACAAAGCAGTGCTTTGTGCTACTTTTTGTTACTTTTAGGCAATTTCCAGAGCAAAACAAGTTTTGCACTGAAAAATAAATAATGAAAAAATACATGTTGTGCTCTTTTGCGTCACTATTGTGATGCATAAATAGTGCATAATGTTGGCAAATATGGCCCACGGTCTCATGACAGGCTTAAATGTGGTGGTGGGACTGCTGATAAATCTTATTCTAATGCATAAATTGCTAGGGTTAGCCTTATATGCCTGAAACCAGTGTATAAGCTCACTAATAATTTATTTCACTGAGCCTTATGGTGAGGATTGTTTTCCCTTTTCAAGCCCTGGGGTGATTTATAGTAATGCACTGTGTTGTATGCAAAAGGTCACTCGTAAATAAAGGGACCCCTCTGAGGCTAGTGACGTCTGGGAGCAAGAGGGGAAAACTAAGCAGTCAATAAAGAACAACTCCCCTTAGACCTATATTGCTTTACTTAGGAAAATATCTGTGCATGGGTTAAATACTACATATAGTCAATACATAATTTACAGACATAAATATACCAATACGTGATTTTTTCTTTTTTGCATAAAATATATATTTTTTTTTATATAAAGTTAATTTACCAATAAGTACATTCATATAACTGTTTTAAATCAGTCTTCAATATTTTGTGCAGCAGTACAATTCATTACATATTGTGAAAACAATATTCCTTCAGGAAATGAATGTTTATACCGAGAAACTGAAAATAGTGACCCCCAACTTTAGAAGACAAACAATATTGCACCACATTCAAAACTCTGACTCACGCACAATCACACAAAATACATATACTTAGTGGGTTCAAGGAGCATATAGATATTAATGCATGTCCAATGTTTGGTTCAGATGGCAGCAACCTATAGAGATCTGGGCGCACATAGTCTACACGCGTTTTGGTGGAGTAGCAACACTGAACCACCTTCTTCAGGACCTCGGCCAACTAGGGTATAGTGTTTCCAAAATTTATTCACGGTGAGGGTACTTTTTCAAATTGAATAAAATGTTCCTAATCCGAAATCGATCCAGAATAGAGCAAGTTTAAGAACACTAATTCTTCTTCGTCTATGGACAGATCCAAGTTCTATTGAAAAGGAATTTTATTTCTTGGGAAGTCTGTACTGGACAAGGACAATTTCTGTCCAGTGGATGCTGCGATATCCGAGAGAGACGTGACTGCTGAAAAAGGAGATAATAACATGGAGGCCTTGGCCCGGAACGCACCGCACACCTTCCGGATCACAGAGCATATAATAATTTATAAGGAATAAATTCACAGAAATTGTCCTTGTCCTGTACAGACTTCCCAAGAAATGAAATTCTTTGTCAATAGAACTAGGATCTGTCCATAGACGAAGAAGAATTAGTGTTCTTAAACTTGCTCTATTCTGGATCGATTTCGGATTAGGAACATTTTATTCAATTTGAAAAAGTACCCTCACCGTGAATACATTTTGGAGACACTATACCCTAGTTGGGCGAGGTCTTGAAGAAGGTGGTTCAGTATTGCTACTCCACCGAAATGTGCGTAGACTACGTGCGCCCAGATCTCTATAGGTTGCTGCCATCTGAACCAAACATTGGACATGCATTAATATCTATATGCTCCTTGAACCCACTAAGTATATGTATTTTGTGTGATTGTGCGTGAGTCAGAGTTTTGAATGTGGTGCAATATTGTTTGTCTTCTAAAGTTGGGGGTCACTATTTTTAGTGTCTCTGTATAAACATTCATTTCCTGAAGGAATATTGTTTTCACAATATGTAATGAATTGTATTGCTGCACAAAATAATGAAGACTGATTTACAACAGTTATATGAATGTACTTATTGGTAAATTAACTTTATATAAAAATAAAAAAATATTTTATACAAAAAAGAAAAAATCACGTATTGGTATATTTATGTGTGTAAATTATGTATTGACTATATGTAGTATTTAACCCATGCACAGATATTGTCCTAAGTAAAGCAATATAGGTCTAAGGGGAGTTGTTCTTTATTGAATGCAAAAGGTCATACAGCACTTATTGATCAACAGTTATCACTGCAAAATATTAACAGACGAGCAATTAAACCAGCACGGAGATCAATGAGCATGAACAAAATAACAGATTGGGGCACAAAATAACCCCAATGATAAAGTGTATTCTTCCCATGAAAAGGTTCAGGCCATAGGGTTTCCACACGCCTGCACCAAGAGTCCAAAATACTGGGCCTCATGTGTGGGGATTTAGCTTATGTCAGCGCAGCAAGTCACCTTGATTCACTGCCGTACTCCAAAGTGAAAGGGCAGGAATGCACCGTATTTATGCAATAATCCTGTCCTTTCTCCCTGTGCTGGCACCATTTCTGAAGCCTAGGGCCAATGTGCAAGGGTGCCACAGTTGCATGCAGGGTTGTTTTTGTGCAGGAAGGGGCACCTTCCTGCACAGAAACAATCCTAATAGGATTGTTCCTCTTTCTATGTGTGCTGCAGAACGCAGTATACATAGAAAGGAAAAAACAAGGATAAATAAAGTTATTTCTGTTCATTATACCTCACCTCAGGAGATGTAAAGGTTTGGTTTTTCCCCAGGTTTACATGATTTTGTAAATCAGGGGCAGTGTCAAAATCCATGGGTGGTGTGTGAAAACATTACCACAACGCCCGTGGTATGCCTCCCGAGCTCAGAGTAAGGCAATGTAGTGATTTGTGCTGTGTTGCCTTACTCAAGGTTTATGATGTCACACAAAGCCACTCAGGCTGGCTTTGCGTGGATTCATATATTTGATTCAGAGCCCTGTGTCATGCTTGTACCACTTTTCATTTTGCAAAAGTGATGCAAGGCCCTCATAAATAAGCCCCCCTGTCAGTGTTTATGAACTCCAGTAGGTTCATATGGTGCTGACACGTTCCTCATTTGCCCTGTAGGAATCCCCTTCGCATTTTCATTTCTACTTTAGATAGAATTAGTTTCATTATAGAACACTACATTTGGATAATTTGTGTTCTTTTTATATTGATTATTTGCATCCCGTATTTTATAATATTGTGATTTAGATGTTGTGAGCCATTAGAACTTTTCCTAATATTGTTAAATCTGACTAATCTTTAGACGGATTACTGATTGTACCTAACTAATAATCTGAAAATAAACCCTTAAGGTTGCATACTATCCTCTCTTTCATTATTATAGATTTGTATTGATTTATTGAAATGCACATGTCTTCTGAATGTTAGTTCTCCCTCGACACTTCAAGTTGACTATCAAATGTCCATTTGACCAGTGGGGGATTCTGCTTGTTGACTATACTAAGAGATTGAGCTTTAGAGACCCCCTCTCCATCAGTGCCAACATCCACATAATGTGAAATTTTACTTTATCACCCATGAAAGCAGGAGGGTGGCTCATTAGTGTAACTCCCATGATAATATGTATGGCTCTCTAATGTGGTGGGTTGATGCTCCGAGTGTTGGCTTTCCACTTTTGTGGTTCATGCTGTGCATTACTTGTGTAAGGCCCACACTTATTTTAAAATAACAATATTTTATAAAAATACTTGTAAATAGACAAAAATCCTTCTGGATAATGTCAAGCAATGTGTAATCTTACATGGCTTCACAGATTAAAATTGGGGTAAGTCAACTTAACCAACAGTTCCTCACCACATCACATTGACTTAAAAAACAAACAATGTGCAAGATAAATGTTGCATTTCCAGCATAATTTCCTAATTAAAGCGACCAAACCAAAGGTTTTGTAGGTATTTCTAATGGAATATTCATCATATACTTGGGAGAATTCCTGGTTGACTTAGCAAGCTCGACATCCCCAGTGGAGGAAGCAAGAACCAATAGGGTTTTGGGTTAAAAAATGTAGATTTAATGACTGTTTTTCAGAGAAATATAGGGCATTATTTATGCAGGTTTGCGCCACCATTGCATCACCTTTTTGTGATGCTGTGACAGCATAAACAATGTGCCCCCACTGTGCCCTATTTACAAAGTGATGCATCTAGGCACTTTGTAAAGTTCTGTGCTACTTTATAGCTGGGTCAGGTATAATATATGCAGGATGGGCGTTCCCATGTAAAAAAGGCTTTAAGAAATGTCACAGTGAAATCTATGAGATTTCACTGCGCCACTCCTACGACTTGACTGCGTCACAACCCTTACACCTGCTTCAAGCAGGCGTAAGGAGTGACACAGGGCCTTTCACATGGGATTCGTCCTTGTGTAATGACACATTGCTTGAGTTGCGTCAGTATTTTGACACACTCCAGCAATTCGTCAATACTGCACCACCAGATGCGTCAGGATTCCTGACATATTTGTTCAATCCTTGTGACATGGAGCGCCATAGTGTAAATACGGCGCAACCATATTGTCGCAAGGATGGCGTAATAAAGAGTGTCACATCACTCCGTCCTGAGAAACTGGCCTGTGTTGCTAGCCGCTGCTGGGACTGATTGGAATCTTATTTCAGCTCTTTGCACTCACCACCACGCCTCGCGGCCCCCGCTTCGCGGGCGCCGCTCGAGGGACTGGGACTCTGATTCTCGCTGTCCGGAGCACTGTTGGTGTCATTTCCTTTGCATCGTGCCACTGGTTGCTGAGGGGACGCTGGTTTGGTTCGCGTCGCTGCGAAAGACCGGCGTATTCGGGACTGCGAGGACCAGGGTGCTGCGCGTGAAGCTGAACAGCCGCACCTGGTCCTCTTCCTGACTCCTCCCCCAACATCGTTGCCCTTCACTATATGAACACCTCATTGACTACACGCGCCAGCGGGACGCGCGCGGGCCTTAGCACGGGGCTAAGACCGGGCAAAGAGCGGGCCGTTTGAGGCCGTTCGAGTCTGGAGAGGCTGGGCTGGGCCGCCCCCTGTGTATCCGTTTAAATTACCAGCAAGAGTCATCTATGCTGAAATCTACGGGAGGAATGCCCAGGTCTAAGAACATCACCGCTGGCACCTCCATAGCTGGAACTCTAGACAATTTTATTGTAAGAGCTACTAACTTACTAGCTCGTGAAATTGATCTCACAGAGCGACGTCTCTCACTGGACCCCCTAACTGACAAACGTTCTTCTTTGGGGACAATTGCTCATGTCTCCACACCCGTGGTTGAATATGCAAACTCTACCTCAACAAACTGTACGTTTAGTGAAGGAGAAAGTATCGACTCCTCTACGGATATAATTATGGAAAAGAAAAGGGTTATAGGCACTAGAAGTTACAACAGGACTGTCTCTACCGCTGTTGATGTTGTTCCTAACCATCCAGATGGAGTACTTACAAGAGCCCAAACATATGTAACATCTGAGGTTATTCCATCTTCCCCTGCCCCAACTCTAGAGGCTAAGCCTAAACAGAAGGCTGCCCCCCTTTGGAAAAAGGGGAAGCAGTCACGATCGATTAAATTAAAAAATGCCAAACTCCCACTTAATCATACATCGGGAATAACTGATCCCTCATTGACTGAAGCGAGTGCAGCCCCCCCTAGACAACTAGATGATGGTTTCTATTTAAAAATAAGGGAGGCTTTTGAACATTCAACCCGCCCGTTTCTCGAAAGATTGACCAAGATAGAGGAGCGTCTTAAGAAAATAGAACAAACCGCTCTGACTAATCTTGAACTCAATCAATTGATGAAAACAGATATTCTCAGAGAGCATAGTAAACAGCCCCCACCTGTTAATACTGCAAGTAACCCGAAAGGGAAAACTATTTCCCCTCTGTCAGGAATATCTCAGGGAAATGGTGAGGGCATCGCTTGCAATAGCAACACTATAAATATGAGCGGTACACAAAATTTTACTACAGGAGTTATATCCCCGCGGAAATCCTCCACTACTAATGCTCTAGCCGATCATGTCCCGTCACAGAACATAAATGCAAAAGTGAACAGACCTGAGCCTTCCCACTGTAACACTCATAAACTACCTATTATAGATCTCCCACCAGAATCTGCACCATATGTAGCTGTATTGTCGGGGGTACCTAGCCTGGAAGGAAAAAACACCGAGTCCTACCATGAGCTAAAAAACAAAACAATGCATTGGCTCAATACCAATTGTCCACTCCCCCCCTGTACTCACGCTAAGATCTTGTTTGCTCGGAGAGTTAGTTGGGTGGGCAAAACAAATAAAGATTCATCAGGGGATTGCATAGTTGTTAATTTTAACAACACGCAGGCCGTAAGGCACATCTTACAGGCACGCCCTTTTTTGCATCACACTAATATCATCCCACTACCCCTTGCACATTTCTATCCCTATCAAGTAAACAATGATATGTGGATTAGGGTAGGGAGAGGCAACCCTAGCACTAATTATGAAAGAGGTAGCTTTGCACCGATAGAACAGGGCTGGTTGGACTCTTTCCCAAGAACTAACAGGTATAGTTGCTTGGACATGGTCGATTGACTGTTCTCAAAACCCCATGATCTTGAGTCCTCAAGGGAGGCCGTTCATGATGATGTTTCATCATCCATGTCCGATCAAAGGCCTGTACAACTGCCAGACCCCCCTGGGGACAATCTTGAAACCACCTTAATAAGTACTATGGGTGACAAGACACAAACTAATTTTCTTCCACCAAACACAGTCAATTTACCAATGGCCCTTCCCTGCGAAATTATTTCTGCCTCCTTACCGACAGAGGGTGTTTCCGGTCTTGCTCTTACTTTCTTGTCTTGGAACATCGCCGGTTTGTCTCTCAGGTTAAGAGATACACATTGTATGTCTTTCTTAAAAAAGTACTCGATCATTTGTCTCCAGGAATGCTGGTCTGTAGAACCCATACATATGAACGGTTACCGCACTTACCATACGCCAGCAATACATACCCATAGAGGAAGAAACAAAGGGGGTTTATGCACCTACGTGTCTAATAGCTTAAAGGAACTAAAGATATCCTTTTCACCAGTCTCAGCTTTTTATCAAGTTTTATCCATAACGATCGGGTACAAAATACATATTAACTTGATTAATTTCTATAACAATATTCCAAAAGACCTATGGGCCCCAACCTTAAATGAATTATACGAGTCCCTAAATGTTATAGACGAAAACGCACCCTTAGACACCTGCGTTATCTGGCTTGGTAATTTTAATTTTTCTTTGTGCCCATTTAGCGATCATAATATATGTGACATGGGGGAGAAGGAAGATTCCTTTTTATCGCACTTCCCTCACACCTCCCGGGGAAACCAACTCAATGATATATTGTTTTCCCTTGATTTAGGCTTTGCAAATGAACTTTGCTCACCACCAGTGCCATTTAATTCTACCTTCATAGGAAGAGGCTGTAACTCAGTCATTGACTTTCTTTTAGTATCTAAACGATACTCACATCGCATCTGTGCATATGAACGATGCGAGATAGCAATGAGTGACCACCTACCACTCAGTATGTCCTTTACTATCCCGATGGGTAAAAGTACCACTGATTCTATAGTACAGAACCTATATAACCATAGATTAGAACTTGCCACAAAAAATGGTTATACACTAAAATGGGACAAAGTGGAACCAGCAACCTTCTTAGGAACCTTAATTCGATCCAAGGAAGTGGAATTTAATACCTGCATTACCGAGAATGCAGAATTTTCAAAAGTGATCGATGCTTTCCTTAATATTACTGAGGAAATTGGAAAGCTACTTACAAAATCCTCACATCCTAGGACTAATAGAAATAGGAGATGGTTCGACAGAGAATGCAGTAAGACTCACGCACTCTTAATGTCCCAACTCAAGCAAGTCCCTAGGGATAAGGCCGAGCTTAGATCCGCTAGACTAGCCTATCAACAGGCAGTCAAAAAAAGGAAAAAACAAATTAAACAAGATGCTTGGCACACCCTACTGGAAGCATGTTATACAAAATCAACACTGCTTTTTGGAAAGCAGTGAATGCCCCCTTTTTCACTGAAAAGGAATCAGCATGCATTGAAATTGCCATCTCGGAAGAGACATGGGTGACCTACTTTCGGGAGCTTTATCAAGAAGACCCCAAGGTAGTTCTAGATGGGGGAAACAATTCAAGATCACAGGATGCTTTGCCCTATCCTATTAAAGTTGATTTCTCCTTGGATGAAATCACGACAGCTATTATTAAGAGCCCAGCAGGTAAGGCACCGGGACCGGATGGAATACCGGTGGACATTTTTAAAACCAATACTAAGCTATGGGCCCCTCTTTTAACCAATGTCCTTAACAGCTTTACAAACTTGGGCTTTCCAAAGACATGGCAAGAAGCCATTGTGGTGCCCATTTTTAAGAAAGGAGATCGTAATGCACCTAAGTGCTACAGACCGATCTCCTTACTCGACTCTTTCATGAAGATCGCTGGGAGAGCTATCCTCAGTAAATTGCAAACTTGGGCAGATGAATGTGGCATTCTCTCCCAATTCCAATATGGCTTTAGGGAAGGTTTGGGGACGACGGAGCAAGGTTTGAATTTAGCATTATTGGCAGCCAAATATGTTGAGGCCAAAAATGAGAATTTATTTCTCACATTTGTAGACTTAAGCTCGGCTTTTGACTGCATTAATCATAATAAATTATGGCAAATTATGCAGGACATGGGAGTAGACCCAAATCTTTTAATATTCATTAGAGAATTATATCGAGATGCAGGCGCCAGGGTTCGTTTTGGGGATCGGGGCGACTGTACTTCCAAATTTCCTATAGGTAAGGGAGTGAGACAAGGCTGTATTTTAGCCCCTTTTCTGTTTAATTTATAAATTAACTCAGCCGCATCCCACCTTTTGGAAGACAAACAGGATTATCCAAAAATAGGTAATTCCTATATCCCCATCCTCTTATACGCAGATGATGCTGTTATTATGGCTCGGACCCAAATTGGCCTTCAAAGATCGATTACTAATTTCTCAGATTATATGGGTAATAGAGGTCTAAAGATCAACATAAGCAAAACATTTACTATGTGTTGCACTAAAAAGAATAATCTCTATTGCAACTCCTTTTTGTCCAACACAAAAATTCTGACTGTCAATACTTTCTCCTATTTGGGCATTAATTTTGATAACAAGGGCACTTGGATAGCAGCAGGGGAATCGCGAAAACGAGCTTTTTCACGAGCCATAGGGGCCGTCAAGCATTTCTCACACAAGGTAGGAGGCCGTCCTGTACCAGTGTTGTTAGATATATTTAGATCCAAATGCGTATCGACAGCACTGTATGGTGCAGGAGTTTGGGGGATTGTAAATACTTCAAAGATCCAGACTTGCCAGAATGCCTTTCTCCGCTTCTTATTGGCTGTGCCCAGGACTACCTCCTCTTATGTTTGTCACCAAGAACTGGGTATATCATATATCTCGGATCTTATTAAGCTGGAGCCTGTTCTGTTGTGGCACAAGGTGTGGTCTGGTACAGCGACAGGTTTGAATAGGGATATAATCAAGGACTGTTTGAGTCTCGATGGGGCCTCAAAGATTCCATGGTTTAACTACCTCAAATCCTTTTTTACTGAACTGGGCCATCCAGAATTCTTCGATTCCCCAGAAAATCTAGCGGACCTGTCAAGAAAGAACCTTAAAAAATCTTGCCTGCATTTCTTAATAGAAAAACGTTGGCAAGCAGAGAAATCGAAGAGCACTGTTATGGCCAATCAATTACTTATCCAAAATCGAGGATTACAGCTGTATTTGAATATAGTCCCCAGCTGTTACTCTCGTATGCTCCTGACCCGTTTTAGGCTAAATGTCTTCTTTAGATTAGTCACTTTTCCTGATATTAATTGTTGGTCAAAGGACCTCATTCCTTGCCCCTGCGATCAGGTATCTCCCCAATCATCCCTTCACTGTACTCTTTTTTGCAAATATTACTCTACTCCAAGGAAAAATCTGCTCCGACCCGTTTTAATAAAACTAGGGCTGAGGCAATGTAGAGTTGCACTAGTCAAACTGCAAATGCTAGACGATGAATTTCTTATTTTTTCTGTGTCCCAATTTCTTAAAGCAGTTTTAAGATTTAGGATCTCCATGAATTAGATCTTTTTGTTTTAAATCTGTACTTTTAAGATACTTGATGTTTGTTTTTTCTTTTAAAAATGTATTTACTTATGTGTATGCTTTTATGGTTTTGTTTTAAAATCGAATAAAGCTGTTTCTGACTCTGACTCTGACTCTGAGTGTCACATCACTGTTTTTCTACAGCGATGCGGCACTTTCCATACATGAGGCCTGTTAGACTTGGGCCTTTTTGCAGGGTCATCCCTGAACTTTTTGCCTTCCACCTGTATTTTTTCTGACCTGTTGTTGGTTTTATGACTCTGGGTGCTTTACCCCTGCCGATCAGTGCTAAAGTGCATATGTTCTCTATTGTAAATTGTTGTAATGGAATAGTGATTCCATGATTGGCTTATTTGATTTCCTTGTCAGACCATAGTACACTTGTGGGCTTGCCAGCACTGATTATGCCACCCACAGAAGCAGCTTGTAAAATATGGCTCAGGCCTGCCATTGCAGAGCCTGTGTGCAGTCTGAGACTGCCTTGTCAATTTGGCAAGGGTACACGCTTGCCAGTCCCTAAACCTGCCCTTTTCTACATGTTAGTCACCCCTAAGGTAGGCCCAAGGTACACCCCTGGGCAGGGTGCATTGCATATGAAAGGTAGGACATGATCTAATGTGTGTGGCATGTCCTGATAGTGAATTACAGCCAATTTTGTTTTACACTATTGCAAGGCTATCTGTTCCCATAGGCCAGAATTGGCAGTTTGATTATAACATCTTATAATCACAACTGACCCAGGGAACAAGATGGGAAAATAAAGTTTAGTATGCCTGAACTCAGAATGTTAAAATACATCTTTTAGTGTGGGTGATTTTTACATTCTCTGTTTGAAAAATACCACTTTTAGAAAGTAGGTATTTTCTTGCCTAACCATCCAGTATGCCTCTGCTAGGTTTGTGTATTCCATGTCTGGTTTGTGAGTGACAGGGGGTGGATAGGGCCTTGGCTCCAGCAGTCGGATGGGCCAGGGCTGGGCTGAATAGGACCTGCGTTGAATGGAGAGTAGGGGGAGGAGATTTCCTTTCACTTGCCTGAGCCTTTATAGAATAGAGAATAGGGGGAGGAGATTTCCTTTTAGCTATCTGGGCCAGGTCTGCTTTCAGAAATGCTGACTCCACCTCCTGGCAGGAAGCTACACCAGGGAGGACATAACTGGTTTTGGCTGGGCACATACACTCTCTGCCTTCAGAGAACAAATGATTTAGTACTATAAATATCGGGCCTAGACCCCAGAACTTTAGATCACTTCTGGGAATCAAGATGAACCTTTCCCAAGGAGAGAAACCAAGGAAGCTGAAGGAGGAGACTGCCCCTGTGCTGTTTGCTTTTGGCCTGCAGTGGTTACTTATTGCCAAGGAAAGGAGAAAAGTAACTTTGTGCTTACTTTAACTATCTTGAGGAAGATCTCCAAGGGCTTGAAGCTGAGCTTGCCTCCTGTTCTGAAGTCTCAGCAACAAAAAGACTTTACCACCAACTCCCTCTGAATTTCCCTCCTGAGAATTCTACCTGCAGAGAGGTGCCTACTGTTGTTTAAGAACCTCTAGAGACTGCGTGTCGTTGGGAGCTGGAAGCATGATGCAAGGAAGAAGAAGAGTGCCACTGCCGCAGCTGTTTGCCGTCGCATCGCCGAAGAAGCATGTCGCATCACCGGAGAAGCATGCCACCGCCGCAGAGGTTGCCGTCGCATCACCGGAGAAGTGCATCGCAGGGCCTGTCGTGGCCCAAGAAACCATCGATTTCGCCGCACGCCCATCAGGCGTGCACGCATCGATGCACGCATCGCATCCACGCTATCGCATCACATCACAGACGTCATTTTGTTGCATCTCACCGGATCGTTGCATCGCGGCACCATCTTGTTGCATCGTAGCCGGAGCACAGTAAGAAACTGACGCATCACCTCCTCTCCTGTAAGGAACCGGTACATCACCTCCCCTGTGCTGTAGTAAGGAACCGACCCATCACCTCCCCCGAAGCAAGGAACCGATGCATCCCCTTCCCTGCGACCCTTTTGTTTATGTTGCATTACGCATCCAAGGTACTTTGAGAGTAAAGTGTCGCATTTACCATCTACATTGAACTAAGCTATTTCCAGCATCTGAAAGACATATTTTTTTAATACTGCATTGTGGACTTTTGTCTTTTGGTCTTGTGTTAAGTCTAGATAAAGATTAACTATTTTTCTAAACTGGTGTGGTGTCCATTTGTAGTGTTTTCACTGTATTGCTGTATGTGTTCACAAAGGCTTTACACACTGCCTCTGAGATAAGCGTGCCTGCTCGTGCCAAGCTACCAAGGCACTGAGCCGGGGTTATTTTAGGAGTGTAGCCCTCTTACCCTGACTAGAAGCAAGTGCCCCTACTTGGTCAAATGTACCTACCTCTGCCAACTAGAGACCCCCATTTCTAACAAGGCCCATACAATGCATGGATTGTAAGTTATTTTATTTCTTTATTAAATCTACATCTTTTTCCCAATATTTGCAATATTCGCCAATTTCAGTAATAATGCTTCCTGTGATATCATCTTGGCATTTCTTGCTGTTTACATAACACTTCATACTGCAGTTTGGCAGTTTCTAAGAGCTGCATATAATAAATGGGACAGTTGCCTGATTTAATGAAGCTCAGTTTTCTGATCCCCGTGGGATGGAAGCTGGTTTTGCCTTGCCAAGTATCCAACACTTGACTCTCAGATCACTGCAAATGTCAACATTGAGGGCATAATGATGTAAAATAATGGTCACGCTCCCTGCTCACGCATCACTTCCTCAGTCTGCCCTGACTCACCTAGAGGAGATTCAGCATGTGTGGCACCTCTTGGATTACCTCTAAGTTCATTCATTCATTAAACTTCACTTTTAAAAATGGATTTCATTGCCCCATTCGCCACTACACACATTGTGGTTTCTCTGACACTGACTCGATTCCTTGAAGTATTACGTGTGGCCCTACATTCATTCACTCATACATGTGAGCAGAGCTGTAAGTGGGCCGGGAGCATCTAAACAATTCTCTATCAGGCTCTGTTTCATACCCTGGCACAGGCGGTCCGTTTTCTTTCCCGGACTTCAGTGACAGCAGGCACAACGATGTGCGCTGCTCACACTGCCACTTCTCACTAGTGGAGAAGTTACCGCATGACGTCATGCCAGGGGAGCCTTGTAGGGGAAGGAGAATCCTTTAACCCTTTCTATGCTCATAATGGAATGGTTCAGTCATGAGCATAAGTGCCAGTGTGCTCATGACGGTACCATTCCGTCATGAGTACACATTAACAAAATCCCTCTGCTGTAATTAGCAGAGAGATTTCCCTTTTTTTCTTTGCTTTGGAAGGTGAGGAGGAGCTTCCCCAACCTCTCAAAGCTTACTAGGTGTTTTCATTGTAATTACAATGAAAACGAAACTGAAACTTAGTTTCAGTTTTACAGTTTCGGTGCTTATGAGGCTATCACAGCTCCCCGAGCACCGAAAAGTATCGTTGGAAAGGGGAGAATCTCCCCTTTTCCAATGGTACCCTTCCCTAGTGGATCCCTGCTTGGGGATCGCCCCAGGAGGGCGATCCCCAAGCAGGGATCCACCCACTAGCCACTAGAGAGGGGGGAGCGGCACCTTGGGCAAGGACCTTTGCTCCCCCCTATCTAATTATGCCATACAGCCTTTCTGCCCCCCCCCCGTGGGGGCAGAAAGCACCCTCGACACCAGGGATTTTCTTTTTATATGCCAGTGGTGGGGGATGCCCATATGGGCATGCCAATGCCCCCACCCTAACCCCCCAAAGAAGGCACAAGACTTTCTGCCCCCCCAGGAGGCAGATGGGGCAATAGCCCCTGATCTTCCCCCCGGGGGGCAGAAAGCCCACTAGGCCCCAGGGACTTTTTTTTATATTTACGTTGGGGTGGGGGCTGCCCAGAATGGGCATGCCAATGCCCGCACTCAAATGGTACAGTCGTTCTGCCCCCCCGGAAAGAAGATGGGGAAATAACCCCTTTTCTGCTCCCCCCCGAGGGGGCAGAAAGCCCACGAAGCACCAGGGATTTTCTTTTTCAAAGTTCGGGGTGCGGGCTGCCTAGAATGGGCATCTACTTAAATACAAGCTAAAGACACTCTGGCTGGATCAAAAACAAAACAATATGTATACACATATATAGACGCGTATTGGAAATTAAGAAAAGATCAGGGGGAATAATATGTACACATATTTTTTTCTCCTTTTTTATTGTTATTATTGGATTCTTTCCGACATGATCAAAATATACAGATCACATTTTTATATATGTATCACACGACCACGCTTTGAACAGGGCCCCATTCTTCCCTCTACCCGATTGAACTTTGAAACTGTGCTTCTCAGAAACCCTCTATATATGTATTTGAATATTAACAAGGGTTCTTTCTGAGTTTTTGGTCGGGTGGGGCCCATATGTGTTGTCGGTCCGCACCATGATGCATATTGTGGTCGTGTGATGTTGTATGAATGTGTTTTGGATACGAATGAGTGTATGTTTGATTAAGCCTTTTTCCTGATTGGGAACCTGTCGCTCTCTCTCTTTTTTGCACTGTAGTTGTATTCTGTGATTCACTTATTTTTTTGCTGTACATCAACTGCATTTGTCTGAGTTATTTCTTTCATGTGAATTGCTTCTCTGAATTTATTACATATATAAAAATGTGATCTGTATATTTTGATCATGTCGGAAAGTATCCAATAATAACAATAAAAAAGGAGAAAAAAATATGTGATATTATTCCCCCTGATCTTTTCTTAATTTCCAATACGCGTCCATATATGTGTATGTATATTGTTTTGTTTTTGATCCAGCCAGAGTGTCTTTAGCTTGTATTTAAGTATATGATACACTGTACATGTTCAAGTATAAAGGGTAGAGTATGGTTTTTGTTGTTTAATTTGATTTTCCCCTGACTCTCTACCTATATCAGTTTATTAGGGGTCCCCTTTGTTTATTGGTGCCTAGAATGGGCATGCCAATGCCCCCACCCACTCCCCCCAAAATGCTACAGTCTTTCTGCCCCCCCCTAGGGGGCAGATGGGGCAGTAGCCCCTGATCTGCCACCGGGGGGGCAGAAAGCCCACTAGGCCCCAGGGATTTTTTGTTTTTGTATTTACGTTGGGGTGTGGGCTTCCCAGAACGGGCATGCCAATGCCCCCACCATGCCCCAAAAAATGCCACAGTCTTTCTGCCCCCCCCCAGGAGACAGATTTGGGCAGTAGCCCCTGATATGCCCCCCAGGGGGCATCAGAGAGCACTCTAGGCTCCAGCGATTACGCTGGCTTTTTTTATGCGTGGGGGTGGGGGCAGCCCAGAATGTGCATACAAATGCCCCCACCCCCAAACTAATAGCCACAGTCTTTCTGCCCCCCTTGGGTGCATATCGAGGTGAACCCCCCTTCCCTGATTCCCCCCCAGGGCGGCAGAAAGCCCACTAGGCTCTGAATTTGTTTTTTAGAAATGTGCCTACCTTTGGATTTTGGGCCCTAGCACAGCTGGCACATAGGGAAGCCTAGCAAACCTGTACATTTTTAAAACTAGACACCAAGGGGAATCCAGGGTGGGGTGACTTGTCTGGCTCTCACCAGGTTCTGTTACCTAGAATCCCTTGCAAACCTCAAACTTTGTAAAACAAAAAAAAACATTTTCCTCACAATTCCGTTGTGGGAAAGTTCTAGAATCTGCGTGGATCCACAAATTTCCTTCTACACAGCATTACCCCAGGTCTCCCGATAAAAATGGTACCTCACTCGTGTGGGTGGGTCAAGTACCCGCGACAGGCAAGGGCCCAAAACTTAGTGAGGAGACATCAAAATTACCTATCACAAACCAACCTGGTTTTCAAGGGGGGTCCCTTGGGTTTTTGGCCCCGGGCTCGGCGGCAAGCTAGGGAAACCTACCAAAACCACACATTTCTGATAACTAGACACCCAGCGGATTCCAGGGAGGTATGGATTGCATGGATACCCCAACGTTTTCTTACCCAGAATCCCCTGCACACCTCAAATTTATCTGAGAAAATCACTTTTTCCACACATTTTTGTGTGGGAAAGTTGTGGCATCACCGGGCCGACACAAATTTCCTACCACCCAGCACTCCCCCAGGTCTCCCGATAAAAATGGTGCCTCACTCGTGTGGGAGGCCCAAGTACCCGCGACAGGCAAGGGCCCAAAATGTATTGAGGCAACACCAAAATTGCCTATCACAAAACGACCTGGATTTGCAAGGGTGGTCACCTGGGTTTTTGGCCCCGTGCACGGCGGCCAGCTAGGGAAACCCACACATTTGTGACAACTAGACACCCGGGGAATTCCAGGGAGGTATGGCTTGCCTGGATTTACCTGGGTGTCTAGTTTTCAAACATGTGTAGGTTTGCTAGGTCTCCCTAGATGCTGGCAGAGCTAGAGTTCAAAAACAACAGCTAGGTACTTTGCAAAAAAAGGGTCATTTTTCACTCTGAAAATGTGGTGTGTCCACGTTGTATTTTGGGCTGTTTCCTGCTGTGGGCACCAGGCCTACCCACACAAGTGAGGTACCATTTTTCTCAGAAGACTTTGGGGAACATGCAAAGTTTGGTGGCTCTAAGTGGCTCCAAAAAGGTGGAGTAACGCAACACCGTTCCAATCTCTGCATTGCATTACTCTGCCCTGGTAAGGCCTTCCATGGACGTTGGATGGGTGTTCCCATGCAACCACAATAGCTTTTGACCCATTCCCAGTATTGCCAAAACTTGTTAACCTGGGAATGTGCCACAAAGATACACCTCCCCAGGTGATTACCTCTTTCTATGTTTGCGGCTTTCTGTAGCAAACATAAAAATGAAATATGTCTATCAGGATTGTTTTGAGCAGGAAGATGTTCCTTTCTGTAAAAAAACAATCCTGTCTGCAATGCAGGCACCCTTGTACCATGCTGCAAGGTTGCCTGTGTTGGCGCTAAGTTGCCAAAATGGCACCAGCGCAGGGACAAGGACAGGAATGCCTTTAATTCTTTTAAATACAATGTGCTCCTTCCCTTTCCGCATAACGCAGCACAGCACAGCATGGTGACTTGCTGCATTATGTTATGTTACTTTGTCATAAATATGTCCCTGGGTGGCTAAAAATAGGGTGGGCAGACCACTGATGCTCTCATTTACAAGCTGTCACTGCTTCTGAGGCTACCTTAATACAGTAATGTTGTCATTGTTGGGCCAGAAATACCTCTCACAACAATTAAACGGCTATGAAAAAAGACTAGTGATAATTTTGGGGTTGGCAGATGCCCCATACTCTAATTCCATGGTTCATCAGACCATGTTTGTGCCGAGAGAACTGTCGGATATCTGGCAGCGAGCATCACCTGCCTCTGGATTCGGAAACCTTTACGTGGCAGCTCATTCACCACAGCGGCTTGTATGTAGCCGTATGATGCAGACATTCCCTGTCAGGTAAGGCACTCTGGACACTAGCAGTAAAGAAGTTAGCAATCAGGCCCATGCACTGGAAGGAAGCTCCATCCTTGTCAGGTCCATTACGTCCGTGTCTTTTAGTAAGAACACCCTATTTAGGGATTTTTGCGTGAAATGCTAAAAAACTAACTTAAATCAGCATTATGACATTGTGGCCAGTCCTGCAAATTTGTTGAAAATGCTACTGTTGTGCCAGTGATAGCACTTTTGGTGAATAATGTCCTTCTCTTAAAAAGCAATCTTTTCTCTCCTACTTCTTAATGTGTGACTCCGAAAAATATCCCTGCCAGACCAGCTGGGATCTAAAAAACACACTGTTCGACTCCACCAGCCGTTCTCCACTGCACTGGTGTGCTGTTAGATGGGTGGGCTGATCTACCTAACTTAAATGGACCTCAGTGGCGGCCGGCATGGATAAGTGGTGAGGGTCAAGGGGGTTTTAAACCAAATAAAAAACACTTACCTGATGCTGCTTCTCTCCTCCAGTCTCCGTCACCTTCTCTCCCCTGGAGTAGGAAGAGGAAGTACCCAGGCTGTGAGAAGGTGGCCTGATATATGCTGTCCACTAATTCTAGTGGGCACCTTATATCAGTCTAAACAACCCCTTATGTTGATAGGTTAAAGACAACCTTTATTGAAAGCTATCCTAGTGGTAGCTATGGAGAGCAGCCTTCAGGCTAATTCTTGAAGGAATGTAAAGCAGCTTGTTTTACCAGTCTATAATCTCTTGAATGATCAAATGAAAAGACAATCACACCAGGTATATATTTTAAATATATGTATTTAGTATAAAACACACCCCTCTAGTCTTTTTATGAGACTGGAGTTTGAAGTACTTTGTTTACAAGTCAGCAATTATCAGTAATAGCACAAATACACGTTTGGGCCCTAGGGGCGTACCGAACCATTTACCAAAAAAGTGATATAAGAACCACGACTGGAATAGACACTAGGCCCATAGTCTCTAGAATCGCTGGGACCCCAAGGAACCACCCAAGGTAGTGACACAGGGGACCCACGGGGACTGTATGCAGTGTGTAAACACAACCGCGGGTTCCAGTTATCTTCTATGGGCAATGTCGTGGTTGGAAATTTAAAGATTAGGGACACTTCTAATCGAGTCAGGACCAAACCCTTTTGGACTTAAGAAGTTCTAGGACTAGCACCCACGTGAGCACCAGAGTGCTCCAGTTACCTCACCCAGGGAAGCAGAGTGCATAGGTGTCTTTTGGTGTCGGGTCGTGTCGTCGATTTCAATGGGAACCTGCAAAGAACTGCTGCTGCCGTGAAGAGGAGAAGTGTCCGGAGAGATCCAAGCCTGGATCTAGGATGGAAAGAATTTGAAAGCAGAGGGGACAGAGTCTGGGTCACTAGCCAGTTACCAAGGGCAGGATGGAAGAAATGCCCACAGACGTTGGGTGCTTCAGTTGAGTTGATGGGTGTCTTGACTCTTCAGCAACGAGGTTCAGGAGGCATCAACGAAGTCTACGAGCCGGATTCGAGCTGTCCCACAAAGTCTGTCGAGTGCTGCGGTGTCGGCGACCAGAATGGACCCAACAAACCTTGGCAACGGCAAGTCACTGGAATTCAGAGAAAGGACTTCAGTGCAGACCAGCAAGGGATGAGGGACTCACCCCGTGAGGGTAAGTCAGGGCACGTCTGGAGCAACCAGGAACGCCCAATCAAAAAAGGAGTTGTCTTCGTGGGGACCTGCTAGCCAATGGGCTAGTGATTGCAAAGGAGCCTTGAGCGGTCGTACTTGAAGCTGGCCCACGGGTCACTCATGGAGTGGAGGCCAACAATCTTCAGTGCAGGAGGTGCTCAAGGCTGGGGCTGCTCAGAGCCCAAAGTACAACTTTGAGAAGGACCAGGAAGATAGTGTTGTTGCAAAAGTTCACAGTGTCCAGGGGTCACGGTTTCACATCATCCACAATAGTCACGGGCCTCAGCTTTGCTGTGGACTCAGGGTAGCCTCGGGGAAGTCTGGAAATCTACCTCTGGTGATGCAAAGGCTTCGGCGTCCGGTGGGAGCTTCAGTGATGCAGACCGGTCAGTTGCTTCTTTGGTGCCTGCCAAGCAGGGGAGTCACTCCTTGACCGCAAGGGAGATCTCTTCAGTCTTCTAGTCAGGATAGAACATCAAAGGTCCAGGATGTACGTTGCAGAGTTTAGTCCAGGGTAATCTAAAGTCCTAGGGACTGGATTCCTATACTTATACTAAGTTTAGAGGATGGGCTAACTCTAAGGCCCCACCTATGGGTGGGTTTGGAAAGAGGGGTGGTTACACCCATTTCCTTTGTCCAGTTTCGCGCCAGAGCAGGGGCAGGTAGCCCCTGCAACTGGTTTGAACTGGACTATGCACAGGGATACCAAATGTGCCCCAGTGCAGGACTTAAAAGCACCAGAGAATGCTCCCGCCCAGCCCCAATACACATCTGCCTGTCTGGGGAGGTGGTTACACCTCCCTTCGACAGGAAACCTATTGTCCTGGCCTCCCCTGCCACAGTTTTGGTCAGCAGCAGGAGGCCAGACCCGTGTCTGCGGCAGAGGCATCCATTTTGCGATGCCAGGGCTCAGGAAAGTCTTACCGGGTTTGACCAGTGTGAACATGTCTCTTCCTCTAGAAGGGTGGAATGCTACCCCCGCCGCCAGAACTGGCAGGGGGGGTAGTATTCCAAAGCGTTTGACACCAAACACAACATGTTTTAATGCAGCCATTCCAAAGTTAGCATTTACCGCAAGGTTATAATGCACTTAAGAGTATATGGTATGGCTATATCACAGAACAGCCATAAGGAAGTATTTCTGAAAGCTGCAGAGGGGCTTGGCTCATGCTTGGGCACCCTCTCACATAAAACCAAACACTCTGCCTTCAGGATTGTCAAGGCCTGCCATAGGAGTGGCTTATAGGTTTATATGTGTCTGTATAGGGTAGTGATGTAGGTAGCCTATACCACAGTAAGGGGTGCAAGCACATCCTTACCCAGGCTGCAGTAGCAGACCTGTGGTGCTATTTTGGAGTGCTTCCCAGAGGTGGCATAATTTATGCTGCAGTCCCTGGTAGGCCTCTGAGGTACCTATGCCCTAGGTACATAGTATACCATATACTAGGGGCTTATAAGGCACTCCAGAATCCAATTAGATATGTACCTAATGTACATGGAAACCATTTTAGAGAGGAAGCAGCTAGGCTGTGGTCCTGATTAGCAGGGCCACAGCCAGAGTAAGGTCGAAAAACAGTGAAACACCAGCAAAAAGTGGGGGTACCCATGTAAAGCAGATCCTACTCTCCTACACAACCGCCCCAAACGCAGGGACATTAAACTAACCTTGACCAGTTGAGTCTTCATGTTCTAAGTGGAAATACCTAGAGAGTCCATCTGCATTGGCATGGTTACTCCCAGGTCTGTGTTCCACTGTAAAGTCCATCCCCTGTAGGGAAATGGACCACCTAAGCAGTTTGGGGCTTTCACCCTTCATTTATTTTAGCCATAAGAGGGGCTTATGGTCTGTCTGAACAAGGGAGTGAGTACTAAACAAGTATGGCCTCAACTTATTCAGAGCCCAAACCACAGCAAAGGCCTCCCTCTCAATGGCTGACCAACGTTTCTCTCTAGGGGTCAGCCTTCTGCTTATGAAATCTACCGGCTGATCCTGACCTTCTTCATTCAATTGTGACAGTACAGCCCCAACCCCCAATTCAGATGTATCAGTTTGAACAATGAACTTCTTTGAGTAGTCAGAACTCTGCAGAATGGGAGCAGTACACATGGCCTGCTTCAGGTCATCAAATTCCTTTTGACAGCTAGCTGTCCACTGAACCTTTTTGGGCATTTTCTTAGAAGTTAAGTCATTCAAGGGTGTCACTATTGATCCATACCCTTTGACAAATCTCCTATAGTACCCAGTAAGGCCTTAGAAGGCTTTCACCTGAGTTTGGGTAGTTGGAGCAGTCCATTCCATTATGGTTTGGATTTTGCTCTACAATGGTTGAACCTGGCCTCCACCTACAAGGTGGCCCAGGTACACAACCTGACACTGCCCTATCTGGCAGTTAGTAGCCTTGATAGTTAGACCTGCTTTTTGCAGGGCCTCCAAAACATTCCTTAGGTAGACCAGGTGATCCTCCCAGGTGGAGATAAAGACAGCAATATCATCTATATATGCTGCACTAAAGGCTTCCAGACATGTGAGAACTGTATTCACCAACCTTTGGAAAGTGGCAGGTGCATTCTTCAAACCAAAGGGCATTACCACAAATTGATAGTGCCCACTAGGGGTAGAAAATGCTGTCTTTGGCTTTGCATCATCAGTTAGTCTGATCTGCCAGTAGCCAGCTGTCAAGTCAAATGTGCTAAGGTACTTGGCTGAGGCCAAAGTATCTATAAGCTCATCTGCCCTCCGTATTGGATGGGAATCAGTCGTAGTGACTGCATTGAGACCCCTGTAGTCCACACAAAACCTCATCTCTCTTTTTCCACCACTGGTGTGAGGTTTTGGCACAAGGACCACTGGACTAGCCCAGAGGCTATCTGAGGGTTCAATAACACCCAATTCCAACATTTTCTGGACTTCTGTCCTGATACAGTCCCTGACATGGTCAGGTTGCCTATACATCTTATTTTTAATAGGCAGACTGTCCCCAGTGCCCACTTCATGAGTGCACCAGGTAGTCTGACTAGGAGTCAGTGAGAACATGTGTCTGTACTGATTGAGCACCTGTCTGCAATCAGCTTGTTGCTGGGCAGTGAGGCTGCCTGCCAAGGCTACACCATCAACTGACCCATCATCAGGGTTCTGTGAGAGAAGGTCAGGGAGTGGGTCACTCTCTTCCTCCTGTCCCTCATCAGTTGCCATGAGCAAGCCCATGTCAGCCCTGTCCACATATGGCTTTATCTTGTTGACATGGAGAACCCTATGGGGACTCCTAGGAGTTCCAAGGTCTACCAAGAAGGTAACCTCACCTTTCTGTTCAACAGTAGTGTGGGGTCCACTCCATTTGTCCTGGAGAGCTGCTGGGGCCACAGGCTCCAACACCCACACTTTCTATCCTGGCTGGTAAACAGTCAGTACAGTGATTTGGTCATGCCAGGCTTTTTGCAGTTCCTGGCTAGCCTCAAGGTTTTTGTTTGTCTTTTTCATGTACTCAGCCATCCGGGAGCGGAGTCCAAGTACATAGTCCACTCTGTCTTGCTTTGGTGGCCTTGAGAGGTAACTCCCATCCTTCCTTTACGAAACACAATGGACCCCTGACAGGGTGACCAAATAGAAGTTCAAATGGGCTGTAGCCAACCCCCTTCTGAGGCACCTCCCTGTATGAAAATAAAAGGCAGGGCAAGAGCAGGTCCCATTTTTGCCTAAGCTTCTCTGGGAGTCCTTTCATCATGCCCAGAATCTCTCAACTAAACCATTGCATTGTGGGTGATAGGGTGTGGTGAACTTGTAGTTCACTCCACACTCCTTCCACATAGCAGTCAAGTAACTAGACATGAAGTTTGTACCCCTGTCAGATACTACCTCCTTTGGAAAGCCTACTCTTGAGAACACACGCAAGAGAGCTCTTTCCACTACAGGGGCTGTAGCGGTCCTTAGGGGAATTGCTTCTGGATACCTGGCGGCATGATCCACTACCACCAGTATAAATCTGTGCCCAGAGGCTGTTTGGGGATCCATGGGACCAACAATGTCAATCCCTACCCTTTCAAAGGGCACCCCCACCAAAGGTAGTGGTATCAGGGGGGCCTTTGTAGTGCCACCTGCTTTGCCACTGGCTTGGCAGGTTACACAGGAGCGACAAAACTCCTTTGTGTCTTCAGACATGTGGGGCCAGTGAAAGTGAGGAACAATTCTGTCCCAAGTCTTGTTCTGGCCTAAGTGTCCTGCTCGGGGAATATCATGGGCTAATGTCAAACGGAAACCCCTAAATTTCAGAGGTATAACCAACCTCCTGGATGCACCAGGCTTGGGGTCTCTACTCTCTGAATAAAGGAGTCCATCGTCCCAATAAACTTTATGGGTGCCACTAGCATTCCCAGCAGCCTCATCAGGAGCATGCTGTCTGAGGGTTTCAAGAGAGGGGCAGATTTTCTGCTCCTGGCTCAGATCAGACCTGGAAGGGCCCTCTGTCCCCAAGAACTCAACCTGGTCAGGTTCAAGCTCCTCTGGGACAGTTCCTTCTGCAGGCTCAAGATCATCTCCCGGAGGAGACTGATCAGTATCCTGAGACAGGTCGGAAGGCTCTGCCTTAACCCTACTGCTCCTCCTCTTCTGAGGCACCTGGTCCATTATTCCATGTGAAGCAAATCCTACTCTCCTACACAGGCTCTCCTGAGCCAATCACACTGATGCAATGCAGCGTTGTGATTGGTAAGCACCCAGGCTCCCCTGAGCCAATGACAACACTGAAATGCAGCTTTGTGATTGATCTGAGCACCGTGGTTCAGCACTCCATGCAGGCTCTAATGCAGCCTGCGTGAAGAACATGCAAAGTGGACATGAATGTTTGGCTGGCCTGAGAGGGTCAGCCAAACATTCATGAGCACTTGGAGTGGGCAAACCACTCCTCCCCCTGCCCCTCTGTCATCAGAGCAGTCCTGACCCGCCCACAAACCTGCTTCAGCAGAAAAACATAAAATGATAATAACCGTGAGTTATTATCATTTTATGTTGCCTTTCTTTCACTGCTTCAAAGGAGTGGGGCGACTCTCCTCCGCCTTAGCGGATGAGCCGCTGCCGAGTGACGCTGAGTCCTCTCGCAGGTTGAACTTTTTTAAGAAAACAGAACCCTATTGGAGCTGAGTTCCCTCAGAGCAGAGGACTTTCTTCTTTATAAGCAATGGATTTTTCCCCCACTTCTTCCCTCACAAACGTTGATCATTCAAGCAAAAATGACATGGTGGATCAGTGCATGCTGTATACATTTTGACATTTAAGAATGCAGGCAGGGACATAAAGGTGAGAGCCTCTGGATTTGGGGACAACATTCTCACATTTCTATTGACAGAATTTCCACCTATGAAAATCTAGGTGCAAACATCCATATGAATCTGGGTGCAAAATGAGCATTCTCCAGCCATGCCATCAAGGTGCAAATTAAAAATAAATGTGCTACAACCGGGACCCTCTACCTTCAGGGAAGGAACAAAAGACAGGATTCCAACCTCAAACATGTAATACGTGACATCAGCAAACACCCATAGTCCAGCATCAGGCACTGACCATACAAAGAACACAGATACACATGCAGTCTTTGGAGATAGATGTTCTCTTATCCGTACTTGAAAAGGAGGCACAGTGCAGACCACGTAGATGTGGGATGCAGCCCGCTGGACCCCTGCATGGATCCATGAACACAGCTGGATAGGAATGGCAGCGCCTCCATGATGACAGAGGTTCCCCACTAGCATAGATGTGGACACACTAGAGCCCTGACCTGTGATGTCATCTACCCCAGCCAGCTTGGTCTTTCTTTTGCATGGTCTACCTTGAACCGGTCAAATAAGAAATGAGAAGACATGGGAACCTTACACGAAATATTAGAAACCTCTCCTTATTATAACTTGTAACCCAAATCAAGTTACCAACAAAATTGAACTATTTAAAATGCTCTGACATCCACTGGGTGCATACTATGTAAATGTCCAGATAAATAAAATAATTTCTAAATAGTTACACAGGTCTTCTGTATGCATTGTATGTACCCAGTCCAAGCATGCATATTACATTTCTGTTGTTGTTATATAGATCGCACATTTAATCATATATCACAGTTACTATATCTAGCACAATAACATATTATGACGGATCATTTTGCTTGGGGGTGTATTATCAGGACTAGCTCCAACTTGTGTTGAGGGGAGTAGAAGGAACGCTATTTTAATGTGTAGGTATTATGAATTTGGATTTGTACATTCTCTTATTTTCTTTTTTTTATTTGCACAAGTTAAAAGTTTGATAATGAGTAACTTTTCCCTGTCTATAATATATATATATATATATATATATATATATATATATATATATATATCACAGCACATTTCTCCAATTCAAAGGAGCCCCCGACCCTTCAGGGCGGTCTCGTTACACAGTGGGCATGGAGCAGCCCACCAACGTCAGCACAACGAAAAAACACCTCGAGGCCCTTTCCAGTGATGAAATGATTTATTTGCAGTGACAACAGCACTCCTTCCCCTTTCCTTACGCGTTTCAGCTCTCGCCTTGGTCACAGGTGGGAAAGTTAATCAAAGGCAAAGTGCTTCGTGCTGGTTAAAATACGTGATGTCACATGACCTGCAGATGGAAATGCAAATCCCACAATGCATTGTACAAGTAAGTTAAGTTCCACAAGGAATTTCAATAAATTCTCTTTTGCAAAGTTCAGCTATTTTTTCATCGTACCTGCATTGTTTGTAGTGGAAATATTGTCCTTGTTGTCATGTGTTCATTTATTTGCCAGTGCTCATTTTCAACGCACACCGCATCAAATTGTTTCTTCCTCTGGATGGTCAGAGCGGGATGTCAACCCCTCCAACTCCCTTCCAAACAGTCACGCTTTTCGCATTCGTAGCATTCCCTGGATGGGTTACGTGACTGCAGTGGGTCATGCTCCCGATCAATATCACAGCACATTTCTCCAATTCAAAGGAGCCCCCGACCCTTCAGGGCGGTCTCGTTACACAGTGGGCATGGAGCAGCCCACCAACGTCAGCACAACGAAAAAACACCTCGAGGCCCTTTCCAGTGATGAAATGATTTATTTGCAGTGACAACAGCACTCCTTCCCCTTTCCTTACGCGTTTCAGCTCTCGCCTTGGTCACAGGTGGGAAAGTTAATCAAAGGCAAAGTGCTTCGTGCTGGTTAAAATACGTGATGTCACATGACCTGCAGATGGAAATGCAAATCCCACAATGCATTGTACAGGTAAGTTAAGTTCCACAAGGAATTTCAATAAATTCTCTTTTGCAAAGTTCAGCTATTTTTTCATCGTACCTGCATTGTTTGTAGTGGAAATATTGTCCTTGTTGTCATGTGTTCATTTATTTGCCAGTGCTCATTTTCAACGCACACCGCATCAAATTGTTTCTTCCTCTGGATGGTCAGAGCGGGATGTCAACCCCTCCAACTCCCTTCCAAACAGTCATGCTTTTCGCATTCGTAGCATTCCCTGGATGGGTTACGTGACTGCAGTGGGTCATGCTCCCGATCAATATCACAGCACATTTCTCCAATTCAAAGGAGCCCCCGACCCTTCAGGGCGGTCTCGTTACACAGTGGGCATGGAGCAGCCCACCAACGTCAGCACAACGAAAAAACACCTCGAGGCCCTTTCCAGTGATGAAATGATTTATTTGCAGTGACAACAGCACTCCTTCCCCTTTCCTTACGCGTTTCAGCTCTCGCCTTGGTCACAGGTGGGAAAGTTAATCAAAGGCAAAGTGCTTCGTGCTGGTTAAAATACGTGATGTCACATGACCTGCAGATGGAAATGCAAATCCCACAATGCATTGTACAGGTAAGTTAAGTTCCACAAGGAATTTCAATAAATTCTCTTTTGCAAAGTTCAGCTATTTTTTCATCGTACCTGCATTGTTTGTAGTGGAAATATTGTCCTTTTTGTCATGTGTTCATTTATTTGCCAGTGCTCATTTTCAACGCACACCGCATCAAATTGTTTCTTCCTCTGGATGGTCAGAGCGGGATGTCAACCCCTCCAACTCCCTTCCAAACAGTCACGCTTTTCGCATTCGTAGCATTCCCTGGATGGGTTACGTGACTGCAGTGGGTCATGCTCCCGATCAATATCACAGCACATTTCTCCAATTCAAAGGAGCCCCCGAGCCTTCAGGGCGGTCTCGTTACACAGTGGGCATGGAGCAGCCCACCAACGTCAGCACAACGAAAAAACACCTCGAGGCCCTTTCCAGTGATGAAATGATTTATTTGCAGTGACAACAGCACTCCTTCCCCTTTCCTTACGCGTTTCAGCTCTCGCCTTGGTCACAGGTGGGAAAGTTAATCAAAGGCAAAGTGCTTCGTGCTGGTTAAAATACGTGATGTCACATGACCTGCAGATGGAAATGCAAATCCCACAATGCATTGTACAGGTAAGTTAAGTTCCACAAGGAATTTCAATAAATTCTCTTTTGCAAAGTTCAGCTATTTTTTCATCGTACCTGCATTGTTTGTAGTGGAAATATTGTCCTTGTTGTCATGTGTTCATTTATTTGCCAGTGCTCATTTTCAACGCACACCGCATCAAATTGTTTCTTCCTCTGGATGGTCAGAGCGGGATGTCAACCCCTCCAACTCCCTTCCAAACAGTCACGCTTTTCGCATTCGTAGCATTCCCTGGATGGGTTACGTGACTGCAGTGGGTCATGCTCCCGATCAATATCACAGCACATTTCTCCAATTCAAAGGAGCCCCCGACCCTTCAGGGCGGTCTCGTTACACAGTGGGCATGGAGCAGCCCACCAACGTCAGCACAACGAAAAAACACCTCGAGGCCCTTTCCAGTGATGAAATGATTTATTTGCAGTGACAACAGCACTCCTTCCCCTTTCCTTACGCGTTTCAGCTCTCGCCTTGGTCACAGGTGGGAAAGTTAATCAAAGGCAAAGTGCTTCGTGCTGGTTAAAATACGTGATGTCACATGACCTGCAGATGGAAATGCAAATCCCACAATGCATTGTACAGGTATATATATTGCTTTCTCCCGACGGGTTTGTTTAGGATCCGAGCCCGTTGTCAGTTGGTGCACAGATGCCGGTAAACCAGAAAACCGGCAAATCAATATCATTCCAATTGCACGTAAAGCACACTCAGAGTCACGGGTATTCCAAAGTGGCAGTAGTTTATTCTTCGCTACTTTGGAATACCCGTGACTCTGAGTGTGCTTTACGTGCAATTGGAATGATATATATATATATATATATATATATATATATATATATATAGAAATTCACTGAAAAAACCATAGGTTTCAGGGGTGTTATAGTTAGCTGGACTTTTCACTTGTACAAATCCATTGAAATTCCCCCGTTATAGTTAGTTCAGCTAACTATAACTCGCGCGCCCGCAATGAACTGCTGATGACGTCACATATTACATCACTCATGACATCACTGATGGCATCTCAAATGACATCACTGATGACATCACTGATGACATCATCCAGTGAATGTGTGTTTTTCTGAAAATTAAATATGTTTTATATATGTATATCTCAAGGTCGATGGAAGAATAAATGGGTATATAAGTGTCTAAATGGATGATTTGTTTTTGAAAAATTGATTGTGTAACTGACTGATTAAGTGTATCATAGTGAATACATGGCTTAGTGAGTAATGTTTAAATATGTAAATATCTGTATCAGTCTCTCACTTTGTGTATAAGTGGCTGCATGGGTTGGTGAGTAGCTACATGGGTGTCTATATAGGTTATTAGTTTGTTTTTTGAGTATCAGTCTGAGTGTCTGCATGGTTCGGTGGGGGGTATTACGTAGTGCATAGGTGCATGAATGAGTGACTCACTGTTTGTATGTGTTGAACACAGCATGTGTCCAGGACTGTATGGGTGGATGAGTGTGTGTATGGGTGTGTTAGTGAGTGAATGACTTTCTCAATAGTGTCTTTATGAGTAACTACATATGTTTTAAACTAGTATAGTGACTATTGGTGTATATATGTGAGTATATGTGAGAGTGAGAGATTGAAAGAGTTCCTGTATGAATAAGTATGTGTTTCTATAAGTGATTGTTTAAAAGACTAAGTATGTGTAAGTTTCCGTAGAAGTAAGTGTGGTGGTGTGTGTATAACTGTATATGCAAGTAAATGTATGTTTGATTCTTTATTAGCATGAGTGACTATGTGTGTAAGTAACTCTATGGATGAGTGGCATTGTGTAACAGGATGTATAGGTGTATGAGTACATATGATGAGTGAGTACATGTATGAGTGACTGTATAGGACTGTTGGTGAATGAGTGGATGTGTATGTGGATCTTAGAATTACTGAAGAGGTTGTTGTAACTGGTATTGGTATGTCCATTGTTTTGAAAATTTTAGTCTCTATTTTTGAATGTGTGTATCAAAGGTTATATTAGGGTGAGAGGAGGTCTGCCACTCTATCACAAGGATGATGTCATCAGTGATGTCATTTGAGATGTCATCAGTGATGTCATGACTGATGTCACTGACCATGTCATGAGTGATGTAATATGTGACGTCATCAGCAGTGCATTGCGGGCGCGCGAGTTATAGTTAGCTGAACTAACTATAACGGGGGAATTTCAATGGTTTTGTACAAGTGAAAAGTCCAGCTAACTATAACACCCCTGAAACAGTGAATTTCTGAGGTTTTTTAAATGCTAATTCCTAACTATAACGTGCCTGAAACCTATGGTTTTTTCTGTGAATTTCAAAGGTTTTTTAAATGCTAATTTCTAACTATGCCTACAGAGATAGGACATGTGAAGAAAGAAGAAAAAATGCACAGAAAGAAACAAAAGAAGTGCAGAAAGAAGCAACAGAAGTCCTCAAATACGAAGATAAGTGCAGGAAGAAGGATAACGTGCAGAAAGAACAAAAAGAAGAGCAGAAAGAAGCCTTGTTGCAAAATCATCCTGTACCCTCAACTTTTTCAGACGGATACTGGTGGTAACTGAGTCTGACTAACCAGTCCTAGAGCCAGTGCTATGTTAAAGGACACTAAATACAGTGAAAACACCTACATACACTAGGGAACATTATGCGTTGGGGTCCCCCTGTGATTAGCATGACCTCCTCTGTAAGCCCCTAGTATATAATAGGGCATGGGTATTAAAACTACCTCTTAAAACAGGCCACAGGGCGTTTTTGAACACGTTAACTCAGGCCCCGTCCCCTCCCTTCACCACTGTGTAAACACGCCCTGTGTTCATTTTTAGTTGTGAGATTAAGTTCATTTGAATCCTGAGGGTCCCTAGGGTCCAACTAGCCCACTAGGTACCTCCAGTAAGTGCCACAGAGCTGCGTTGCAGAGAGGTGTAAAAAGTGGCACGGCCTGGACCACCTCTCTGCAATGCAGCTCAGTGGCGCTTACTGGAAGCACTTGGTGGGCTAGTTAGCCCCCAGGGGCCCTCAGTATTGAAGGGAAATGATATCCCCAATTTAAAACGTGCCATAGTGCGTGTTTGCACACGTCACCTCAGGCCCCGTCCCCTCCCTTCACCACTGTGTAAACGCGCCCTGTGGCTGTTCTAAGTTGAGAGATAAAGTCCCCTTGAATCCTAAGGGTCCCTAGGGTCAAACTAGACCACTAGGTACCTCCAGTAAGCGCCACAGAGCTGCGTTGCAGAGAGGTGTAAAAGGGGGCTTGGCCTCAGAACACCTGTCTGCAGCGCAGCTCCCTGGCGCATACTGGAGATGCCTGTTGGGGGCGCGTTTGCAGAGTGCTGCACGGAGGGGGCATGGCCTCCAGCACGATGCCAGTCTTTTATTTACTTTAATTTTTTAAGAAGGGGGGTTGTGTGGTTCCCCTTCTTATTCTAATTTATTGGCCCTGATGACCCCATCCCCCAGGGCCTGTCTCCTAATTATATTTTTTTGACCCCAATCCCCAGGGCCGGCCACTGTTTTTTAATATTTTTAAAAAATATATATTTATAGACACACCTAGGACATGCTGGACAAACCGTACGTACCTATCACCATGACGATTTGCGTGATATTCATTAAAAGGCGAGTATGCATGCAATGAATCCACGTGGAATGTATTTACACCACTAGTGAAGCTCTGACATGTCTGATGCCCTACCGTGCCTAATCCCGGTAGACACCCTTGTCGTTTATTTATACAAACATGGGTAGCTATTGATGGGCACATTTAATACACATGCACACCAAGCCATTCAAAGGGGATTCGACAAAAATTCGACCAAAACTATGCAAGAAACCCCCCTCACGGTTAATAAAACACACATCCACTGCCGGATGTGTAATACTTTTTATTTTACTCTCTGGAAAGGGGACGAACATCACTTGAGAGTCACAGTGCGCTCCTGACAGAGCCCAATGCTGTGTTACACCCACCATTGCCTGCCGAGTGCCACACACCTCTGTGTTGTATTCCACTAGCTAGTGCATATGCTATGACACTCTCTAGCCCATGTGCACTGTAACACCACCCCGTGACTATGTCATGCCACACTTGTCTTCGCACGGGTTATATTGCCCCATCTAACGTGCCTTCCTCGATGCCTATGTTATAACGCACAGTGCTATGCCATACATATTACAATCTGGGATCCATATCTTTGTCACAGTGCATATGCAAAGTTACACTCCCCAGCACATATTTTATATTACAACTTTAGAGACTAGTTAGGTTACACAACACTGCCCTGTGCATATTACACTCCAAGGCGCATATCGCATAGCACGCGCTAGTGCCTGTGCTATCTCGCGCTCTCCAATGAATCTGTCATTACGCACAATGTATTGCTTATTATATTTCACGCCCGGTTCATCTTATATCACACTTTTCGGTGCATAGTTTATACCATACACTATATCTAGTTTTCATTTTCAATCGTGCTCTCAGGACTATGTTCTTTGTAACACTGTGTTCACCTACCCTTTTCACGGGCATTACATTTTGCGATAGGGGGTGGAGGGTCAGGGGGTGTTTCTGCCAAGTGAGCCCGGAGTCACCGTCACAAACGTCCTCTTCTTCCTGAATAAAAGTGAGATTATGCTGCATGCTTGTTCATATTTTAAGTAGTTCGCACAGACACAATGTTTTAAAAACAATAAAGTTCCTAATACCCGCCTTATCTGAACAGTTAGCTTGCTGCCCCATCCCCCTCCTCCCTATCCTCTGTTGTGTGAATCCATGGACTAGCCTCCTCCCTCCTGCCATGCATGGTCTGATGTGCTGCCACTGCCCTCAATTTAGTATGATGTACCAGTCCACTCCTCCTGCCCTCCATTGCCCAATTCTATGCCCCATCATTGACCTCCTGCTTAAACTCTATGCTTAGCTTGCTGCCCCTATTCTCCTTCCCCCTGCCCTCCGATGTCTTTGTGCATGCCCCTGCTCCATCCTTTTTGCCCACCATGTCCCATGGACCTGCCAATCCTATCTACTCTGAGTGTTCTGTTGAGCTGCCACTCCCCTCCCACCTGCCTAGCATTGTCAGATGACTGTAACCTGTCCCTGCCACCTCCACCATGCCTGTCCACATGCCATGCCCCTATCCTCTTCCTCCTGTCCTACATGGTCCATTGTACTGCCACACCCTTCTGCCCTCCCTGGTCTGTTGTGCTGCAACTGCTCCTCCTGCCTGCCCCATGTGGTCTGTTGTGAGGTCCCTTCCCCTGAACTTTCTTGTATGTGCACAGGTCCTGACCCTCCCTTCTATCCTCCATCATCCTTTGTGCATGCCCCTTCACCCTCCTTCTTGCCCATCATAGCCATTGTGCTGCCACTAACCCTCCCACTTGCCATGCATGGTCTTCTGTGCTGCCATGGCCCCTCCCACCTTCCCTGTGTGGTCAGTTAGCTGCCCCTGACCCCCTCCCACCTTCCCTCCATGGTCTGTGTGTATGCCATCACAGTCTCACTGTTGCTCTTCATGGTGTGTCTTGCTTCTAGTGCCCATCCTGCCTGACCTCCATGGCTATCTTGCTGCTCCTGCCCTGCCCCCTTGCCCCCAGCCCTCTGTTTACATGTGCAGACCCCTACTCCCTCCCTCCTGGCTTGTCTGTTCCATTGTAATGCCCCTGATCCGTCCCTCCTGCCCTTTATGGTTTATTATGCTGCAGCTTTCTCTCCTGTCTGTCCATTATGGTCAGCTAGCTACCATTGCCTCTTGCCCCTCTGTTCTCTGTTGTCCATGTGCATGGTCCTGTCCCCTCCCTCTTGCTTTCTATGGATTGTTGTGCTGCACTCCCGTCCTGCATGCCCTGTGTGGTGTATTGTGCTGCTGCAAACCCTGATGCCTGCCCTGCAGGGTCAGTTTGGTGCACCTCTCCATGTCCCTCCTGTCCTCTGTTATCCAAGTCCATGTCCCTATCCCATTTCCTTCCATGATCCAATGTACCATACTTGCGAACATTTTGAACTTGGTAAGAGGGAGATTTTGAAAAAAAACTGGGGTATTGATTTTCCCCTTTGAGTTACATTGAAAAAGAGGATTTTGTAGACAGGAGACAGTCAAATAAAGCCCATTTGAGCTTAAAAACATTGGACGTTTCCTGGCTGAATCGGGTCTGTTGGCATGTATGGTTGTACTACCATTGCCTCTTCCTTCTGCCCACAATGGTCTATTACATTGCCACAGCCTTGAAGGAGGGTAGATTTTGTATCACAGGGGGCCCCGGCCCGTTCTGTCCACACCTGAAGTATGAGACCCTTGTCCTGGCCCTGCCAGCCGCATTTGTAGGCCGTATTAAATTGACCAGCGGGTCCTGTGTTGCTATATAATTATCCTGAGACATCCTTACCACTCAGCCAGCATAAATCCCCTGTGTAGGCCCTTCTGTTCAATATGTAGGCCTCCTTGTTAAATTGACTATAGCTCTGCAATTTTAGTGTATAGCAGTCTGAAGGCAGGTCTGCGAGGCCTTCTGCTCCAAACTAGAATCCCCCACCCTACCCGAGTGCTCCGTGCTCGGTATCAAAGTTCAACATCCCCCTGAAGCTGTCGACATACAGTAGGCTGCATCCTGGACTGGTACTTGCTTCCTGGGCAGGTTTCCCGCTTTTAAGGAAGTGGCAACCGCAGAGCGTCAAGTTAGGAGAACTGAGGAGATTTTATACATGAATATATTGAATTCCCGTACAATACCCATTATTTTCTGCTTGCTTTATGGAACTTACGATAGGCGATTGGCCTGAGAGACTGACCTTTTCACCCAGTCCATTGTCAGCATTAAGTGGGTAAATGAAGAAATGTCTGGTAAAATCTGCAGACGAAGCTTTTGGGTAGCATACGTAGGTAGATATAGCGTGCAAAGGAGCCCAGAAAATGATATAAAAAGGGAGCACCCACAGATATCGACGGACTACCTCGCCGTCTGTATGTAGGTTAACAGGCTGTGCAGGTTTTCCCCAAGAGCTGGGAGCTCTTGTCTTTCTTTGCTTAAAATGTCTTGCTCTGCTTTGCTTGAAGTATCTTATTCTATTTTACCTATATGAAATGTCATGTTATGTTTAACCATTGTTCTCTTTACTTTTGCATTTAAAAGATTTTGTATTGTAATTGCAGGAATGCTTGCTCTAAGAGTAAACGTGAGTGTTCCTAGGTAACATTTTCCTTGGTGTAACTTGTTTCTCATGATGCATTTATAGATGTGTTTTCTCTCTCTCTCTGTCAGTACATTAATTGAGATACAGAGAATATCATGACAGCTGTATGATTATCTGGATTCTGTATTTTGTACTTTATGTCTCTATTCTGCGGTTTCTTTGAAGTTGCATCTTCTCATTAAACTGCCATTGTATTCTGCCTCCAATTCCATGTCTCATATGTCTGTTTTCTTCATTTTTGGAGCAAGCGTTCCTAGGCACCCCGGCTCAAATTAAGGTGCCCCTTTTGTCCCTGACTCACTCTCCTGCTCAGTTCTGTGGTGGCTTCCGGGGCTCTGGGGACCGCCCCTAGCTTCCTTGACCCGTAATAGATTTTCCCTCCAACAGCCTCTCTTGCAAGTCCTGTATTGTTGGTTTGTTGCCCCTGCCCCCCTTTCCACTGCCCTCCATAGTCTGTTGTGCTTCCACGGCCCTTCCTGCCTGCTCAGTGTGGTTAAATTGTTGCCTTTGCACCCTCTTACCTGCCTTCAATTTTCAGAGTCCGTGCCCCTGGCCTCTGCCTCTCAACAGTATCCTAATGAACAACTAGATTGCTAACATTCTATATTTATTACAAAAGTGTGGAACGCCTGACATCATCTTGATGTAATCAAAACTGTAATACCTAGAGCATTTCCTTTAGAAATTACATATATGAGAGGGTCTTATTGGCATCAAAATTATGGTTAGTGCTCTAAAAGACTAAAATAAGGACATATTTTCTGAGTTTTCAAATAGCGACAAAGCACTTTTAAATTATTTGTTATCTTTATGTTTTTTTATCCAGTTGACCACTTGATTAAATGTTGCACTTAGGGGAGAGGATGTGGTGTTACTTCCAGAACTGCAGACTTTGCAAATGGGGAACCAGGTTGAAGTTTCTGCTTCAGCTCAACATTCTGTGATTCTGGTCAAATCACTTAGTCTCCCCATGTCTACAACCAAAATGAATTTGTTCTTGTGTGATGTAACCAATGCTCATGTAAAGCACTCCAATACCTGACAAGTCTGCACTATATAACACTGCAAAAACACAAAATAATAAGTGTTTTGCACACTTCTGTCATTGGGCTATATTTGGGCTACATCTGGGTGATTTTGGGCTACATTTGGGCTCTTTTGTCTCTGGTGGCCATCTTGGGAGACTTATTTGTTATGAAGTTTCCTAATTTCCTCATTTACTGCAGTCTCCTCAGTAGGAAATACTTTCAGTTTTTTACTTTGATTCCATCAAGAAGGCATTCAGATGTGTCACACATTTGCCATAAATTCAGAATGTTAGCACTCTTTTTGCTCATTAGATCACTGTAGTAAAGCTACTGCTCAACAGGGAAAACTGCTGCTGGTATTGAAAGTGCATGTTTCAGTCTGCATGTCAGAATTTTTTAATGAAATAGAAGAGGATTTGAGAAGTCACTCAAAATGTGCCCTAATTTTTCTTTCTGCAGCACTAATCATACTTTTTATGGAAAAATGAACCCCCTCATTTTGTTCCTTTTTAAATTTTAAGTTTTAAGAGTTACCACTTTAATCCAAGCAAGATGGCTTCAGGTGTGCCATACGTTTATCATAAGTAGGACTGTTAGCGCTCTAGTAGTTCTTTGGAACACTCTGGGAAGCTGCAGTAGAACACAAAGGAATCAACTGACAGTCTCTGCCCTTGTTGGATGTACATGTTTTACTGAGAATGTCAGACTTCATTCTCACATGACTGAGAAAGATAATTTGAATTTACAGAAAATAAGCTCTCAGTTTAGCTTATAGATCACCTTCCAAACCTCTGTGGTAAAAGCATGAGAAAATATTTTTCTCTCAATCATGATATCCCAGCAGAAGGCTTTTTCACATGGTGAAATCACCTTAGAACATACCACAATTCCTAAAATGAGTATGGTACCATCAACAAATGATTCATAATGTAACTAAAGTCTTAAAACCTTCTATTAACTGCAATGCTTTTTAATGAGGTGCTATCATGTATATTGGTCCCAAGATGGCTGCCAACACTTCTTGGATGAAGTGCTGACAGCCAATCAGATCTCAGGATGAGATGTGTGGTTAGGCTCCGCCCACATATATATATGCTTTTAAATGCTATTTTCTCAGGAAATACTGAACAGATTTACACCAGACCTGCAAAAGGCACTTCCTTGACCGTATGGCTACCTCTCTGCCAAATTTCAAGTAATTCTGTTCAGCCGTTCGGGCTGTAGCTGTGTCTAAAGTTCCTATGGAAAAATGCTTGGGGAAAACGCGTTTTGGGACCCCCCTTTTTTCTCGGCCCCTGCTTGACGAATCACCCGAGACTTTAAGGGTAGGAGCTGAACGGAGCGCCCCATTAGTTTTGAAAATTTCGCGAGGATTCGTCAACCGGCGCCAAAGTTATTCAAAATAGAATTTTGAGATTTCCTATGGAAACTAGGTTGTAACTATAACTATCTACTGGCGACCGCCAGTAGATAATATATATATATATATATTTTTAAGAGAGCGACCGTTATAGGCCTTATATGATGCTTCTGCCTATATATGGCAATTGACTAAACAATTTGCAAAAATTATGTGGCATAGATTATATATCTTTTGACCGTAATATTTATTCATGGTGTAAGTGAATTGAGTATAGGTTGATGTATATACATTTTTACTTTTATAACTGTTTAGATTTTGGAAATAATATAGCATCATTGCATCAAATGGTTAAATGATGAAAAATTCAAGAGACCTTCTAATTTGGCCACTATGTTGATTTGTTAAACATAGTCCCTCATTTATGTTGCTCTTACTATGAACTATGAGTCCTCTCTTGATCTTTCTGATTTTGTGAATGCATTTCTGTTATAAAGTTACATCGCTTTCAAATGAATTTTGTGACATTGAGGAAGGCGTAGCCGAAACGCGTCTGTCCATCTACTTGAGTAACTGAATACGTTTTTAAATAACTTACGGTGTCAGTGTGCGCCTCAATTTGGTCACACGCTGGGAATGTATATATATATATATTCACTTAAAAAACTATAGGTTTCACACATGTTATAGTTAGGTGGATATTTCACTCGTAAAAAACCAATGAAATTCCACCGTTATAGTTAGTTCAGATAACTATAACTCGCGCGCCCGCAATCCTCTGCTCATGACGTCACATATTACATCACTCATGACATGGTCAGTGGCATCACTCTTGACATCACTGATGACATCATCCTTGTGATAGAGTGGCGGTCGCGCGAGTTATAGTTATCTGAACTAACTATAACTGTGGAATTTCATTGGTTTTTTATGAGTGAAATATCCACCTAACTATAACATGTGTGAAACCTATGGTTTTTTAAGTGAAGATATATATATATATATATTCCCAGCATGTGACCAAACTATGTGTGAAACCTATGGTTTTTTAAGTGAATTTGCAGGGTTTTTTAAATGCTAATTCCTAACTATAACGTGTGTGAAACCTATGGTTTTTTCAGTGAATTTGTACGTTTTTTTAAATGCTAAGTTATGTATGTATTATTATTTTTTTTATATATTTATTTTTCAATAAACTACGTATTAAATTTTTTTTTTTTAATGGTTTTTCACCGTGCGCGCACGGTGCGCGCACCCCCGTGATTTAAAAAAAAAAAAAAATGTTTCTGCCTTCGGGGTCCTTCAGGGACCCCCTGACAAAGGTTAGGGGGTCAGGAACTCTCTACCCTGCCCCCTTTTCACATTTGCCACCTTCCTTTTCCACTCTCGCACTGAAAACAAACAAAATGGCGGCCGACACTTCCTGATTTCGATTGATTCGAACGTTGACTGACATGTAACAACCAATCAGAATTACGCTCGCGCACGTTAGGGTGCGCGCACGGTGCGCGCACGGTGCGCGGCTATTGATATGTATGTGCTTTTAACTGCAATTTTCTCAGGAACTACTGAACAGATTGACTCCATATATGCAAAAGGCACATCCCTGACCTGAGGGCTACCTCTCTGCCAAATTTCAAGTAATTCTGTTCAGCCGTTCGTGCTGTACCTTCGACTAAAGGTCCTATGGGAAAATGCATGGGGAAAACGCGTTTTGGGACCCCCCTTTTTTCTCGGCCCCCGCTTGACGAATCCCCCCGAGACTTTCAGGGTAGGAGCTGAGCAGAGCGCCCCATTAGTTTTGAAAATTTCGCGAAGATTCGTCAACCGGTGCCAAAGTTATTCAAAATAGAATTTTGAGATGTCCTATGGAAACACGTTCCTAACTATGACTATCTACTGGCGACCGCCAGTAGATAATATATATATATATATATAATATTATAGTTAGAACTTGTGGTGCCCTTCTGGACTGGTAAGGCGGCCTTTTTGCTGCTCAGCCTCCATCCCTCCTTCAGCAAATCTGTCAACCCTTAAATTTAAAAAAAAAAAGATTTTCTTAATTCTGTGAAATTTAGAATGCCAAAAGTTATGATAGAATGCACTAAATATCATTAAGCATGTAACATGAAAAACAGGTTAAACAGCCAAGTGATGAGTTATTAGCACACATGCTGCTTCATAGATTAAAGGTAAATCCTCGGAGTATTGATCAGCCCTGATATTGGTAACAGGGTAAAGTCCACCTGTGAGAAACATGGTGCTTCAGATGAAATTAGGGTGGGGTGAGGCAGCTAGCCAAAATTCAGCAGCAGTATGTGGTCCCCTGGCACGGCCAGACTGAGAACCATCAGCAACCCTGGCAAAAATGATTAAACTAGCCCACAATTACACAGAACGATCAAATGTAGTACACCAGCACAGCTTTCTCCAGGTACTAGGGTTGCAGGATGTAGCCCCAAGGTGCTTGAGAAAAATTGATGGCAAATGGTGCATTTTACAGCACTTTTTTTCAAATGTGAAGCAACAATCCATAGGGTTTTGTAGGCAATTCTCAATGAGAGCTACAGAAATATTCTAATTCTGCAGAGAACCCAACAGCACCATTATTCTATTGCAGCAAAACACTAATCCTGGCATGAGAAAATTGTGTACCTGCCGAGAAAATGCTGCTGTAATTTCTTAAGTGATGCTTTACCCCAGACTGCTGGAAAGCAATGCTCTTCATGGAGTGCTTAACCCAAAATAAACAAGCATTGACATAGCTAATAGGTCCCGCCTTTGGGACCTTATAAGTGTTTAACCATGCAACAGTTAATGTCGCTGCACCAAGGATATTGTGCTGCATAACTAAATACTGATAAGGTCCCAAAGGCGAGACCTATTGGCTATGCCAATGCTTGTTTTAAAAATCTATACAGGCTGTATCCTCCAGCTCAGCGTTTGAGAAGTGAATCCACTCCATATGATGAGCATTTCCGCTTAAAGGAAGAGGGAGTGCTAAGTGATACAACTACATAAATGTTTTTTTTTTTACTAACATACCAATAAAATGATTATTACAGAAAGGTGTTGCTAAACTAATCAGAAAGAGGGGGAGAGAGCTTGTACTCCAAGGTATAGGGCACACAGCCAGTAAAAAGAGCTCCATGTCCTAGCAAGAGTCCACGATGGTTTAGGTCAAGTTTATTTTATTCCAAAAATAGGATTCCAGCGCGCACGATTTCCGTGTGTAAGAATCAACCAATGTAATCCCATATTTAAGACTCCATTAATTAATTAAGGGCATTGAAACAAGTCAGACACTGGAATGCCTATGCGCGGAGTGCGAGGCTCTCTAAAGGAGTGCGCTGCGGATCACGGAATGAGCAAGCAACATAAGCAATGTTCTAACCACAGATGCAGAGAACCTCCGCTGTTGGCTACTGAAAGCAGAGCGACCAACACACGCGCCATCTTTAAAGTGTGTTTCTCATCGCCTTTACAGTAGCATTATGTTGAAAATACACTCTGGCGCCTAAATAAAAGGTTAGCCCTCTAGGATCCAGGTGCAGAATACAGGTTTTTGGACATACGAACACTAAGAAGAGATGTTTAGCTGGTTCGTGCCCGACCCTGGAATTGGCCATTGCAACTGAATTGGGTCGATTATAAACCTACTGACAGCACTTGTTCTGTCTGTACTCTGCACCACAATACATACAGATACAAATATGTGCGCATTTCTTTGGCACTCTGTGTCTACAGTAGGCATCTCCAACCTTTTCTATAAGGAGAGCTACTTCTGAGTGATACAAATAGAACTGAGCTACTGTTGAGTTTGACAATGGTTGCAGTAGGGGGCGCATCAGAGCCAATTACAACAGTATGCACAATTTGCAGGATTGCTAGTAGTGGACACAGAGATGGATGTCACAATATTACAATATATTTTTTTCAAGATGATTACATGTAGAGTTAAGAACATACATAAAACCATACTTACCTTTGAATACTTCCCTTCATGATATTGTGGTAGTCTGTAGTTTGGATCTTGGGTGGATCTTGGGTGGACAATACTTAAAATTCAATACTGTAATAGAACACCAACCACCTTGACACATGACAGCCTTCTCAGGAAGAGTCAAGTTTATCATAACATTTCTCCACAAGGCCAATGACAATCACAGCTGTTAGCGTCCGATCCTCTGGCACACATGGAATTCAACAAGCTATAAACCTCCACAACTCGGTATGAGCCATCATTCAAAGAGCAGTTGCAAATACGTTTTGGATTTTTAACCATTTTATTTTCAAACATTAGCATATCAGTTTCTCATAATACATGATTTTGTATCAAATATGGACATTCTATTTGGGGTTCACGCACTTGAAAACATTGTCTTCTTTTTCTTGCAAAGTGCCCTTATGCAAAATGATTGGGGTAGACCCACTGAATTAAGTACTATGCTGAAGTGCATCTCAGGGAACTACTTCCAGGGTACCGGCCAGCTTCCGGTTGCTCCCAAGCTACCTGCTGGAGTCCCCTGGTCTACAGTGAAGCTTGACCTGCTACAGACCTGGCTGCCATGACAGCACAACTGGCTCCAAGCCTCACTGTCAACAAACTGACCTTGGGACCCTTAGATTGCAACACGTTTGGCTCAATGAGTCATACGTAAACTAATGTGACGGGTGTCGACTTAAATTGATATTGAGGGTTGGTATTGAGGAATAGTTACTTGAAGCCACGCCATTCACTGGCATTTACAGTTTATATAATGTATTCCTACTTTCCCTTTCATGCTCAATTGCAGGATTTGGCCAAACACGAGCACGCGTAATAGTAGGCGAGGTTCTTACACTGTTCGAAAGATCACACAATGCCCCGCAGCCCCCTTATCCTGATCGGTGTCCCCTGCTCAAAGAAATGATTTAATGATTGCCCCTTATTCTTTCCTTCTTATCCCACCCCCCTCTTATCCTCACCTACCGTAGAAGCCATGTGGGAGTCATTCTCTGCTCTACCACTCTGCAGCAGTCTCTCTGTACTTGTGATTGAATTACCAAATGCAGAAGAACCGCGAGGCCAAAACCATAATCCCAGACTCTCCGCTTGACGAACTGATGTGATTCTGAGCAAATACGACTGTTTCCTGGGTTCAGTTCACTTACCTGCTGAGTCCTGAATACATAGCGAAAGCTAACTCCCTGCATTGAAACTGGGCGTTTACATGCACAAATATTACTTCCGGTCATTATCTGGCTTTTGTGTATAGCCATGATTTCGTGGCACAATCACTAGCCGTTGCCCATTAGTACTTTATCGAATGCTAATTCGTTTACCAGGAGTTCGATTCTGAAAGGCTGAGACTGTCCTGTTCACACCTGTGACCTGCAGGTGACACAGATCTGAGCAGCATGTGCTTAACTCGCTAAGCTATCTTTCCCACGTTTTCATATTTTCCCTTTTTAGCCCAGGCATTGAAGAGAGCTGAATGGTAGTGAGATGACGTCCTGTAATTAACTGAAGTTGTCTGTAGCGAGACCTAAAACAAGCTGTCTTTATTCCAGGAAGGGGGGGGGGGCTTCTTTGGCTGATATTCGAAGAACTCAGGCCCCGCACAGTGGCTTTATTCAGTTTGAAAACATAAGGTACTTTTTAGAGACAACAAAGCCGCCATAGAAGGGGTGGGGAGGTTTGGCGTCAGTTGTGAGGGCCGGAAGTGCGTGTTTAGTGAGGTACTCTGAGGGTACTCTGGTTGATGAGACCTTTTTAACACAGGCAGAAACGACTTTGTTGATTCAAAGTTATGTGAGCTTCAACCACACACATTATCCTTTCTTTGAGTTTAATGTACTCCATTGCGCTACATTGGGCCACAAAACTCGCCTCCTTTGTGAAGCCTGGGCACCGGATACGAGAGTTGTGATTCATGCAGCACTTTGCTGCGGGCTTGCTATTGGTTTAAAGCTAAGAGATCACATTTCTGTAGCCTTAGCCACATTGCATAGCTCCCTGTGCAAGACCGGATGACGTTTCCGTGATGTTCCTTGTGCACCAGCGCTATTCTCACCTAGTTCCTTCTAGTTGCAAAGGTGCTTTGATTCTTGCCACCCGAAACGACTTATGTGGTCCGAGGGCACATTTTTCTTTAAAATCACAGGTATGACGATGAAAAAGGGTATCCTGGAGCTAAGGTGTAAAATGAACAACACCGAAAAGACCTTGAATAGAGGCAATGAGTAGATGTTTTTTTAGGAATGTCTGGAAAGTAAACACCTTTCAGCTCTTAAGCCCAAGGAATGGCACTGGCCACAACTATGACAACAGAGAGGGTGCACGCCTTCATCTCCTGAGTTGAAGCACAGAAACAAAACAGAGTGAACTGAACCAATTGTCCTGCATGGGTTATAAACAGGGTCACTGGAATTAGGTGATTTTGCGGCGTTTCCTGAACAGTTATGGATTTGCCACATTTGCCACATAATCATCTTCCGCTGCATAATCTGCTAATTTTAGGGAAAAACTTTTTTTTCTAGCTCAAACATATCAAAAGTTACTCAAAAAAGGATGCCCCGTGTTGCTGCGCAGTGGAAGGCCCTATACAAAGGGTGACTGGCCAACGTTCAGTTGTTTATTACTATATTTGGATGTTACAACAGTACTAATGAGGTGAAACAGGGTTAAAGTGAAAACGTGACAACATTAAGAAGGAATACTGTCACAAAATGTGCCTAATTAGGTCATCTCATTTGACTTTTTTGCTGCCTAATTTAATCAACCCTGCCACAAAACGTGTCCCTTTCTTGCTGTATAATTCCAGTGGCTCTAATCATAAATGGAAAGAGAGAGGACATAGTAGTCAAAGATAGCTTTGTGAGATGGCAAAGAGCTTTCAAAAAACGTCATTTTGGTATAGGCAGATAATGGAGCTGAGCAACCTATTCAGAACTGTGTAAATGCTCGCTTTCCCAAGACCAGCCAGACTGAAGAGTCCTTCACCATGTGGAAGTTTTGTGCTCTGATATCTGTGAGGTCTACAGAACATTCGAGTGATCTAGCCCAGATGTACTCGATGCATAGTCCAAAGTTTCACCTAAAGAGTTTGTCAGAAAACGCAGAATCTTCTTGATGAAGTTAAAGAAAAAAGAAAGAAGGAAGATGTTAATTGATGGATATGTGCCCCAACGACAACTGTGGATGAAAAATAGCCCCCCGAATGCATGCCGTAAAAGGAAGGGGGCAAGAGTCTCTGGCCACCACGCTGAGGCCCACAGGGAAGGCCAGCACTTCCGTCTTCTCTGCGTTCATCAGCGTGAGTTTGATTTCCTCCCACGGGTCACATTGCCAAAGCAAGCCTTACACCGCATCTGCAGCTGCTGGAGGGGACCACCAAGCCTGAGGATGAGGCCAGCATCACCTGCATATGCAAGAGTCTAAGATCTAAGGAGTCGATGAGATTGAACAGTGAAGAGACACACAGATTGAACAGTGTAATGCAGCACCCCAGGATTGAGGATTTGATGCAAAAACGAAAATTGACAAGAGGCAGCCTAGGTAGGGCTCGTAAATAAGGAACAGAGCCAGGGGGACACAGAACCCTAAGCGCAGACATCAGCGGGCTCATTAAAGAGTGGCATTGGACATGGTGTCAAAGGCTGCGGAAAGTTCACCATAACTGAACCCGCAACACCGCCAACATCTGATGTCATGCAGATATCATTGGGGGCCTTCTCGGGTGTGACTTCAGGGGTCACATTCTGACGAGCCTCCCAAGCACGAGGACCCCCTAAAGTCTTCAGTGGGCTCAGTGATGCTCACAGCTGGGGTCACACCCTCAGCACTAGCCTGCTCACCAGGGGCAGCTAGGAAGCTAGGACATCTGCCCTACTAAACTAAGCCCCGAGGGCAACACCTTGGAGAAGACACACTCGTCTAAGAAAGTGGAAGATTGTGAGCCAAAGCTTGGCCGAGGAAGCCACATGAAGCAGCCACTGGAGGCCACGGGACATTGAGTGGAAAAAATAGTCCTTCGGGGATTTTTTAATTCGAATAAAAGAGCCATTCTTGGAAATATCTTCCCTTGGCCAGTTGAGCTAGTTGAGTTTTTTATTATATTCACGGAGTACATCCTTGTAAAGAGACCTCTCTTCAGGATGAGGCGATGGCACCATTTGCTCTCTGGGAGTGTAGAGGCCCCTGTAGCAACAGACAAACAAACCAGTGGTGTACATGGACTTAAGGGGAGGCCCCCTGGGGCGCACTGACCTTCAAAGACATCTCTCCCCAGGGCTTCAGTGAGCCCCTCCTTTTGGCAGAAGGGTCACCCGACAGAAGAGCAGGCAGAAGGAGGAGCTACCGGGATAAAACCTTTGGATTTCCAGATTTCTCATTTGCAGCAGCAATGTTACAGAATTCTCTCACCTGTCACTGACCATCGCCTATTTTGGAAAGCTTTAGAGACATGGCTGTACCATCGATGATGTTAAACTGTTTCATCGGTTTTGTGGGCACAATAGGTGGTGATTGCTGGTAGTTTTCAGCGCCAAGATACCCTCTGTAGGGTGAACGCGATGCTCCATAAGAAGCCTAACCATAGTTCCTACTCAGCAAACTTCCTTGAAATTCCTATTTTTATGTGAAGGAAGGGACATGCAGCAGTTTTCGTCTCCAGAGCATGCACTAACTCACCAACCCACCAAGCTCGTGCCTGAGCTGCCTTGCAGAAAAACAACTGGGATGAACAGATCTGCAGCCACAGTTCCATGTTTCCGAGCTGTGCTGCCTGCAGCGCGTGCACTAAACCACACACTAACCCCGTCAGTGCATGAATCTATATCCAGGCCAATCGGTTTCAAACCCGGTGCGCCAGTTCCAGGCCTGAGCTGCTTGTTCACGGCAGAGCCTGCGCGAGGGAGCCTTAGTTGAACAGGGTGTCATAAAACAGTTTAAAGTTTATGTTGGCAAACTACAAAATACACCATCGCCTGACTAGTGTTGTTGCATTACATTTTGCTGCATTGGTCTCCTTTGTCACCCGATATACAGACAATGATGTTCTCAATCAAAGGATTGTTACCAGCCCTCCACGACATCGTACTTTGGCACTTTATTTATGACTGCTTTGCTTGCTATGGGGTAACACTGGTTGGGGGGGATTGATGTTGTAGTTTTATTTTTGTCGTTTCAGTGGACCTAGCATAGGTATGACATTTACATTAGTTCGAACATGCTTGAATGTTTGCGGATGCTTGTCATAGTGATCATCACTTTAAAACTATGAGCCTGATTCACAAAGATAAACTTAGAACAAAAGTCTAGGTTTAGACCTAAAGTCTAACTTTAGTAGTAGTAAAGTTAGACTTTTGGTCTAAGTTAGACTTTTGGTCTAAACTTAGACCAAAAGTCTAAACTTAGACCAAAAGTCTAAACTTAGACAAAAAGTCCAAACTTAGACCAAAAGTCTAACATTAGCAGTAGTAAAGTTAGACTTTAGTTCTAAACTTAGACTTCAGGTTTAAACTTAGACTTTTGGTCTAAGTTTACTTTTGTGAATCAGGCCCTATGTAATTTTCTGGATATTTCTCTTTTTAAGATCTACCTTTTAGTTAATTTATTATTAGTATCTGAATACCTTTCCTTTTTAAATCTATGTATTGAATACTATTGTAGTGCACATTATTTTTTTAACTTTATTATATACTTGTCACTATTGCACTATAAACATATTGAAAACTCTTTACCTGTCGGGGTGGATGAACTGTGAACACACAGGGACCTCTGCGTGGAGAGATCTGTCTCAGAGGCACATGGAAGGATTCCCTCTCCTCGGCTGCGTGGATACCCTGGCATGTGTGTTTTGGCTGGCATTCTTATAGGGAGTGAGACACATCTGGGAGGCACTCTCTGAGGGGAGTCATCTAACAAACAAGAAGCAAAATAACACCAGATGGGGTGCAGCTGCTCTCAAGGGTGGATTTCCACTGAGTGTTGCATTGTCAGCTGATGCAAAAGCTTGGTTGTTTTTCCTGGGGTATGTTTTTAATTGTAGTTCAGGGGGCGCTTGGACACGAGCCTCAGTCCCGCAGCCTTTAGCTCTGTAATTGGGATTCTCAAACTTTCTGGTGCCTGGGACCATATTTGTGACATCCAAGAATCTGGATGGGGCCTGAACTGACCAGGCTACTGTCCCTGCATGACCCAGGACAAAAAGTGTGAGTGGCAGGGCTGTGCATGGTACTCTGGTGCACATGCATGACTGGGAGCAACAGGATATGTAGAAGGTAAAACGTACAAAAAGGAGACAGCTGAAAAGAACATGCACTTCATGGAGTGCTTAACCCAAAAGAAAAAAGCTGTGCTTGAAAAAAAAAGCAAACACAAGGAGATGCTGGACAGAGCACTGAAACTTTTCAGGCACTCACAACATTGTAGCCTGCAAATGCTCTTCCTGTCCATAAGGATTGCACAATCCAGAATGTATGAGTCAAAAAAGAATAGGGATTGATTCAAGATGCAGTGCTAGAGCAGGATTATGGGTATGCATGAAGGTGAATCTCCACAACTTGTAGTGTTCCCCAGTTTAAAACAGTAGAGGATAAACACACGCTTCCCGTCTCACTTGGCAATACAAGGTTGGACACATTATTATTGGATGGTTCTACATAGACCAGTTGTTCTAGTCGGCATTAGTGCACTTTAGCATGTGAACAAATGTGCAAGGATTATATGTTCATTAACATGTTAATAGTAACAATATGATGGGACTAGTTTGGGGATGGGTGGAAGGAAGTGTGGCACAATAAAGACCAAACATGATAGTTACTGAAGATGTTATATGTTCTTTCTTTTATGCGTTAATGCAATCTAAGTATAATCTCTCGCTCTGTAATTATGATACAGTCTAACGCAATGCCAATAACAATATTGTGATCCTCTGCGTCGTGCGTCAGCTAGCGTACAGTCACACACCAAACATCCGCTTGTAACGCACACGCCCTTTTGGATAAATACCACTGAATGTTTAACGAGCATTGTACTCTTGACTCTTATGATATAAATTTGCCCTCTCACTGTATGTATGCCATATTCATTTTGCATGTTACACAAACTACTACTTCTTGCATGCAGGAGTCATTTGTATTGTATTTCCTGCAAATGAGAAAACAATAAAAGATATTTACAAAATAAGGGACTGTTAGACCTGGCATCTTTGGCGTGGTTTCCCCTGACTTTTTGCCTCTGCCTCCTGTATTTTTTTACGCTGTGCTGGATTTAGTTTTTTGCCGGTTTAGATGCTCTGGGCACTTTGCCACTGCTGACCAGTGTCAAAGTGCAAGTGCTCCCTGGGTAAATTGTTATTGTTTCATCAATAGGTCCCTAGTAAAGTGCACTGAGTGTGCCAGGGCTGGTGATTCAAATGCTACTAGTGGGCCTGCAGCACTGATTGTGCCACCCACAGGAGTAGCCCTAAAATGGTGTCTCAGGCCTGCCACCGCAGTGCCTGGGTGCAGTTGCTAACTGCCATGTTGACCTGACCTGTCCCCACTGGACAAGCCTAACCCTTCCCCTTCTGTACATGTTGGACACCCCTATGGAAGGCCCAAGGTACCCCCTGGGCAGGGTGCAGTGTATGTGAAAGGTAGAGCATGTATAGTGTGGGTGACATGCTCAGATAGTGAAATACTGCCAATTTTGTTTTTCACTACTGAAAGACGATCTTGCCCATAGGACAGAATGGGGGATGCTGTGTCCCATGTGTACCTGCACATCTCCCCATAGGAGCATGATGGAAAATTGAAGTCTGGAATCCCTGAACTCAGAATGTAATAACCCATCTTTTAGGAAGGATGTTTTTTAAATCCTGTGTTTGAAAACAGCACTTTTAGAAAGTGGCTGTTTTCTTGTCTAACCTTTCTGTGTGCCTCTGCCTGTTTGTGAATTGACTGTCTGGTTTGTGAGTGACAGGGGCTGGGGTGGCCCCAGGAGGCTGGGTGAGTCAGCACTAGGCTGAATAGTTCTATCTGCATCTTTGAGTGGTGGGAGGGGATAGCACCTGGGCCTGAATAGGGCTGTGCCTGCCTTCCACAATGCTGGCTCTATCTCCTGCTAGGCGGCTGATAACCTTGCCCCTCTCCCTTAAAGGAAGAAGGTGTCCACTGGCAGGAGACACCCAGAACTGGTTTTGACTGGGCTCAGAGCCCTCCTGCACAAAGGGATCAAAGACTTTTTGGGGTACAACTACAGGACCCCAAACCCCTGAACTTTTTATATCATCCTGGAATCAAGAAGGAACCTCTGCCAAGGAGAAAAGCTGGAAGACTGAAGAGGAAGGACTGACCTGCTGTGTGTTTGTAGGCTGACCTGCAGTTGCTATTCTGCCAAGGAGAGGGGAAGGACTTTGCTGTTGCTGTGTCCCCTGCTTGAAAACATCTCCAAGGGCCTGAGGAGAGCTGTCCTCCTGTTAAGAAGTCCCAGGAACAAAATGACTTCACCCCCAGATTCCCCCCTGAACTATGCTATGTGAGTTCTGACCTGCCTACAGTGCTTGATCCAGTTGTGTGGCCTCTGGAGGTTGTTTCCTGCTGTTTGGGGAGCTGGAAAAGAAGAGTAGAAAATCTGCAATTGCCACACATTGCTCGCTTGCGGAGCGCATCGTCGACAGTGCAAGAAGATTCCCCTCACAGCGAACATCGTCGCAGAACCTGTAGTCGCTGCGAGAACTGGCTCACCGCTTGCCTGCGGAACGCATCATCGACAGCGAGAGAACAAACCCGTTGCTGCGAACATCGTTGCAGAGTCCAGCGCTAACACATCGAGGGGCCGCGACTGAAGAGGATCAACGCTGCGCCGTGCATCGCCACTGCACCGAAGATCGACGCCACCTCGAAGATTGTCACATCGTACCTGGGCAAGACGCTTCCCATCGGAGAACCTGCATACCGGAATCCATACACGGTATCGCATCGCTCCCCCTACAGACCGGATTCGACACAACCATCCCGCTGTGTGCAGCGGGGTTGTCGCATCACCTCCCCAGGGTCTCAGGAGTGACGCATCGCTTGTTTTCTGACGCTGCAGCTGCTTTTTGGAACTTTTGTCGCATCTATAGGTACTCTGGACCAAAAGTGATGCAACTGTGGATTATTTTGGTGCAAACCCTTGAACTCTTTTTAAAGTCTTATTTTATAATAGTGTATGTTGGATTTTTGTCGTTTTGGTCTTGTGTCGTCTAGATAAAAATACTTTATTTTTCTAAACTGGTGTGGAGTCCATTTGAGGTGTTTTTACTGTGTTACTGTGAGTGTTGGTACAAATACTTTACACATTGTCTTTGATAAGCCTATCTGCTCGTGCCAAGCTACCAAGGGGGTGAGCAGGGGTTATCCAAAGTGTGTATCCTCCCTTACCCTGACTAGAAGCAAGGGTCCCTATTTCGACATTGGTACCTACCTCTGCCAACTAGAGACCCCCAGATCTAACAGGGCCACAGATAATGGAGTGAGTAAGGTGGATTAGTTAAGTATGAGTGACAGAACTTGGGGATAAGAGAAGATCAGGTTCAATACTCATGAGATAATATTTAGTTTAAGTATTTTGTGAAGAGGAAAGGTTTTAGGTCACTGAAAAAGAGTAAGTCTGGCTGACATCTAAAGGGGTTGGTGGAGAGTTCCACACATACAGTTGGTAAACCATACCAAACAACAAGCATTGGCATAGCAAATAGGTCTTGCATTTGGGACCTTATAAGTGTTTAGCCATGCAACAGTTGGTGTTGTTGCACCAAGGATATTCTGCTGCATAACTAAATACTTATAGGCTCCAAAAAGCGAGACCTATTGGCTATGCCAATGCTTGTTGTAAGTGGGTGACCATGTGGGGCCCCCAGGGTATGCGTGTGGCTTCAGGTCAAAATATCCATACCTGTAGCCATATAGGGAGCCTTGCCATCTCAATCAGTCACACTCAGAAGATATGAGTGAGTCTCTTCCTAAGTGAGCGAAACTTGACAAGATGAAGAAAGAATCCCTCAAAGTGTACAATACCCACACTGAGGTGGGATAAGCGGGTTGCAAAAAGGGAAGGGCACTCAATTGGTGGGATTGCCTCTCAGCCAAATACACCAGAGGCTGTGAGTGAGGATCACTCACAGATGTTTTAAGGCATGGGCAAAGTGGAAAGTTTGAAGTGGCCCCCACCCTCCGAGGGGCCTCTACGAATGTGATTTTTCACTCACTCTAAGTTACCATTGTCAATTTCTGTATTAGAACTGCTCTACATTTACATTTGACTGTCTTTCTCTTCTCCTATGATAGATAGATAGATCATTTAATTAGCAGAAAATGGGCATTAAAATTCAAAGTTGTTGGAACAGGGGACCCCAAGGTATGTCCGGCCTGGGGCCCCACACAAATTCTTAAGATGACACTGGGATCACCGGCTCCGGGTAGCATTCAGAAGTTGTGAGTGAGCATCCTTGGCTGTGACCAGGAGTCAGCAAGTGCACAATGGGTATACATCTCATGTTTCCTTGCACAGAGCAACATTCGACAGGTGAGTGACAACCAGTCCCAGGGAGCGAAGACTGGAAGGTAGGAGTGCCTTACAAGCCCCTAGAGCAACAAACAGGAGCTTAGAATCCCCAGACTGGGTGGTACTATGAACATAGGGGAATGGATGTCAGTGAATGAATAGTAGCCATGACACCCAGAAAACAAGAATTCTTGACGGAGTGACACTTGGTAGATGTGAGTGAGAAGTACCCACAGCGAGTGACAGGCTGGTGATCCCTTCAGTGACAATGAGCAGTCCAATCTGATTCCCCAAGAGAGTGACACTGTATAGCTGTAGGAATTACTCAATGAATGACACTTGTGCACCAAATGAGAATTCTTCACTGTTAGACCTGGCACCATTGGCGTGGGTCACCCTTCCATTTTTGTCTGTGCCTCAATGTATTTTTGTGCTGGTGTTAGCTGCTCAGGGCCCTGTGACACTGCCATCCAGTGCCACAGGGCAAGTGCTCCCTATGGTAAAATGTATTATGTGAATTGACTTCCATGATTGGCTTATTTGGTTTACTATCAGTCCCTAGTAGAGTGCACCAGGGGTACCAAGGGCTTGTATATCCAAATGCTGCTAGTGGGCTTGCAGCACCGGTTGTGCCACCCACAGAAGCAGCCTGGTAAAATGTGTCTAAGGTCTGCCATTGCAGAACCTGCATGCAGTCTGGTACAGGAGACAGGCTGGGGCTGCCAGGTGGTGAATAGAAAGATTACACCAGGATGGGTGGGAGGAGTGCACCTTGACTCTGAATAGGACAGTGCTCTGCCACCACAATGCTGGCTCCACCCCCTGGGGAGCGTCTGATGTCTCTGCCCTGCCTGCTGAAAGAAGAAGCCAGAGTCTCAACAACAAAGTGCTCCTCACTGAAAAGAACTGGACTGGGATTATGCAAAGGCCCCCCCCAGGCATGTAAAGACAAAAGAAACTGAGTATAAATGTAGGAGCCCTGCTCCTAAGAAATCAGATCCTGATTGAACCACGAAGAAACTCTGCCTGACTAGAAGGACCTGGAAGAAGCTGAAGGAGGAGTAACTTTCCCTGACCTGGGGGATTGGCCTGCAGTTGGTGCCTTGCTGAGAAAGGAGAGGAAAAGACAGAAAGAGATTTTGCACTTTGTTTTTCAACTATCTCCAAGGGCTTGGAAAAAGAGCTTGCCCCCTGAACTGAGTCCCAGGACCATTGGACTCATCTGCCTTCAAAAATTGAGTTGCCTGGACGATCTGTGCTTGTTTCCCGCTGGATTTGGCCCCAGTACGCCTCGTACACCATCCATCGCGAAGCCGTGTCTTTGCCGCCCGGCACCGTGCGTCTACGCTGATCCAAAAGCGTTAGTACGCGCCGTATTCCTCCTGGCCGCATTGCACCTAACCTTCCCTGCCGATTCGAGACGTACATCACTGGCTGCCGAACCCTGTACGCCGGACCCAAGCTCCATCATCCCGCAGGTACGGTCTGTACGCTGCTAACGTACTGCACCGTGCCGTACTCAGAGCCGAGAAGCCGCAGTACGCTGATCCTCCCCGTACGCTGTACGGCGCCGAGAAGTGTCGCCGCCCATCCGCACCGAAGGTACGGCTCGAACGCCGAACGCCACGGACTCTGCAAGCTGATCCGGGCCATCCGCACGTATCCCTGAAGGTCCCGTACCAACGCCGCATCCCGATGCCGCGACCCGATCAGCATCCGAATATGCTGCCGAACTACGACCCGGACCCATCAATTTGTCCCGCACTGTCCGTCGCGGACCCCACGAACTTAAGGTACTTTATTCTGTTCGCACCGCAGCGTGCGCGTCACGGACCCTGGAGTCCGCACCGATTGTTTGACTCGTACTTTTTTTGTTTTTAATACGGACGAGTCGCACACCCAGGTACGAACCGTACAAAGCCTGAAAAGAAGCAGAATTGAGTAAAAGAAGCCTATTTTTGCATTTTAAGCCTTTTTACAAGAACATTGAACTTTAAAATAATACTGTGGTCATTTCTAATCGTTATTCTGGTCTTGTGCTAAGCCTTATATAAAGAAACCTATTTTTGATACAACCTTGACTGGTGTCCATTTGTGGTGTGTCATTGTATTACTGTATGTGTTCACAAATGCTTAACCTATGACGCCCTGAGAATAGTCTTGACTGCTTGCGCCACACTACCTAAAGGGTGAGCAGGGGTTATTTGAAAGGGTGATCCCCTTATCCTGACTTAGAATTGAGAGTCCCTGCTTGTCGCAAGTGCATACCTGTGCCAACTAGAGATTCCCATTTCTAACATTCACAGTGAGGGACACTCAGACTGTGAGAGTGAATGACTTGCCATAAGCGACACTAAGTTGGTGTGAGTGAGAAGCACTGACAGCAATGAAAGCCCTAATTAGGCGCTGCAGTGAATTCTTCCAGTGAGTGACAACTACACGTGAGTGGGAATCAGTTCCCGTGAGAAACACTCAGAAGAACTTTTATTTATTGATTTGTTGTCGCTTAAACAATGCCTGAAAATATCCAGCTTCAGGACGTAAGACGACAAACAACAGAAACGGTAAATGATTAAATATACCTAAAATACGAAATTCTAGACCTGCGTCACATAGGTGGATACAACACAGGGTACCATTAGAAGTGGATACCATCGAGTGCCTGCTAAGGTGACAGAGAATCTTCCGAGAAAGGCGCTACTGGTCTTTTGTGTCTATTGGCTGTGCCAAGCAGCCGTGCGGCCGCGAAAGTGTTTGCGATCAAACATCAAAGCGGCCGTGAAAGCGAAAGGAATCACGTTCAAGCGCAGCGCGCGCGCCCGCCCACATGCACTGTAGCTGTAGGCTGGCCTGGTAGCACTTTTTGGAGCCCTCTCAAAAAGTCTCGCCAGACCAGCGCATGCGCTGGGTCAGGTGAGACCTAAAAACAAGCTTTTGTAACAAATTCTGTAAATGGGAAGTCTTTTCTTCGAATAGAACGATGACTTTCCCTGTTTTACCACTGGTCTGTTATCCCCAAAAAAGGTTAGCACTTTGGGATTCAGGTGTGGAATACAGGTTTTTAGGTCTCGCCTGACCCAGCGCATGTGCTGGTCTGGCGAGACTTATTGAGAGAGCTCCAAAAAGTGCTACCAGGCCAGCCTAGGACTAGAGTGCATGTGCGTGGGCGCGCGCGCCACGCTTTACCGCGATTACTTTCACTTTCGCGGCCGCTTTGATGTGTGATCGCGATCACTTTCACTTTCGCGGCCGCATGGCCACTTTGCATAGCTAATAGGTCTCGCTTTTGGGACCATATAAGTATTTAGTTAGGCAACTGTTGCATGGCTAAACACTTATAAGGTCCCAAAGGCGAGACCTATTGGCTATGCCAGTGCTTGTTGGACATACACTTGAGCACTAGGGAGAGATTTTTAGCTAGTTCGTGCCCGACCTTGGAATTGGTTATTGCGACCGAAAGGGTCTATAATAAACCTGCTGATTACAATTTTTATTTCTCTTCTCTGCTGTTGTCATAAATTACCACAATATATATAGACACAAATATGTGCTACATTAATTTTGAACTCTGTGTCTATATTGAAATTTGATCTGCTACAGGCCCGAGCAGCCATAACAGCACAACCGGCTTTACACCTCACTGTCAACAAAACTGACCTTGGGACCCTTTTATTGCAACACATGTTCGGCTCAATTAGTCTTACACAGTGATAGAAGTGAGCGGGATCGGAAGGGCACAACGTTCCCCTACTTTTTAAATGTAACACCACAGTCCATTCCCCTACTTCTTTACTTTAAACATGTGTCCCAGTAACGCAATAATAGTCCGAATTTGAACAATATTGCGTGATCGCCCAGCCCTGTGAGTTGCACATTAAGGAAGGCATTTGCAGTTGCCACGACCTCCTCTCCCTTCCCCTCTGTGTCTGGGGGCAGGGGCCTGCAAAGCAACACTGTAGGAGCGATCAATCAGCAGCGAGAACGGCTACCTTTGGTGGCCCTGCAGCTAGAGTGCGATTTACACCTCCTTTAGTGAGGTGGCTCCCTGCCTGCCCCCACTGTGACCAATACAATAGTCACAACAGGATGAATTTTAGGCACCACTCTTGACCTCATCTGCCATTTATTTTCGGCTCACTCAGACTGACTACGCCAAAAGGAAAGGAAAAGCACTCCGTTGTAGAACTCCTGGCAGACTTTGCCCAAACCATGGCGCTTTAAAAATCAAGCATTTACAATGCAATGGGTGTCGTATTTTTAAAACTTTGACCTACTGGTATTGTAAATGACAAAATCTTTTATTATTGCAGGTTTTTTAAACATATATAAAAGGCATTGTCATTTAGAATACCAATAGCTCAAAATCTCGCAAAATCGAGACCTACTGCATTGTAAATGCTAGATGAAGTTGGTCATGGTGCAGAATAGAAATGAAGGGCCAGTGCTGACATTTCTACCAGCCAAAACTGATGCACTGTGGGATGGAAACCTCAGACCATTTGGAAAGTCGTCTGTGGCCACCAAAGCTCTACAATGCCATATCAGTGACAGATAGCATAGGCAGCCACAGTGTTACCGGTTCCATCTATATTTGCTCTGTGCCCCCACATGCCACACAGGGACTATATGCCCAAATTATGCCCTCGTTGGAAGGTATGTTCAGGTCTCTCTCATAAGGTGTGTTCCCAGGAATTTCATGTAGATGCTTGTAACATTGCCCAAAGAAGGAGTGCAAGTGTTTGTATTATGCTTTGTCTTTTGTTTCCCCCAAACCACTTATTTTGGTCTTCCAGTCTGCTTGAGCCCCTTTTGTGGAGCTCTCGCCTTGCCAACCTGTGGGTATTCATGCCACTAACTTCATTCTTCAGGCTTGAGAACTCACCTACTGACAACCAATAACTTGGGAATACCTCTATTCCCTCTTACCAAACTGTGCGTCAGCAGGAGCAACCTGTAAATATGTAATTTACCCTAACGGCATGTTTCCCATGTTTGCCTCTCACTCACCACTTATATAATGTCTTTGTATGCGTGCAACCGATAAATTTAGTAAAAACCCAATTCGGCACTCTGGCCTTCATTGCCCCAGGGAACCAACAAATATGAATCAAAATACAGAGCAAAGTTATAGGAGCTGGCATTATATGCACAAGTACATCCATGAAGATAATCAGGTATAACATTTGAGGTATGTTTAACACTTCAAAAACAATAGTTTTGTAAGTTTAAAATAACATGAAAAAACTGCCGGTCAACTGGAGAGGGCCATCAGAATAGACCTAGTTTATGAAAGGATTAAGGAGGCATGGGGAGACTGATATTAAGTGAGGATGTGCAAATGGGCCACACACTGAAATTCTTTGCGGACATTTTGGGTTGATTGCTCTTTACTCAAAGGTTCATATGCATAGTATTCCACGGATCCCATTGAGGTTGTAATCCGTGATTTTCCTGCTTGACCCACAACCGTCATGTGATCTGTCTGCCCACTTGCAGCTGTTAGGATCTGGGCATAGATCGCAGCTACTTTGTGTCCATAGATTGTTGGGCCCCGACTTGGGTTGTGTGGAGTAAAATTCCCTTTAACTGCTAATTACAAACCAGGTAAAAATTTACAGATCTGTATATGGGACTGTGTTCATTCACCGTGGGATATAGACAGGACCACTGGAGTTATGTGACAATGATGAACCAAATTATGCAACTGGGTTGACTAATTTATGCAACAAGAAAAGGGATGTTACGTTATGCGGTGTAAAACGGCACATATACATTACTATGTCTTTTTGTGCATGTGAATACTTGGAAAAGGTTCCACCTCCTTCCTAACAGTGTAGCACTCAAATACTGAAATAGACAATTAAAAGGTGACCAGTCAACTTTTGCGAAGCCCCCCCACGTACGCCAACACGTCGCGTGTTTTTTTAGTAAATTGTGATGCTTTCCCAATAGAAACAGAATTTTGTTTTGATAAAATCTGCAAGTTATGGATGATGTGGCTAATCCATAATTATGCGGAAAAAACACCCCCACAAAATTGCATAGTTCAACCTGCCCGGGATATAAAGTCGAGGTCAACTACATTACTACTCAATCCAGTTTATTTTTGCTGGCTACTGGAAGTATGTGATTGTGCTGCTGAGGAGTCTTCCCTCATAAATATGAATATGCTGCACTTTCATAACAATTGACCATCTCAGGCATGATATACAGCTGTGACCCAAATAATTTTGTTTCTAGCTCGAGTCAATGTGAGATTCGTAAGAGAAAGCGCCCAATGTAGTGTCGTTAAGTGTTAGACATCTTGGAAAGCTTAACCAATCAACTTTAGTTACTGATTGCAGCATTCGGATTATATTACACTGGTATTAACTTGGTGAAATTTACACCCTGGCAGAATTCATTAGTGTTAAAATAACAGCATGGGAAACTAATAATGTCACAGGATGCACTGTGTTATACCGCATAATTTCTAATTTTAATTTAGACAAGTATGCTTTATAACCCGTAACTCCTTCGCCCTTTTACGCTGCTGTATCACCATAAATCAGATGAGTGACATCTTCTGCTGTCCTTCTGGGACACGCACTGCTTTCCTAATGCATCTTGGCCGCGGTTTGCGACACTCCTAGTCACGCTCACTTGCTTAGGGAGACCAGCAGTAGCCTGTAATCAAATATATTTAAAGGTAGGCCAACCGGGAAATAATGGTAACTAGTCCAGCTGCATTAGTATAAACAATAAGTGCATTCTGGGATCTGTAGTGCTAGCATTAGCACTGCAAATTGGGTCTGCTTGTAAGTTCGTAGCGCATTGTGTCTAAGCTTAAATATGGTCGGTGGAATTTCGGTGCCGTTTTACCTGAAACCCACTATTATTTATCATCATAAAATGGTATTGGTCAAATCAATGTTATCTTCTTCATCCCAGCTGTGAAACAGGAATACATCGACGCCAAGAAACCTTGCACGGAGTAATGCGTAACATTGTAGCATTTATATAGCGCTTTTACCACTCTGTGTGTGTGGGGGTGCTGCAGCACTTGTCTGCAGGCACGCCAGGCAGGCTGTGTAGCTAATAGAGTGTGATCTCTGTTTTGATCCCACGTAGGAAGTGCTTCCTTGTCATGCGTGATGACATTGGAGGAGCGGTTACCCAGTTATGGGACGCAGGATTTAGCAGTGTCAAAGTCAAAGTCAAAGTCAAAAATACTTTTATTAATTCTTTAAAAATCGTAAAAGGATGGCAAACCATCATAAAATTCTAGTTCTAGACATTATGTAAACAAGTGTATATAAAAGATATAATTATTTAACCCCTTGAGTGCCCCGCCCTTTCCACGCCCTGTGCCGGGCGTTTCATTAGCGGGCGGGGCTCATGACGAGATAGTCCCGTCATGGGCAAAGCGCAACCGCGGCCCATGACGAGACCATCTCGTCATGGGCACTCAAGGGGTTAAAAAAGTTATTCTTATTATTTTTTGTATCATTTTGAAACCTAGATCTGGAAGAAATCATTTGGAAAAGGAAGCCATGAACACAGTAAAGAGTCCATCAAAGAGTTATATGTTTGCTAATCATGAAGAAATTTTGTCCAATTCTTTTGCTGCTGCTTTCCAAAATGTTATAGCGCTGCATGAGAGAGTGGAATTGAGAACCATCCAAGAATTTAGCAGTGTGTCTAATGTATGAACAGTGAGAGAAAAGTAGCTTAGCCAGTGCCTGTTTTTATTCTGATGTTAAGAGTTTTGTTGTCATGAGTCAAATTCCTGCAAGTACACCAAAATAAGGGGCATATTTACGAGGACCTTGCATCCTGTTTACACCACGGAACGGGGTAAATGCACAATGCAAATCTCCAAGTCATATTTATGAAGCTACTCTTAGTCACTTTGCATGGCTTTGAATGGTTTCATAAGTATGAGTAATGCGACACAGTGCAAATCGCCGCTTTACCTTCCTCTGCACAAGGGACGTGTTGTAGTGGGTGATCCCATGCAACTCCTGTGGATTTTGATGCTTTCCTAGATTTAGAAGGACTTGTAAACCTGGGAATCTATAAAAATCTAACGCCTTCCCAATGGAGGCACAACAAGTAGAAATATCTTTATTTCTCCCAGTTGTTCTCTCTTTCTATATGTGCAGCACACATAGAAAGAGGAAAAAGCCTCTCAGGATTGTTTTTGTGCAGGAAGGTGACCCTTCCTGCGCATAAAAAATCCTGCATGCAACCAGGCGCCTGCATTGGCGCTAGGCTGATGAAACAGCACAGGGGGACAAGACAGAAATGGACAGTATTGGATAAATACAGGGCATTCCTGCCCTTTCCCTGTGACACAGGGCAGCATAGCAAAATAACTGCTGTGCTGCCCTGTGCCACCATTCCTGTATATATACCTCTAAGTTTGCAAACTTCAGTCTCTCTGCTTCATGCACAAGCACTTTTAACATGTGCTGCCTGCTTTGGGGGCACTGCAATTATGCAGCAATGGAGGACAAAATTATGTTGCAGTGTTGGCTAAATTATGCAGCAAAGAAAGGCTGCTGCGTAATGTGTGGTACATTTTCTGACACTTTATTATTTTGACTTTTTTACACATACGAACAGTCTCTGTAAAGCTTTTGCCTCATTAACACCAGTTTAACATACAAGTGCAGCAGTGAGAACGGTGACCAGTCAACCTTTGTAAAGGGCCTTCTACTTTACAGCAACACAAGTCACGTGTTTTTATCAGTTTGTTGTTGGGGAGAGGAGTTGGCCTAACGGCTAGGGTGGTTGACCTTGAATCTGGGGAACCGGGTTCGAGTCTCGGCATTGACGATTCACTTAATCTCCCTGTGCCTAACAAAAATGAATGTGTACTCATATAATGCAACTGTGGTGCTGTTTCAAGTGCTCTGATACCCGATTCGGGTCAAGTCTGTGCTATATAAAGCTCTGTACAAAAAAAAGATGTTTTAGTTAAAACCATCAGATTATGCGGCCGATGATGTTTTATGTGGAAAATATGACAGAGCTATTATTATGTGGAAAACATTTGCAAACTAGGATATTTTGTGATTCATGTTTGAACTTCCTCATGCAGTCTATGTTGGGTGGTATTTCTAGACATCTACAGTGCTCGCGGTTAGACAAAGGATGAAGGTGTCTAATAGTGATGTCAGAGGATGGTATTCTGAATTGGAGAAAATAACTGATTGAGATAATCCGAGGACCACTGCCTATTTCTGACTCTAGCAATGTTTGAGTCTCATAATTTCAGAATTGATGCATTTGCATTTCTCATTGCTACTTAACTTGAATAATAATTACACAAACTACTAATGTAATAATTATATCTCATTCATCTGATATTGCTAAAAGCATCTGCAAAATCAACACGCCTAGGTTGCTTTAGGTGTATATTTTCATTTTTGAGTGCTATTTCTAGATACAATAACAGGAAACCAGGAGGCATCTAATGCAGGCTTCATGACATGTTGCATGAAGCACAAAAAACGTAGGACTACAATTTTGCATGGACCGAGGGGCTCAGAATGATGTACTCAACAGTGCTTCCCAACATCTGGGGCCTCCTGTCATAACATTTAAACCCAAATTTTATGTTCAGAAATGGTTAGAAAAAGGGAAAAGTGCTGATGAAAGAACCCTCATGAGTTGGAGACAAATGGCACCTGGTACAACTTATAAGCGTATTTGGGACATTCTGTGATTGAAAACGTATCCCACATTGTAAATGTATTTTAATGTCATAAAAACTAATATATTAAACCTCAAATAAACGTACATCCAGTGGTTGTATTAACTAACGTTATACGCTGTAACTGGTCAGTGAAATGCCAAACATACTTAAAATTGGTATGTTTTGCTATTTTTAGCCACACCTCTGACTCCACCCACTGCCCCAATCCTCTGGTTATTCCCGCCTCCTGATGCTCCACCCACAGTTCCCCTACTTTTTTCCCCCCACTTCGACCACTGGTCTTACATAAATTAATGTGACGTGTGTCGATGTAAATTAATATGACATAGGGCGACGTAAATTAATGTGACGTGTATCAATGCAATGAATGCGACGTGTCGACGTAAATTATTATGACGTGAGTCAACGTAAAATAATGTGACGTTTGTCGAAGTAAATTATTGTGACATTTGTCAACTTAAATCGATATTGAGGATTAGTTACCTTAAGCCACTTGATGTGCTGTAATTTACAGTTTATATTATGTATTCCTGCGTTCCCTGACAAGCTCGATTGGAGGATTTGTCCAGACAAGGGCATGGATAATAGTGAGCGAGGATCGAAAGATCATACAATGCCCAGCACCGCCTCATACTGCTCGGTGTCCCCTGCTCAAAGAAATTATTTCATAAGGTTCCCTTTTTCTTCCCTTCCTTTCCCAGTCCCCACACCCCTCCTTCTATCCTCACCTACCATAGAAGGCATGGGCATGTCATTCTCTCCTATATCACTCAGCAGTACTCTCTCTTTGGGAGGTGCACACTGTGGGCTCTTGGGGTGGCAGGATGTCCACCCCGGGCAGCAGCTGGCAGGTGGTAGATTCCAAAACTATAGGAGGGTAATGATTGTTCGAGGTATGCGAAGGTCGGACTTAGGTGTTTGTTAGGCTTTAGATGTTAAGTGCATCATTCCGACACTGTGGTCCTGAGGTAGGGGTAACTAATTCAGCTTGCTTCTAATTAGGCCTAGTTAGGTTTATTAACTAGCTATGTCTGATACTTTAGATGTAGTTAGAGAAGCTTTAATGATATTATGTGATGCAGGCAGGGATGATTTAAATAAGCCCGGCTTTTTATCACAAGCCTGGGCGAGTTTTGGAAGGCCAAAGCGCATGGCTGCCAGCGGGGTCGCTGCAGCAGGTCTGGCGTGTTTGTCGCCTCTAGGACGTATTACATTGTTAGGTGCTCGTCGTCAGGGGAAAGGGAAGGAGTGAAGAAACACAAATGGAGCAGAGGTTTCTCTTACCTTACCGCTTCAGGACCGGTCTCTTCTGTGAGGAGTAGGAGGGGCTGTGCACATACGTGCGCGTTGATTCAGAAACGCCCCTCTAGTGAAAGGCGGCCCCCAGGGGACACGGCTGAAGAAAGAGAGAGGGTTAGGCAGCGCGCTGCTTCTGCACCTCTCTCAGGACAAGGAATAACTGCCAGTTATTGGCAGAAGGAGAGTGCTTTAAATAGGAACAACAAAATACAAGTTCCAATTTTTTAAAATTTCTTGAAAAAAGTGTAACATGAATTTCTGTTTTTTTCTAGTGAAAGAACATTGCCTGCACTAAAATGCTCAATAGAGGGGGAGAATTTTATAAATAAAGCTCAGTCTGTGGGTGGGTATAGCAACTTCTCAAAGACTATGTGAGAAAGATAAAAAAAAAAAAATGGAATATTTCAGAAAAAAAGATAGTGAACCAAGATGAAAAAGTTTATTTTGGCTCTAAAGTTTCAAGCATGACTATTTCAGAAGATGTTAAAGGACACAAAAAAGCCTTGCAGACTGGTAAATGGATCTGGGTACCTAGAGAGAATGTTATAGAACAGGATATAGTACGTCGAGGAGGAGAGAGGCCCACAGTCTCTGCAGGTTTGGCGGCTTGCAGAACAGCGGAGGGAGAATACTGCATGGAAATACCAGAGACAGTGAAAAAATGCCGGCGGGGTCTAGAGCGTACTGGGTGGACCGTCCCATAGAGAGGAAGAGGTTTGGTGCAACTATCCCTACAATGCAGGAAAAGTAGATTTCTTTCCAAACCTTTAAATCAATTGATTGGGGTGTGGGTGATGATGAATGTCCGGGTGTGAGTTCAGTGACTGTGAATGATCAATGGGAATGCAAATTGGACTATGATGAAGAAGCTGATGAATTGGAAGAGGGAGAGATACCGGTTTGGAAAAAATGTAAGGATACTAAAAAAAGTTGAAGGAAAAGAGCAGAGGGATACTAAGTGCATTTGTGCTGCGTAAACTGAGTTTTACCCCCTTGATGTTTGTGAACAGTCCGGTGAAATCACGAGATGCCTGCTCTGACTAAGTTTGGAAAACTTTGTTGCTTTGGTTGTAATAGGGATTCCCGGCTTGAGGACTCTTGTCTGATTCCTTTGGTTGGAACTCCCACATATGAGCTCTATTCTAAACATGGTGTTGGCCCCATTGCCTTTAACGAGGCATGGACCGATACACGAAGAAAGATGGTGTTTTAAAATTGCCAGAAAATGGTAGTTTTGATTCTGATGTGCTAGATAATTTGGAAGCAGTTTTATTCAAAAGAAAAGCCCGGCCGGCAATGTTTGACTCTTTTCCCCTTTGGCGTAAGGAAGCCAAACAGAGAGAAATCAAACAAGCAAAACGAGATAGGAAAGCACAGGGTATGACAATTATACAGGCTGCCCAACAATTCAAAGATGATGAAATCAATAATGCGATGGAAATTTCAGAAAGACAGCATCGTATGGCGATAGATAAATGTTATCCGGTGTTGCCTGTTTCCCCTTCCGATAACAAGAAAGATTTAGAAGAAGATCCCCTAATGTCCCATTCATTGAAATTGCCTCCGCCCTATGCACAAGGTGCTAATGCACCCCAGTTGTTACAGCCTGTTCAGCTGCCAGCAGTACCTCCGCCTGTTCCGGCTCTTCCGCCTTTGCCCCTTTTAGTATCTCCGCCTCTACCAGTTTTGCCTTTAACTTCAACTTCTTTGCCCTCATCTCCTGATCTTCGATCTCCTTTGCCTTCTGCTCCTTCTGCAATTACCGGTTCTCCTTCCGTTAGTTCGCCTAATACCTTGTCCCCTATTCTTATGTCCAATTCTCCGTCTGTGCGTAAGCGTCTCACGGACACCGTCACTGGTATTCTATCTCCTTTCTTTGAAGCTTTAAATGTGTCTCCGGCTTTTGCTCGAAGACAGTCTCGTAGTCAGTTCCCTGATTCTGAAGAACGAGAAAGGTTGGACTCTCTCGCACATAAACGGATCAAGAGGGGTCCCCAGTATATTATGTCTACCTTCTCACAATGGAATGCGCATACGCAAAGATATGTTTTTAATGTAATGTGTGATACTCTCATTAAAGAATGGGAGGATGTGAATTCGAGTTCGATTCCACAGGGTCTGTTAGATGTTCAGACTGATTTTGACAAAGGACTTGTTGTGGGTTTTAAGGTTGAGAAAGCTGTAAGGACACTTATTTCCTTTAGATCCCTGTTGTCCTCTCAGACTTTCTCTGATTCCGATCCGTCGGTTAGACTGACACTGAAACATTTTCCCATGAGAGAGGTTCCTCCAGTTTGGAAGGAAGAAGTTGCGGCTCAAGGTAATAATCCAGCTATTCCTGCTCATTTCCAACGTATATGGGTACATGTTCCATGGAAACCATCTGAAGTTTTAGCTCTTAAGCAGACTCTACCGGATTCTCGTAAGAACCCTGCAGGTTATTATAAAGAATTATCACAGACGGTTGATGCTTGCATCATGAATCTAGCTGATATCGATATGTTGATGGGAAATGTAGTTCCGCAAGCATTATGGGCTAAGATTCGTAGAGAGAATCATGATCAAGCATTAGGTGGTGATTGGGCTGCTATAATTGCCGTGGATGCAGCTCAAGTGGGTGGTGCTAAGCCTGATGCTTTGGTTTCAGAACTCCCTGGTAGGATTATTACATTAATGAAAACGATGATGCCTGCTTTGAGAGTTAACTGGGATAAATTAGCAGCATGCAAACAGAAGAAAGATGAGAATGTCTCTGATTTCTTTACTCGTTTCGAAGAGACATTTATTGATCACAGTGGTCAAGATATGGCTACAGAGGGTGGTCAGCGATTATTTGTGGACAAATTTGTATTTAATTTGCTTCCCGAGTTGTCACACAAATTGAAAGATTCTGAAAGTTCATGGGCTGTTTCTTCTTCTGCCCAGATATTGGCTACTGCACAATATTATGAAAATAGATATAAAGAAGAAAGAGAAAAGCAAGAGAAAAAGACGAAAAATTAAAAACATAGGTTCTCTTGCAACAAGCTTATCCTCCTCGCTATGTTCAGCCTCAGTTTCAACAGCCTCCGCAGTTTCAGAGGTTGTATCATAAACCTGAGTCATATATTCCGCGACCTTTCTTAGGACCTAATCAATGTGCCTATTGTAGAGAAGAAGGTCATTTTAAGAGTAGTTGTCTGGTTTTATTACAGCGCAATGGAGCATTATCTGCTCCACGAGGTCGTGGTGGCCTCCAGTCAGCAAACAGAGGTAGAGGTCGACGTATGTCGACTCAAGAACAGCATTCCCTTGCTCTTCCTAATTCCGTGAATTATTTTGATCAGCAAAATGTTAGGTCTACACAGTATTACAAGGAGGATTGTTATGTTGAAGGCGAGAATGAAAGTCTTCATGCTAACTAGGACAGCCATGGACAAAGTAAGGGAGTTGTGTCGATTCCAGTAGATCAGAATGGACCCTATGTTAATGTCACTACGATGGGTGTTTCAGAGCCATTTTCCTAGATACTGGTGCGATGAGAAGTTCTATCATTCATTCCAAACTCCCTGGGGCACCTTTGTCTGGCTTAACGAATGTTTCTGTAGGATTTTCTGGCGCCCCTGTTCGTAATCCTGTTTCTTGCCCTTTGCCTATTTCAGTTGGCCCTTATGGTTTGGAAGCTCCGCTTCTTTTAACGAATGGTTGCGGTGAAAATCTGTTAGGTTTGGACTTATTAAAAAGAATGCATGCTACGATATATTGTTCTCCTTTTGGTGTACATCTTACTTTAGGACAGAAACTGACTTCTCCAATCTATTTGTCCAAAGATCAGTTTCCACCTGAATTGCTTTCTCTTCCGGCAACGCTTTGGGCCACGGGTCCGAATGATGTGGGCTGTCTGGAGATTCCACCTTATGTTGTCACTCTTAAGCCTAATGTTGAATTGCCACGTATTCCGCAGTATAGAATTTCCACTGAAGGTGAAAAAGCGCTTTTGGAAATCATTCATGATTTGATTCAGAAGGGTGTGGTTGAGGAAACAAGAGGTAACATATGCAATAGTCCTATTCTTCCTGTTCTTAAACGCACTGATCCTTCTCAGCCTCCTGTATATCGTTTCGTAATTGATCTTCGGGAGGTAAACAAAATTGTTGTACCACAATTTCCTGTAGTCCCAGATATCACCGCTCTGTTGACGATGATACCTTCCACAGCGACTTGGTTTTCTGTTATCGATCTAAAGAATGCCTTCTTTAGTATTCCCATTGCAGAAGAGAGTAAGGATATTTTTGGCTTCTCTCTTGGAGGCCGAAGTTTCCGGTTTAAGCGCACACCTCAGGGCTATTGTGAAAGTCCCTCTATTTACAGTGAAGCTTTAAAATGTCATCTTGATGCTTTTCATTTGTTGTCTGGTGCTGCTCTTATTCAATACATGGACGACTTGTTGATAGCTGCTGATTCAGAAGATATTCGCAAAAATGTGACTGTTGCATTGTTACGCCATCTGTTTAATCTGAATCATAAGGTTTCACCTTCAAAACAACAATATGTTCATCGAGAGGTTACCTACTTGGGTCATCTCCTATCAAAGGAGGGACGACTATTAACCCCAGAACATATTCTGGCGATTGCGCAAATGTCTGTGCCATCCACACAAAGGGAGGTACGTGCCTTTCTGGGTATTACTTCTTATTGTAGGCAGTGGATTCCGAGCTTTTCTCTATTGGCTAAACCTCTGTTGGCACTCACTTTGAAAGATACGCCTCAGCCCCTTCCATGGACTGACGAATGTCAGAAGAGTTTCACTGACTTGCGTACTGCGCTATGTTCTGCTCCTGTATTGGGTACTCCCGATTACAGTAAGCCTTTCACGCTCTACGTTCATGAAAAAGAAGGCTGTGAATTGTCAGTTTTAACGCAGCGATTTGGAGATAAACAGCGGCCATGTGCATATTTTTCGGCTACCTTAGATCCAGTAGCTAAAGCATTGCCTAATTGTCTTAAAGCAACAGCAGCAGCAGCAATTTCTATTCGACAGTCTGCTGGAGTAGTGCTAGATAATACAATTATTGTTATGGTGCCGCATGAACCTTATTAAACCGAACGAAAACACAACATCTTACGAGTGCTCGTTTGTCTGGATATGAGTTGACGCTTTTGGCTAGTCACGTGCACATCAAACGATGTAATACTTTAAATCCAGCTACTTTGTTGCCTCTTCCAGTTGACAAAGATGACCAAGAACAACATGATTGTTTCCTCCGTACTGAGGAAGAGACAAAAGGAAGAATTGACTTGAAAGATACACCGCTAGAAAATCCGGATGGAATTCTATGGGTGTACGGTTCTTGTTTCAAGCTTCCTAATGGAGATACAGTTTCAGCCTATGCTGTTACTACTTTACATACAGTCGTGGAAACAGCACGTATCAGACACAATTCAGCTCAAGCAGCAGAACTGATAGCTTTGACGAGAGCATGTGTGTTGTCAAAAGGAAAAAGAGTGAATGTGTACACTGACAGTCAATACGCTTTTGTTGTGGCGTTCAATTTTGGGCGTCTTTGGAAAGAGAGGGGATTCCTTACTTCACATGGCACTAAATTACAACATGGTCAATTGGTGACTGATCTTCTTGAGTCACTTTCTTTACCTGCTCAAATAGCAATTGTGAAGTGTAGTGCACACAAAAAGATTACAGATGATGTTGGTTGAGGAAATGCATTTGCAGATGAAGTTGCGAAAAAGACAGCGAGAGATGCTACAAATCGAATGATTGTTGCGGGTCCTGCGAATTGGGTTAGAGAGAGAGGAATGTATGAGGATACAGTAGAAAGTGTAAGGTCGATTCAGAAAGAGGCTACAGAGAAAGAATTGAGCAAGTGGAAAGAAAGTACAGGAATGTTGGATGAGATGGGATGTTGGGTGGAATTGTCTGAGCACCAACGTTGGCTGTTATCAGACGCTTATGTGCTACCAGTAGTCACTATGGCGCATGGTCCAGCCCACTTAAGTGCGAAAGGTATATGCAAGCTTCTGGCTCCAGTGTGGCAGAATGAAGGAATTCCAAAGTGTGCAGACAATGTAGTGAAACATTGTATTGTTTGTTTGATGTACACTCCGGGAAAGGGAACCCCAACTCCGGCAGGTCACTTTGCTCATCCGACATATCCTTTTGAGGTGTTGCAGATTGATTACATTCATATGGAACAATGCAACAACCTCAAATATGTTCTGGTGGTAGTATGCGCCTTTTCTAGGTGGATAGAAGCATACCCTCTAAAAGACAATACAGCCTTATCTACAGCTAAAGCTCTACTAAAAGAATTTTTCCCCAGTTTTGGTTTGCCGCGCATTGTCTGGAGTGACAATGGGAGCGAATTTGTGGGCCAAGTCATGTAAAAAGTTTGTGCGGGTCTTGGTATCAAGCAAAAGTTCCATGCGGCAAATCATCCACAGTCAGTGGGTTTAGTGGAATGCTACAATGGAACTTTAAAGCTCAGACTAGCGAAAGTACAGGCTAGTACAGGACTTAATTGGCCCGATGCTTTACCATTAGCTCTTCTATCCACCAGAACAGCAGTACACTCTTGTTTGGGACTTAGCCCTTACGAAGTGGTTTTCGGATGCCCAGCTAATGTATGGGAAGTCCCTCGCCCTAAGAAATACTCAGACTTACCATATCCAATGTTAATTGATTACTTGCATGACCTTACGACTAAATTGCGTGTTCTCCATCAACAGGTTCAGAGTGCTTTGCCGGAGGTTTCCACAGACCAGGTCATTCCATCCGGCCAGGTGACTGGGTCTGCACAAAGAACTTCCAAAGGACGAAAAATTTGGAACCCAGGTGGAGAGAGCCCCGAATGGTGTTGCTCACCACGAGAACAGCAGTGAAAGTCGAAGGAAATAAAAATTGGATTCACGGTGTGCATTGTTAGAAAGTGCCTTTGCCTCTTCCGTTCGATCAGTGGGTACATAAGGGCATTAGAGACTTTGAGAGCGAAAAGGTTCCACGATTTGTACCTTTTAGTGATGCACGCCTGAATGGAACATTGTCTGAGAAAGAGGACGATGACATTCTTCAGGAAGCAATACCACCACATCGTCGCTTGAATACGACCAATCCGCGAACATTGTTCCGAGACCAAACTGTACCTGATAAAGAACACTATAACCTAAGACCTAGACTAAAGAACACTTAAGATTTCTCTCTCCTATGTAGTATTCTATCCCGGTTGCAGGGTCACGGTAGGAGTCTTGATTGCGACCTGAGTAGTGGCAATAGACCTGCAGGACTTGCAGTGTCATAGGACGGCAGACAATCGTGATTAAGTGATTGAGGAAGATTGCCGTGAGCATCCACTAAGAAAGATGGAGACTACATTAGGCAAAAGAGAAAGTAAAGATAAAATGAATCATTGTAAAGAAATGTATAATCGTTGTGGTATTGCTTTATGTATTATTATATTATTGTGTATTCTTTTGGCATGTATAAATTGGATTGTTATTGCTCTGCAGCAAAAAGTTGTCTCTCCTTCTACCTCTTCGTCTTCTTCTACTGTCTCTCCACTTCTATTTCATACACTTCCTCAACATGAACTCATTAGAAGAACCGAATATTACAACTATTCATTTGTCCAGTTATTACATCAACATCAATTAGTGATAAATACAACAAACTGTTGGGTGTGTGGACTTATGCCACATACCGTAGAAAAAGGAATGCCATATTTAGTTCTTCCGTTCTCCTTTGAAGGTTCTGCTTGGGCTTATTTTGTTATCTTCTCTAATGCCTATCAAAGCAAATTCAGATGATCCGTTAGTTCATATATTGGTGATCCAGATTTTAGTCATAGTTCATTGATAAAGGGAATGGTAGCTATGGCTAAAATCATGGAAAATAGTAAGATCTCCATTGAAGAAAGAAAAGCGTACACTAACTGGAACGTTACCCATTATGTCACTAGCCTTAGTGATAAAGTTAAAAAAGGAAAATCTTCACCGATTTGGACTATACCACATCAGGGCAATTTCTGTCTACAGATAAATGGTCAGTCTGCTGACACCATACAAAGAAATAGCTGTTCCCACACATACGTTTACTCCTCTCAGAATTCACTGCCTCTAGTACCACTCAGGGTACACATTTCATCTGTTATAATAGGGCTTACACGTGGTTGCCAACTGGTTTTTCTGGTACCTGCTATATAGCTTTCCTTCTTCCCCCTACATACACCGCTTCTGCAAATCATCATCGAAACAGATATGGCAGCGGGATTATTAATTCCAAGGACACAGCAGGACAAGAGGGAGGAGATTTCCTCAAAGGATTTCTTTCTTTTTGGGGTCCAATGGCCAACAGCAGAAATATAAGGCAACTGGTTTGTGTCATAGAAACCACCATAGACATCACTGTAGGAGCCTTAAGTAATATCACGGCAGAACTACAGGCAGATCGTCATATGACTTTACAAAATCGAGTTGCCTTAGACTTTGTTCTTTCAGATCGTGGTGGAGTGTGTAAATTGATCGGGTCAAGTTGCTGTATTTTCATACCTAATGACGCTCCGACAGTATACCAAGCTATCTCTAAATTACATATAATCTCTGAGTCGATTCATCAGGACGAAGGAGATTGGTCATTATTGGAGTGGTTTTGGGGACTACTGTCCAAATGGGGTTGAAAGGTATTGACATTCCTTGGAGTAGTTTTAGCCATCGTATTCTCTTGTTGCCTTTGTATGCACTGTGGCCCCGCCTTTGTGCTACTATGTGCATCCCTAAACCCAAGTCACAAAGAGCAGAGAATATCAGAATGATGCTACAGCAACAGCTCGATGACCTCATGGCCATCGACATTGACTCAGATTAATGTGAGTCTGAGTATCTTGCCTGAGTTCTGGCAAAAGGAGGGTCTGAGGAACTTCGATTTTCGATCGTGATCGTATCGACCCGCCATTTTGTGCCCCGCCGCCATTTTGTGTTGCCCTCACTCAGGCAGCATGACAATCGAAGTCTTTTTCTGCTTTTCCTGCAATAGTGTGTCAAAATAACCTTGTGCCTCTGTTTACAAAAGCTGGTGTTAGAGACTGGCCGAGTACACTAATCCCTGTCTGGTTTTCCTAATCCCTGTCTCAACTATCTGTTGGTTCACACTATTCTCTTCTGATTTTAGCTTATCGCCTGGCCTTCGTTGTCCTCTGCTCGTATTCTCTTGTTTCACAACTATCCTCCAAAACACACAAACGTATCTCATCACCTGCAAGACAGCTACAAGTCAGTTAATGAATTAGCTCGTGGGGTGGGGTAACAAACACAGTTAGAGGAGAGGCTTCTTCGAGTTACTCGATACTTTATTTTCAAACCTTTCCTATTGGTTCTGTTCTGTTTTCCAACTTTTCTTATTGGCTCCTTTTATATGTTTTAGGTGTGTTCTTAGTTAATGTATATGTCACCTATGTACTATATAAAATTGTGCGCCACGGAGTTAAGTGGCAGTCTCCTGAGAACATACCGTGTGTACTTCTAGGACAACTGTACTAGCTGCAGCTAATAAATCTGATCTTTTACGCCGACAGAGGGTCCCCGTGTCTCTGTGTAGCTAAGCAGGAGAACCCAGGAGATTAAGGCGTACCCTGCGCCGCCAGGTCCAAAAGGTTCTGGTTCTTCAGGCCAATATACGCTACGCCATGCTGTACCCCGCCCATCTGCGTTTTCAACATGATGGGAAAACCTACATTTTTGATTCACCCCTTGATACAGCAGATTTTCCGAAAAGCCACAAATTGCACTCTAACTCTCTGCCTGAGAAGTAGCTCACTGACTCTGGTGGGGTCGTCCTCGGCCCATGGAAAATAATTACTACATACTGATGTTCTGCTATGACCTCTCTGTTGCATATTTCACCATACCAAAAGCACTTTCCCTATATTTTCTACAGGTTCATTCCTTCGAATATTGGCTGCTTTTCTTTTACTGGTACAGCTAACAACTTTAATATTGCGGCCTTTCTTAAGCATTGCCTGTCCCCCAGGGGATCCCCTCGGTTTCTGTTGGTCTGGGAAAATCGGATTCACCAGATACAAATTAGGTGGTTATCTGATATGGGTTATGGTTTTGACGGTGTTATTAGTGTCAAAATGTATGATTGCTATATACAGAGTGCTCAACGTATCGTTATTTTGCTGGTTACAGAGGGATGTGCTGATGTCTCTTCCCTTGTTTTCATATTCGAGTAATGACACAGGTGGATGGAGGGCTTGAGGCCCTGAGGCCCTGAAACGGACATATATGTCCTGGAATGTGAGGGGGTTGGCAAACCCCGTAACAGTCGTCAAGTCCTTAGTTATCTTACCCGACATGTGGTAAAAATTGCCTTTTTGCAAGAGACACACTATGCTTCCATGTATGAGAATCGCTTTGCTTCCAACTGGGGATAAAATAGTTTTTCGCTAGCTATAGCATTTACTCTAGGGGGATGTGTATTCTGATCCATAGGTTGGTTCCCTTTAAAGAGCACAGGGTAGCTGTGGGCCCAGAGGGTCGTTATCTTATGATTGCTGGAAATCTGGGGGCGCAGCAAATAGTACTAACCAATGTTTATGCCCCTAATGTAGATATGCCTGATTTATTTACCAGTATCTCTGCACATATGTCCAACCTACACATTGACTGTAGAGTGGGGGGGGGTGTGATTTTAATTTAACATTACAACCCACGCTGGATACCGCGGACTCTGGCCACACTACCAAACCGCATACCCTGAAATCACTCCAGGCTCTGCTACAGACTCATCTATTGACAGATGCGTGGCGCCTTTGAAATACTTCTGATAGAGGCTTTTCCTTTTTATCTGCAGCGCATGACACATGGTCCCGCATAGACCATTGGTACCTGTTCCCAGACATTCTCATGCACGCACTTGAATTAGACTACCTAGCATGTACTTTGTCAGACCATTCTCCCGTCCTTCTGTCCCTTGGATTTCCAAGTCTAGCGCAGCCGTCTCAACCCTGGCGTGACCCATCGCAGGCTCTGCTTGACATAGTTTTTAATAGCGAAATCAGAGATGCCATTGTGGAATATTTTCTGATAAATTTGGGCTCAGTATCTTGTTATACCATTGTATGGGAAGCCTTTAAGGTGTAAGTCACTTCAGGCCGGAGCTTTGCCTTCCATGATGCGCAAGGCTGTCATCTCTCTGCTTCTTAAACCTGGCAAACCACCTGACAGGTGCCCTTCTATTCCTCCTTCGTCTCTCCTTAACATGGACTATAAGATTTTAGCCAAGGTACTTGTAACCTGCACCTCTTTTTTGTTAAATAAGATTATATCTCCCTTCCAATCGGGGTTTGTCCCGAATAGGTCCACATCTGTCAATCTTCGGACGGTGTTCGTGGTACTCAATCAAATTGAGCCAACCCTCTCTGCTGCTGCAATCTTGTTGGACAGCGAGAATGCTTTTGACTCTTTAAAGTGACCTTTTCTTCACGCCGCTCTGACTAAATTGGGCATTCCCCCTGGTTTCCGTGATCTTATATGCCTGCTCTACACCAACCCGGTGGCCAAGCTTCGGAGGAATAGGGGACTCACCAATCAATTGGCACTATCGCTGGGTACCTGGCAGGGATGCCCACTCTCACCGTTGTTATTCATTACTGCTATGGACCCCCTTGTACGCCACCTTCAAGAACGACATCTCCACCGGAGACTTCAGTTTCATCGAGGCACCCTGCTGGCCTCACTCTACGTGGAAGATGTTCTACTCTTTGTTAAGGAACCCAACACCAATCTCCCCCCGCTCTTGAGAGAGGTAGTCAGGTTCGGTCTATTTTCTGGCCTGATCGTGAACTGGTCCAAATCGGAGATATTCCCCTTGACGGATGTCACTTTTCACACACAATTGGACTTTCCCCTGCACTGGTGTGACGATTCTCCCCGCTATCTGGGTATCCTTCTGCACCGTACCCCCACAGAAGTTATTCACCTTAACTATGGTCCTGCTATCAGAGGACTGTCAACCCAAATTGACAGATGGATCAAACCTCCGCTATCTATGGCCGGCAGAATTGCTGTTATTAAAATGGTAGCGATGCCTTGCTTTTTATGCCTTTCTCTTAATATTCCTATTCTGCTCTCGACCAATTTTTTTGATGTTTTACGAAGCATGCTTATTCATTTAATATGGGCAGGTGGTCAGGCACGTATTGGCTGACAGACGTTGATAATGCCTTTCCAGCACAGGGGGTTTGGGGTTCCATACCTTTATCTCTATTACTTAATTGTGCAGGCACAATATGCCTACTTGTGGTATCACCCAGATACCAGGCTTCAATACTTGAAGCCTGAGTATTCACAGATCTGACCAGGCTTCCTGTCGACTATCCTCCCACGGGGAAGACCGTGTGTACCCTCCGATATACATATGCTACACACCACATACTGAGCCTGGGAAAAATTGTGCCGATATGTCAACGCGGAACATCTTTATTCTCCGCATTTATCACTGCACGACAATCCATGGATCCCTCCTACTCTTGAGACTTTGACTAAACAAACACTGTCCCAATGTGCATTGCACACTATTGGAGATCTTTTTCATGAGGCCAAACTGCGACTGGTACTGGCCCTGGCGGAGGGTCACACCGTGTCCCCGATGGACAGATTTCTCTTGCACAGAACATAGATGTCCACTCTGCGGCGATGGGCCCCTCGAGTTCGGAACCCAAAGATCTCCCCCTACTCTCTCTTATTATCACATCGCCAGACAATTCACACTTAGTTTCCCGGCTGTATCACCTAGTTCAGACACTTCATCCCCCAGTAGGGGTGAACAATCGGGCGGCATGGGTGTGGGACGTGGGACAAACATTGACAGACAAAATTTGGCTTTTCTGCTGTGAGCAAACCCAACTTGTTTCCAACAACTATAGACATGAGCTTCTCCGCTTTGAATATCTATGCAGGGCATACGTCACATCAGCCCTACTTACTAAAATAGACCCTTCCCGACCCTATAACTTCCCGCGATGCACAGCAGAGAATGCCGACTTTATACATATGACATGGCATTGTCTGCGGATTCAGGGGTTTTGGGCAGAGGTTTTTAGCTATCTCACCTCCATGACTGAGTTGGATTTTGTCCCCTCTCCGCTTCTGACATTGATATATTACATTCAGCCTCTTGGTACTAGGATATGGCGTTTTACCGCTTTTGCCCTACTCCTCGCAAAATGACAAATATCCAAGAACTGGGGCACCTCAGTGGCCCCATCAATCAAAGCCTGGCTACGAGACTTAATTTACTGTGATTCGACCAGTGATACTCACGCCACACTGCTGCCCCTCTCTTCCAGACACAAGAATATACGACAACCCCTTTGTTCTTATCTCCTTCTCCATCTCGAGGACAATGATGGTTAACAGTTCACCCCCTGTTCTACAAGGGCCCCACTACTGCGTTGAGAAATTGGGAGTATTGTGACTGTCTATTATTGTAGATGTTGCCGCATGTGTATTAATCTTGCTTCCCCCCATGACTTGTTTATATCTTCACTATGTTTTTCTTCACACTATCCCGGAGGGTATCAACTAGTGAATCACTCATTCCATGTCTTCTCTTTGTTTCCCTTTTGATACAGATATGCACCCCTGAATGGTTCTATTAAGTTGACTGTATGCTGCACTTCTTTGTTTGTATGTTTAGTTTTGATTTGTCATGAACTGCCTCTTTCATTGTGGAACACCGGCACCCGGTAGGGCTACAAGAGAGTGTTAAAATAGCAGCGTTTTTCTTTGTTGACGAAAATGCAATGAAAAAAAAGAAAAAGTATATTGACTCCATTTATAAGGCCCACATGGAATTCAGGAGTTTTGCGTGGTTTTATTATGATGAAGAGTTTCGGGCACAAATGGTCCTTATTTCTGAAAAACCTTGGGGGGAAGTGGACAACGAATTAAGGGTACAATAGATGTATCCACAAAGACCTCCACCCACCATGCATACAGCAAGCGGTTTGGCTGTTCCTCAATGGCCTTTTCTTAGCAGGGCCACCTTGGGGCTATTGTCCACGAAACCCATGTAGGTGCAAACACAAATGTTCAAAATGTGAAAGAAAACATGCAATCCTGCAATGTTTTGGTGACCATACAAACTTTGGAGGGAGTGGGCAAAGCAGGGGTAGAGGTGGATCCTTTCAACCTGGTTACAAAGTCTTTTACTCCAATTAATTTTGAAGAGTCACTGGTTTAAATTTTACCCTTACAGGGAGGATGCAACAAGGTTTTAAAGAAGGGTTTCGACTTGGTCATCAAGATCCGAGGGCATGCAGATTTGCTGACATTCTAAATCAACCAAAGTGCATCCTTATATTGTGAGTAAGAAATTGTGCAAAGAAGTGGCAGAAGGAAGAATGGCATGTCCTTTTAATTACTGGCCTTTTCCTGCCTTAATAATCTCACCGCTAGGGGTAATACCTAAAAAAGCAGGAGGAGAGTTTCGCATGATTCATCATCTTTCATTGTCCTATGGCACGCCAGTGAATGACTTTATAGCAAGAGATGATACTGCTAACAAAACTATCACCTTTACATTGACAATAACATGGTTGTGGATGTGGTTAATGGACAAAAAGCCAAAGAGAAACATCTGTTGAAGCTGTTGCAGAGATTTATGCTAGATGATTGATGTACAATAATGTTTTCGGAGCCAAGCATATTCCAGGTGCAAATAATAACATCACAGATGTATTATCTTGTTTGCAGTGGCAGAGTTTCCGTGGTTTGGTGCCCGGAGCAGAGGTGCAGAAAATACAGGTGCCAAAGAGGTATGAGAGCTTGCGGACTGAGAATGGTGGAGTTGGTTGAAAAATTCCATAGCTGTGAGTACTAGGTCAGCTTATAGAAGAGCTTAGGAAGAATTTCTGGGGATGGGTGCATTCGTAGGTTACACAATGAACAAGGTTTATGGCTGCACAGAGAGGATGTACTTTGTTTCATTATGTATAATATTGAGAAAAGATTTCAGCCACCACAATTGCTGGTATATTAGCCAGCTTAAGTTTGTATGGTACATTTTTCTGGGGCTATGAGCATTCAGCTGGTGAGATGGGGAGGCGCATGTTACAAGGTTGGGCTAAACGAAAAAAGAGAGGTCAGTTTATTAGGGATCCTGTTTCAATAAAAAACTTGCCTTGTATGGTTAGGATCCTTCCTTTTATATTTTTCTCTGTTTTTGAACTGTTGCTATTTAGGTTATGAATGAATGAATGAATGAATGAATATAAAATTTGTAGAGCGCACTTAGCCCAAGGGTGTCAAGGCGCTGTATACAGAAACTGGGGGTGCAGACAAAAAGACATGTGTTGGTTATTTTTTAGGGCATTTACGATATCAGAATTGTTAGGAAGGGGCCATTCAGGCGGGCTGAAGGTTAACGATGTGGCTGCTTCAGATGAAACTATCCAGATATTTTTAAAATGCTCTAAGACAGATCATACAGAAAGTAACTCTTAATAAAAATAAGTGGCATACTATGCCCAGTGGTGGCCTGGCAAGATTTACGGGCAGCTTGGGGAGCAAAATCAGGACAATACATAGCTTATAGCTTCACAAGTGCTTGGAGTGATGAGGAAGGTTCTTTGTCACACTGGAGAAAATCCTTTTTGCTTTGATACTGATTCTTCCTGAATTGGTGCTACTTGTGAAGCAGCAAGATTAGGTTTTTCCCTCATTGATGTCAAAAAATTAGGTTGATAGTCCTCAGATTGCTGCTTGCGATACATTAGGAACATTGAAGATACATAGCCTTTATGTATTTGTTAATTCCTGTTTCTTTTTCAGGTTGCTTAGCGGGTCCTGCAGCGGCGTTCTTTTCTATTTGGATAAATGAACACTCTTTTATTAAATTAGCAGCGAAGCAAGCGGAAAAGCGATCTTTTCGAACAAATTTGGGATTCCGTAGTGATGAGATCAAGACTGATTGGGGGGGAACGGCTTTTGCCATGTTTGTCAAATTTGGTTTCAGTTAGAATGTGCCCAGATGTTTTGCTTTTACATGTGGGTGAAAATGACTTGGTTCAGTTATCAGGTCTGAGTTTGATCAAAGAGAAGAAGAAAGATTTAGAAATTGTGCCTAAATCCTGTGCTGGGACAAAGATAATATTGACTGCGTTGGTCCCCAGGAGAGTCTGGCGTAGTGCTGACAAATTAACTGTAGTTGAAAGGGGTGGGGCGCTAGCGAGCCTGGAGCAAGATGGCTGCACTGTAGTGCAGCTCTGCTGGTCGAGCTGATTATCTGTCTATAATCCTTGCATTTCGACGGCATCCGTGGCCACAGATGACTGTCGCCTGGCTATAACTGGCTCCTAACTGCACGGAGCAAAAGATTGAACCGCTCCGCTGTCTCCGTCCCCAGGAATCGGAGTTTGAGCTGGCGACTCGTGCAGGGAAGAAAATGGCGGCTGCGCGAGGGCTCGGCTAACGGCCCGCCTGAAGATAGTCCTGCGCTGCCCAGCGGTGGAGGTTGCGCTGCAGTGCTTGATTGCTGGTGGCTCCCCCCGGACTGCGCGGTGCTGGTCGCGTCATACCCTGTGGTGACAGGCGACCCCGGTGGCATCCCTCCTGAGGCCGAGTGCGGAGGCTGTCTGGCTGCTGCTGTGGTAGGGAGCCGCCGCGGGACACCTGCATCAGGCGGCGCGGCGGAGCTCTTACCTGGTCTCCGGCGTTGAGCCTCTGACTGGCCCGGCGGCACACTGAAGGCGGATGGTTGCGGGGGACTGCACGGATACCTGGACCCTGCGGGCTGGAGCTTCCTCTCCTCGTCATCTCCGGTGCGGCCTGGGTCGGCCAGTGGGGCCTGCGGTGCGGTCCGATCCCGGCGGCGGATCTGGGCGAGACAGCTGGTGAGTGAGCGCTTGCTGGGGCGCCAGGAGAGATCTGCACCCGCGACGGCCTGAGGGGGTCCCCTGGATATTCTTGCGGCCTGGTGGGGATCCTGAAGTGCATCTGGCCGGCGAGAGGGGAACGTACTGGGCGCAGCGGCGGACGCACTAACATCGTGGGGGTGTGTGGACCCCAGTGTGGTTGATGGACTGTAGCTAATCCCTGGACGGACTGGAAGATCACTGGATTGGGGCTGCGGGGGCTGGGACATTATTGCACCCTGTACAGCCTGCCTTCCTGTGGGGTGCTGGCCTGCTCTGATACTGGTGTGTGACCTTGCCATAGTGAATAGCGCGGCTGCTGGTACTGCTTTAGGCGGCAAACCTCCTTATTTGGTTGGGGAGCGCTGCGGGTATGGGTCGCACGGATAAGCAGCAGAGTAAGCTTCAGTTTGAAGCTAAAACGAGCGCTAAAACTCCTGCACCTGCCGCCCCTAGCTCGGAATCGGAGCTGGAACAGGGCCCGACCACGCGGCTGGAGCAAATGATGCTCACAATGCAGCAAAGCCTCCAAACCATAGATGCGAAAATTGATGGGTTAAATCTTCGCATGGACAGTATGGCCTCGAGACTAGATAAACATGGTGCGCAGATTGTGGAGGCAGAAACCCGCATTTCAGCGGCGGAGGATCGGATGGAGGTGGTGGGTACCTCATGTGCCGCTATGGAGAAAGTGCTTGCAGTTATAAAGGCCAGAAGTGAGGACATTGAAGCTCGTTCCCGAAAAAACAACCTGCGCATTCTTGGGGTGGCCGAAACTACCAACACTGGTCCAATGGAATTGTATGTGGAGTTGTTGCTCACAACACTGCTGGGTGCTGAAGAAAATTTTTCCAAGGTGTTTATTGTAGAGCGCGCTCACCGCTCCCTGGCTCCCAGACCCGTCCCAGGCACCCAGCCACGACCGATAATTGCCAGAATCCTCAACTATAGAGATAGGGATGTGGCTCTCTGCCTGGCCTGGGAAAAGGGAAAACTCGAGTACCAGGGAATGAAAATAGAGCTATTCCCGGACTTCACTGTAGTGGTGCAGCAGGCTCGCCGTGAGTTTCAAACTGTGAAAAAAAAGCTGCAATCCCTTCAAATACCCTATGCCATGCTGTACCCGGCCCGCCTGCGAATACAGCACGATGGAAAGGCGAGCATATTTACGACCCCAAAAGAGGCAATGCAGTACGCCCGTCGATTGGAGCAGCAGGAGTCAGCCGGCAGGAAAAATGGTCATTCAGATGCAGATGACTGAATGTGGAGCGCTAGGTCTTCTGGGACACTTATTGCCGATCTGGCTGGTGCTCTTGTGGCTCCTTACTGTATGTTTAAGCTGCTGAAATGTTTCCCCTATATTTGAGTTGTGATTGGCAGCTACTGCCCTGAGGTACAGGCGGGGGGTGCGTTTAAAAGGCTCTTCTACACCTACTGATATTGCCAGGTGGCTAAGGCTATGTTATGCTTTTTTTTCTTTTTTGGGTGCAATGCACGAGGTGGCAGTCGCTCCCTTCTTCTAGCTCGATCCACCCCGCCTAAGCGGGGGGCCAGGAGCCTCAAGTGACCCCTGACATGGGCATTCCCCGCAAAGTTTTGGGTATTTGTTGGTGCCAGGCTGGCGCCATTGTTGGGATGCGGATTTTATCTGATCTCTGTCCATTGTGTGTTAAGAGACGGAGACTGTCCCTTTTTTGTTTGGTTCGTACAAGGGAATGTGTGCAGCAGCAGTTGCTGACTGCAGTGGGGGGATGGGGTGGTTGGGGATCTATGACTCAATATGTTGACTTGGTGCAGATGCTCAGTATACATGCTATGTGGTGCTGCGGCTGCTGCCCAGTTGCTTTTCCATGTCCCGCAATACACTGCTATGGTAGCTAACTACAGGTCCACCCTTAATTGGCTGAGCTGGAATGTCAGGGGGCTTAACAATGCTAGAAAGGTGCGGCAGGTGCTCGCCTATTTGGACAGGCATAATGTGCAGGTCGCACTGCTGCAGGAGACGCATCCCACGCAGCAGTCCTCCTTGAAGGTTGCTGCTGGGTGGGCGGGGGTGCGGCTGGCTGCGTCCTACTCCTCGTATGCTCGGGGGGTCATGATTAAGGGTGGGCGTAGTGGGCGTAGTGGGGCTACGTGAAGCAGCACGTAGTGCGCCCAAATCTACGCACACTACGTGCTTCGCGTAGCCCCACTACGCGCCACCCGCCTCCCGCCCGCCCTCCTTTTAAATCAAACCCCCGGATTTACAATAAATACTAAATTAAAGAAACTTACCTGAAACGCGGCGTCTCCGGGGCTCCCTCTTCCATTTTAAACTTCTTCTGACAAATGCGCATGCGCGGAAGCCCGCGCATGCGCATTTCTTGAGAGAAATGCGCATGCGCGGGCATCCGCGCATGCGCATTAGTCAGAAGAAGTTTGAAATGGAAGAGGGAGCCCCGGAGACGCCGCGTTTCAGGTAAGTTTCTTTAATTTAGTATTTATTGTAAATCCGGGGGTTTGATTTAAAAGGAGGGCGGGCGGGAGGCGGGTGGCAGCAGCAGGCAGCTACGCTTCGCCCTGGGTGTGCGTAGCGCTAGCCTGCTTCGCCTACTTCAAAAACTGCGAAGCAGGCAGCGCTACGTACACTACGTGGGCGAAGAGTAGTGTCTCGCCCAGGGTTAGTCATGATACTGATCAAGAAAAATGTTCGCCTATTCAGGTGGATGCGGATGCGGAAGGCCGGTACATTATAGCTCAGGGCACACTCTATAATACCCCGTTAACTATTGTTAATGTATACGGTCCAAATACGGATGAACCGGGTTTCTTTGACATCATTTGGGGTAAACTTTCCAACATCTCCTTTGGGACCATTATCTGTGGTGGGGACTTTAATGCGGTGCTTGACCCTGCGCTGGATAGAAAAGCAGCGGCGGTCTACCCCTCTCGCAGGGCCCCGGGTGCAATACGGGAGGGGATGAGGTCATTGGGGTTGGTTGATGTCTGGCGGCAGCGGCACCCACAAGCCATGGAAGGAACATGTCACTTGTATGCACGACAGGCTTGGTCCTGTATTGATTACTGGCTGGGGACACCGGATGTTTGTAGTTGGGTAGTACAGATCAGGCATTTACCTAGAACACTGTCTGATCATTCCCCAGTGGCGCTGGATATGGAAATGCCCTCTCGGATCCCGCCTCCCTTCCGGTGGCGCTTGCAGTCCTCCTCTCTGCTGGACCCGGTGTTCACGGAGGGGGTTCGAAAGGCTATAACAGACTACTTCGCAGTGAATGCAGGGTCAGTTACAATGATGGGGACACTGTGGGAAGCCTTTAAGGTGACAGTTTGTGGGGAATGTATCGGTCTGCAGGCTGGAGTCTTGAAGTCTCTCCGTCGCACCATGGGGATGCTGGAGAGGGAACTGGGTGATCTGGAACATTCCTATAGTGACAGGCCTAGCCCGGCCGTCCTGGCGCAAATAAAAGAAAAATATTTAGCATATAACGACACTGCAGATCAAGAGGTTAGGCATCTCTCCCGGCGAAGTAGGGCGTGTTATTATGGCGAAGGTGGCCGACCGGGGAGGGCACTGGCTTCCCGTATCCTTGATCCGCATCGCAGGGCGCATGTAGTGCAGGAGATTAGGGCAGGCGGGGAGGTCCGGCATGATGCTGACGGTATTCTGCGGGCGTTCACTGAGTATTACACTGCAATGTATGATCGCCGGCCTACGGCTGGCCCAGAGGAACTCGAGCAATATCTAGATGACATCGTGCTGGTGTGGCTGTCGCGCAGACAGCAGGAGTTTTTGATGCACCGCCTAACGCTAGGTGAAATACAAGATGCTATAAAAGCGCTACCGGGTGGTAAGGCGGCAGGAACTGATGGGTTGCCAGCTGAATTTTATAAAGAATACGCTGACCAGTTGGCACCGTACCTGTTGCAGCTTTATGAGGAGGCGTACGAGACCCGATGTTTGCCGCTGACCCTTCGGGAGGCGCTGGTGGTCGCCCTTTTGAAACCTGACAAGCCGCCTGAGCAATGTGATTCGTACCGCCCATTGTCCCTAATAACTACTGATGTAAAAATTCTGGCAAAGGTATTAGCCACGAGGCTCCAACTCTTGCTTCCGGATATGGTGCTCCCGGACCAGTCGGGATTTATTCCTGCTCGCTCCACGTCCCATAACCTACGCACCATATTCGCGGTTATGCGTGTATTGAAGCCCACGCTTCCGGCAGTGGCAGTGCTACTTGACGCTACAAAAGCGTTCGATTCTATAGCATGGTCCTATATGCTTACAGTCCTTCATCGTATGGGTGTCCCATTTGTGTTCACAAATTGGATTTGGTTGCTGTATACTAAGCCGGAGACCGGGGTTCGAATTAATGGTCACCTTTCTGACAAATTTGCGATTCACCGGGGTACCCGGCGGGGCTGTCCGCTGTCGCCCCTGCTGTTTGCGCTGGTACTGGAGCCCCTGGCTTGTATAATACGGCAGAGGCACGCTGCGTCGGCGTTGCGGTTTTTACAGCGGCCGCTTGCTGTTTCCATGAATGCGGATGACATGGTACTGTATGTGCGCAAGCCGGAGCAATATCTAGCGCAGATTATCCGTGAATATATTTGATTTGAGCGCTTCTCAGGGCTGGGAATCAATTGGTCCAAGTCCACTATACTATCTCTCACCGATGGTACCCGGCCTTTTGATATGGAATACCCGTTGGTGTGGGGGATGGAGGCAGTTAAATATTTAGGAATCTGGCTTCATAGGGATGCGCAGACGGTCATTTAGGCAAATTTTGGCACGGCGGTGGCCAGACTGGAGGAACAGTGGCTCGCTGGATCAAATTGCCGTTCTCCTTCGCGGATCGAATCGCCCTGATAAAAAATGATAGTGCTTCTGCGCTTTCTATATTATTTTTGCAATGTTCCGGTACGTCTTAGCAAGTCTTTTTTTGGCACTCTGCGCTCCCTCCTGATCACACTGGCGTGGGGAGGGAAGAAGTCCCGCCTTCGCTGGGAAACGATTACATTACCATATGCCCAGGGTGGATTTGCGGCGCCGGATTACTATCTCTATTACCTCTGTGCTCAGGCGCAGTACGCCTATTACTGGCAGCATGACCCTGCATTCATCCCACATGTGGCCGTGGAGGCGGGTGCGGTCCATCCTCTGCCCCTCAAAGCGATGATTGTAAACACGTATATGGTATATGAGAAGGGGGAATTTGACACAGTGCAGACTACTGCGGGCGCCTGGCGGACTCTGGGGCAGCGTTCGAGTAGATTACCGCTCTATGCTCCAAACATGCCGTTGCTTCATCACTCGGATCTCTCGGTGACTCAGGAGACGGGTACGCTGCGAACACTGGCGGAAATGGGACTCGGCACTATGGCGGACGTGTTCCCTGGAGGTCAGTTTATAACCCCAGCGGTCCTGGCGGCCCGTGGCGAAGTCTTGGCCATGCTGCGCTTTGTATATGCTAGGCTGCGGTCTGTCATGCGTGCTTTTAATCCGCACTTTCCCTCTGAGCCGCCGACTCTTCAGGCACTTCAGCTTCTTTACACGACCACCTCTAGAGCTCGGCTGGTGACCAGGCTATATAAGGCGTCCCAGAGTGATGGGATCTTAGTGGGAACACCGGCCCTGGACAATTGGAATATGGCACTCCCGGAGCCCCTCACGGAGAATGAGTGGCTGGATAGCTGCAACTTGACGGGCCGCTTGTCGCCGAATGGCAATCTGCGCTTGGTGCACTTCAAGTATCTGCATCAGATGTACTATACACCGGCGCAATTGTGTAAATTTGGGCTCCGTCAGTCTGATGCCTGTAAGCAATGTGGTGCGTTTGGGGCTGGATTTTATCATCTGGCGTGAGAATGTCCGAAAATAATTGCTTATTGGGGCGAAGTGGTGAGAGTGCTTGGTCTGATGATTGAGGAGCCGCTGGACTGCTATCCACGGCTGTGCCTACTGGGAGTGGGGACTAAGGTGCGCCCTTCTAATAAAAAGCTCGTTTCCATTGCACTGCTCATGGCGAAACGCAGAATTTCTCTCTGTTGGGAGAGCCGCCTGGCTCCTAATGCAAGCGTGTGGCTGCGTGACTTAACGTATTGCCGAGATCAGCTTACCTGCTATGCGGAGGAGCTGCCAATGGCCTCAAGGCCAAGAGACATCTGGGGGCCACTCACGTCGGCACCTGCTGTCGCTTAATAGTAACTAATGAATGGATTGGGGTTGGTGTGCTGCCCTGCTCATTGTTAAATCTGTGGGTTGTTGCCTGTCTTTTGGGCCCTGTCATTCCGGGACTGCTTGGAACTATGTTATTGCGGCAATGTGAGTTCGCTGTACCACTGTTACTTGCGTCATTCATTGTACAGAAGTCTTGAATCTGCCAGTTTGCATTACTTTGTATTGTATCTGAAATGCTCGAATAAAATTTTAATAAAAAAAATAAAAAAAATAAAAAACTGTAGTTGAAAGGGCTTGATGTAAAGTTAGTAGAGAAATGCATCGTTTTTGCAGCATAAATAGTTTAGTTTCCTTAGAACATACTGACATAAAGAAAGAAGATTTTCAGTTTTTTAGACAGGATGGAGTTCACCTGTCATTCATAGCTAATGAGCTGTATTTACTTAACATTAGGGAAAAGTTAGCTTTAATCTTTGCCATTCAAAAGTGGTTTTAGCAGTTTATCCTGTTTACGCTGTTATGGCGACAGACTGTTTTTACTCTAGCACCGGTGTATTCAGAGCTAGCTGTTTGGATGACAAATTTAAGGGGCGGAGGCCGCCTGACAGGCTGTCGGGCATTCCTGACAGAGGCATTACAATGTGACCACAGCAGTCGTAATGCCTATATTTTGCATTGTGGTGGGTGCTGCTGGCTGCTGCTGGCAAAAATGGGATTCATTACATATCCCTGCACTACATGGCAGTCACCATGCGGTGCTTGCCACATGGTGCAGGTATATGTAGGGACAACCCACAGCATGGGGCAAGGGGGAAAGGAGGAAAGGAGGGCCCGCTACAGACCCCCAAGTCCATTTCAGCTTGCCTTTTCATGGCAGATTACCCACAATGAAAAGGTGGAAGGAAAGGGACATTGTAATCCCTACCTGCAGGTACCGCTACCATTGTAGGGAATACAACTCCCTCTGACTCACCGGTGGGCTCAAGGAGCCCATTGGATGTGTGGCGGTCGGTCCGAACGCCAACAAACTGCCAGCCATTGTAATATGTCGGCAGGAAACTTGCTTACGATGGTGGAGAGACTGCCACCAACGGGCTGTTTGGTGGCAGTCTCACTGCCATCTTAATCGGCCCCTAAGTTTTTCCTCTTTTTTCTCTAATTGTGGAATAGGCCGGGGGGTTCCTGTCTGATCGCTCAAGGGGTGGGGGTGGCAGGAAAAAGGCCTTTTCAGGGTTTTTTCCTGGTGGCAGAAATTGAGTAGCTTGAGACAGGCTGGAAGGTATGGGGGCATTGGCGAGTAGGTGCGGGTAGAGGGAACACACAGGAGTGATGGCTGAGGCATGTGTGAAGGTCAGTGGATTAAAGAAAGATGGTGAGAATTGTATCTTGTAAGAATGGTTTGGGGAATTTATTGATAGGAAGGCTTAAGAGTGGAGGGGGTGTTAGGATATGTTATTGTATTAGTGAGGCGATGAATTATATTCTTTAAAATGTTGATTTGCTAACCTGTCCTAATAAAGCAAACTTTTGCTCTCACTGGGCCTGATTATTGTCATCTTGCCGGATTGTGATTGAATGACCAAATTCAGAACCACGAGACCAAAGCTGGAATCCTGGATTCTCCATGTGTCTAAAATATGTGATTGTGAGCAGAGCCATCCATTTTCCTGGATTCAGTTCACTTATCTGCTGAATCCTGTACACTTAGCGAAGTCTAACTCCCAGCCTTGAAGATGTAAGAAACACTGGGCATTAACATGTTCAAATATTACTTCTGATCATTATCTAGCAGCAGTGTAGATGCCATTGTGTGGCGCTGTCAGTAGCACCTGCCCATTAATACTTAACCGAATGCAAGGGAACATTTTTCTTGAAATTCTAAACTTGTCTAAATTTGACATTTTAAAGCGGGAAAATATACTGGAAAAGGGTATCCTAGAACTGAACTGTAAAACAAACATCACCGAAAAGACTTTGCATAGAGGCAGTGAGCAGATCTGTTTTTAGCAGTTTCTGGATTGTAAACACCTTTCGGCCTGTAGCCCAAGGAATGCCTTTGGCCATCACTGTGACACACTTCATCTCCTGAGCTGGAGGGCTTCACACTTTCATTTCCTGAGCTGAAGCACAGAAACAAAACAAACTGAACTGGACCAATTGTCCTGCATAAGTTATAAAAAAGGGACACTGGAATTAGGCGATTTTGAAGCGTTTCCTGCATGATTATGGATTTTCTCAAAATGTGCTGCATTAGGTGAATTTTACTTTTCCTGCTGCATAATTTAGTCAACCCTGCCACATAATTTGTCCCTTTCTTGCTGTATCATTCCAGTGGCTCTGATCATAAATGGAACAAAGAAAGGCTATGTGTTGGACTTGGCCCTTTTTGCAGGGTCATTCCTGAACTTTTTGCCTTCCTTCTACTCTTTTTTCTGACTTGGTGTTGGTGGTTTTACGACTCTGGGCACTTTATCACTGCTGTCCAGTATAAAATACCTGTGCTCTCTATGGTAAAACGTGGAAAGGTTGGTCTACACCTGTTTGGCTAATTTAATTTACCTATCAGCCCCTTGTAAAGCTGTATCCCAGACATCCAGGGCCAGTAAATTAAATGCTACTGGTGGGCTTGCAGCGCAGATTGCGCCACCCACCAAAGTAGCCTTTCAAATCTGTCTCAGGCCTCTGCCATTGCAGGGCTTGCACTTGCAGTTTACTGCCACTGTGTCGTGGCACATAAAGTGGGCGCCACGTCTGTGACTCCCCTTTTACTACATATCAGTCACCCCTAAGGTAAGCCCTAGCTAGCCCTATGGTCAGGGTGCATTGTAGGTAAAATGTAGGACATGTGCCTTAACTGTGTGGCATGACCTGGTAGTGGTAAACATCCATTTTGGTTTCTCACTGCTGTGAGGCTGCCCTCTCATAGGAATGCATTGGGTTTTCCCTGATAAGTGTTATAGTGGTAATTCCTGATCTGAGAGGAGTAGCGGGATCAAGTTTGGTATGTTTGGAATAGTGGTAATAAATGCTGCATAATGGTGTGCACAGATTTATTATCACTATTTTAGAAATGCCACACTTAGAAGTGGGCATTTCTGTGTGCTATGTGTCTTTGTGCCAGCCTGATGTGTATTGCATGTCTGGCTCTGGAGTGACAGGGGCTGGGGAGGTGCAGTGGATCCAGAGGGGCTAGGTGAGTCAGCTCTAGGCTGAATTGGCCTATTTGCATTTGGAGTGGTGGTGTTGCAGGGATTCTGCTTATGCACAGAACTATGCGCAGGAACCCGGACCCTCAGTGAATTGTGGTGTACCAGAAACTCACCTCAGAACCCAGAACCCTTATCCGACCAGCATCAGTGTCCCATTCGTTATCCGAGGTTTAGCTCGGCGGTCCCAATGTATAGACAACCCAGAACAAGCGACTCAGTGTATATCTCAGGAATGGTGGGAATCAGAAATATCTTTTCGTAATTATTCTCATATCAGTCCACAGCAGAATAAACAGAGACACGGTAAAAATTTAAAGAGTTTATTTTATAAACCTCGTGTCCTAAGATGCAGCAGTTTGGCTAACATAAGCAGACAAACGATTAAAATCAAAACCATCAGCATAGTTACAATACCATAGAAAATGAAAGGAGTAATCATACTAAAATGACAGTGGATCTAAGCCACCTTCCTTTCTCTAGCAAACTAATAGTATTATTATTAGACTAGTAAAAGGTCTCTAGGCTTGAATGGGGAATCCCATACCGTAAAGATCAGTTCAGTGAGATCACATCCCAGGATCAGCTATGCTCTGCTTCTGGGAACGCTCTTCTTCCGAATGTAATGAAAACATGTAACACTGCAATATTAAAAGCACCCGACTTTCAGGTATTAGCAGCTGCATGCATGTTATGGCTAAACTAGTGGGCCGATCAACCTGAACTCAACAACATGCACCGTCTAGCGACCCAGACTGTTTCTTTACACTGTGTACAGACCAAGGTCGCTGCTCACTGTTTGGGATGTGAACAACAGACAGATCTCAAGTGAAGCAAAGTCGAGTAAGCATTTCTCAATTTAATAACATGTGACTACAGTGTCGTGTGTGAAAGCAGCAAAAGCGGCAAGATGGCTTTCTAACATCTAACGCGGTTGTGCTAACTTAGCATTGTACATATATAGATAACGATCTTCACTACACCCCCCCTTGATCGGACCACTAACCAGTAGGGGCGCACTTGCAGAGAACGCAGAGTTCAAGTTTGATAGAACGGAACCAAGGGCATGAACTATAAGTCCATATAAGGTAAGTGAAAAAGTTCGAAGAAAAAAATAAGGGAAGGAAAAAAAATCTTAAAATGAGTAAAAAAACCATGTTAAGGATAAAAAAAACATCATTGAAGGACGTAGGATGAAAAGAAAGTGCAAAAGTCAATCCATCAATGTATAAGCACAATAAGTTGCAACAGCTTCCAAGAGAAAATCATTGGAACGTTCCGCAAAATTATCTGCCATCCAGTTCAGGACGGGGAAGGAACATACATGCTCCTCAACCACCGGAGCCTCCAGCACCAGACGAGGACAACTGGCGTGTTCTTCAAGATAACTTCTCGCTAAGAAGTCAATCGCAGCCGTTCCGATGTCCCAATTCCCAAGGACTCCATGTGCTGCTCCACAGGCCATAATCCCGACTCCAGAACAGTCCAACTCATGAGCCACTAAGGGGCTCATTAGTTGATCATAATCCGGGGCAGGAGACACCGAGTTCGACAGACACAAATCCAGAGCCCATTGGAATGGACAATCTAGGCAATGAAAGACGGGCTGCACACAAGTAAAGTAGGGAAACCGGAAGGACAATCCACAGGCTATGCTTAGAGTTGCCAGTGGTAAGTGCCATAGTATTCAAGCATCCGGTTACGAAGATGGAGCAGCCGGGACATGTTGTCGTGTGCCGCAAGTTGTGCATCCATAGCGCAGGGCGCAGACAAACAAAAGTATTCCAGCTATGAGGGCGAGAAGTAAAGGGAGACCTCCGAAGACGCTGGAAAAAATAGAATGAAAAAAGGCCGGGATCACACCAAAAATAGTTTGAAAGGAGGTCACGAGGCCGGAGACCACAATTTAAAAAAAATGAGCTATGCCACTTGTTGACGAGGCATTAAAGATAGTCTGAATCAGGGTCCCAAAATGAAGTGGGAGATCAGTATTCAAAAGCGCCTGCACCTCAGTGCGGGTGTTTGCTACGTGAAGGACAAATTTTTCCCGAAGTCAACGCGACTTCTTTTTGAGACAATAGAGCCCTTATTCTGCTCATCTTGTTGAACTCTGCTTTCAAGGTTGGAATGGAAGGCCAGATGGATACATCAAGCCAGCCATGCGGGGGTGGGAAAAGGACGTTATTACAGCAAACTACTCTCTGTGATACAGTCACTATGTAGGGAATTCCCACTAACATCCCACAGCAAGCTTCCTTATTTAATAGCAAATAACTACCGTTAGCAAGCAGCGTAAAAGACGGCGTTATAACTGGCACAGGAATCCCTTTCAGGACGCAAGCTAAATTAGGGGCGTGCACATTACATGCACCATGCAATTGAATGTGCCAACACACAACAGAGTGATCTGGAGCGGAAGTGCACTCTTCACCTTTCAAGTATACCTCCTTGCCGTCTCTCACACATCTATACGTGAATGGGAGTGACCAAACTTCGTGCAAGAAGGCAGTACCAAGTTGTTCATACCTGCCTAGAGCATAATGTTTCATGCACGAACTAAACTTAAACAGAGGGAACGGTAATGTGATTAACCCATGTATAAGCCACACAGCAGAATTCAATTCGGCAACAGAGAAAGGCAAAGGTTCTAACTTTTCAATGTGTAGTAATGAATATGTAGCATCTTTCAGGGACATGAACTGTTGTTTCGCAGTTAAATTAAAAGGAAGGAACAAAGATGAAGTGTTCATGTAATCCCAAGGGACTTTCCATGCCTTTAACGTTTGCAACGTCCATGCAAACTGCATAATAGAACGCAATTGATTTTGACCATGATACAATACAGACAAATCATCTTGCACAATGTCTACCACAGATGATACAATATTATCTAAGGTATAGATTCTAGAAGATAGAGTGTTAATACTATTATCTATAACAGCCAACACCTTTTCCATATTGGCTTGATCAATAGCACGTAATCTGGATGCAGCCTCAATTTTTGATAACTTCCAAACTTCGTTATAAACAGCATAAACCCATCTTTTGGACCTGCCTACTGCAGGACCTTTAACAAAATCATTCAAATCTATTTTGTCATTTAATCATGCTAAATGAAGTTTAACAGAAGCTAAAGTGGAATGTTGCAGCCAAGACTGGCATAACTTCCCTACCGAGTAGGTAGTTACAGTGTGGGAAGATTCAAAACGGGGTCTACACGAACCTGTGTATACCCCTGCGTTAAATCCAGAAACCGATGTTGACAGGAATCCGAACTCGTTTGCCACACCAACCACCCTTCCGGATTCAGTTCAGAAATATTGAAGGATGTGTTGGAAACATACGTCTGCAACATAGCAAGGGATAGATCCGTATTATTACCCCAATTGGGATAAGCACCCAGACCCGGAACGGAGGGAGAATTTAATCTTTTAGAAGTAGCCAATCCAAAACAGGTGGTCTGAAAAATGTGCAAATTTAAAAATAACATGTGATTCGGGATAAGACAGGCACGATTCAAAGCCTCTGTTCCCTGTACTTGCCATGGTTTGGAGCCCCAAACCGATTTAAGATCGACAGTAGCTTTCCACACATCATACCCGCCAATTGCCAACTCGTCCATAAAGGACTTGGAATACAACAATTTGGTGTGTGTCAGTCTAACTTTAGAAGCAGACTCAGGCGCAACCTTAAAATAAAAGGAGGCCGGATTTGACACACCAAAATCAGAAAAATAGGTGAATTTATCCACTAACGTGGCAGAGCTGCCCATCCTAGGGGCGGGGCAGTGTTCCCATTGTGTATAATTTACAAAATTTCTAAACGTATTTGCTTTGTGTAGGAAATGCGTGCCATAATGTTGATAGCAAAATTGCTCATCATAATTAGCAGTATCTAAATACAAATCCTCAGCATCAAATGCAGCATAATATTTCAAATCAGAAAACAGTGCTTCTATGGCTTGAACATCCCAGTCATCTGAGCAAATGTTCTGCTTAACCCATAGAAACACGAAATACATTTGGCACATTAATTACTTCAGTGGGGCCATGAATTTGAAATTTTACAGCATCCCAAGCAATCCCATCACGTACAGGCCAGGCAGTAATGTTCACAAAAGTCTGGTCCCTTTTTATATGTGATGAGGAGTGTGGGGCCAAAGTTCTATCAATAAGTTGAATTGTAGATCTTTCTTTCAGGTAGTGTCCATTGATTAGTCTAAAAAACACTACCACAAAGCCAATGGACATAAACAAAAAAATACATATGAGCACCAGCCAAATGTAAGTCCAAGGGGGAATTAAAAAATGTCTTTTGAACCAGGCCACAAAAGTCGAAACTTTGGACGGGGCAATGGAAGTCATTGAATTAGAGTCAAAAGAGTCTTGTGAGTGGGCAACTGTGGTGGATTGTAAAACAGGCAAGGTAACATCCGCAGGATAAACATACTCAACATCTTCAGGCGGACCACTAGGTGTTGGTGGCAATAAGGGACCAGTAACGGTATGCATCTCGATGGCAACATCAGGCACTGCGTTAGAAGCTCGGGCCACAACAGAATTTCTCAGCATCGAGGGGCAAGAAACTGCCGGAGTCATACTAAGAAGAATCGGCCACTCGCTGTAGCTTGACATTGTCAATTGAGATGTACCTGTTATCCTTTCGACCAGGAAGTGGATGTAAAATGACTGTTCAAGTACCCTGTACTCCAAGCACTGGAACCGGTGCACGATAAGAGGGGCCGAACTCCTTCTTGTTCTCCACCTTCTCACGGACCAGATCACCAACACGAGGTAGCCAGCCGACTACCAGAACCTGAAGTGCAGCATCAGATGAGGAGGGTACGTGTTCCTTCGCTAGACTGTCTCTGGCTTCTTGAAGATTCTGCAATACAGCACAGTGTTCATCTACGTCAAAGGGTGCGGCTGACGCCGCCATGTCTAGACCATCAAGGTCTGGGACAAACATTCGTAAACCAAAGAGCATCATGTATGGGGCCCGCCCACCCAGAGACCTTCTAGAGAGATTATTAAGTGCACGTTGCACGTCATACAAGTGGGCTAGCCAGTTCCGGCCAGTACCTAAAACTCTGGCTGTCAAAGATTGCTTTAAGTCACGGTTCATTCGCTCCACCACACTATTACCCTCAGGCCGGTATGGAGACGAAAATTTTACTTGGACCCCCAAATTTCTCATGGCTTCTTTGTACGCCTTAGAGGCGAACGCAGGGCCCTGATCAGAATGAAAGGTACCACATGCAAAAATTCCAAGCAAGACACGCAAATCTTTTATGACAGTGCGAGAATCAGCACACCTTTGTGGCCACACCCACAGAAAACGTGTGCACGAATCAACTGCAACCAAGATGTATTTGTACGCAGTATCAGAGGTAAATAGACCGCAATGATCTAAATAAACACAACCCATCGGCTTATTAGATATGTACAACTGAGTTTGTGGTGGGCGCACCGCAGTTGAAGGTTTAATCTTCTGGCAAATGTCACAATTAAGAACATAAGCCCTGGCTTGTTTATACAAACCGCACCACCAGTAACGTTGTTGTAGCAGAGATACAGTAGCTGCAACGCCGGCATGTGCGGACGCCATGCCCTCGTGAGCCGCTAATATCAAAGAAGGTCTGCAGTCCGCGTTGGGAATCAATCTGTCACCAACGTCATCAATCCTCACTAATGGGACGTTATCAGGACTTAAGCGATAATGGTAACTAGCAGGGAACCCTCTCGGAGATTTTGTTCCCTGCTCTGTAGCAGCAATAGCTGCCAAGATGTCATCATCGATCTTACTTTTGGATCTTGTAACTGCTGCTACTAAGTATGTTGCCACTGCTGTTTTAGCTGCCTCGTCATCTAGGCTGTTGCCGACAGCATGGACACCAACTCGTTGGTGACCAAGAGTGTGAATTACATTCACGAGAGGCAGACGTTCTTTAAGATCTGCCACTCGAACCCAAAGCAGTTTCTGCTTAATCGTGCTACCTTTGGAATCATGGTAGTCATTCTGAGACCAAAAATGTAGATTGTCGTTGTAAGATTGAACACAATAAAAGGAGTCACTCACTATAAGGGTAGTGACTCGGGGATCAGCAAACTCTAGTGCTGTCACTAGAGCATGAAGCTCCGCCAACTGCGCGGTACAATCACCCAATGACTGCGTATGCACGACATCGGACTGGAATTCTCCATTTATGAAAGTACCGACCACGATTGCGCAAGCCGCTGAATAGGCGTGCTTTGATCCAGTTGCCGGTTGTGCAGAACCGTCAGCGTATATGACACAATGGTAATCCTCGAGCGGGCGCAACAGAGGAGCCGGATGAACGAATTCATACTGCAAAAACTCCTGAGTCTGAAGTGCCGCGTCAAAGATATATGTGATGTCCGGCGATGTCAAGGAAGTGGCCCATTGTATCTACCTTGGATGCAAAGCCTTAGAATCGGTACACTTGCTTTTGTCTCCGCCTCAAGGGCAGGGTATGGTGTTACCACCAACATGCGTTTACCTTGTGATAGCGCTCGTTCTTTCAGAATCGCCATCTGCACTGCCGTTAGAACTTTCTCGACAGCGGAAAATCGCAGTTCAGCCGAAGTGTACAAATGAGATTTGTAAGCAATGGGGACGGTGTCGCCCTCATTGAACGTTAAGTATGTGAAACCCACCGCGCCAGGCACAATTCTTATGACTAGGTTAGTGTGGTTATCACACGTCAGTAAGTATTTAGAAGCAAGAAGATCAGCTTGCAATGACTGCAATATAGCTGAATGCTCTGGCAGCCAACAAGATTTGGAAAAAGTAGGTCGTACCAAGGCATAAAGCGGCTTGATACGCTGGGCATAATCCGGAATGTAAGTTCGACCGAACATTAGAAAACCCAGCAGAGATTGTAATTTTTTCAGTGACGTAGGAGCACGTAGGCATGCGCACTTTTCTAGAAAGTGCGGAGCCAGTCCTCGACCTTCATTGTTGAGTTCGTACCCCAAGAACAACACTGTATATTCCGCAATGTGTGACTTTGCAAAATTAAATTTGTATCCGAAGTCTGCAAACAAAACAATAATGCGATCAACGCGACGGAGATGCGCTTCCAACTCGTCATCTGTGAGATAAACATCATCCACATACGAGTACACATCAGGGTCTATGCCCTCTAAGAGAGAGACCACGCGAGCGGCAAAGACTCCAGGGCTGTTCTTATAGCCCATTGGTAATCTTTTGAATTGTTTTTGTTTGCCACCCGAGGTGAACGCTGTCCACTCACTAATAAGAGAGGACAGGTTATGGCTGTAAAAGCCATTGGAAATGTCAAGTGTGGTTTTAAACCTTTTTCTCACGAGACTAGCGACGAGAGCCGAACTGTGGGTGTTTTGTACAGCGCATGTCCGGCAATGTGAGTTTAGGTGCCGGTAATCCAAAACTAGGCGGTACGACCCGTCAGGTTTCGTCACAGTGAACAAAGGATTATTCATAGGTGACACACATGTTTCGATTACTCCTTGATATTCCAATTGTTCAAGGATCGACACAACGTGAGGTCTAGCTTCGCGACGCATGGGGTATTGGGGTTGAGGTTGGGGCGTAGTCCGCAACGGAATCTCATGGCCGGGAGACAATTTATCCCAGCCAACCTGATTTCGATATAACGCAGGTGCTAGCACCTGAGCCCATTCCTCGTCGTACTTTTTAGCTTGGACCTTCGGCACTGTGTGTGCAAAGGACGGGAGGATTACCTCCTCCCCTCTAGGAGCATCTAAAATGAAAGCCGGGGGCCAATCTGCCTCCGCCAACAGAATATCATAGGAAGTGGTCAGATTATCCCAAAAAAACCCTTGAATTGTACGTTGTATGTCACCTTCAATTTGAATGACTATATTATACAGTCTATCAGGGGGAGACACCCGAGTATCAGCAGTTTCAATATTCACGAATATATCAGTTGCTGTCGCCACCAGATATGGACGCAGTGCTTGTCGCACTACTGTAACTTCCGCCGCGCTGTCTAGCAGCGTTAGCGCCCATGTCAGGTTCTGAAGCTGCGTCCGTACCATCTGAGGCATACCTCGCTGTCAGCGCTGCAACCTTCTTCTTTTGAAACGGGGGTCTTTGACGCGCAGCTTCGTCCTGCTTGCCTTTACCGTCCGACTGGCGGGGTTGCTCACGACATTGAGCACCCCTTCCTTTCCCACGGTCTCTGCCACCGGATTGTGAAGCCGATGTTTCCTGTGAAGAACGAGGAGAGCGTTGTTCAGAAACCTGAAATCTATCAGGTGACTTAATACGAGATCGATCGCGCAGATCATATGTGCGTTCGGTAGATGACTGTCCCGGTGAGGCAGGACGTGACCCCTGTTTCTGTTGCTGTTTCCCCTGTTTCTTAGCTCTCCAACTTTGTTTAGGAAAGTTGGGGCGTTCGTCTTTCGTAGACGAGCTCACCTTAGTTTGCTGTACTATATCAGGAATGATCACAGTCGGATTTACACCCAAGTCACTACGACCCACGGTTCTATATGCCTTCGCAATTACTTTAGCGAACTCTTTGGGCTTGTCGAGGTCATCCACGCGGTCCATCATATTTGCAACTTGGAAATGCATGGCATCTCCTTTGAGGTTGCCCATCACCATGGAGCATACCACATCGAAGCTGTCGACAAGCCTCATTCCCAATTCAATAGCAGCCTCCGCACCATGATTCTCCTGAACCTTTTTGATGACGGATGGTAGCACAGACATAGACGGAGTGCCATAGCACTTCGAATAGGTCGCGGCAAAGACCTTACCCCAGTTGTCACAATCGGCCATATCCGGGACTAGGTCTTTAGGCAAAGTAATGGTGAGGATCCTGTGTTTCTCCACAGGAGATGTATTTGGAAAAACTGCTTCCAACTGGTCAAATTTCTCAGCAAGCCAATAAGGAAATTCATCCTTACTTTGGGGGCGCTTGCCGACCAACGAATTAACCATAACAGGACTAATAACCACCGTGTGGTGGTCCGTAGGTTGTCCCGCAACAGCAGGTGCCCCCACCTGCACGTTGCGTTACACGTACTGCACTAAAGCCCTATGGACCGTAATCAGGGCTGAGTGTAGTACCCGCAACTCAGCCACAGCCACCGTGAGATAGCGAGGATGAGGCGTAAAGCCGGCCAGCACCGGCCATGTGGCCCCTGCAATAGACAACGGGCCCATTCTCGCCGGTGCAACCGCATGGGGAAGGGCGCCATTAAACCAAATATTATGCAGCCAGGCAGAGATTGGAATTTCTTGTGTCCTATATGGGGTATAGACCACAGGCAGCTGTGTGGCAGTTTAGGTATGAAACGTATCATCATCATCAACCGCCGGAAAAGTCACCCATGAGTAAAACAACTCATACGAGTATGACGCATCAGCGCTTACCACAAAAATTACAGCCATCCCATCATCCGGCACCCCATATGTCGTCAAATGACGGCGCAGAGGTGCACGGCTATGCGCGGCTATGTCAACCGCCATCAGGACACACTAAAGAGTATCAACGATATCAACAGTAGCACTGGGGTTCAGAAAAAATAACCTTTGTAATGATCAAGCTTGAAGGAACCTATTAGTCGAAACACAGGTAAGTTAAACCGTCACTCCCGTTATCCGGAAACCAGAGTGAGGGTGTTGTGGACTAATAGAAGCACTACTAAGGCGTTTCAAATCAATAGACCAAACGTTAGGTGCGCCATGTTGCAGGGATTCTGTTTATGCACAGAACTATGCGCAGGAACCCGGACCCTCAGTGAATTGTGGTGTACCAAAAATTCACCTCAGAACCCAGAACCCCTTATCCGACCAGCATCAGTGTCCCATTGGTTATCCGAGGTTTAGCTCGGCGGTCCCAATGTATAGACAACCCAGAACAAGCGACTTAGTGTATATCTCAGGAATGGTGGGAATCAGAATTACCTTTTCGTAATTATTCTCATATCAGTCCACAACAGAATAAACAGAGACACGGTAAAAGTTTATAGAGTTTATTTTATAAACCTCGTGTCCTAAGAGGCAGCAGTTTGGCTAACATAAGCAGACAAACGATTAAAATCAAAACCATCAGCATAGTTACAATACCATAGAAAATGAAAGGAGTAATCATACTAAAATGACAGTGGATCTAAGCCACCTTCCTTTCTCTAGCAAACTAATAGTATTATTATTAGACTAGTAAAAGGTCTCTAGGCTTGAATGGGGAACCCTATACCGTAAAGATCAGCTCAATGAGATCACATCACAGGATCAGCTATGCTCTGCTCCTGGGAATGCTCTTCCGAATGTAATGAAAACATGTAACACTGCAATATTAAAAGCACCCGACTTTCAGGTATTTGCAGCTGCGTGCGTGTTATGGCTAAACTAGTGGGCCGATCAACCTGAACTCAACAACATGCACCGTCTAGCGACCCAGACTGTTTCTTTACACTGTGTACAGACCAAGGTCGCTGCTCACTGTTTAGGATGTGAACAACCGACAGTTCTCATGTGAAGCAAAGTTGAGTAAGCATTTCTCAATTTAATAACATGTGACTACAGTGTCGTGTGCAAAAGCAGCAAAAGCGGCAAGATGGCTTTCTAAAATCTAACACGGTTGTGCTAACTTAGCATTGTACATATATAGATAATTATCTTCACTACAGTGGGAGGAGTAGCACCTATGCCTGAATAGGACAGGACCTGCCTCACACAGTGCTGACTCCGCCCCCCTGTGGTTTGTCTGGGACCAGAGCCTACACTGACATAAGAGGGTGTTGATGCACTGAAAGGATGCTCCAAAAGTGCCCCCCCAGAACTGGTTTTGACTGGGCCTAGTCATGTGACCCCATGGAAAGGCTGGTGCTTCTTGTGCTTACTCGAACTGCTGGGCGCCATAAGGAACCGCTGCGAGGGATGTCTCCTCTGCTAGAGAGCGCTGTGAGCTGGCCTGTCTGGGCCCTGCTCTGCCCTTGGTGCCCTTTGAATCAGTGCGTGGTGAACGCTGGGCTTTGGCTCCTGCCTTCAGAGGACTGAGGGCCCTTGCTCTGTCGGGCTGCCCCTGCACACCAGAATCACGCAGTTGGCGTTTTCCTGGCACTGTCAGAGCTGAGGAGAGGGGGCCACAGAATCGGCTGAGACTTTGCGCCGAGATTGGCAAAACTGGAAGTCAGGCAAACTTGTGCCTGGAGGTGGGCGGAACTCCGGTGTTGCAGGTGGGAGCACCGCATGGTGCCCAGAGAAGGAAGCAGAGACAACGGAGAATTTGCTCTGTACCCATGCCAACCTTCCGGTGGTAGCCCACCCCTCGTTCCTGTGGTAACCAAGGAGGAGCGTGGGACCAATGGAGACTTTGCTCGGTGATCCCTGTGGCCGGGAGTCAGGCAAGGCTGCGCCTGTCTGTGGGCGGGGCTCCAGGGAGGAAAGGGAAAGGCGTGTTGCCTGAAGTCCGGAAGAGAGGGGGGGAGAAAGTCAGGCTACGGTTGTCTGGTTGTGAGGGGGCCGACAGAGGCTTTGCTCTGTGCCCGACTGCCTGTGTGTCCATTTACCCTGTGAGAGGAGCCCCGGTGAGGGGGGCTTCCAGAGCACACTGTCGGTGCTTGCAGGTGCCTGCTGATTTCCCTGCAAGAGGAACCCCGGTGAGGGGGGCTCCCAAAGCACACTCTTGGTGCCTGCTTGCGCCAGTTGCCCCAGAGGAGTCCCGGAGAGTGGGGAAACAAGGCACTTTTCGTACCGGGTACAATTTGCACAGCTGCACCAATAGATTGCAGCAGCTGCAACGTGGGGGGCATTTTTGTGTCGCTGAGATGCAGGGGTGACTTGTACCCTTGCCCCTATGTGTGTACCAGTTCATTGGGGCCAGTACTCTGCTGCACCGGCAGCCTGGTGGCTAATACACAGCCTCATACTAATAGAGCCCTGACTTTTGTGGACAGAGTGGATTGTGGGGAAGCTCAAGAAGGGCCCCGGACGAAGGCCAGTTGGCCTGGGATCACCTTGTGTTCTGGTAGTGGTGTAAGGCCCTAAGGTGATGCGTGCACCTGGCTAGTATTACTGTAGTACACTGCTAATTTAGGATGTGTGCCTAATGTGATTCATGCATAATGCTTTTATGCTACCTGTGATGTTACCAGTAGTTACTGGTTGTGTTTTACTACTTATGTGCTAATGGTGATAACAGTGGCCCGATTGGCCCTGTAGTGTACATAATCTCCTGTAAAGTAATACCTAGGTTCCAGTTGGCACAGTGTACATTTGTGATTATGCTCTAAAGTGTTTTATGGATAATACAAAGGCTATTTTTGATATTACCTTGTGTGGAGTATCTTTTGTGGTGTGCCTAGTGTGTCGCTGTTGTGTGTGTGTGTTGCGCAAACGCTTTACACATTGCCTCTGGGATAAGCCTGACTGCTCATGCCAACCTACCAAGGGGATGAGCAGGGTGTTATCTTCAGTGTGTAACTCCCTTTGCCCTGACTAGAGTGGTGGTTTCTGCATGGATAAGGCGCTTGCCCTAGACAACTAGAAATCCCATTTCTAACAATATGGTAATCATAAATAGCTTTGTGAGAGGACAAAGAGCTCAGAAAAAAAAACATCTTTTTTGTGTAGGAGGACAATGGAGCCGGACAAGATATCCAGAACTGTGTAAATGCTCACTTTACCCAAGACCTGGCGGAGTGAAGCATTATTCAGCAGTTGAATTTGTTTATTCTAATAACTGTGAAGGCCTACAGAAGATTCAAATACTCTAGCTTTTCCGCCACCTTGTATCAACCGCATGAAGCTGGGCGGGCGCTCTGCGGAGAGGGGATCGTACGACCTGCGGTGATGCGGAGCCTTGATCACTTTTGCCCTGGTGCCCTTAGGGTCTGACCTGTAGGCTGAGGTGACTGATCTGCAGATTACTGGATCCTGCAAGGCCCGGTGAATGTGAGGTGACCCATCTCTGGCCTAGTTCAGCAAGGCTTTCCCAGACATTTTTTCGATTTATTTAGATTTGGACGCGAGGTGATGCAATTAAGGTTTTTTTCCCCCTGTTATCAGTCTAGGGCCCCCCTGTGGTGAAGCCTCCCCACAACTGGCAGCCCCTTAACCACCAAGAACCCAAAAAATGAGTGACTCTTGGACCCCTCCCCTGAGACACAGCGGAGGCTGAGGTAAATCATTCAGAGGATGGACGCCTGGCAGGACATTGAGAAGCCCTGTTCCCTTCTATAGCAGGGAACATTGTATGGACTTACAGAGGGACCCTGAGCACGCAACAGGGATAGTGTGCAGCTTCTCACATGGGTGGCTGGAGCTAAAGCCCTTGTGGCGCTCAGGCCCTAACTGTGGAGACACAGAGCTTGAGCTTTCGTTAAACCAGTATCTTGGATACCTGCCCTGCCTGACAGGAGTGAGGCATAGGAGTTGCGATGTGTGGTTGGGCATTAAAGCTCCCGGATCCATTTTGATCTGCTTCTGGGCTTTGCAAATCAGGCCGTCCGAGGCCCTTCTCTGAACTTTTCTGCTCCTGTGGCGACTGGCCACTGTGCGACTCGTCACCCAGCATTCAGTGCAGTGTGGAAAGCAGGGCCGGACTGGCCGTAGCGGGCACCGGGCAATCCCCCGGTGCGCCGCATGGGTGGGCGCCGGTTTTGGGCCCCTGGGGGCTGTTTTAATTACAGGGACGTTTTTGCAGCATAGCTGCAAAATCGGCCCTGTAACAAAATCGTCCGAAAACCGGCCCTGGCAAAGAGCTCGGGGGCCCCCCCAAGGGGGGGAGTGGGTGGGGGGTGACCGAGCACTTTGCACCAGGGCCGGTTTGGGTTCCCAGTCCGGCCCTGGTGGAAAGCAGGGACAGCCCTCCCACCTCTGTAAAAGTGCCTCTCTTGTCCCACAGTGCGGGCGTGCCCACGCAAAGCCAGGGCCAGGGCATGTCAATCTGTGACCGTCAGAGCCCAGAAGAGGCCGGGCCACTCCCCTTGATCCTGGCATCTGGTCCATCATATATGAAGGAGGCTGATCAACTCTACAACTTAAGAAGTACCAAAAAGTGTAAGAGGAAATTGGGAGGGGGGCTGAACACTGTTCAAACACCCTCTATGCCCACCTCTTTGGACAAAAATGCTACAACGTGCTATGATGGCAATTAATAATAAGATTGATCACATGGACAGAAGGTTGTCCCTTACTTCTGCTGCAGTTGGCGATCCTACTGGATCCACGGTTTCACCTGGTTCTATAGCTCCATCACCAATTAATCAACAGCAATTATCTTTGGCTACAGTGGCACAAGGAACAGTGCTATATCGATGCACTAAGAGAAAGTTCGCCAGGTAGCCTATCCCGTTGCAGGCAGGCTAAGTGAGTGAAGCGAATACCTAAAGCTAAAGCCAATTAAAAGTCGCTCAAAGTTCCTCACCTTTAAAGCCCCGTGAAGTTGTTACAGTCACAATAGAGGACAATATTTCCCAGTTACTTCGGGAACAAACATGGTGAAAGGAAGGCCAGAACTTGAAGGGCACTGGCCACTGGAGGGGGGGGGGGGTCCTGGCTAAAATCACATCACTTCTGGTGGCTGTATTACTACCAATTTTCACCAAAGGGGATGCTTTAAATGATGCTATTCTGGATATTAAGAAGTTAGTGGGCAACCAGGATTAAATATGTTCTCTGCGAGATTAGGCGGATAGCAGAATGGCAGGTACCAAAGATCTACTAGATATGCTTGAGACTTATTCTCAGTGAATCCCGCCAACCAGGCCCCCAGCCAATATGACAAAGATTTTGCTTCGAGCCCCCAAAATAGGCGGGATTTGCCCTAACACTCCTCAACATTCATGTATCCAGAGGGGCACCTTAACATCCAAGAACAAAACTCGATCTGAAGAATCACCCCCATGGCACATAAGGGCCAAGGAAGCGAAGATAATCAAAATAGGGAAAAAGCCCAAGTGGAAGTACAACCAGTCATAGGATTTCCTGCAGCCTCTTGCCCGATCATCCCTGCTGAGGTCCCTGGCCTAAGCAGGGGTCAAAAGGAGTCATATGAACGGCTATTCAACAAAACTGTGAGCTGGTTAGGCCGGTATAGATGTTTTCCACCTAGATTGGCCAAAAGACATCTTGATGATAAGGTGGATGGGGTGAATTGGTACCGGGAGGTGCGGAATTCAAGGAGAGTGTACTATAGTTAATTCTAACTCTCAACATCTGTCCAAAAGCTTATTATTTGGGAATTTGAACACTAAGGTGGAACCCAGTAATATTGTTTTATTGCCTTTGGGCTGTTTGTAAAAACCTAATGATTGAGCGATCTGGGCTCCTTTTAGGCCACCTAATGTACCTATGGGGAGATATGATGCAGCCTCAACAGCACCAGTGGGGGTCCAATGAGCCTGTCCAGTTTTCCTGGTATATCTAGACACAACCAATTTGATGTACGTGCAAATGTAAATTGACTTTGTTGAGAAGAGCATGGTCCCTAACAGAGTGAGCCCAGAGAGGAGGTCAATTTGTGTGATAGAGCAGTAACAAGGAGGATGACCTATATACCGAAGCTGGGGTAACGGTGGGAGGGAGGAGGCAGGGGCTGAGTTGGGGTTGGCATAACCTATATAGAAAGTATATAATGCATAACATGTTCAGGACGTAGGACGAAATAAGTTAACAAAGCTAGAAAAAAGGAAAAATAAATGTGTTCTTAATGTTAATCCTATTTCATAACCTATAGTTCGACACGCCCCACGGCGGCATGATTTCTGAAATAGAACATTTGAGTATGGCAGATGATCTATGATAACACAAATGCCAATAAAGTTAATACAAAAAAATCAGGGAGGAAGACTGGGGAAGAAGTGCCTTTCAACACCTCAAAAAGTAAGTTGACCGTAATTTTTTGGAATATGTCAGGGTTAAGCTCATTATCAGCGGATGAACGGGGGACAGACCTATGTAAAACATATGGAATAGTGTGTTTTCAAGAAACTTGGGGGCATATTCTCAAGGATTTATCGCAGAGTTTTCGTCACTTTAGCGCAGCAAAAATGGCGAAAGAATTATCGCCCCGTTCTCAAGCTGGTGCAAACTGGCGATATCACCAGTTTTCCAGAGATAGCTTCCGCAAAAAACATCGCCACGGATGACAGCGACAACTAATGCTAATGATACGCAGAGTAGGAGTTCCCGTGCTAAAACATACAAAAACACCACTTTGCAATATTCTCAATGACCAGCCAGACCTGCGATGTGATCCAAAAAAGGCGATAAGGCGCGTTAGTAGCAGGGATTTAACACCTGCCTCCTATTGGTGTAAAGCAGGACGACTACCAGTAGTATGAAAGGGAGCCCAGAGCCACATCTGAAGACCAACACATGTCATGGAGACACTGATCATGCAGCTCGGAGACCCAAGAGGTCCACAACACCCACTGCCACCACCCCCATGCCACCCCGTACCACCCCCCCCTCAGACTACCACCGAGGCAGCGCAGAACAGGACAGCGGACGTTCCTAACACGCACCAGCCTCAGAGACTCAACGCCAGAGGAAGTCATTGGCCACTACATGCACAAAAGGACAACCATCCTCCGCATCCCCACCCACATTGCCCACAGGCTGACGGTACCAACACTGCGGACAACCAACATCCCTCCACAGACGAGGCTTCTGGCTGTGCTGCACCTGTTTGCCCCTGGTACCTCCCAACCAACAACTGCCAGAGTCGGAGGAGTCTCACGGCCAGCCCTATCAAACTTCCTCACACATGTCTTGGATGCATGTCCACAATATCAACGGCGGGCCCCTGTATCCGCACCACAAGACAGTTCCAATTCGTAGTGTTCCTGCACGGCCATCCTCAAAGCCAGCCGTTGCCAGACGGCTCTATGCCCTAGATCCAAGATTGTATAACTGAAATGGGGATGTGCACGGTCATGAAGTCCAGTAGTCAACAGTAGTGCAAAAACAGTCCTTTATTACAAAAAATAAACAATACGAAAAGCACAGCCAACGCCCAACTGGAAACTTCATCAGGGCAAAGTGTGGATTCAAGTTACTGCATATGCTGCGGGAGCTCACCAATACAAATCCATTCTCCAGAAGTCAGTATCCATGAACCTGTTGGACAAATGGTGACAATGGTCAAGCGTCTGTAGAGTCACAAACCTAATCTGGTACAGTGTATAGCACTTGGACAAACCGTAATGCTTACAGGAAAGACAAATCCTGCACAAAAATACAGTAACAGAAGTACGTGTGGTCGTAACCTTCGTAGGAAAGAAAATGAAGGTTACGGTCACACGAACTTCTGTGATGGTCTCATGATGCAGAATTTCTCATACCTGTAAGCATCACAGTTTGTATCAGCTTGATACCCATGCACCTTCACTCCCCACACCCAGCCATGAGGGTGCCGCCGTGACCCGTGGTGCCGATGCAATCCTGTGCGCTTGCTGCACCCCAGCCTTGGTCCCCAGACTGGTCCGCCACCCAGCGATGTCTGCCCGCACCTGCGCACCTAGGCCTCAATGCTCACCTGCCGCCACTGGTGTGTCTCCAAGAGGGCCCACCACGTGCAGGTGCAAACTCCTCAGCCGATTCCTGGATTCCGCGCCACAGGCCCCCAGCGCACCCTGCTGCACCACACCGCAGTGTCATATCTGTGCAGCCTGCTGCCTTTGGCGTACACTGCGGTCCAGCTGGGCTCACAATTCAATCTTGATTGGCAGGAGACGTATCGAGTCCTACGCATCATCGCAGGCTGCACACCCGCTCAGCTCTTTTGCCACTAACTCTGTGCACCGCAAGTCACCGTCTCATGGCAGTAGGCACGTGCAGGCCAAAGTGCCTTGGCTGCCACCAACTCCATGCACCGCAAGTCACGGGCCCTTTTTGATTGAGTGTCGTGGTGCGGACGCCATTATGTCACCTCTGGCAGTGGGGAATGTGATAGGGCCCTAGGCCCTCATGCATAAATAGTGACCACATGGACACACTCAGATAAATAGTGGAAATGGCTTTGAGCAAGTGCGCCCGGACCGTTTTATTGGCAGGGTCACATGTCCTGTGACGCCTGTGCTGGATGGGTGTGGTGTGGGTGTAAACCAGCCCTCAGGGAGTGGCTGTGGCATGCTGACATCTAGACCTGTGATCAGCAGATCACTACAGGGAAGACCTGGGATATGTAGCATTTTTGTCCCCCCTGTAAGCGTAAGCAGAGTGGGCTGGCCTGGCATATACCAGTCCAGCGTAGGGGTGTGAACAAGGACACGGGCCTCTGGGCGTCATTCTGGGCTGGGCAAGGAAGTGACTTATGCGTGTGTCTCTGTTGTAGTGTCTGCGCCACCCAGACCACAATCGGTAATGTTGCACTCTGTGACTCAAGTTCCACAACATGAGCAACATGGACGTAAGGATGAATCACTGACCCTACATTCATCCATAATTTCATACTTGAATGATCAGAGACATGACAAATCAGTGTGAATTTGAATGTTTAATGCACATTCAGTGGAGTGTTGTAGCTGGAGCAGTACAGGGCCATGCAAACCCCACTTTACATTGTTGGCCCATGGAGGGCCAGCCAGAGTCCTTCAGGGAATGACAAGTACATCGGAAGAGGAAGAGTTCAGTCTGCAGTCTGATAGCTGTGTCATTGGTGACCAAACAGAATATGGCAGTCCATGTCGAGGTCCAAGGTGAGTGCCACAGAGTGCATCGGGGGGTAGAGTGGAAGGAGATGATGCAGAGGGCAGAACCAAGCAGAAACAGGCAATATGGCGGAGATGAATGCTACTACTTACTTCTTACAGGTAAGGCAGAATCATCCACATCTTCGTCCTCTGATGTTTCATGTGCCTCACATGTGGGTGGTGTTGCTCTGTCTCCAGCACTGAGTGGCACTGACACATCAGGAGGCGGAGATGTGGATGTTGAAGCATCAGCAGCATTCATCTGCGCCAGGCCTTGTGGCAACAATGCCATGACGAGGATCTGCAGGGCATTGTAGATCCCAGCTACATCACGCTAGTGTGCAGCTGTGGCAGCCACTCTTTCCGCCTGCACCCGCTCCATGTTCTCCATGGTACTCCGCATGTGTCTCAACTCCCGGATGACACCGCTGGAGCCACTCTGAATAGACAGTTGTCCTTGTCTCAGAGTCAGGACTCCAGCGATGTCATCCATGGATTGTTTGAGAGCATGGAGCAGACTGTGGGTGTCCGTTAGGGACTGTAAGTGGTCGCGGATGGGACTTAGACACCCACGTATGGCTGCCATGAGGTCGAACTCCACCTGCACCTGTGAATACGCCTGGTACAGCTTATAGCTGATTTTGTCATCGCAGTTGGGCCCATCGCCACTTTTTTTGCATTCCGGTTTTGATTTTCATCGCCATCCCGGGACTTTTATCGCGGACATTTGACGCGTTATCGTGATACTATTGCATATTACTGCCGTGTTGAGAATACGACGTTAACACAGAGTTATTTACCCGCGATAGACGGCGAAATGTGAAATTGCATTAACCTATTCTGGCAATTATTGTAGCACGTTCTTGAGAATATCCCCCTTGGAATGTAGAGGGGATTTCATTCCTGGATGAGTCTATTGCCTCGAGGGCTAATGCCAAGGCCTACCCGTATGGCAGAGCAAAGAGAGGCCTTAAGCTTAGGACACGACTGCTCCACGAACAAATAGCATTTGAACCGGAATTATCCTGGGCTTGTTACTATCTTTTCCCTACAATATTAGGGTTCTGGTAATCAATATCTATAATTCACCATCTGCAAAGATACCTTTGGACATAGAGTTGAGCAGTTTCTTTGAAAACCCCTGCTAGTGTGGTCCTTATCACCATTAGTCCTGCTGGTTGGGGATTTAATTTAAATCCTTGCGAGACATGTGTTGAGAAAAGGAGGGATCGGACACATAGTAAGGTCTCAGAGCGGATACATTTTAGGCACTCAAGTTAGGGAGATAATTTTAACCTCTTGGTCTCGGAATTAAATCTTATTAATCTTTTATCTAAAAAGAGCATGCCTCCTCTATAGCAGTCCTGACTTTTAAGAGTAGAGATAATAATACAACTATCGATTATATTTTCGCATCTGCACTCTTTATTGAGTCTCTGGTGGCATTTAGAATAGTATGGAGTATATTTAGCAACCATAATCCAATTACGGCAGAATTTGGTTGGTGTGATTTTATGGCTCAGTCTTTTATCATCTATAAAGACCCGCTTACACTTAAAGCACAAGGGAGCCATATTAGCTGGGGTAAGGTTATCCCAGAGGACTTCCTGAGAAATTTGGTCTAAAAGTATAGTCGGGAATTTGAAGTGTGTTTAAATTCTGATGCGCATGATCGAGCCATTGAAGATTCCTTTTTCACTAATTGTACGGAGGTCCAGAGAGTCCTGAGTAGACATAATAACAAGCCATTTAGTTCACGACCTAGATGGTTCGATAAGAACTGCACAAGGGTTTATAAAGATCTAAAGGCAGCCCTTGCATCTAAACCAAGGTCACAATGCGCCATAAAGGAAGCTTGGAGGTCATATGCGATATCTCACAGTAATAGAATAAGTGCCCTGAAGAGAGCAAAATGGGACAAACTAAAGGAGTCCTGCAGCTCTAGAAACTGCGCAGCCTTCTGGAAAGTTGTTAACCAACTATTATTTAATGAGGGAACAATATTGTATTTGAGTGTAACTATACCTGCACAAAAGTAAGTAGATCATTTTGGGGATATAGATGTGGGTGACAGCGATTTTAATGTTACTGTTCCGCTGGTTAAAGAAACTACTGTCTATTTCGAGTTAGGAGGGAAGGCTTCGGGCCGAGATGGGGTTACAGGTTACCTTTTTATATCATGCCAAGATCTGTGGGCCCCATTAATTACCCAACATCTGAATGCAGCATCATAAGGCCATATTCTCTCATCATGGAAGCAATCAAATGTAGTACCTATTTTTAAACAAGCATTTGCAATGCAATAGGTCTCACATTTACGCGAGTTTATGCTATAGGCATTGTAAATGAATACGATTATTTTTGTTTTTTAAAATGTAAATAAAAGGCATTGCCATTTACAATACCAATACCTTAAACTCACGCAAATGCGAGACCTATTGCATTGCAAATACTAGTTTACATTGAAAACTGAGCGCAGCACCGCTTCAAGAACACCGCGCTCGGTTTCTTTTTAAAAAAAAAATCCTTTACACTGAGCCCGGTGTCCTTGAAGCGCGCACGGCGCTCACTATAAAAGTAAAAAAAATAATTAAACAGAGCGTGGTGTCCCAGAAGTGGATGCTGCACTCTGGTTCCAAATACCCAAAAAAATAGCAGCTGCCATTGTCCCCATAAGTGCCCATAAACAAAATAGTACTCACACCCTAGATAAAGCCAACCATGTACGGGGCCAAGTAAAAGAGCCATTCATCATGGGCGGTCACGAATGGAGACAGGGTGGTAGCAAGGAGGGACTAACAGGCCTCATTATCAATTGGAAGCCAGCATTTACCAACAACAATGACATCAGCCAATGAAAATTATGGGAGGAGAGTAGGCGAGGCTTCCACAGCATACTCGACTACTGCATGTCTCGCAGAGCGAGCAGCGCATGCACGCTGCCGCTCAGCTCAACCTAAAAAGCAAATTTTTGGAAAGTTTTGTGGAGATTCGTCAAACAGGGCCAAAGTCATTAGCAGCACAAAAGATCCAAACTATAACTACCTAGTCGAGACTGCCACTAGGTAGCATATATACAATTTCATACACACACACAAACACATTTTCACTGTAAAAACCAAAGGTTAAAGTGATGTTATCTTGTCATATTTGGTGCCCATTAAAAGACAGAACAAAAAATTGCCGATGCTGCACTGACTTTAAAGAGAAGTTTTTTGTCAAATGAATAGATCAAATCAAATCCATTTAAACCATTAAATGGCTGTTTTTAATCAGAAAATATATTTAAGCAAATTTTTTAATTTTTGCACGGTAGGATTTTAGAACATTTGAACAATATAAGTGAAAATTAAGACAATACATCAAAAGACATTTCGAATATTTACATGACAATACATAAACACATCCATATTATCACACCACTGGCATACCTCAAACATTCAGACAGAAGACAACATAGATTTAATATTTCTATATACACAGTAAGTCCATAAGTGAGAGTCAATTGCAATCTTTCTAAAACATATATTTTAGATCTGTTTTGGCAGTTTTTTAGAATCTGAAGGCGAAGACAAGTCAACGTGGGTCAACGCGTTTCGAATCCCTTCACCGGGGATTCTCATCAGGACCAAAATTATCTAAGAGAAAGAAGAAGAACACTAAGTTGGACCAACAACCCTTTAGTTATAACCAATTCAGAGCCGCTATCTTTCAATGATAAACCTTACCAAAAAATTACGAAGGAAAAACTCTAAATGGATGGTAGAAGGACTTTACAACCAGGATCTGAAAACCATTAGAGTGAAAAAATAGTTTTAGACAGAGATTTTAGAAGCAGAGTGAAAAACAGAGTGAAACATAAGCAATGTTGTCTCTTTGTATGGTCACTAAACACTGTAATTGTACTTACAGTCGAAATGTGCGTGTAGTCTTCTACACACGTCTTGGGCCCCTTAAAAATCATCAGGGTAATCTCATGCTGCTTGAGAGCGAGGTTACAGGTCAAGGAACAAATCGGCGACCGCAATCTGAATTTAAACGAAGAGTCGGTGTAAAAACACTTGAAGTGTCTTGCTCTAAGCGGTGTACAACACTCACGATCGAGATGTCTGAAATATATCTAAATAACAGAATACCTGGTAATTCGTGCTCCTCCCGCGTCCTTGGGGCCGACGTGAACCGTGCTCCTAGATCGGTGATTGTAGCCTGGGCTTACGGCCATTTTAAATACATCGCGAGATTGGCTTCCCTAGGGCGATACTAGAAGGAATTCTGGGACGTGTAGTCTATTGGCAACAGTGTCCCTTCAAAGTCCACGGACCCGAATATGTCGTTTTTCAAAAAAATCGTATTTCTGAAGAACGGGACCAGTTAAGGAAACGGTTCTCCAAATTACCAGCGGCGCCGAATTACGTTATGTTCCTGGTTGGTTTTTTTCTGTCAATAAAACTTTATTGCACGGGAGTACAATAAACTTCAAGAACTTGCCAACTCCCGTAGGTGTTTCTTTTTGGATAATTTGTCCGCATGTTTACGATCTGTACATAGCAACTAACAGAGAGAAAATTAGATTCATATTCCGAAGGGGCCCGTATTATTAAAATGAAACATGCATTTTAGTGACAGTCCAGATTCGAATGAGCATAACTCTTAGGGTGAACTGCTCAAATACTCCCAGTGGGCAGCGATGAGTCGTGTTCGTTGCCATATTTCATAGGCAAGTTAGAACGTCAACACATATCTTCATATGTAAAATGGAGCATTATAAACACAATCAGAGTGTATACAGGAATAATTACAAATTGGCATTTTTTAGTTGAACATCTACGGGCTGGCACTATCCCAGGCGGCCTCCAAATACGGAATGTCCCGGTAATTTTTACGGAGGATCCTATCTATAAAAAAGGCTACAGTCAGATTGAGACGAAGTGTAGCAGAGATCTTATGGTGTTAACTGTAGAAACAGCACAAAGACTTTCAAAACAACAACTGGAGGAAATTGCTATTCTTGAAAACGAGATAAAATCCAACCAACTGATTTCGGACGCTAAGGCCTTGCTCGAGAAAGTCGATAAGGACATCTTGGAGTTTAAGGATTTTTCAATTAACCAAAAAAGCACTCAGTTTGAAAAAGATAGGAAATCCTTCTCACTCGAAAAGGTCTACCCGTATTTACAACTGGATTTCTACACCAGACCGGACTCACGCAGATTCCTTTCGGATTTCCAAGGGAGATCTAGACAAAAGTTTATCACTTTTTCTGACACCACGTCATCCTCCAGTGGAAGTGATACGGAAAATACTTCCACAAGAGGCGAATCTAACAGACGAGGCAATTTTCAACAGAATTATCAACCAAACTACCAACAACCGTCTTTTTTAGGACGGGGCCGACAGAGACAACGAGGCAGAGCAAGATTTACAAACCAGCCGTGGGAAATGTCCACGAGGCGCCAGAACTACAAGAATTAAATATACAAATAGCCGTGCCTGTATGTGAACCTCAGTTACAGACCACCTCACCAATTTTCAATCTCTCAGATAAAATATTGTCACAGGATGAACTGGGAGTATTAGAAAAAGGTTTATCATTCGTGCCGTCCAAACCAACAAATTTTGTTCTACTAAAGACGGAATTCATTGAATTTTGCCGCAAGATACGCCTAATCACGTTCTTTGCTGACAATCCAACGGAGCAGAGCAGTGAAACAACGGGCCTGAAGAAAAAATCTACTTTCTGCCCCCCCCTCTGCGAAAACACCTAAAGAAGTGTTACTCTTTGAGAAAGTGGTGCTCTCAGCTATTGCTGAAACAGAAAATAAAAGGAAGAGATTTGTTAAATCTAACATCACAAAAGCACAGAAAGAAGCGCTGGTCTCTCTCAAGAACGACCCATCGATAGTAATTAAACAGGCCGACAAAGGTGGTTCAATCGTCATCTGGGCCACCGAGCGATACACAACAGAAGTCATGAGACAACTTTCCAACGTGCTCTGCTATCGCAAACTAAGCAAAGATCCCACTACGGAACTGCAAGGAAAACTCTTCAACATTTTACAAAACGGCTTCGACCAAGGTTTTCTTGGTAAAAAGGAGTTTGAGTTTCTAAGGAACAAAAATCCTCGGATCCCAATTTTTTATGTTCTCCCAAAAGTCCATAAAGATCAAAGGTATCCTCCGGGTCGCCCGATAGTCTCGGGCTGCGAGTCTTTGAACGAGTCAATATCAAAGTTCGTCGACTTCTTCCTTAAACCTTTTATGAAGGATGTGAAGTCGTACATACAAGATACAACAGACTTCCTGACTAAACTAAATCTAATGGAATTTGATGAAAACGCACATATCCTTGCAACTTTAGATGTCACCTCGCTCTACACTGAGATTCCTCAAGACGAGGGCTTGGCAGTCTTGGAGTCATTTTTGAACAGCAGACCAAAACCAGAAAAAGTTCCTACGAATTTTATCATGGAGCTAGCCACATTTGCCCTCAAAAACAATTACTTTTGCTTTAAAGATGATTTTTTCCTGCAAATCAAAGGAGTTGCGATGGGGTGTCCTTTTGCCCCAGAGTTGGCAGTGCTTTTCATGTCCAAATACGAGGACCAATTTGTCTAAAATAACAATCCATTTGCAATTTATATCACAAATTGGGTCCGATACATCGATGATGTTTTCTTAACATGGACAGGGGATGAAAGACAACTCCGAGAGTTTGTCAATTGGCTTAACAACAGAACACCAGATATAAAATTCAGTCTGAATTTTTCTAAATGTAGGATTTCCTTTTTAGACGTGGAGATCTATCCCAACAACGGTTGCTTGGTTACGACATTATACAAGAAAAAAACTGACAGGAATAAGGCTTTGCACTATTCGAGCAACCATCCACGAAGTCTAAGAGACAATCTGCCATACGGCCAATTTTTACGAATTCGTCGAAATTGCACCTTTAAAGATGAATATTTACATCATGCTGACAACTTAAAAAATAACTTACTATCCAGAGGTTATCCAAAGAAACTTTTAAAGAAAGCCATCAAACGAGCATGGTGGACTCCCCGGGATGTATTGTTGGAAAGAAAGGACAATTCAAAAACCAACAGGATTGTGTGTGTTTCGACCTATAGTCCTACCGCAAATTGGCTCAAGAAGACCATATCTCAGAATTGGCATCTCATTAAAAACCTTGATTCCTCACTGAAAGAAGTTCCGTTATTTGCGTTCAAAAAGGACAAAAGTATTGCCAATCAGCTAGTCCGAGCTGCATTACCCAAAACAAAGAGCCCGGACATAAGAAGCCTTTTGAACTTACCCCCGATACTGGGGCATCACAAATGTGGTACTTGCGTCTGCTGTGACTCCACGATCGAAGGGAATCACTTCACCCATAGGGATGTACATTGGAAACATGATTGTTTTTCAAATTGTAAAACAAAATTTGTTGTATACGGGATACTCTGTCCTTGCGACAAACTTTACATCGGGAAAACAAATCAGGAAGTACGGACAAGAATTCAGCAACATAAATCGAGGATACGCAAGAAGGTGATTAACGCTCCATTGGTGAATCATTGGCATCTCAATAACCACACAGAAAGAGATGTGAAATGGACTGTGATTTCAAAAGTTACACAGGATGACCGAGGAGGCGACCTTGATGCAAAACTTGTGAAAAGAGAGGCGATGCTCATCATTAAGTTTAATACATCAGTTGTAGGATTGAATGAGCTGTCCGAGATTTTCAATTTGTAATTATTCCTGTGTACACTCTGATTGTGTTTATAATGCTCCATTTTACATATGAAGATATGTGTTGACGTTCTAACTTGCCTATGAAATATGGCAACGAACACGACTCATCGCTGCCCACTGGGAGTATTTGAGCAGTTCACCCTAAGAGTTATGCTCATTCGAATCTGGACTGTCACTAAAATGCATGTTTCATTTTAATAATACGGGCCCCTTCGGAATATGAATCTAATTTTCTCTCTGTTAGTTGCTATGTACAGATCGTAAACATGCGGACAAATTATCCAAAAAGAAACACCTACGGGAGTTGGCAAGTTCTTGAAGTTTATTGTACTCCCGTGCAATAAAGTTTTATTGACAGAAAAAAACCAACCAGGAACATAACGTAATTCGGCGCCGCTGGTAATTTGGAGAACCGTTTCCTTAACTGGTCCCGTTCTTCAGAAATACGATTTTTTTGAAAAACGACATATTCGGGTCCGTGGACTTTGAAGGGACACTGTTGCCAATAGACTACACGTCCCAGAATTCCTTCTAGTATCGCCCTAGGGAAGCCAATCTCGCGATGTATTTAAAATGGCCGTAAGCCCAGGCTACAATCACCGATCTAGGAGCACGGTTCACGTCGGCCCCAAGGACGCGGGAGGAGCACGAATTACCAGGTATTCTGTTATTTAGATATATTTCAGACATCTCGATCGTGAGTGTTGTACACCGCTTAGAGCAAGACACTTCAAGTGTTTTTACACCGACTCTTCGTTTAAATTCAGATTGCGGTCGCCGATTTGTTCCTTGACCTGTAACCTCGCTCTCAAGCAGCATGAGATTACCCTGATGATTTTTAAGGGGCCCAAGACGTGTGTAGAAGACTACACGCACATTTCGACTGTAAGTACAATTACAGTGTTTAGTGACCATACAAAGAGACAACATTGCTTATGTTTCACTCTGTTTTTCACTCTGCTTCTAAAATCTCTGTCTAAAACTATTTTTTCACTCTAATGGTTTTCAGATCCTGGTTGTAAAGTCCTTCTACCATCCATTTAGAGTTTTTCCTTCGTCATTTTTTGGTAAGGTTTATCATTGAAAGATAGCGGCTCTGAATTGGTTATAACTAAAGGGTTGTTGGTCCAACTTAGTGTTCTTCTTCTTTCTCTTAGATAATTTTGGTCCTGATGAGAATCCCCGGTGAAGGGATTCGAAACGCGTTGACCCACGTTGACTTGTCTTCGCCTTCAGATTCTAAAAAACTGCCAAAACAGATCTAAAATATATGTTTTAGAAAGATTGCAATTGACTCTCACTTATGGACTTACTGTGTATATAGAAATATTAAATCTATGTTGTCTTCTGTCTGAATGTTTGAGGTATGCCAGTGGTGTGATAATATGGATGTGTTTATGTATTGTCATGTAAATATTCGAAATGTCTTTTGATGTATTGTCTTAATTTTCACTTATATTGTTCAAATGTTCTAAAATCCTACCGTGCAAAAATTAAAAAATTTGCTTAAATATATTTTCTGATTAAAAACAGCCATTTAATGGTTTAAATGGATTTGATTTGATCTATTCATTTGACAAAAAACTTCTCTTTAAAGTCAGTGCAGCATCGGCAATTTTTTGTTCTATTGAATATTTTTGACTTGGCCCTGCTGCCTTTGAGTCAAAACCCAAGCTTGTCTTGCCAATTTGCTCATTAAAAGACAGAGTCAAATGTCAGGCTATGCCTTCCAAGGAGCTTGGTGTTTACTTTTCTTTCTCTGAGTTCTAAGTGAGATGATTTCTGTCACAATCATGCCGGCTACAGGTAGTGTGCTGGACGAAGGGCTGTAAAATGTTATTTTTGTCTAGCACATGATAAAATGAAATTATGTAAATGAACTGCAGTTATTTCAGCATATTTCAGAATTAGGGAAGTACAAATGAAGCACAGTTTTGGTAATTCTGAAGTGTGGCAGAGAAATAAATATTTTAATATGATTTAAAAAACAAATCAATATAATGGATGATGACAGGTCCACACATTATCGTTTGTGCATTGCATATTTTATCAGTAAAACTGTATGTGCAACGTAATGGTCATTTTAAGTGAAGATGTGTTGCTTGTAAGGGCAGTGCGTTACCACACCATGTATACTCCACTTTACCCCACTCCACTTTGCACCATTACACACCACTGCACTCTACTCTGTACCACACTACGCCACTCCACTCTATGCCGCTCCACACTGCAAGTCTGCACTCTACTCTGCATCACTACATTCTATACAGCTCTACCCTACTCTGCACCACTCTCCGCTATGCCAATGCACTATTCCCCACTCTACTACACTCCACTGCACTCTACACCACGCCGGTCCAGGCCACTCCACTCAATACCTTTCTACTCTGCAACACTGCACTCTATGCCTCTGCACTCTATGCTAATGCCCTCTGTACCACTCCACACCATGCCAGTACAGTCTACAGCACTACTCTATGCCACTGCACTCTAGCATGCTCCACTCCCACCCTTCCATGCCCCAGGCCACTTCACGCTACTCTGAAGCAATCTACTCTACGCCACTGCACTCTATGCCACTGCAGTTTGCTCAACTCCACGCTGCTCTACTCTACTTTACACCATTCTGCCCTGCACCACTGCACTCTACGCCACTCTTCTGTAGGCCATTCTAAACCTCTGCACTCTGCCCTGCACCACTCCAGTTTACGCCATTTCACTCTACTCTGAAACAGTCTACTCTATGCCACTGCACTCTATGTGTCTCTACTCCACTCTGCACCGCTGCACTCTACGCTGTGGCACTCCACTCTACTCTATGTCACTGCACTCTAAGCCATTGTGCTCTACACCACTTTAGTCAAAACCATGCACTCTATACCACTCTACTCTGTAATTTATGGCACTTCACTCTAGGCCCCTTTACTCTGACACTCTACGACACTCCGCGGTACTCACCTCCACGATACTCCACTCTATGACACTCAAATCCATCAAATTCTACTCCACTCTATGACACTACTCCACTCATCTCCATGCCACTCCAGTCTACGACAAGCTACTCCGCCCAACGTCACTTAATTCGGCACTATGCCACTACACGCTACTCCCTCCACAACATGCTACCCCCTCAACAACACCCCACTCACCTTTCCCTCACTAACCTTTAGCCATGCTGAACAGAAGCTACGTTGGTGTGCATAGAACATGTTTATAACAGATTGCTAAGCCAATAGCTCTTGTACAAGTTAGCCCTATTGGCTTTGCCAATGCTTGTTTTTATTACTATCTTTTAAAAGCACACGTCACGGCTTAGCCGATAGTTCAATTACAATATCTCTCAGAAAGTTAAAATTGTGTCACCAGAAAGCTTCCTGTGATTCCATCAATTAAAGCCAATACAGCTTCCAAGTAGTCTTTACATTTGCAGAATGAGCAGCTGTGCACATTTACAATTCTTTCAAGGAAGCAGGCACCCTTGCAAGAAGGCTTGTTTGGCTACCTGCCCCTCCCTCAGTTTCACATCACTTGGGTCTCCTGGTTTTACACTTCAGCTGAAACATTTCAACTATCGGAATTAACCGCCTTGGTACCAGGGCTTTATGTGGGCTGGGTTTCACCGGTGCTGAGCACCAGCAGTTTTTTAAAGGGGGCCTCAAAACGGGTCTCTATTGGGCTCTGTTTTGTAACAAGGCATAGGAGGTCTTTTTTTTCCCGAAGTGCAGTGACAGCAGGCACATCGATGTGCACTGCTCACACATCTCACTTCTCCGTAGTGGAGAAGTTACGCCATCCCATGTGAGCATTGTAGGGGAAGGAAAATCCTTTAAGGAAAGTCAACTCAGGAGCAGCAACATTGTAGTGGTGTCACCAGGGCTTTAAGTAGAAGCTTTCAATATTATATACAAGACATAGTTGCTGCTTATTTATCTTATGCAACTAACAACCATTGACAAAGCCAATAGTTGACTTGTTGTAGGGATGATGTTACTTGTTCTATCATATATCTGTATGCAATGAAAAAAACAAAAAAATACAATTCGGACAGCACACTATGCTAAGCACAGATTTTTATCTTACGTGTTTTAAGCCATGCCCTTAATTACATTGGCTACGCCCCTTTGAGAGAACCCCCAATTAATATCCCACTTAAAGCCCTGCTTGGGACCTTGGTCTTTTCCCAAAAATTAGGGGTACTGTTTCTCTAAAATTCACCGTCCAAACGCACCCCCCCCCCCCATTTTGACCACTCCATGTTACTGGACCACCAGCCATACAATGAAAACTTTTCTTTTTGCAGTTCTATATAGTACAAACTCGACCCAAAGGCATTGGAGCACTTTGTATGACCACCAGTTAAGTTACACAAGGACCCACATTTTGCTTTAAATTGGACTACATCGCCATAACAATGTTTATGAAAGAAAACTTCAAAGGTAAAAAAAAAAAATCAGGAAAAAGTGGAGCCTGTTTGGGTTAGCAGCAGTGCCGCACGCTAGCACCTGTTTAACACAAGAAGGCTGTTCATTTATTAACTTAAGACAAGAGTTTCTTGGAGAAGGCGAGGGCTGACTAGACCGTGCCGCCATTATGGTGGTCACACCAGTCCCCGGCCACCAGTAGGGGGAGGGAGGCCGCGTCAGCAAATGACGCGGCGCTCCCCCCCCCCCCACAACGACCAATGGGCGAGGCGGCCTCTGTGAGCCGGAAGCACTTCGGTGCTTCCGGCTCAGAAACGTCCAGCTTGCGCCCAGGCAGACCGGTCTCATCCGGTCAGCCTGGGTGCCCTCTTTAAAAGGGGGTGGTGGGGAGCAGAACAGTCTCTTGTTCTTGCTCCCCACAGGAAACGTTCACCAGGCCGGCTGCGGGCCCGTAATATCTTCTTTCTTCTTATTTAGCAGCGGAAGTTTGGCGCGAGCGGTGAAGAGTCGACGCGGCATGGTGCCGGAGCAGTGTCTACGCGGGAACCCCTATTCTGATTCCCTGACATCCTCACTGTGGTGAGGCTTCGCTGCCGGTTTCGGAAGCACGAGTTTGCGCATCGGCACTGGTGGTGGGGGTTTGCAGCTACGAGCCGGATGCCGGGGATCTCGATCTGCCCGCTCTAACTTAAATGTGTTGCTCCAGTAAGAAGCATGTGCTGCGAGCGTGACAAGAAACTGTTTTGTCGGGGACATTCTAGATAGAACAAGACCTGGCAAGCCTCTGATAAATTGCATTCCCAAGGGTTCATTAAGCTGTCTTGAGCGGCTGCATGAAGGGGAGCAAACTGGCACTTGCAGTGTTTTCTGAAACTTGCTGTCGACATTAGGGTCCCTCCTGCGTTTAGCTCTATCGAGGAGGCTTTGCCGCGTACAGAGAACAAGTTGGGGACACTCTCTTTATGTCCTCTTAGTAAGGTGGGCCGAGTGTCAGTTTGGTAATCGGAAGGTCCAGAGTTCGTAGGGCGTTAAAAGGAATTTCAGACACAAGCATTTATATACCAAGGAGTGTGAATAAATATGCTGCCTGCATATTTCTTGGCTCTTTGTGCAGGTAGGTGCTGTGGCTTAGTCGGTAAAGCGCCTGTGTAGTAAAGAGGAAAACATAAGGTTTTTGAGAGAGGCAGAGCTCTTTTGTGTGAAAGCGTAACCAGGGCAGAAGCACAGTCACCACCTCAATTGTAAAGCTGCATATTGGGAGCAGTGGGGCAATACAAATAGCGAGTTTATCTCATTGGCTCTCTGAATTGTGTGCAATTTGTTGCCATAGCTTTTCAATGCACTGTTACTCAGTGTAAAGTTTGTGCAGTGTATTGGCTTTAGGAGAGTAGAAAATAAGTTTCTGTTGCTATTTTTGACGCTCACTGCAGATTAGGTAGTCAATCGGTCAACGGTATCTACGCCACTACAAGTGGGGAGATAATTAAGTGTGTTGCTGGGGGTCTACTGCTCAGTACATAGGAGCGCGTTAAGTGGAGTATGATTAGCAGTGGTGGGGTAACAAACTGGTAGGGCTCCGCGCAGCGAAACCGGTTTTCTTTGTGGTTCACAGCCCCAGCACACATTACAGGAGGACAAGACGGTGCCAGGACCAAGGCGATCTCTGGTGGTCATTGGAGGAACACGCTTGGGCGGCACCGGCTAGCCGGCATCTCATCGCTTCTGGGAGCCACAGAGGGTTTGAGCGGGCGGCTCACCTGAGCCTACTGGGTTAGCCAGTAGGTCGTGGCTCTGGTTGCGTGGGTGCAAGGGTTGGCTGGTGGCTGCTGCTTCTACAGGGATGTATGACGATACATCGCGCACGATCACATCGCGTGCGTTAACCACGCCGCGAATACATCGCGCAATCAAACACATCGTCATTTATAACATCGTGCGCCGTTGCAACGCGAATGCGTTGCTGCCTATAGGCAAGTCTGAAACATCACGAACGGTCACATCGGACGTCGTAGCATCGGAGTGTGTGGCAGAGCGTGCGGTTCACCCGAGGCGAATCTCGCCCCCCACCCCGTTTGCCAGCAATGGTTTTGATAACCCGTCCGTTTCCAAAGGGTTAAGGCCAATTTTCAGTGTGAGGAGTAATTCCCATCGCCACGTTTCTTTCGTGCTTATGAACAGGGCCTGCTTTATTGCTGGTGGCGCCCTGTGCGACAATGTTTGCGCGTGTATAGGAAAAGATACATAAGCCAAAGGACAGAAAGTGTAGGAGTCGCATGTCCCCCATACTGGTAGGCCATAGTTAAAGAGTGCTTGGTCTGGAGAAGCACAGACGTAGAGTCGAAAAAGAAACTGCATAGTTGTGAGATTTCTTTAATAATAAGAATCGATTTCTAGCCCAATGCACCCTTTTTGCAACAGTAATCAATGTTCTAATGTATATATCGCGGTGTGTATGCAGTTCTGTGAGGAAAGTGAATAGCTCACTATTTCTATATTAGGACTTAAAGAGTCTATGCGTGCCGCGTTTCAATTGTAGACGCGTTTCAATTGCTTGCGTTTGAAATGTGCAGTCACTGAATAAATAATGTAGGCAAAAATGAGCAGTTCAGGAGTGGTGCGGGGGGTCGAGTTTATGTGTGCAGAGTCACTGAATAAATAATGTAGGCAAAAATGAGCAGTTCAGGAGTGGTGCGGGGGGGGGAGGGGGGTCGAGTTTATGCGTGCCGCAACAGTAATCAATGTTCTAATGTATATATCGCGGTGTGTATGCAGTTCTGTGAGGAAAGTGAATAGCTCACTATTCTATATTAGGACTTAAAGAGTCCATGCGTGCCGCGTTTCAATTGTAGACGCGTTTCAATTGCTTGCGTTTTAAATGTGCAGTCACTGAATAAATAATGTAGGCAAAAATGAGCAGTTCAGGAGTGGTGCGGGGGGGGGGGTCGAGTTTATGTGTGCAGAGTCACTGAATAAATAATGTAGGCAAAAATGAGCAGTTCAGGAGTGGTGGGGGGGGGGGGGTCGAGTTTATGCGTGCCGCAACAGTAATCAATGTTCTAATGTATATATCGCGGTGTGTATGCAGTTCTCTGATGAAAGTGAATAGCTCCCTATTCTATATTAGGACTTAAAGTTACAAATTGCAAGTAACAAAATGATGTCTCTTTTGAAAGCAGTAATCAGCTGATCTGTTGACATCATACGCACTCTGTAATGTACTTGGTACATGTTCTTTGCAGCCGGCATATGAACCCTCTGCACTAACTTCACAGAGGTCACAACCTCAACTGTACCAATCAATTTAGACGCGTTTCAATTGCTGAATAAATAATGGTGCGGGGGATAATGTAATAAATGTAGGCAAAAATGAGCAGTTCAGGAGTGGTGGTGGGGGGGGTTCGAGTTTATGCGTGCCGCGTTTCAATTGGGGACGCGTTGCAATTGCTTGCGCTTTTAACGATAGCGATGTAATTGTGCATGCGCATTAGTAGCACGCGATGTAAAAGCATGCGGTGTCAAGCCTACCGCGATGTAAAATCCGCGTTGCGATGGCAGCGCGTGAAAACGGAATCGTTGTAATGGGTGTTTCCCCTTCTACAGGTAAGGGGTGACACAGTCACCTATCTGGGGCTACGGTTACGCGTACAGGCAGGTCCCATATAAGTTTACATCCGTTAGCCATGGCCCCTCTGGTACGGCGGCATGAGAAGCGATTGCGCACGGACGTCCTGCAGGAGGCTTTAATGCAGCAAGTCCAGGTCATGGGGCAGACCCTCAACAGGTTGCAAGATAAGGTGGAAGGGCCTGAGGTGCCAGAACGGAGGGGTAGGCGGCCTATTGTCCCACCAAGACACTACCACCCGCCACCGCCATAGAGGTACAGGTGCAAGCCATGTGGGAGAGGGGCAGCTGTGCCACCAAGAAGTGAGCCTGCACCCGCGCCAAGCCCTCAGGGTAAGGGGGGCGCAGGTGACGCAGTCCCACCAGCAGACACGCCGGGCCCCGTGGGCGAAGGGGGCCCAAGTAGTGCTGTGCCTGTGGGACCCATTGTTGACCCCGCTCTTCCCCTGGGGGATGGGACTGGGGGGGCAACCCCGGCAGAGCCAGACATAGCCGCCAACTTGGCAGTAGTCCTGCCTTGGCTGGAGATGGTAGGGAACTGGTCTCAAGCCGCAGGGGCGACAACTGGTGGGGGGGATGCCATTGAAAGGGCAAAGAAATTGATGGCTGAGCTCGGAAAGGGGAGGCCAAGCGAGGTGCCAGCAGTACCAGCAGGGGGTGCAACACCTGTTGCCACAGCACCAGTCCCCGGTGGCGAAGGTGTCCGGGAGATAATCAGCGACGCAAAGAACACAGTTGCAGGCAAGACGACTGAGGCGGCAGCACCAGCAGGTACGAGGGCAACACTACCTCCACTAGGTTTGGGAGAGATGCGCTCCGGGAGGGAACAGTTGGGGCGGCATCTGTCAAAAGAGACTAAGGAAAGGATCTGGAAGGGGGAATATGTTAGCATGTTTTCCCTCTTGATTGATGAGGCAGACAGAGAAGAGGCGAAAAAGAACAAGGAATGGACACACTACAAAGAATGGTCCAATATAGTCCTGGAATGCAGAGTAGAAGAGAATTTGGCCAATTGGATACAGGGTTTCACTATATACATGGCTGTCATGTTAGAGCATTTCCCAGAGGTTGGATCTGAGATGGCATGTTATCAGAATAGGATCACAGTCGCCCATGCTACACAAAGTGGCGATGGGTGGAAAGAGTATGACAAGGAGTTTAGAAGGGCAAAAGCGCAGGATCCAACCCTAAGATGGAGCCAGACGGACATGTTTATTCATCTGATACACTTGGTTCAGGGAGCAGCTGATAATGGGCGGGGGCAGGTACCTGACGCAGTGCGGTCTCAGCCCTTTAAAACAGGCCCCACCGGTAACACGGGGGGGTTCACTGGGAAGGCAGGGAGCAATGGTAAAAAAGGCGACTGTTTTGACTTTAACAAAAGAACTTGCAGTAGAGCACCAGGCACATGTAGGTTCAAGCATTCCTGTGGTTACTGTGGTAATGCATCTCATTCCAAGTCCAGGTGTCACAAAAAGTCAAGGGTCAAAGGGGGAAAGAAACAAGAATAGCAACCTTCTGCTAGGAAAGGCTAGATCTCCTGTTAACGTTACCGCTATGATACCTTGATTAGAGTCTTACAATTGCCCCGAGGCAGCCAGGATGATCAGGGAGGGGTTTGTTGAAGGTTTCAGGATACCAGCCCAGGGTTACAATGGGGTGGCGCACTGCCGGAACCAGCTGTCAGTTAGGTCCAATGTAGACATAGCAACAGCAAAAATCCTTAAGGAAGTGAGCCTTGGTAGGGTGGCGGGGCCTTTTGAAGACGTCCCAATGAAGAATTTTGTGTGTTCCCCTCTAGGGGTAGTACCTAAGAAAGAACCAGGCGAATTCAGACTGATTCACAATCTTTCTGCACCAAGGGGCAGTTCAGTGAACGATGCCATCTCTGACACACTTTGTAGTGTGAAATATGCATCTTTCGACCAAGCGGTGGACATGCTTAGGTCATTGGGTCAGGAGGCTTTGCTGGCGTAGGCCGACATTGAGTCTGCATTTAGATTGCTACCGGTACACCCTGCAGATTTTCACTTACTGGGTTTCCAGTTCCAGGGGAAGTATTACGTCGACAAATGCATGCTAATGGTTTGCTCAGTGTCCTGCGCCTCCTTTGAGAAATTTAGCTCATTTTTGGAATGGGCATTCAGGAGGGTGTCAGGGCATCAATGGGTGCTGCATTACCTGGATGATTTTCTGTTTCTGGGGGTGCGACAATCTGGGGAATGGAGGGCAGCATTGTCATAAATTCTGTACATTGATGCAGGAGTTCGGTGTGCCCCTGGCGCCCGGTAAGTGGGCCCAAGCACAGCAATTGAATTCCCGGGGATTGAACTAGATTCTGTCCTAGGGGTCTCGAGATTACCCGCTGACAAAGTCAATGATTTCGGGGCGGCTTTGCAACACTGCCTCAAGACAGAGAAAGTTACGCTGCACCAGCTACAGCAAGTGGTAGGGCAATTGAATTTCGCACTACGCATAATTCCAATGGCGCGCCCTTTCTCTCGCTCCGTCGCGCATGTCAGGCCTCAGGGAGAGGCACCTAGGTCCAGCCCGGAGCTGGGCCTCATGACTGACGCTGCAGGTAGCGAGGGTTTCGGGGCCATCCTGGGGTGCGAGTGGGTAGCTCAGCGTTGGCCAGTCTGGTGAAAGGAATCTGGACTCACCGCTAACATAAGTTTCTTAGAGCTTTTTCCAATTCTAGTGGCACTGACTGTGTGGGCGGAGGGTCTAAAAAATCAGTCTGTAATATTCTGGTCCTACAACATGGCAGTAGTAGAATGCGTAAATAGCCAAACAGCTAAATGGAGCATGATGCTGCGTTTATTGAAGGAGATTGTGTTGCAGTGCATGAAATTGAATGTCCTTTTTAAAGCTAAACACATACCAGGTATTCTGAACCACGCGGCTGACGCTTTGTGTCATTTTAAAATGCAGGCATTCAGGTCACATATCCCAGAGGCAGCAGTGCACCTGTCACCTTTCCCAGAACAGCTTTGGCAGCTTGGTGCCCCCGAGTATCGAACCTCGTGGCAGCGAGCCTAGCGCCCAGAACCAGGAGTTCCTACGAAGGGGTCTTTTTGCTTGTTCTTGGGGGAACAGTGGGAGCTCAAATGGCATGATCATGAGTCAGTAGTTGAATATCTTGTTTTAATGAGGGGACAGGGGCTCACGGTAGCAGGGACAAAAAGACATATCTGAGCCATATCATTTTTTGCAAAGATGAAGGGAAAGGGGGATCCCACAAAGAACTTCGTAGTACGCCAGGCGCTGAAAGGATGGCAACGCTTGCAGGGAGGGCAGCCGGATGTCAGAAGGCCCATAGGTTTAGAAACACTAGGGAAGCTAGTGGGGGCTCTGCCGCAGGTTTGCACTTCCCCAGGCAAAGTGATCTTGTTTCAAGCAGCATTCTGCCTTGCATTCTACGGCGCTTTTAGGGTAGGCGAGCTAGTCACAAAGAATAAGGAAGATTGCCTGGGGGGCCTGCAGATGGGACACGTTAACATAAAGAAGGATTCAGTGCTGATTTCCATCCTGAAATCAAAAACCGATCAAGAGGGTAAGGGAGAGAGCATAGTATTACACAGGGCAGGGAACACATCATGCTGCCCTGTCTACAGGCTTGAGGCTGTTATGGCCCAACGGGCACGAGCTACGGGAGGGCCTCTCCTGATACACGGGGACGGGACACCACTCACGGTGTTCCAGTTCAGGAAAGTCATGTTCCTGGCATTGAAGAGTGCCAGGCTAGACCCTGCCGACTTCAGGACTCATTCGTTCAAGATAGGAGCAGCCACCGAAGCAGCAGCAAGAGGGCTGGGGGACGAGCGTCTCAAAAGGATCGGTAGGTGGTCCTCTAACTGTTACAAGAGATATGTGCGGCTGCACATGCTCTAACACGGTGTGACTGTCTAATTTTTTAGGTGCACAATGGTTTTTTTCCCTTTCTCCCTGTTACTCAGGGAAAGGGGTTTCAATGTCACTATCTGATAAGCGCTAGATGAAGTTTTGTGGAATTTGTGTGTTGCATGCCAACATGGCAAGGCACTTACCTTTGGCTCTCTTGTTTCAACGTCATTCGCAATTTCTTCATCCTGTGACTCAGAAGGGAAGCCTGGACTCGTTTGCACTCACAAACCGCAAGAGCAAGCAGAAGTGCGGCGGACGTTGAATTTTGGGCAAGCAACCAAAATGGTGGCGCAAGTTCACTCTTCACACCAGGAAGATCAACATGTTTGGGTGATAGGGCACTCATATGTTCGCCGTTTGAAGAATTTCATTTCAGGGGCTAGCAAGTCTAGGGCCGCTCAGCTAGGGATAAACATATCCTTTATCGGTCAGGGTGGCTTGTGCGTAGGTCAATTCAGGGAGTTGGTGAACCGAGCTTTGAAAACAGGTATGGGACCACCAGCAATCTGGATCTTGCACCTGGGGCGTAACGACTTGGCCCGATTAGGCAGGAGAGTACTAGTGGAAGATCTACTCACAGAAGTTGGGTCGCTAGCGAAGCAGTGTCCTCAGTCGATAATAGCATGGTCCCACATGATCCCCAGGTCGCAATGGAGGGGGTGCAAGTCAGTTCGAGCGTTGAATTATGCGGTAAAGCGGATCAACAACAAATTTGATAAGTTGCTGCATTTATTAACTTAAGACAAGAGTTTCTTGCACTTCATGCCTTACAGGACTCAATCCCCTGTTAATGAACTATTCACCAGAACATGTGTTAATCATCAAGAGAGAATGCGCAGCTTTCGGTGTCTGTGTAACACAAACAAAAGAAAGCTGATTGTTTTTTTTAACGCACACATGATTCACCCTGACTGCACATACCACGTCTGGAGGCTCCCTCGCGTTTCTCTCCGCCTTTACTTACCTCTCCGCAGGAAGAACGTCTCCCTCGCAGTTTTTCAACGCGGACCCAGGCATTTTGGCTTCACAAACGGGGACGATTACCCATGAGAAGGGAAGTTCTGAAACTTGAAAACAAGGAACCGGGACCCACAGGCGTGCCCAACCTGGCGGCTGCATGCGCATAATCTGGGAGCTCGGTTGTGAATTAGCTATGCTCCTCACCCATTTAGCTCCTGCGCCGAGGACCGTGAACAATTCCCCCTAGCTCAGATGCCATAAACAGCGCAGAGCATCTGCTGCCATTCCTCTCCACAATGTTTTAATGCCATGATTTTTGACCGTCATGTGACACAGGATGGAGCAGAAACAGCTCAGCAGGAATGCAAAGGAATTTCAAGGCTCCTCTTTCCAGAGTAACATTTTAACCACATCTGCTCAACTGTGAGGAAAAACTATTTTTTCCCTCCCCCTTTATGAGACCCTAACTTAAAACATGATGCCCTCCGCTTGGAAGCCACCCCGTCAATATAACAAGCACTGGCAATGCAAAAGGACTGTAGTCTGCAAGTATTCTGTGCAGTAAAGGGGTCAGTAACCATGGAAGGACACCAATGACGACTTGACCGTCATAAGGAGGGACTAACAAGCCTACAACCAATCGGAAGGCAGCATTTAGGACACAAGCCAATGAAAAAGATGGGCGGGCAGTGGGCGGAGCTTCCACAAAGCTTCCGTGCTATACTGAATACTGCATGCCTCGCAAAGCGAGCAACGCATGCGCAGCAATGCTAGGCTCGACCTAAAAAGGGAACAGAGCCGATCCAGCCTGTTACCGTCCAATCTCTCTGTGAGACGCAGTATTAAAGATTTTGGGTGGGGTCTTGATGAAGTGATTAATAGAATATCTTGTCAGAAATTCAATATGGGTTTAGGCTGGTTCGAGGCACTATAGAACAAAACTTAAATTAATATATTTTGGTCAATAAATACGCAGTGGCCAAAAGGGAAAGTATACATCTAGCCTTCTTGGACTTCAGCACAGCTTTTGACACATTGGTGAGATCTAAACTGAGGTCTGTGATGAGAGAAATGGGGGTGGTTGAGACTCTAATGGCTTTCTTGCATGAGTTGCACATATGGCTTGAAACCTCAGTAAGATACAGCCCATTGGCAGAATGCACTGTGCCTATGCTTTTTATTTTATATATTGATCAATTTGATCAGTTTTTAAGAGAACATTGTAAAGATGTGCAGATGGTAGGACACAGAATTGTCCACCGCCTTGCTGTAGGCGGATGATTCTGTTCTTATCTCCTGCACAGCTAATAGCCTACAACTTTTATTGTGCCAATTTTATGATTTTATGGAAAATCTGGGCCTAAAATGTATTATTTTAAATCATACACTATGATAATGGGACTTAGAAATACTAAAACTATAACCTACGCAATAAGGGATCATGTTATATGAAAGGCGGATACATTCTACTACTTAGGCTTTTTGCTGGAAAAAACTGCTCTGTGATCCCTTACTGAAAGCACACATCCAATATTTTAATAAGGTCGCCTTCAGAATTGATAACTTCTCTAGGCGACTACGCTATAGCCATGTAAAGTCTGTAAACCTTTTGTAAGCGGGTCGCACAGAGGACACGAACACGGGAGGATGGGGTGAGGCGTTTTATTGAAGGTTCACAATAAAGTTCGCGATGGGTTCTCCCTCGGTGGTAGGATGTCAGGGTCGGGGCGCTGTTCTTGGTCCTCGTGGGCTAGCGTCCCTCTTCTCTCTTCTCCCGGTTTCCCGTGAGGAGGGCTCTCGCCGTGCCAATGGAAAGAAAGAAGGAGAGGTGGCTGTTAGGAACGAGTGTTCTGTTTATCACGCTGTATAAGGGAGGGGAGAGAGGGTAACAGACTCGTGATAAGGTGCTCTCCAACGAACGGTCGTGAAGGGGGTGAGTGAAAGGGAGGACGTGCAGTACTAGGTACGGCGGTAAGCGGCGGCGTTCAGTGGCGCTCTCTCCTCTCCCGCCTCCCGACCCAACCCGTGAAGCGATCCCGTACCTGGGATAGCCACGCACCTCCTCCTGGGGCGTGGCTCGGCGGAGCGTGAATGCCGCGGTCTCCTGCCTCCGGCCTCGGTTCTTCCTCGCGTCCTCTGCTCCTCTTCGGTCCTTCGCTTCGCTCTGTCCCGTCTTCTTCCTCCGGTTCACCGTCGTGCTCTGTCTCATTCCGTCCTCCGGTGTCGTCACACGCCACTGTCTTCTTCTCGCGGGTTCTTATTGGCGACTGGCCGTCTACGGTGGAGTAGAGGGCGGGGCTATCCTGGAAGACGTCCCAATTAAAGGCACAGTGTTCCGTGCTAGTGCCGTCTGACGTCTCTGCTGGCCACGGGTCGTCCTGAGGGACATAAAACAAGTCACTGGTCAGTTCAGGAGGGGACCACCATTCTCCTCCTTCCAGTACGGAGTCCGGGTGGTCCCCGTGACACTCCTCCACCCCTGGATTCTCCCGCTCGGGGAGAGGGGAAGTCCGAGAGAGATAGTCAGCGCTAGCGTTTTCAGCCCCCTTCCTATGTTTTAAGGTGAAAGAAAAGGGCTGGAGGGTGAGAAACCAGCGAAGCACCCTGGGGTTGTTCGAGATGTTCTGGCTCATCCATTGCAGAGGGGCGTGATCAGTATATAAGGTGAAGTGCCCCCCCTCCAGGTAATATCTGAGCTTGTCTACGGCCCATCTAATAGCGAGGCATTCCCGCTCAATCGTGGGGTAGCTCATCTCCCTGGGGAACAGCTTGCGACTGATGTAAAGCAGGGGGTGCTCAATACCATCGGCCGCTACCTGGGATAGGACCGCCCCCAGGCCGTGATTAGAGGCGTCCGTATGTAGGATGAATGGCCTGGTAAAATCAGGAGAGGACAACACAGGGCTGGAGGTGATTATGTCTTTCAAGGTCCGAAAGGCTTCTCTCATTTCGGGGGAGGGGGTTTGGAAGACATGGGGTTTTACGTTCTTCAGAAGGGTATCAGTTAAGGGGGCAGCCTGCTCTGAAAAGTTAGGGATGAAACGCCTGTAGTAGCCGATCAGGCCTAAGAACGCCCTCATTTCCTTTTTCGTAGAGGGGAAAGGGGTGTTGTGAATCGCCTTTACCTTCTCGGTCTGGGGGGCTATGAGACCATGACCCAGTACATATCCCAGATAGTTCACTTTCTGGAAGGCGATCCTGGATTTCTTGGCGTTGACGTGTAACCCAGCCTCCTGCAAGGCGGAAAAGATGGTTCGCAGATGTTGCAGGTGCGTTTTCCAATCAGGGCTAAAGACCACGATATCATCTAGATAGGCTGATGAATAGGGCTGATGTTCCCGTAAGACGTGATTCATTAGGCGCTGAATGGTGGCCGGGGCGCCATGGAGGCCAAAGGGAAGGACCGTAAATTCGTAGAGGCCGTCTGGGGTGGAAAATGCGGTCTTCTTGCGGTCTTCTTCCCTTAAGGGCACCTGCCAGTACCCCTTTGTTAGGTCTAGCGTGGTGATGTACACGGCTTCTCCCAACTTCTCAATTAACTCGTCAATCCGAGGCATGGGGTAGGCGTCGAAGGTTGAGATGGTGTTGAGAGCCCGGAAATCCATACAGAAGCGGACGCTTCCGTCCGGTTTTGGCACCATAACTATTGGCGACGACCACTCACTGCGGGAGGGACGTATCACCCCCAGTTGCAACATATCCTGGACCTCTTGTCGTATCGCTTCTCTACGAGCGGCGGGGATTCGATATGGCCTTTGTTTGATGATCGCCCCGGGCTTGGTTTCGATTCGGTGTTCTGTTAGGTGAGTTCTTCCAGGAATATTGGAAAAGAGCGAGGCGTGGAGCTGTAGGACTTCCCTCAAGTCCTGGGCCTTGTCTGTGCCTATCTTGTTGTTGATGACCAGCTGGTGAAGAGTCTCCGACTCTTTCTGTTGCGTGGGTACCGTTAGGTTGGTGGATCGGGGGGGTGGCCCTATCCACTTCTTTAGCATGTTGATATGACACACTTGGGACCTCCGGGGGGTGATCTGCAATTTGTAGGTGGTTTTCCCTATGGTCTCGATAACTTTATATGGACCCTTCCACTCTTTCTGGAATTTCTGGGAAGCGATCGGTAGCATCACTAACGCCCAGTCATTGACAGCTAAAGTCCTCCATTTCTTCCCTCTATTGTAGAAAGACGCCTGTTTACCTTGCTGTTTCTCCAGGTTGGAATAGGCCAAATCACGGAGCTTCCCTAGTTTGGATTGTAGGCCCTGGGTGTACTCCAGCATCTCTCGGGTCTCCACCTTCTCTTCATTTTCCCAGGCTTCTTTCGTCATGTCCATTAGACTTCTCGGCTGACGACCATAAAGCATCTCGAAAGACGAGCAACCGAGGCTGCTTTGTACCTGGCTTCTGATGACGTACAAAGCCAGTGGCAGTAGCTGGTCCCACTCTCTTCCTTCTACGCTGAGCATCTTCTTGAGAGTGGTCTTGAGGGTTCCGTTATAGCGTTCCACCAACCCGTCCGTTTGCGGGTGATAGACTGATGTTTTTATCTGACGGACGTCGAGCAGTCGACACACCTCCTTCATTAGGCGAGACACAAACGGGGTACCCTGGTCCGTGAGAATTTCTTTCGGAAAACCAACTCTTGAAAACAGCTCCAGAAAGCGGTCGGCGATGTTACGGGTTGTGGGTGACCCTAAGGGGAAAGCCTCTGGGAACCTAGTGGCGTAGTCAACCACCACTAGGACAAACGTGTGACCCCTTTTTGTTCGAGGCAAGGGCCCTATGAGGTCCATCCCGACTCTTTCATACGGGGTTCCAATCACCGGTAGAGGCTGAAGGGGAACGGCTGGTAGTATTCGTGTGTTCCTCCGTTGACAGACCGAACAGGTCTGACAGTGGTCTTTGGTATCCTTATAGATGCCAGGCCAGTAGAAGTGTCGGAGAATGTTTTTCGTGGTTTTTTCCGAGCCTGTATGTCCTGCCGTGAGGTGGGTATGGGCAAAAAACAGAATCTGCTCCCTGAAGGATAGGGGTACCAATAGCTGATGGGGCTCAGAGGGACCTCCCTGGCGATATAGCAAATCGTTTGTTATCAGGAAGCGGGGATAGGTATAGGGACCTCGTTCGGGTGCACTGTGAGCTTGTTCCCAGGCATTAAAGAGTGTAGTGTCGTTGGCTTGGGCGAACCGAAAGCTGCGGTCCAACACCCAGGGTGTGGGGGTTATCAGGGCAGGCGCTGTGGGGACCCTCTTGCCTTGGTGCGTCCTCCCCCCCTGGTCCTCGCTTAAGGCTAGGCGAAACATATCTTGGAACGCTGGGTTATCGGTTCCAATGATGAGGTCCTCCGGGAGGTTATCAAGGACCCCAACTCGTACCGGGCGATGGACCCCCGAGGGATGAATTACTGGAATGTTGGCCACGGGGTACGGTTTGACATCCCCATGGACGCAGCGAATGTGGACCGAGGAGTCCGGTACTATCTGCTCCGGGGACACCCACATACTTTGGATAACCGATTGCCTACACCCTGAATCTAGGAGGGCCTGGAGGGGGGTCCCGTTTACCTGTACCTGGACGTGATAGGCGGACCCCATTTCAGCGGTGTAGAGGATCGATTTGGGCACATATCCCACTTCCATGGGCTCTTCTGTGTGTCGTTTCTTGGGGCAGGCTCGGGCGATATGTCCCCACTCTCCGCAGTCGAAACACTGTGGGCCCTTCAGGACGGGGACTTCATACCGCTGGGGCCTGACCTTTGGTTGCTCCAGGATTCTGGGTTTCTTATCCGAGCGTAGGGCCGGGGGTCGCTGTCTCTCTGGTTCCCCTACATACCCCTTCGGTTGGGCCCTGGAGAACGTCGTGGCCATCTCCACCGCTTGTTCAGCGGTAAGATGCGTGTGCTGCCGCAGCCAACTTTGGGTGTGATAGGGTAAAGCGTCCAGGTACTGTTCTAGGTAGATCTTCTCCATGATCTCCTCCTTTGTGCTAGTACCCGGGCTCAGCCACTTGTCGGCCGCCATCTTCAGCCGGAAATACAAGGTCTTTGGGTTTTCCCCGGGCGCCCCCATCTCCCTTCTGAATCGTACCCGGTAGGCCTCTGCATCAAGGCCCAGATGGTCCAATATGAGGGTCTTGATGGAACCATAGGGAGCGTCTCCGGTAGCGTTTGCCACCTGATAGGCTGCTTGGGCCTCTCCAGTCAAGAGAGGGGCCAGAAAGAAGGGCCATTTCTCCAGCGGCCAGCTGCATGCCCTGGCGACCCGCTCGAAGTTCGTAAGAAAAGCGTCTGGGTCGTCCCCAGACACATATTTCTGCAAGGATATCCCGGCTGGGGTGGGGTGACTGGACCTTGTCGCGAGTCCGGAGCCGGTGAGGGGATCGGTTACCGCCTTATGTAGCCCCTCCAACTGTGCTGCAATGGTATCCTTAAAGACCTCCCGATCCGCGCTGGCGGAGGTCATCTGTCGTTCGACGGCCCATTCCAGCTTCTCCTGCCCCTTGATCATGTGTTGAATCAACGCATCCATCTTCTGTGTACAGATGGGTCCTCTATGCCCGCATTCTCCACCACTGTAAGCGGGTCGCACAGAGGACACGAACACGGGAGGATGGGGTGAGGCGTTTTATTGAAGGTTCACAATAAAGTTCGCGATGGGTTCTCCCTCGGTGGTAGGATGTCAGGGTCGGGGCGCTGTTCTTGGTCCTCGTGGGCTAGCGTCCCTCTTCTCTCTTCTCCCGGTTTCCCGTGAGGAGGGCTCTCGCCGTGCCAATGGAAAGAAAGAAGGAGAGGTGGCTGTTAGGAACGAGTGTTCTGTTTATCACGCTGTATAAGGGAGGGGAGTGAGGGTAACAGACTCGTGATAAGGTGCTCTCCAACGAACGGTCGTGAAGGGGGTGAGTGAAAGGGAGGACGTGCAGTACTAGGTACGGCGGTAAGCGGCGGCGTTCAGTGGCGCTCTCTCCTCTCCCGCCTCCCGACCCAACCCGTGAAGCGATCCCGTACCTGGGATAGCCACGCACCTCCTCCTGGGGCGTGGCTCGGCGGAGCGTGAATGCCGCGGTCTCCTGCCTCCGGCCTCGGTTCTTCCTCGCGTCCTCTGCTCCTCTTCGGTCCTTCGCTTCGCTCTGTCCCGTCTTCTTCCTCCGGTTCACCGTCGTGCTCTGTCTCCTTCCGTCCTCCGGTGTCGTCACACGCCACTGTCTTCTTCTCGCGGGTTCTTATTGGCGACTGGCCGTCTACGGTGGAGTAGAGGGCGGGGCTATCCTGGAAGACGTCCCAATTAAAGGCACAGTGTTCCGTGCTAGTGCCGTCTGACGTCTCTGCTGGCCACGGGTCGTCCTGAGGGACATAAAACAAGTCACTGGTCAGTTCAGGAGGGGACCACCATTCTCCTCCTTCCAGTACGGAGTCCGGGTGGTCCCCGTGACACTCCTCCACCCCTGGATTCTCCCGCTCGGGGAGAGGGGAAGTCCGAGAGAGATAGTCAGCGCTAGCGTTTTCAGCCCCCTTCCTATGTTTTAAGGTGAAAGAAAAGGGCTGGAGGGTGAGAAACCAGCGAAGCACCCTGGGGTTGTTCGAGATGTTCTGGCTCATCCATTGCAGAGGGGCGTGATCAGTATATAAGGTGAAGTGCCCCCCCTCCAGGTAATATCTGAGCTTGTCTACGGCCCATCTAATAGCGAGGCATTCCCGCTCAATCGTGGGGTAGCTCATCTCCCTGGGGAACAGCTTGCGACTGATGTAAAGCAGGGGGTGCTCAATACCATCGGCCGCTACCTGGGATAGGACCGCCCCCAGGCCGTGATTAGAGGCGTCCGTATGTAGGATGAATGGCCTGGTAAAATCAGGAGAGGACAACACAGGGCTGGAGGTGATTATGTCTTTCAAGGTCCGAAAGGCTTCTCTCATTTCGGGGGAGGGGGTTTGGAAGACATGGGGTTTTACGTTCTTCAGAAGGGTATCAGTTAAGGGGGCAGCCTGCTCTGAAAAGTTAGGGATGAAACGCCTGTAGTAGCCGATCAGGCCTAAGAACGCCCTCATTTCCTTTTTCGTAGAGGGGAAAGGGGTGTTGTGAATCGCCTTTACCTTCTCGGTCTGGGGGGCTATGAGACCATGACCCAGTACATATCCCAGATAGTTCACTTTCTGGAAGGCGATCCTGGATTTCTTGGCGTTGACGTGTAACCCAGCCTCCTGCAAGGCGGAAAAGATGGTTCGCAGATGTTGCAGGTGCGTTTTCCAATCAGGGCTAAAGACCACGATATCATCTAGATAGGCTGATGAATAGGGCTGATGTTCCCGTAAGACGTGATTCATTAGGCGCTGAATGGTGGCCGGGGCGCCATGGAGGCCAAAGGGAAGGACCGTAAATTCGTAGAGGCCGTCTGGGGTGGAAAATGCGGTCTTCTTGCGGTCTTCTTCCCTTAAGGGCACCTGCCAGTACCCCTTTGTTAGGTCTAGCGTGGTGATGTACACGGCTTCTCCCAACTTCTCAATTAACTCGTCAATCCGAGGCATGGGGTAGGCGTCGAAGGTTGAGATGGTGTTGAGAGCCCGGAAATCCATACAGAAGCGGACGCTTCCGTCCGGTTTTGGCACCATAACTATTGGCGACGACCACTCACTGCGGGAGGGACGTATCACCCCCAGTTGCAACATATCCTGGACCTCTTGTCGTATCGCTTCTCTACGAGCGGCGGGGATTCGATATGGCCTTTGTTTGATGATCGCCCCGGGCTTGGTTTCGATTCGGTGTTCTGTTAGGTGAGTTCTTCCAGGAATATTGGAAAAGAGCGAGGCGTGGAGCTGTAGGACTTCCCTCAAGTCCTGGGCCTTGTCTGTGCCTATCTTGTTGTTGATGACCAGCTGGTGAAGAGTCTCCGACTCTTTCTGTTGCGTGGGTACCGTTAGGTTGGTGGATCGGGGGGGTGGCCCTATCCACTTCTTTAGCATGTTGATATGACACACTTGGGACCTCCGGGGGGTGATCTGCAATTTGTAGGTGGTTTTCCCTATGGTCTCGATAACTTTATATGGACCCTTCCACTCTTTCTGGAATTTCTGGGAAGCGATCGGTAGCATCACTAACGCCCAGTCATTGACAGCTAAAGTCCTCCATTTCTTCCCTCTATTGTAGAAAGACGCCTGTTTACCTTGCTGTTTCTCCAGGTTGGAATAGGCCAAATCACGGAGCTTCCCTAGTTTGGATTGTAGGCCCTGGGTGTACTCCAGCATCTCTCGGGTCTCCACCTTCTCTTCATTTTCCCAGGCTTCTTTCGTCATGTCCATTAGACTTCTCGGCTGACGACCATAAAGCATCTCGAAAGACGAGCAACCGAGGCTGCTTTGTACCTGGCTTCTGATGACGTACAAAGCCAGTGGCAGTAGCTGGTCCCACTCTCTTCCTTCTACGCTGAGCATCTTCTTGAGAGTGGTCTTGAGGGTTCCGTTATAGCGTTCCACCAACCCGTCCGTTTGCGGGTGATAGACTGATGTTTTTATCTGACGGACGTCGAGCAGTCGACACACCTCCTTCATTAGGCGAGACACAAACGGGGTACCCTGGTCCGTGAGAATTTCTTTCGGAAAACCAACTCTTGAAAACAGCTCCAGAAAGCGGTCGGCGATGTTACGGGTTGTGGGTGACCCTAAGGGGAAAGCCTCTGGGAACCTAGTGGCGTAGTCAACCACCACTAGGACAAACGTGTGACCCCTTTTTGTTCGAGGCAAGGGCCCTATGAGGTCCATCCCGACTCTTTCATACGGGGTTCCAATCACCGGTAGAGGCTGAAGGGGAACGGCTGGTAGTATTCGTGTGTTCCTCCGTTGACAGACCGAACAGGTCTGACAGTGGTCTTTGGTATCCTTATAGATGCCAGGCCAGTAGAAGTGTCGGAGAATGTTTTTCGTGGTTTTTTCCGAGCCTGTATGTCCTGCCGTGAGGTGGGTATGGGCAAAAAACAGAATCTGCTCCCTGAAGGATAGGGGTACCAATAGCTGATGGGGCTCAGAGGGACCTCCCTGGCGATATAGCAAATCGTTTGTTATCAGGAAGCGGGGATAGGTATAGGGACCTCGTTCGGGTGCACTGTGAGCTTGTTCCCAGGCATTAAAGAGTGTAGTGTCGTTGGCTTGGGCGAACCGAAAGCTGCGGTCCAACACCCAGGGTGTGGGGGTTATCAGGGCAGGCGCTGTGGGGACCCTCTTGCCTTGGTGCGTCCTCCCCCCCTGGTCCTCGCTTAAGGCTAGGCGAAACATATCTTGGAACGCTGGGTTATCGGTTCCAATGATGAGGTCCTCCGGGAGGTTATCAAGGACCCCAACTCGTACCGGGCGATGGACCCCCGAGGGATGAATTACTGGAATGTTGGCCACGGGGTACGGTTTGACATCCCCATGGACGCAGCGAATGTGGACCGAGGAGTCCGGTACTATCTGCTCCGGGGACACCCACATACTTTGGATAACCGATTGCCTACACCCTGAATCTAGGAGGGCCTGGAGGGGGGTCCCGTTTACCTGTACCTGGACGTGATAGGCGGACCCCATTTCAGCGGTGTAGAGGATCGATTTGGGCACATATCCCACTTCCATGGGCTCTTCTGTGTGTCGTTTCTTGGGGCAGGCTCGGGCGATATGTCCCCACTCTCCGCAGTCGAAACACTGTGGGCCCTTCAGGACGGGGACTTCATACCGCTGGGGCCTGACCTTTGGTTGCTCCAGGATTCTGGGTTTCTTATCCGAGCGTAGGGCCGGGGGTCGCTGTCTCTCTGGTTCCCCTACATACCCCTTCGGTTGGGCCCTGGAGAACGTCGTGGCCATCTCCACCGCTTGTTCAGCGGTAAGATGCGTGTGCTGCCGCAGCCAACTTTGGGTGTGATAGGGTAAAGCGTCCAGGTACTGTTCTAGGTAGATCTTCTCCATGATCTCCTCCTTTGTGCTAGTACCCGGGCTCAGCCACTTGTCGGCCGCCATCTTCAGCCGGAAATACAAGGTCTTTGGGTTTTCCCCGGGCGCCCCCATCTCCCTTCTGAATCGTACCCGGTAGGCCTCTGCATCAAGGCCCAGATGGTCCAATATGAGGGTCTTGATGGAACCATAGGGAGCGTCTCCGGTAGCGTTTGCCACCTGATAGGCTGCTTGGGCCTCTCCAGTCAAGAGAGGGGCCAGAAAGAAGGGCCATTTCTCCAGCGGCCAGCTGCATGCCCTGGCGACCCGCTCGAAGTTCGTAAGAAAAGCGTCTGGGTCGTCCCCAGACACATATTTCTGCAAGGATATCCCGGCTGGGGTGGGGTGACTGGACCTTGTCGCGAGTCCGGAGCCGGTGAGGGGATCGGTTACCGCCTTATGTAGCCCCTCCAACTGTGCTGCAATGGTATCCTTAAAGACCTCCCGATCCGCGCTGGCGGAGGTCATCTGTCGTTCGACGGCCCATTCCAGCTTCTCCTGCCCCTTGATCATGTGTTGAATCAACGCATCCATCTTCTGTGTACAGATGGGTCCTCTATGCCCGCATTCTCCACCACTGTAAGCGGGTCGCACAGAGGACACGAACACGGGAGGATGGGGTGAGGCGTTTTATTGAAGGTTCACAATAAAGTTCGCGATGGGTTCTCCCTCGGTGGTAGGATGTCAGGGTCGGGGCGCTGTTCTTGGTCCTCGTGGGCTAGCGTCCCTCTTCTCTCTTCTCCCGGTTTCCCGTGAGGAGGGCTCTCGCCGTGCCAATGGAAAGAAAGAAGGAGAGGTGGCTGTTAGGAACGAGTGTTCTGTTTATCACGCTGTATAAGGGAGGGGAGTGAGGGTAACAGACTCGTGATAAGGTGCTCTCCAACGAACGGTCGTGAAGGGGGTGAGTGAAAGGGAGGACGTGCAGTACTAGGTACGGCGGTAAGCGGCGGCGTTCAGTGGCGCTCTCTCCTCTCCCGCCTCCCGACCCAACCCGTGAAGCGATCCCGTACCTGGGATAGCCACGCACCTCCTCCTGGGGCGTGGCTCGGCGGAGCGTGAATGCCGCGGTCTCCTGCCTCCGGCCTCGGTTCTTCCTCGCGTCCTCTGCTCCTCTTCGGTCCTTCGCTTCGCTCTGTCCCGTCTTCTTCCTCCGGTTCACCGTCGTGCTCTGTCTCCTTCCGTCCTCCGGTGTCGTCACACGCCACTGTCTTCTTCTCGCGGGTTCTTATTGGCGACTGGCCGTCTACGGTGGAGTAGAGGGCGGGGCTATCCTGGAAGACGTCCCAATTAAAGGCACAGTGTTCCGTGCTAGTGCCGTCTGACGTCTCTGCTGGCCACGGGTCGTCCTGAGGGACATAAAACAAGTCACTGGTCAGTTCAGGAGGGGACCACCATTCTCCTCCTTCCAGTACGGAGTCCGGGTGGTCCCCGTGACACCTTTATAATGCAAAGTGTGTTCCAACTGTATCCTTCAGAGCAGGAATTTGTGGCTATAAGTCTTCGATCACTGTACAATTGGCTGAAAATGCATTTTTTAGAAAACTGTTATGAATTCCCCAGAATGTACTTTCAGAATTAGTAAATTATGAGATAGGTGCAGGCTTTATTGCTGATTACATACATTTGCACCCTATACTTTTATGGCTTTCGATATGGCTCAAAAACGACTTAGAATTGCACAGATTGATTCTGAGAGATTGTTTGAATATGGAACGTAGCCTGTCATATGCAAAAAACACTGACAAATATGGGTAAACCACATATTTTTAATTCTACAGAGCTAATTTCTAGATTAGATGTAGCATGGGTTAAGAGAGCATTTAAGGTACATACTCAGGAAATTTGAACTTTAGGCTCACAGCATAAACATTGCCATACACTTTATTTTATGCTGAAATCTATGAAAGAAATGGAACTTTACCTAACACTGGATATGCCGGTTATGCACAGAAGGTTTTTAATATATTTTTGCCATCAGACCACCCCTGTTGTACCTGTGATTCGTTCTCTGCACTAGACACTTTGCACATTGTTTTAATTTACCCTAAATGGTCTGACCTGCAAAATAAATATATTTGTTTATTACTCATGTCTTTGAATTTCCAGCAAGCAAGACCAGGTCTTTTATATCCGCAATTTTTAGATAATAGTAAAGTACATTGGTATTTATCTAGATTTTTAGTAGGAGTGTACTTTGCTTATGGGGGATATTGTAATTGTGTTTTTATGCTATGGGTATGCATTTATTGATGTTTTTACTGTATTTTTATGATTGCTGATACTAATAGAAATAAAGAGCTAATGAAAACTATAAATTCTGTAGCCTAGATGAATCCATGCATAGTCCAAATGTTTACCAGAAGAGTTTGTCAGAAAATGCAAAATCTTCTTCATGATGTAGACCCAAAAGAAAACAGGTAAACGTTAATTGATTGTATGTGTCCCGAACAACAACTGTGTATCAAACACCCTGATTTCATGCCTAAAAGAAGGAAAGAGAAGGGGGCCAAGAGTTTCCAGCCACCACTCTTAGGTCCACAGGGAAGGCCAGCACTTCTGTCTTCTCTGCATTCAATCTGAGTGAGTTTGATTTCCTTCAACTGGTCACATTGCCAAAGCAAGTCTTACAATACATCTGCAGCGGCTATAGATGACCACCAAGACTGAGAACGAGGTCAGTATCATCTGCATATGCAAAAGTCTAATACATAAAGCGTCAATGAGATAGGCCATTGAAGAGACATACAGATTGAACATTGTAATACAGCACCCCAGTATTGAGGATTTGATGCAAAAACGAAAATTGACAAGAGACAGCCTACTTAGGTTTCATAAGAAATATCGAGAAACAGGTGAATACAGTCCCCTAGGCGCAGATATCAGCAGGCCCATTAAAACATGGCATTGGACATGGTTTCAAGGGCTGTGGACAGATCAACAGGATTTAAAGCCTCCACACCGCCAACATCTGATGTCATGCAGATATCATTGGGGGACTTCTCGGGTATGGCATTAGTGTGCACATTCTGTCGAATCCTCCCAATTACGATGACCTTCGAAAGCCTTCAATGTGCTCAGAGATGCTCAAAGCTGGGGTAACACCCTTAGCACTAATCTGCCCAATCATGGGCAGCTAGGAAATCAGCCCTACTAAACTAGGCCCTGAGAGCAACACACTGGTCTAAGAAGGGAAAGCTGAAGAGTTAGCGAGCTCCAAAGATAATTGTGAGCACAAAGCTTGGCCATGGAAGCCGTAGATGAAGTATGAACTGAAGGCTATGGGACATTGAGGTGCTAAAATTGTCCTTCATTGTTTTTTTATTAGAAAAAAAGAGTCATTCATCAAAGTATCTGTCCTTGGTCAATTTAACAAGTTTTTGTTTTATATTCATGGAGTACATCCCCAATAAGAGACCTGTCTTCAGGATGAGATGATGACACCATTGCCTCCCTAGGAGTGTAGTGGCCCTTTTAGCGATAGACAAACCAGCCGTGTATGGACTGAAGGGAGGAAGCTTGGGGCGCACTGGCCTTCAAAGACATCAATCTCCAGGCCCTCATTGAGCCAATCATCCAAGCCATTCTTCTGGCAGAAGGGTCATCCGACAGGAGATCCGGCATGAGGAGGTGCTACCAGTATAAATTTTAACCTTTGGATTTCGTGATTTCTCTGTTGCAGCAGCAATGTTGCAGAATTCTATTACTTGTCACCTGTGGCAGGTAACTGATCGTCACCTATTTAGGAAAGCTTTAGAGGCAAGATGGCTGCCGACTGACCTCGATGAGAGTTGCTGCGGCTTCTCTCCCTCTGCGCTTTCTTAGGATGCTGTGACAAAGGCACGCTAAAACCACCCTGTTTTTTGCACTCACCTTTGCAATGATATGAGGCTGTTGGGCATCGGTGTCAGCTGAAAGCCAGTTCGTTTGCAACTGTTCTCTACCTGCTGTCTCGAAACTCCTGGTGCTTTCCTGGCGTGCCCCGGGAGTGCTGCTGGTACTCTGAGTGGATTATGGCCCTGAAAATTGAGAAAGTGGACAAGGCGGCCAAAGCTGCAAACAAAGACTCTCTGAATATATCTGCATGGTGCAGGGGGGGCCGCTGGAGCCCCCAGTGTCCTTAACTCCAAGCCTATAAACACTGCTACTGTGTCTACATGGGGGCCAAACCCAGCATGGTAAGGAGGTCTGGCGAAAAAGGCTGATGGCAGTGGGAAAGATGTCGACGCTGCTGGTGGGACCCGGCTTTGTGCGGTGGCAGCCACAGAGGGAACACTGCAACAGCGGACGGTGGTGGAAGCCTTCTCCATGTCCTCGCCTTTGGCCCCCGCCGCTTCGGCCAAAAAAGTAAAGCAGAGCACTCCCGGTTTGACGGAGGCAGGGCAAACAGAAACTGGGGTAATCATTCAACCATACGTGGGAACAGTGCTGCATGAACAAACCGGACCGGAGCAGGGCTTACAGGTGGGTCTGGTTCAGCAAGTAGAAGTCTTGCAGGTAGAACACACAGAACCTTCACCATCGAAGCTTCCTTCCTTGGAGACTGCGGGTGAGCGGGCGGACAATGCTGAGGCCGCACTAGAGGGTGGTAACTCAACAGAATCTGTCGGGTCATTGGGGATTTGCGCTAAGAATGGGGCTGAGACTGAAAAAATAAGCATCAACGGCGCTATCAGCACTGCTGTAAATGAAGGGGTATGCCTTACTGCATTTGCGGATAACGTTGTAGATTATAACCTAAAACAAATCCCACAGCGCCATGAGATGACGCATGGATCTCCTGAGGGGGGTAAGTTCTACTCGCTCAGTGATGACTCTGAGTCTCCAGCACTTAGCGATTTTAACACTTCTGAAGAAATGGACTCAAGGGAATCCTCCACCGTGCAGAAAGGTTGCCGTAGTAAGTCAACGTTTCAGAAGCGCAGAGTAAGGTCTAGAGCAAGTCCTGTCAAAACTGACTTGGCAACGGCACGAAAATTGGAGTGGGATTATTTGGCTACTAGCATGGTTTATGAGAATGACGGGCAAGCGGGATTAGGTGGTCCAACCGTCCTTCCTGGACCCTTTGTTCCTCCCTCATTGGACTTAGTATACTCTACCCCTAAAACAAATTCCGGGGGAGGCCAGGATGGAAAGTAGGAGGTCACAACAAACAACTAAAAAACTGCCGGGCTCCATCCGCAAGGTAAATAAACTATGCACTGAAATGGCCGAAGGGGGCACCCATGTGGAGGATAGAACTGTTGCTTTAGAGGAAGAGGTTGATAAACTACAGGAATTTAAGTAACAGCAGGAAAAGCAAGCAATGGACGTGTGCTGGAAACTCGAGGACTTCAAGAATCGGCAACGGAGAAACAATGTCTGATTATTAGGGATTGACAAAAATGCTGAAGGGGGAAACATAATGCCTTTTGGTGTATCCTTGATAAAGGGAACTTTTCCGGATCTTGCCCATTGAAATTGGGATATGGAGTTCCAGCGGGTCCATCGCTTCCCAATGGTGCAGAGGAGGAATAATCCAGCTAGGCAAGAGGAGCGCCCTAGAGCAATCCTGATTTACATGGGGAATTTTCTCCTTGGACAAGCTATAATAGACAAGGCAAGACCAGACGCCAAGCGGACTTTTGACGGACATACCTTTTTTGCACCTCCAGATTTTTGCCACGTCACGGTGGAGCGCAGATGGAGACTCCGACAGTTGATAACTGCATTTCAGGGGCTGGGCTATGAGTCGTACTTGTTATTTACTGCTCGTCTTAAGGTTATTGTTAACAGACGGATTTGAATGTTTTCTTCTGAAGTCAAAGCTCAAGAATTTATGAAAGAGCTGAAGGAGGCAAAAGGGAGGGGTGATGTAGCCCACTAGCTGAAAGGGGGCCTGACAGCAGAATTACTGATTATTAACCATTGCTTTTGTATTTTGAATTTCATCTGCTAAGCTTGCTGGGGGGGTTTCTTTGGTGGTGGTATATATAGGGGTAGAGGGGGAGAAGAGATATTGGTAACTTGAGATGTGAGATTGGTTGCCACACATTGGTCATGATTGACCTATTTCCCTATACGGGTTGTAGGGAGGGATGGGGGAGGAGGGAGGTCTGGCCCTGGGAGGGTTTGGGGTTCGGGGGGGTAGATCACAGCACAGCACAGTACAACATATGAGGAAATACGGGCTTAAAGTTCTTAGGATGTATAGAGAATGGTTCTCCTTTAAAAGGGAAGTGGAGGACACGGTGATATTAAAAGAAAGGAAAAAAAATAACTATACGCAGAAGGAAAGCTACCCAAAATTGCTTTATGAATCCTATGAATCTTAGAGTCGTCTCAATTAATATTTGTGGGCTTAACGATCAAGCCAAGCGGCAAAGGGCGGCAATTATTTTGAAAACACTGCGAGCTGATATCCTATGTGTTCAAGAGACCCATATAGAGGATACTAGAGGAGGAATTCTTGAACAACTTGGGTTTCAGGCTACTGGTGGCCACTAAGCAAGGTACTAAAACCAGAAGGGTCGCTATCCTCACCCGAAGGAAAGATATAATTGTTAAAAGGAAAATGTCAGATAGGTGGGGGTCGGTGGTTATTAGTGGAATGTGTGTTTGCTGGGGAGCCATTCACTGTGTGTTCAGTGTATGGCTCAACTGCAGATGACCCAGAGGTATTGGAGTTTCTGGATGATGAGCTAGCCAAATGGCCTACCCCACTAATAGTATGTGGTGATTTCAACATCAATGGGCTTGGAGGACTCTGGGGAAATGCTGGTGATATAGATTCTGGACGTAAGAGAAAGGTCTTTGATGCACTCACTAATATGGTTAGCAATCACGGACTCATAGACCTATGGAATCATTTAAATATAAAAGATCCCGGTAGTACGTTTTTTTCAGCCCCACACAAGGCGGTTTACAGACTTGATTACTTTTTTGTTTCACATTCCTTAGTGCATCGGGCTAGAATAGAGGAACAGCCAAGGATATTATCGGATCATAACCCCCTAGTCCTTACAATGGCTTTCACTAATGGAGAGAGGGATAAGCGGACATGGACCTTCAAAAGGGGGCTTCTAATAGACTCCAAATATGTCCTCCATATGAAGGGGTGGATTAAGGCTTTCTGGGATATAAATAGACACAGCGCCAGTGCAGGTGCAGTGTGGGATGCTTTAAAGCGTGGTCAGAGGGAAGACACTTGGTTTTAGCCTACATCGGCAGAAGAGGGAGACACAACATGAGGAAACGCTCTATTTAAATGTAGCCAGGATTGAAGAGGAGCTGGCAACTGCGGTGAATGCAGGTTTATTAATTGACGATACCCTGCTTCGGCTAGCCTGGGCCAAGGCAGAAATTGGAGATTGGGCTGCCGCAAAGACAGCAGAATGTTACTTTGCTAAAAGAGAGCATTGCCATGAATTCAGTGAGTGGGTCAGGCATACGCTGGCAGTTAGACTCAGACAAAGGAGTGTTGCGAGTGAGATAAATGAGATCACAGATGACTGTGGAAATCTAGTTATAGATCCACCTGGGATCCAGGAAGTGTTTGGAGAATTTCACCAATGACTATATGGTGAGGAACCCCAGGTGCGGCCGAATTTAACTCAGGGGTATCTCAATAGCACACCAATGCAGAGTATTGAATCTGAGGACAGAGAGAAGTTGGAGGTAATTTTGACACGGGATGAGATCTATGGCGCGCTGAGGAATCTTCCCTCAGGCAAGGCTGCTGGACCTGACTAGATTCCTCTGGAGTTTTATAAAACTTTCTTGGATGAAATTGGACCCGACCTAGTTGATACAATCCTCCGCGCACAATCTGGGAGCTCTGTTCCCGATTCCTGGGCTGGAGCCGATATTATAATATTTCTAAAAAAGGGCAAGCCATCTCGGGAACCTGGATCATGTCGGCCAATTACGCTCATAAACTGTGATGCTAAGATTTTGTCGCAAGCTCTGGCGACCAGATTAAATATTATCATAGGGAAAGCAAACCACCCGTGTCAGCATGGGTTCATACCAGGGAAGGGGACTACCCAGCATATATGTTGGGTAATAACCCTGTTCGATGCAGCAGAAGTCTCAGGGGACCCTATGGCTCTGTTGCTTTTGGATGAAGAGAAAGCCTTCGATAGAGTCTCCTGGGACTATTTATGGGAGGCAATGAAATGGTTTGGTATTGGGCAGGGGTTTATTAAAGCCATTCGAGCTATGTATGGAGCACCAACTGCCAGCTTGAGAATAAATGGGAAATATACTGTGCCTTTTGCGATCAAACGGGGCACCAGGCAGGGCTGCCCGTGCTCACCCCTTTTATTTGCTATATAAATAGACCCTTTAATTCGGCAGCTGGATGCCTGCTGGGAAATTGAGCCTATGGTTTACCACGGGTTAGCAACAAAAGTCTTTGCATATGCGGACAATGTCGCTTTAGTCACCACCAACCCGCTAGCAGCAATAGCGGCAGTCGAGGAGATCGCTCTAGAATTTGGTGGGATCTCCGGATATGCCCTAAATAGGCAGAAGACCCAGATAGGTACGAATGGGGGATCAGTTTTTCTGATCCACGGGTGACAGATTCAGCGGTTTGTCTGGGTATCGCTATAACCTCGGATTTAAATGATTTGGTGGCTATAAATATTGATCCTGTAATCCGGAAGGCTAAGAAAGATTTTGATACATTTCACAATCTGCATCTGTCATTGGTGGGCCACTGCAATGTGGTTAAAATTGTATTTTTACCAAAAATACTATACTTGTTCAGGACAATACCCCTAGAATTTGGGAAGCAATGGTTTGCTGCGCTGGAGAACCTGGTAAACCGGTTTGTTTGGGCACATGGTAAAACAAGGAGGGCTTTATGATATATGACACTACCCCAGGAAAGAGGAGGCTGGCCGGTCCCAGATTTTAACCTCTATTATTGGGCCGCTGCTCTTCAATATATGTGTGGGCTGCTTGGTGGGCGATTCGAAGACCCCAGTGCTGAAGATAGGTTGCCAGATGTATATAGGTTATTGATGGGTGAGGATTCAGTGAACTGTTTTATGAAATTGAGTGAGCCTAGCTATTTTAAAAGAACAAAGTTCAAAACTATGCAGGCAGCCTTTAAAATCTTGGCTGCCCTTAAGAAGAAGACGGGACTTGGCAGAGTGAACTTTTATACCCAGCTGTTTGGAAATCTCACCCTGCCAGAAATCATCTCTGATCAAATCATGGCGGAGTGGTCTCTCGAAAGTTTGGGACTTATTGGGTTCTGAGGGAATCTATCAATTTTAGGATATTCAGGACACATTTGGTATTGGTACTAGGAACTTCTTTAAATATCTCCAGCTTAGAAGTTTCCTGAGCAAAAAGATGGGCGGGCTTAATGGCTTTGGTAAAGTTAAAGCCATAGACGTTATAAGAAGCGGGGAGTGCTGCACTATAAAAGGAATTTATTTTGAACTTACATCACTCAAGCAGGATGATCTAGAAAATCACAGTAAAAAATGGAAAGGTAGGCTGGGTATTGATCCGGATAACTTTCTTGAGTCTTTAGAGCTGGGGCAGACAGTTTTATGCTCTGCTGGGCTTCAGGCTCAGCATTACAAGACAATTTTTTCACTCTATTATACCCCGGCAAGGATAGCATAGTGGGGAGGGCAGGAGGGAACTAGGTGTTCTCGGTGTGATTTTCCAAGCGCTGACTATGTCCATATGTTTTCCACCTGTCCGTGTCTTGACATGTTAAAATCCTCAAGTAGAACATTCTGTGAACATACCTTGGATCTTAAAGTTAATGATTTCTGGAAAAGACAGCACCTCCTTACGCCATCTTAATGGGGTTTTTAATCTTCAGGAATCTTCTGGAATTGTGTTTGTTTGCTTCGCCATTTCTCACTATCATGCATACCGCCATTATAGAACGTTGTTTGGCCTGTCTCTATAGACTTCTCTACGCAGAGTCTAGCACTATAGAGGCAGTTAACGGTGGGACCACAGGGAGGTAAAGGCCAATACAACTGAGAATAGGTTAAGAGAGTCATAGTTACTCCCACCAATAGGTTGAGAGTCATTGTTACTCCCGCTGTTTATCCGTGCTTCATTGAAATTCTTCATTTTGACATTCAGAGCACTGTGCAGAAATCACATTGCGCCAACACCCGCCTTGGGCCTTTGCGATGCTTTCTGTTAACTAAACAGTCAGATTCCCCTGGTCCGCACCAGTTCTAAGTCTGCCTTCCCCTGTCTCAGAATGACGAGACCTCACAGAGGTCTGACTAAGCAGGCTCGGAGGAAAGGACCTTCGGTAAGGGGCTGAGAGGCAGGTGCATACCCGGGCCCCTGGGGGCGCCGGCGGGCAGGCCCGAGTTCTGCCTTCCCCTGTTTCAGAATCACCGGACCTCACAGAGGTCTGACTGACCCTCTCCCTAATATTCCGGAGAAAAATTAGCCCCCTTTCTTGTAATCCGTGCACAAAAGGTGACAGAGGGGACCCAAGGTGCGAATGTGCCTGACCTCCTGAGCCCTTGCTGGGATCGGGAAGGCAAATGATCGCTCATCAGGACTTCCAGGGAAGCACGGCCATCTGGTCGCCCCATAGGAAAGCATTATGTGCGACCAGATGGCCGAAAGGATAGGTGCGACCAGATGGTCGAGGGGATAGGTGCGACCAGATTGCCGGGCTCGAAAGGGAGGCCATCTGGTCGCTCTGTGCCCCAAAGAAAGAATAAGCGGGAACCGGGGCATGGGAGGACAGAGGCAAGGGGCTCCAGCTGGGCCTCAGCCGACGGGCCCTCCGACCAGGGGCCCACGGACCTACTGACAAGCAGGTGAAGCAGCGGGACCAACGGACCCCCATTCCGGGCCCTTGGCAGAGTGGCAGGCCGGGGGGTGGGGCACAGGGCTGGAGCACTTGACCCAGGGCCCAGCAGGGCCCCTGGACCCAGCCAGGGCACCCGGGTCCAGCAGCACAGGGGAAGCCTCACTGGGCCCGCAGGATCCGGTCCATGCAGCAGGACCGGAGATAGAGCCCTGGGTTGGGAGGCCACCTTCCCCGGGACCCTCAGGGGCCCAAGCCGGAGCTCCTGAACCCAGCCAAGCAGGGGGAGGCTCCCCGGGCACAACGGAACCCGTCTTGTGCCTTTGGCAGAGCAGCAGGCTGGGGGATGGGGCCCAGAGCTGGAGCACCCGACACGGGGCCCAGTAGGGCCACTGGACCCAGCCAGGGCTCCCGGGGCCAAAGGCGCTGGGGGAGCCTCCGCGGGCCCTCGGTACCCCGTCCCGGCCACCCTGCCACGTGGCAGAACTGGGGACGGAGCCCAGGGTGGGGAGGCTTCCCTTCCGGGGCCCTCAGGGGCCCCCGCCAGAGCTCCTGAACCCAAAATCTTCTTCATGATGTTCAACAAAAGAAAACAGGTAGATGTTAATTAATTGTATGTGTCCCGAACAACAACTGTGTATCAAACATAACACCTTGATTTCATGCCTAAAAGAAGGAAATAGAAGGGGGGCAAGAGTTTCTGGCCACCACTCTGAGGTCCACAGGGAAGGCCAGCACTTCTGTCTTCTCTGCATTCAATCTGAGTGAGTTTGATTTCCTTCTACTGGTCACATTGCCAAAGCAAGTCTTACAATGCATCTGCAGCTGCTATAGATGACCACCAAGTCTGAGGATGAGGTCAGTATCATCTGCATATGCAAAAGTCTAATACATAAAGCGTCAATGAGATAGGCCAGTGAAGAGACATACAGATTAAACAATGTAATACAGCACCCCAGTATTGAGGATTTGATGCAAAAACGAAAATTGACAAGAGACAGCCTACTTAGGTTTCATAAGAAAAAACCTGAAACAGTTGATTATAATACCCTAGGCGCAGATATCAGCAGGCCCATTAAAAGGTGGCATTGGAAATGTTGTCAAAGGCTGTGAACAGATCAACAGGATTTAAAGCCTCCACACCGCCAACATCTGATGTCATGCAGATATCATTGGGGGACTTCTCGGGTATGGCATTAGTGTGCACATTTTTACGAATCCTCCCAAGTACAATGACCTTCGAAAGCCTTCAATGTGCTCGGAGATGCTCACAGCTGGGGTAACACCCTTAGCACTAATCTGCCAAATCATGGGTAGCTAGAAAATCAGCCCTACTAAATAAGGCCCTGAGAGAAACACCTTGGAGAAGTCAGACACAGTTGTCTAAGAGGGGAAAGCTGAAGAGTTAGTGAGCTCCAAAGATAATTGTGAGCACAAAGCTTGGCCATGGAAGCCATAGATGAAGCAGGAACTGAAGGCTATGGGACATTGAGGAGCTAAAATTGTCCTTCAGTGTTTTTTTATTAGAAAAAAAGAGTCATTCATCAAAGTATCTGTCCTTGGTCAATTTAACTAGTTTTTGTTTTATATTCATGGAGTCCATCCCCATAAAGAGACCTTTCTTCAGGATGAGATGATGACACCATTGCCTCCCTAGGAGTGTAGAGGCACTTTTAGCGATAGACAAACCAGTGGTGTATTGACTGAAGGGAGGAAGCTTGGGGCGCACTGGCCTTCAAAGACATCAATCTCCAGGCCCTCATTGAGCCCCTCATCCAAGCCATCCTTATAGGCAGAAGGGTCATCCGACAGGAGAGCCGGCATGAGGAGGTGCTACCAGTATAAAACCTTTGGATTTCGTGATTTCTCTGTTGCAGCAGCAATGTTACAGAATTCTATTACTTGTCAACTGTGGCAGGTAACTGATCGTCACCTATTTACTTAGGAAAGCTTTAGAGACATGGCTGTGCCATCGATTATGTTCAACTGTTTCATCTGTTTTCTGGGCATACTATCAGGTGATTGCTGTTGCTTTTCAAGCGCCAAGATACCCTCTCCAGGGTGAATGCTCCATTAAAAGCCTAAACAAAGGTTGTGCACTAAATATTTCATTGAAATTCGTATGTTTATGTGAAATCTATCAGTTTTATTATACAGTTTATGGATGCTTTATACTAAAACATAATTTCTACTCTTAAATGGGGGCATTTTGTTTGTATTTAAAACTAAAAACTGGTAGTTTGGAATGATAATTTTTTTCAAAATTATTAGTTTTGTAAACCAGTCACCCTAAGGGGCTCCTTACGATGTTGGGCAGAAAGCCTCCGCAAGACACCGACTCAGAGTCAGGACTGACCGACTTGCAGTCGGTGGTTCTGACTCCTGGATTATGATGCAATTGAACACTGTTCAGTCGAAGTCTCATTGTTCCTTATGGGAGCTCGTGTTCTGCCTAACAACTGGCCTTAACACAAGCTCCTATGGAGAAAAGGGGTGTTTTTGGAAAACCCTGCACCCTGTCACAGGCACCCCATGGTGCCTGCCACAAGGTTCAGGGTTTTACACGGGGGGGTCCCTTGGGTACCAGCTCAGCAATCAACCATACGCTGGGGGGCCATGGGCGCCCTACCAGGTGCCCCCAAAGTCACTTTCCGACAGCCTTTGCATGTCAGACAGGCAGATGTGAAAAGGTTGTTGGAATATGCCATTGTAATTGTGTGGGTGGAAACGCTCTCCTTAGGGGTGTACAATGCGGTTCTAACCTACAAAATAGTCCGTGAGTCGCTCAGAACCGATTCGGAACAACCGGCTGGTGTATGTTGCGACCGCTGACATCGTAATCAAGCAGCCAGAAGGGCTCGATGAGGTCAAGGAGATTCCAAATGTTGAGAGGAGGCATTCCGCCTGACATCGTAATCGGCCCACTAGGAAAGGCTTCGAATGGGATTCGTTATTGCAGAATCCGATTAGAAACCCTTGTTTCCAAACGAATCGTACATATTTCCCAATGACCGATTAGGATGTCCAGTAATTGTTCAGGGAGTCCGAATCAGTTCTAAAAACCATTCTTACAGCCTGAGTCTTTCAGATTCAATTTGTACCGCTCTAAGGACATGGTTGCCGGACAAGTAATTACGATGACCGATTCGGACAGCCGTTCAGATTCGGTCTGCCAGACATGAAATGGCTGTTGGAATCTGTCTTTGGGGTCCCGTTGTGGGCTCCCCTTTACCCATAGGTGTTTGGATGGGGCCCGTGGTGGTACCCAAGAGACCCCTCTTCCCAACCATTCACAATGTGGCAGACACCATGGAGTGCCTGCCACAGGGTGTAAGGTTTTCCCCACCCACACCTTTTTCCAATGGGAGGCTGTGTTCTCGTTCGGAACACAGGCTCCCATTGAAGTCAATGGGAATCCGACTGAACGATGTTGGGAAGCATCGTAATCGGTTGGTTGGAGTTGCAGAACCCGATTAGTTAAAAAACGATCCTGAAACTGATTCAGTCGGAAGAGTTTCCTAACAAGATCGTAATCAGCCCCTATAAGTACCTTTACAATACACATCGGGCCCGATTCACAGAACAAACTTAAGACAAAATCCTAAACTTAGTACCATTTTGGTATTCACAGAATGCACTTACTACTTCTGGTATTCACAGAATGAACTTACTACTTTTGCGATTCACAGAATAAACTTATTACTTTTGCTATTCACAGAATGGATTTACGACTCCTAACTTTACGTCCGCACTCGGGACGGAAATTCCGGCCCGGAGGCGGAGCTTCCGGCCTGGAGGCGGGGCTCCCGGGCCGGAGGCGGACCTTACAGCCCGGAGGTGGGGATTCCGGCCAGTGGTGGAGATCCGCCACTGGCCGGAATCCCCACCTCCGGGCCGTAAGCTCCGCCTCCGGGCCGGAAGCTCCGCCTCTGGGCCGGAAGCTCTGCCTCCGGGCCGGAAGCTCCGCCTCCGGGCCGGAATTTCCGGCCCGAGTGCGGACGTAAAGTTAGGAGTCGTAAATCCATTCTGTGAATAGCAAAAGTAGTAAGTTTATTCTGTGAATCGCAAAAGTAGTAAGTTCATTCTGTGAATACCAGAAGTAGTAAGTGCATTCTGTGAATACCAAAATGGTACTAAGTTTAGGATTTTGTCTTAAGTTTGTTCTGTGAATCGGGCCCTTCATATCAACGTATGCCATTATAATGCATTCCATTACAATGCCAATATAATGAACAGTAAAAAAAGGTTATCAGCTTCACAATGTTTCGGGGAAAAAAACAGTAACAGTACATTATAAGATATTGACTTAAACACTAAATATTGAATGCACATTTACAGAATATTTCATGGTTTAAATAAAACCTATTATATATAATACTAATACAAAATGAAGCAGATGCACTGCAAAAGCTAGTTTTTTAAGTGTCCTTTCTCTAATTCTTCACATTGCATATTAAATATAGTTTTTGTCAGATTTAATTTCTACATTTAAAATTCAAGCGAAAACATTTTTTGTTTTCAATTACCATTCTGCACACAAAAATGTATAAATTGAGCCATCCACCATTTTGTGCTCAGAGGATTACTGACTTCCCAGGTGTTCACACACATCGGGGCACAGAGAAAAAAAAGAGACACGTTGCTTTGGAACACTGGCACCGACAGATCAAGTAAGTAAAATAGTCACATCAAACACACATATGCATAATACAACAAAAACCCAGAATATATTCTAATAAGAATTATTTTATTAAACGACAGACTTCTGCCTGAATCTATCTAGAATCTCTCACAAAAGTAAGTGTATCTTAAATAAATCGACTTTTATTTTAGAAACCATTTTCCAACATTTTTTATTAAACAAAAAAAACTTCATTACTGAGAAGGTATTGTAAAAATAATACGTCATTTAGAAAAGTAGGACTCAGATTTTACCCCAGGGCACATGCATGCAGGTAAAGGACAAATGTACTTATCCTAAACGGAAAAGTGTTTGCCTAAGAGAAGTTGCTGTACGGTGGGTAGAGGGGCAAATTTACTATTCCTACTCCAACAGGAGTTTGCCTCAGGGAAGGTGCTGGATGGTTGTGGAGAAAAATGTACTATTCCTACTCCGAAAGGTGTTTGCCTCTGGAAAGGTGCTGAATGGTGATGGGGGCCAATTTACTGTTTTCACTCTGACAGGTGTTTGCCTCAGGGAAGGTGCGAGAAGGTGGTGGGGACAAATTTACTATTCCTACTCTGACAGTTGTTTGCCTCAGGGAAGGTGCTGGATGGTGGTGGGGCAAATGTACTATTCCTACTCTGACAGCTGTTTGCCTCAGGGAAGGTGCTGGATGGTGGTGGGGCAAATTTACTATTCCTACTCTGACAGCTGTTTGCCTCAGGGAAGGGGCTGGATGGTGGTGGGGGCAAAATGTACTATTTATACTCCAACAGATGTTTGACTCAGGGAAGGTGCTCGATGGTAGTGAGGAACATTTTAGTATTCCTACTCCAACAGGTGTTTGCCTCATGGAAGGGGCTTGATGGTGGGGGGAAATTTACTATTCCAACTCTGACAGGTGTTTTCCTTCGCAAAGGTGCTTAATGGTGGTGGGGGCAAATTTACTATTCCTACTCCAACAGGTGTTATAAAAATGGCATGTAAAACCACTCCTAACTCAATCTCAATAGATGTAATAAAACATAGGTGCCGATAATTATGGCGGTGAGACCGCCACCGACAGCCCATCAGTGGCGGTCTCACCATCATTGTAGGCAAGTTTTCTGCCCGCCATATTACAATGGCCAGTGGTGTGTTCTCAGTCAAAAAAACTGACCACCATGCATCCGATGGACTCATTGAGCCCTCTGATGCATTGGAGGCAGCCATAATCCCTACTATGGTGGAGGTGCCTGCCAGGCACCGCCGTAGGGATTATGATGTCCCTCACCACCAGAAGTTTCATGGCGGTTTACCAGTCATGAAAAGGCTTTGAGGAAAGGGATATTGGGGGCCCGTATCGGTCCCCCCTTCACCCTGGCTCTTGATTTTGGGTGTTCATACATTTCCCTGCACCATCTGACAGGCACTGCATGGTGCCTGCCACATAGTGCAGGGATATGTAGAGGGTGTGTTTTTTGCATTGCGGCCGGTGCTGCAGCCAGCAGCACCCGCTGTAATTCAAAGAATTCACGGTGCAACCACCTTGTAGATGGTCGCATTGTAATCCCTATGGCGGGACCACCGATGGCTAGTCTGTCGGTCCCGTTTCTGATAGGGTTGCGGGCAGATGTAAGTCTGCCAACCAGCCTAGTCGGGCTCATATATCTGAATAAATTGAGTATGTTAGAACTAACCACAGGTCCTTTTAACAGGTGTAAAGCTAACCAACCATCAACAGGAAAGTAAGAGCAATAAATAATATACAGTTATTTCTTCTTTACATTTCTCTACAGTTCAACTCATATCACACCACCAGTGTGGAGGAACACATCCTCAATAACAACCAAATCAACAACATTAGAGGTTGCTGATCACACAACGAGCCAAGCCATACAAGGTAAAATTGATTTTTTTCAATTTTCACAGGTTTGAAGTGAAAATACATTTGTATGCAAACATTACATTGCCTGAAAAATAAGAACTTGCTAAACAATAAAACAGATAATTATTTTCAAATCAATAATGGCAACACATTTTTCTTTGCAGGCTAACCTCAAAAGTACATTTTTAGATCAAAAAATAAAAACATTTGTTTTCTCTTTCTTTCAGAACCGAACAAGCCAGAGCGCAACACCAAGCAGAAGGAACACATTGTCCAAAAAGCCAAAGACACACACCATCACCTTCAGGAATTAAAAATCACACAACAGAGAACCCTATATCATGAAGTCAGCTCTCATCAAAATCCCTTTTTTTGTCACAGGTATCAATGGAACTAACATTTCAAAGCCAACATTGCAAAGCCCAAGAAATTCAAACCTTGCTATAATATAGAAAAATAGACTGTAAAATAATTAATCAAAAAAGTTTTTCAATTGCAGATAAAGTTTAAAAAATACCATTCTTTTACCAAATCACTAAAACAATGTGTTCTCTTTTTTCTTTCTAAATACAGATAAAAAATGGTGGCAAGAAATCAAGCAAATTATTTAAAATCAAGCAGGGTAAATAGATTACTGAGTTTCTGTGGCCACATTTATTGTAAGGAGAGGTTAACTGAACCCAGGTGTCATTGGAGATGTGTGCAGTATTATGCATCCCTTTGCACAGCCAGAGCAGTTACTCTTAGTAACAATATTGAAAAAACAACAGAGCATAATAACTCTGCCTCTGTAATGGAGATTGAAGCTTGTCAAAATATTGAAAACAAATAAAAACCCTTGCATCCACCTCTAATGAACCCTGTGGTTCAATTTTGAGGGAGGTTTTCCAAAACATACATATGTGTGTAGCTAGTTCTATGCCCACTATTCCCACATCACATTATACCAGAAAAAAGGCAAGTAAAACTCAATGTGTTAGACCTTACACCTATTCAGATGTCAACATACAAGAGAAATTTACAGTAACCTTTACTAACAAAACATTCATTTTGCATGACAATAAAAACTCTTTAAAGTGAATTCTAATTTTATGGCACCCCCTGTAACCTTGCTAAACTAGAGAATAGTGATATTTGGATGATGGATGGTATGTTTAAATCCAACCCCCATCCCTTCAGTAAAATATACACTATTCATGCCAACATTAACAACACACTGCTCCTTTAGTGTACAGTTTACTGCCTGATAAACAAGCTTCAACCACATTGAATTTTTGTAGGTGATGGAAACTAAAACTCTTATTAAAAGTCATAGAATTATCTATGATTAATACCATTACTAATTAAGAGTTCCAAATTCAAGAATGTTTTTTCCACTTTTCACATGCATATTGGTGGAAATACAAAAAACATCCTTACGAGAAGATTATATATCAGATAGTGAACTACAATATCAACTAAAGAAACTAACAGCCTTATACTTTGTGACACCCAATTGTGTAGATGAATACTACACATCAATTACTGAATCTATTTACACAAATCAACAAGAATTTGGGCCCCTTACTAAATTATTTTGAAGGCACATGGATTGGACATCTAAGCAGGCCGGGTCTCAGTAGGAAACCAAGGTTCCCAATTGACTCGGAAACTGTTACACGGCAAGCTTAGAGGGTGGCACAAAGACTAATAATGCCATTGAGGAATGGCACAACTCTTTCAACAAATCCATCGGTAAAACCGACCCAAATTTCTATCATTTTTTGGAAACCTTGAAGAAGGAGCAAAGTTACCAAGAAATGAGAATAGCTCAATCATTAACAGGTAGTCTGAACCCACGTATATATCCCCAAAAGTAAAAAAAAATCTGAATGACTATTGGTAAAAATGTGGCTTCAGACTACCTGGAAAATATTGCAAGTATACTACATTTCTAAAACAAACTAGCCCCCTTTGTCTAACTTACTTGCCTGTTTGTATTTAAACAATTACATTGCAATTTTTTTAAATAATGTTTTCAAAATTTACTAGGAATGTCAGAAATCCTACCTGCAGATGTCTTCATTCTTCAACTTTTGTTGATGTTTCAATTCATCCTGTCACCAAAAGTCTTCTGTACTCCAAAAATCCACATTCTTTGACCGAAAATCCATAATGCCATAATGCCATAATGCCATAATCCAAATGGCCTGTTTAAAAAAATTAAACACAGACTTGTGAAAATACCAGTACCAACAACGTATTTGCTGGTTTAAAAAGCTGTGTTTAATTCAAAAAACACAATCCGAAAGCAAAACAACCCGAAAAGATCATTTAAACCAAAGAAAATGCAGAACAAATCCATACTTTGATTCACATTTAAAAATGTTGCCTCAAAGTCCATATATTTTTCCAAAGTTCCAAAATTCATTAATCCATTCAAAAAAACAGGTCTCAATCAAAACAATCCTTCTTCGCCCTTGTGTCAGGCTTGCATCCCATCACACAAATCCTTTTCCGTGCATTAAACACATGGCTGCTGTTACAAAAGAACACAGAGCAGTACTACAAATACACATCACAAATAAGACAAAAATTGGAAAAATTGATTTTATTACAAATAAGTTTACAAAAGTATAACAAAATTTTAAAGATATACTTTTTTATACTTAACTTGCATTAACCGCAACCCTCCCAATGTAGATCTAAAACAGCTGTCTATAAAGGATGGAAAAATGGTTTAAAACATACAAAACATCGTGTTTTACACTAGCCACCATATTACTACCTCTCTTTTTACAATTAATTTAGCTGCCTACAACTCTAAATATAAATTATTTAAAAATCTTACCTGATTGCAGCTATCCCTTGTATCCAATATTGACCGAGATGCTCCACCGATATGAAACAGACATTCAACCACTTAAGTCAAGTCTAATATTAAAATGGAAGAAAGGAAAATTATTATCATCGAATACAATGTAAAACCATGGAAAAATATGTTTCTATTGTTTCAAAAAATATTAACAAAGTTCAAAATTACACATACATTTGGTAAACATTGTACATTTATATCTTTTATGAAAAAAAGATTATCGAATTTTTAAAAATGTATTTCTTAATTTTAACTGTTATTACATTCTATTATTTGTTTTGAAACTTTAATAAAAAAATGTAAACTTGAAAAAAGTCTTTAGTGCTTCATTCATTACTTTTTATTTTATAAAATGTATTCTAATTATAATCATGTGTGTAAATATTTTTTCATTTTTTTAAACTTCACATAAATTATTAATTTAAAAAACATTTATACTCAAGCATTACATTTAATACCTGAGTATTAATACACTGCCACACCCATAACCCTAACTCCCCCACATCCCGTGCTTAAAGGATGATGTGACAACCATACCTAATTTTTTCCCAAAAACTATTTTAAAGACATATCCTTTTCTATTATTAAATTAATACTAGGGTGTTAAAATTAATACCTGAGTAGTAATACACTTCCACACTCATATCCCCTAAATCCCTTACAACCCGTGCCTAAAGAATAATGTTACTTACCCTGTATTTTTATTTTTTGTCTTAAAAATAAAAAATTAATACTTTAAAACAATAAAAACATATTCAAATTAATACTAGAGTATTAATACACTTACCCACCCATAACACCTTCTTCACAACCCATGCCCAAATAATTAAGTTACATACTCTTGCAAAATATATATTAATTATTTTTACCCTAGTTTTTTTTAATGAAACCTATGTTTGAAAAAATATACAATTATTGAAATGTATACCTAGGTATTAAATCACTTCCCCACCTATTACTGGTAAATCCCTATCACACTATACCTATAGAGTAATGCAAAAAAAACATAAATATTTTTTTCCAAAAGAAAAATAAAAAAAACTAAAAATAATTCTGCAAAAAAATCATTCTCAAGCATTAAAATTAATACCTGAGTATTACTACACTTCCCCACCCATAACCCCTAAATCCCTCATATCCCATACCTAAAGGGCTATGCTAGAAAACCATTTGCTATAATATTTCATTTGATTTGCTTGTTAAAAATTATGAATAATTATCTTAATAAATCAATACTCAAGTATTTATGCACTTCCACGCCTATATCCCCAAAATCCCTCTCATTTCATGCCAAAAAGATTATCCTACAAGCCCATACATAGAAATGAAAAATAAACAACATAAATTAAAAAATTTAAACCACTACAAAATTAACAAACTTTTATAAAAATATAACAGCATATACTACGTACCTCATCCATTATTGCATTGTAGTGCCTTGTGTTGCAATGATTCCTGCGTTGTAATGGCATGAGTTGTAATGGCATGCGTTGTAGTGGTACCTGAGTTGTAAAAGATGTGTTGAAATGGCATTACATTGTAATGCCTGCATTGTAAAAGTTGTTTCCCAAAACAGAAGATCCAATAAATATAATGAAGGGTGGACTAAATATACTTTTTGCATCAGTGTGGTAGCCAGTACATATTTTAGTTGGGGAGGAGGGTGACGATTTATTAAGAGACGAGATTAAAAAGAACACTATCTTGAAGTGAAAATCCCGTAAAAAACAAAAATTCCCGCTCAGACAGATGTGAAGTAGGGATCGGGTATAAATAGAGGATCAGGCAGTCTGCACGTATTGCACCTGGAACCGGATGTGAGAACGGATGGCATGAACAAGTAATATGGTGAGGAATGATAGACTTAAAAATCATCAAGGAGATATGCGTAGCCCTTTTTTATTACATAGCATTTGGATTTGTTGTCCAGTTATTTGAAACCCTGTGTGTAAGAATGAGGTCCATCAAGTTTAGCAGGGGTGACTACTTAGGGTAAGGGATAGATGCGTACAGATGTATATTTGCAGTCAGTGAAACTATAAACCAACCGCCCTCCCAACCGTGTGGGTCCAACAAGGAAAAGAAAGCTTGTGTAACTTTATTTATTTTGTGTGAGAAATTGCGATGAATTCATGTTTAGACAATGGGATTCTGAATGACATTAGCTACAACAGTCTTATTCGGTGTGACCGAACGGAGGGCTGAACGCTTTTCGAGATAACATGCCATATATATTTTACAAGCAGGTTCAGTGACAACTGGTATATTGCCACCAATGATTTCTAAAATCAATAAAAATAAAGAAAGTTCCCCCTGTATATAATGAAAATTAGTTACCAACTAGCTATGTATTTCATAATAAATTGCTTAGCATAGATAATCCCTGAAGGAAAAAAGAAGAAAAAAAGAAACAGATTGAACCACAATGTATTTGTGTTTTAAAGTTTTTCTTTCTTGTAAATGAACCAGGCAGTGTACATTATTTTAGTGTAGATTACATTAATTATGAAGTCCCCAGAGTTGCATACTGTTGTAAATTAACATAGTTAACTACAAACTTTCAAATAATATATTCATAAGTATGATATAAAACATGATTTGTTTTGTTTACAGTTTCCATTATCAGGGGGTTTAGTGCTTGCTAGTACCGACATAAATAGAAGTCTATATGGTAGTGACTGAATAATATTTAACACAGAACCAACAAAAGGAATGTCTATCACAAACTATTTATAGAGTTATTAAAAAGGTCACTAGATAAGGAAAGTCTCATTTTCTTCAGGCTATTACCTAATCTTAATTTGTGGAACGAGTGGAAGGTGACTATAGGAACTATTGAACAAGTGTAATATTCACACTATCTGGGTGCTGTAAGTATGGACCTATATATAAAAGATTTTTTAAGTCAATTTTTGGTAATACTCAAGTATAGTTTAAAAATTCCTTTACTGTGAGGGATTTTTATAGATACAACAGACTGAAGAACTGGATTCAACTCAAGTGGCAGAATTCAGCCCTTTGAACCATAATAAATAACTTGAGAGGTAATTTGCCGAACATTAAGCTACTTTAATAAGGATCAGAAGTATTCTCAATCCGGCTCCTAAAATCTATAGAGATAGACCAGAATGAGAAGAGTGATAATGTTATTATGCTAAATGATGTATTTCCATTGAGTCAACCCTGGGACAGAATTTTACCATTGCACAAAGTCAATGGTATTAAGATTTAGAACATGGTTCACACCTTAATGCAATATAATATAAATGGAACTTAGAAATTTGGTTGTGTATGAATTTCAAATAAGTTTGAACAAACATAACAAAATGCACATGTTGGAGGCTATGTATGTGTATATAGATATATTAAGTATTTTGACTTGTTTTGTTTTGAGAAAAACAAATAATGTTTATATTATGAGTTATGATTTGTATTTTTGTACAATAAATGCTGATTGATGATTTCTATGTTCAACAGCACTGAAGAAGCGCTAGTGATGGCTGTAGTGCGTGGCTATATTGCTGTATTAACTGACTCATTAAAGGAATATAATATGGAATGTGGCGGGTCTGCAAAGAAAGTTGGACTTACCTGAATGGAATCTCTTCATCGATCAATTCGATGTATGTTTATTCCAAGAAACATGGAGCGTTTCCCCACTATATAAATCAGGATACACCACTTTTTCCATATCAGCTCAGAGTAATGGCAGGGGTAGACCAGCCGGGGGTCTGCATGTATGGATCAAGACTGCCCTGAACTGGAAAGTAACTACTTACGACTCCGGGTGTTGTGACATCCAACATATTTCATTTGAGGGGGTAAACAGCAGGATAGATCTATTTAATGTTTACGCAAGAGGGATTACAGGGGATTTAAATTCAAGTACTATATCTATTTTAGATCAGGCATTGGCTATCTGCCCCCCCTCCTCTAAAATTATAGTGGGAGGGGATTTTAACTGTACTTTCGAACCACTAGAAGGTGACGATCCCCTGGGTATAGAGGAGGTGGACTCTAGATGGTCAATTCCGACCTTGTCTTTGGCCCCAATCAAAAAATGGTCATCTAAGGTTATACAGATTAATTCCCTTACTGTGGAATATAACCTTAGAGCTCTTAATGGTAGGACTCTTTCTGACCCTGACGGTGCGATGACCTTTAATAGGTTAAGCAGCCCGTCAAGAATCGATTACATCTTATTAGATGTGACACTGTGGTGTGATTTAGTAGATATGGAGGTGACTCCTTCACAGGACAGTGATCACAACCCTTTATGCATGTCGATAAGATGGGGGCAGCGGAATAACATCCGGAGGTTATCACACCTGAGGTCCACTAAGGAGGTGACACCTTTTCAGGGAAACCGTAGACTGAAATGGGAGAAGGTTCAATCACAGGCTCACAACTTGACAAAGATCAGGGCGCATGTTGAAGACCTGAGTACAGAATTGGTGGTGCTTGATCAGGATCTAGCGTCTGTACAGGGTACGCTTTTCGCTCAGGCGTATAATAACTTAACAGAGAAAGTTGGGGAATTTTTTCTTTTAAAAGGTAACAATAAGGGCAAGAGAGGTGGTAGGGATAATAACACAGCTATAGCAAGTAACCCTTGGTACACGGCCCACTGTAAGGATATAAGAAATGAGATCAGAATTGCCTTGCGTCAAAAGAACCAATCCCGGGTTAGTGTAGCCAGGAAAGAATACGTAAGGGCTTTGGAGCAAGCAAAACGTGAGTGGGAAGAACAACGCTGGCAAGACCTCAAGACAGCTTCCAAAGGAAAGAATTCTTCGCTGTTTTGGGATCTGATTAACAAAGCCAGGTTGACTAGTTCTCGGCCTTTAGATAGTCACATAACAAGCCAGCAATGGCAATCCCATTTTTCCTCCATTTATGGTGGGTCAGAAACGCCCCTCTCTCCTTCTGTTCATGCCCTCAGCGTCCCTCCCATGCTCCCGGTCAGGGAACCCTTTTTGCCCTCTGAGGTGGTGCTAGCCATCAGTCATCTCACCCCAAAGAAAGCAGCAGGCCCAGACGGGATCCCTGGAGACCTCCTTATGGAGGCCCCAGAGCTATGGGCCAAACTTATTGCAAAAATAATGAACCTCATTTCTCACGGATACCCCGTTCCAGACTCGTGGAAGGGAGCGGAGGTAATCACGGTCTTTAAGAAGGGTGCCAGAGACGACCCTGCCAACTATAGACCAATCAGTTTGATTGATGTGTTACAGAAGGTGGTTGGCAGGGTAATTATATCAAGGGTTGGCACCTGGATGGAAGAGATGCATGTGTTGTCCCATTTGCAAGCGGGGTTCCGCCAAAAGGTGGGTACGATGGACCAGGTCTTTCGCTTCTTTGCGATCTATTGGAAGTCGGTCACCATCAACAAAGGTAGCTTATACCTGGCTTTCTTAGATCTCAGGATGGCCTTCGACCTGGTCCCACGTGAGAGGCTGTGGGAAGTTTTGGAGAACATGGGGTTCCCTGGTCCCCTCTTGAGTTTAATTGTGCATCTCCATGAGGGGAACTATGCCAGGATCAGGTGGGGTACTCAAGGTGAATTAACTGAGAAGATTCCCGTGAAGAGGGGGGTACGCCAGGGATGTGTTATGGCTCCAACGCTGTTCTCTCTTTTTGTGAACGGAGTGGTGGATTACTTGAGAGGAGAACCAGCTGATGCTCCATCCCTGGCAGGTGAAAAAATCCCCACACTCCTCTTCGCGGACGACACTATTTTGATCTCGAAGTCCCCGTCTGGCCTACAAAAGCTCTTGAATCGCTTTAGCGCATTTTGCACTGATAGAGGTCTTACCATCAACACTCTAAAAACTAAGCTCATGGCTTTAGCTCCATCACCCAGATTTAGAAATAATTTTTTACTTAATGGAGAGCCCTTGGAGTTGGTAGACTCCTATGACTATTTGGGCATTAGGGTTAATAATCGCATGAGCTGGAAGGATCACTTGGCTAAAATGATGTTAAATTATAAAAGAACTTCTGGGGCGGTTATGAGAGAACACCAGAAATCTAAGAGCAAGCCCCTTTTACCGCTCCTAACTATCTATGATGGCCAAGTTCTCCCATCTGCCCTATATGGCTCAGAATTATGGGGGTTTGAAAACACTGTAGAGCTGGACAGAGCTGAAAATAAGTTTTTGAGAGATGCGGTAGCCCTTCCAGACTCTACCCCCTTAATTCCTCTTCGGGCTGACATGGGTAGGCGCCCTCTCAAGGACCTAGTGCGCTTACGCCCGTTACTTTTTTGGGTTCGTATGCGTAGGACAAGGGAGCTTCAGGATTATGCCGCCGCCCTAGACGAATTAATCCAGCTTAATTCCAATAATAAGATTAAGTGGCTGAGCAACCTGAAGCGGTTGGTAGTTCTCTTGGGTTTGAGTGACTCCTGGGAAAGCCAATCACCCCCACCCAAGATGGTGATTAAACAGCTATATTGGGATCTAGTCCAGCAGGAGACACTCTCTAGTAGTTCTGTGGGCTCCCTTACTGAGCGATTCTTGTCCTTCAAATGGATTAGGAGCTTTGAACCATTCTTGGACTACATCGAGCTGCCTTTGGATAGAGCTCTTTACTTGAAGGTTAGGTTCGGGATCCTCCCAGTAAATGATTTCACCTCGGGGTGGAAAAAGCATGTCGGTAAAGTGAATCCATGTCCGGGCTGTGCAGCCCCTTCAGAGTCCGTGGCACATTTCTTCTTTGCTTGCCCAGCTTATAGGGTTGCCAGGAGGATCTGGTCAAAGCCGTTATGCAGGAGTTTGGGCCTTAGATGTCATAAAATGGCCCTGCGGATACTCAGCACTGATACTTCCTCGATTGCTATGGTTTGTGGAGTTGCAAAATTTTTGGGCAGTGCTTGGCGATCCCGTATGAGGCGTTGTAAAACCTACCCTGGTCCACCTACTAGTGAAAAGTACTTGGTTAGGATTTCCACTATGTTGATATGTGACTTGTGTTTATCTTTTAGTGGTGTATTGGTCAATTGTTGCTTTTATTTAAATTTATGCTTGGTATTTTATATTGTATTGTGCTGCTATATTGCTCTTTTATGATGAAATTTCATCGAATAAAGAATATTTGGAAAGGAATATAATATATATAAAGAAAGACACAAGAATCAGTACAAGCATTTTTATTGTGCATGATTCTAAAAATTTCTCAGTAAAGTCCATTGCATTTACTATACTGGTGGGGACCAGTCACTGAGACTATAGCACCTGGCATTATTCCTATTGGCCAGAATTTGATAAAGTATTTGATGATTGTATACTTTATATTTGTGCATATATTGATTACATATTGCCTACCCTCTTTGAGTGACTTATTTTGTGAAAGAATCACAAAATTGGGGCTCATTAGGATGGCTGGCGGAGGCACCACGTGGTGCTGGCAGTGGCGGAAAATGTCTTTTTCCGCACACCAGCAGCAGTCCTCGCGCCCCCCATATTACAATGGGCAAGCATAGCCCATTCTCCGTCCGCTGCGGAGTGACGTGAAACCGCCAGAAATTTGCGCCCGTCACCGTGGCGGAGGCAGCCAATAGAAACACAAAGTCGTGCGGAATGACGTCCCAACCACCATAAAAATCACGATGCCACAAACAGCCCATCACACCCCAGCGGAGAATCCACCCAACCAGAGACGGTGGAAATATGACAGCGGAGCGCGAAACCAGACTCCCGGTCCCCTCCACCCGGTCCTGACCGCAATGGATCCAGCTCTACAAGCCTTACCAGTGCTGTACCTCATCCACTACCAGCAAGTAATGCTCCACCGTGGACAACGCCGCAGGTATGCAAAAACACAACTCTGCACACAACCACAACACACAACTCCTGTGCTGACATACGGTTCCTGTCCCCTTCAGACACTCTGGTGGGGACAGGGACATATCCCCTAGTGTACCCACACATATCCTACCTGTCACAAATTCACCCATCCGCATCCGGGTCACCCATCAGACGCGAAATCACTGCAATGTCCCGGTCACATTGCCGCAGTGGTGAAGACGCGGGAAACACCCTGCACAGAAGCTCAGGGGCTGGACAACCCACACTGCCTATGCACATCCACTGAACTGTTCACACTGCATGTCAAGTCACACACAAACAGCCAACACTGACACCCAGCCACATACTCATACCATTGGTCAGCAGCAATGGAGGACAAGAAATAGCACAGCCAAAAGGTTACAGTGTTGGAAAACCATGGAGCAAGCCACATAGCATCTGTACATAACATGCAAGAGAAGGAACATATCACACCATCCTTATGCCATCAAATCAGACATGGGCAGCACAGTGAGTGAAATTAAACCAAAGTTACCTCTGTGCAACAACTCAGGGAGGCATTAAGGCAAGCCATGCATAGGCACAGGAATGATAGGAAGTGTCTGAAGTCATACAGTGACCATCCACACATCTGTGATAACTTACTTGACATGTGTATGTCATCAGCACAACACACATGGCTCATTGTCACACTCCCTGACTGTGAAACACAAGTAGGACCTTCACACATGCCCCTCACCTACCCACCTCACACCTGCAACACACCACACCTGTGATAAACATACATAATGGTGCAAATAAGGTCCTGTGAGTTCACTGACAACCATTCACACACCCTGTGCTACATCCACAAACATCACACTCACATTCAGGGATGCCTGAACCAATGGTGACACAAAACCAACAGTCAAACACAAAACCCACAAACAACATCCACAGAAGTCCAACAAGCCTAGACATGTGCAGCCAGAGAGTGGAAAGGCAATGTGACCACAGACAGAACAGGAATACACAACATTGTCACTCAGGGCCAATGCACAGACACCATACCCCAACACAAACAAGAATTGCATTATCAAAAGCCAAGCATGAACACCAACTGGTATCAACGAGACAATCAGCTAACACAGACAGAGACACCACGCCACTCATCAAGTGAACATGGTGTCATAGTGTACCACAAGCATGCACATGCACAATCCTGAAAAGTGACAGGCCCAAAATAGGAGGAAAAATCACTAGTGTGCACTCAAAAGAAGCTCATGAACAATAATTCACCTTGCTGCATGTGACAGACACACAAGCAATGCACACTACACTTGCAACACACATCTGGATGTATCACACAGCGACAACTACTCACACAAAATGTCATGCAAATAGAACTTCACACACATAGCATCTATCAGTAGAAAGAGCCAACACAGGCCAAACACTGCATACAAACACAACATAAACACAACAGATGCACAGACCAATCCACCACATTGCAAACTCAGCTGGACATCAGGGGATGCACACCGGGCAAGTACAATGCAACATACACTAACAGCACTGCATGCACACCAAGCAGTGTGTGCACACCAACCAAACCAGTAGCACACATATCTAAGTGCCACACCATGAACTCCCACAACACAAATCATCACAGCACAAACATTACATCACACTCAGGAAGGGTAGCAGAACCTCAGCAAACACACATACAGCCTACCCATCACCCACAGATGCACAACTCAGGGAAACCCAGATGCAAACAACATGACTAGAGGACTGTGCTACTCAAACATATGCACTGCACATGAGCAACCATGACAGCAAACCAGTAAAAGAAAATTGCACATAACTAATTTGGAAACTGTCCTGAGTGTCACTTTGGTCCTATACACAGTTCAGCCTCACACAGCATGGTGTCACACTATGAAGTGGTGGGGAGGCTTACACACTGGCAAGCCATGGGGTGGAAGACATGAGATTGAAGTGGTGGGTACGTCAGTAGTGGACAGGTGAGGAGTGCACAGAACACAAACACATAGAGGAGTTACTCACAATGTGTAGGCATCAGAAGCACGTATAGGGGATGGCATGATTCCACATACCACATACCATTATGGAGCCAAAAATGGGCCAAGTGACAGCAATGCATGAGAAAACTCAAGAATAGTGTCAGTGTGGCTGAGCAGGTCTGCACAGTGAGCCCAAACAGTAACAAGACACATGGCTGATCAACAAAACACACACAGCGTTGGCAGTCACACACTCTGCATACTCATACCTGGCAGCATCAACAAGTAGGTATCCCCAGAAGTGCAAGGACACACCAACACACTGCATAGTGCAAAACTGCAACTCCTACATGTGCCCACAATCTGAAGCACATGGCAGACAATTGAAACAAACAGACACTCATTACCTGGATCATACATTAGTGCAGTTGGCATTGCAGGGGCACACACATATCAACACTACTGACAATGACAGCCCATTCACACTGTATGACCACTCAAGTTCACATATTTAAATGTAGCCATGTGACTAGGAAGACAGGCCTACACAAGATGACCACACATCAACACTGCTGTACACACATCAAGAAAGATCACACTGATATGATGGACCCTGGCCACCCCACAAGTAATCCTGTGGATAGGATTCACCTCTGTTGTGGTATTGCAGCATAACTTGACATGTGTATGATTTAGCAAACATAACCCTAGAATGATTAGGATAACAGTAGATCATCACAGACACCCATCATTGCACCCTCAATTCTCAGAGTCAACAAGAACAAAAGTGCCTGTCACCTCTGACAAACACTGAAAAAGTAAAACAAGCAATTGGCAATGTTAAAGTGGCATACAGAGCATGTGTCACATGCAACCATACCCATCCAAAACACATTTCATTTAGCAAGGACACTGACAAAGCAGACAACAGAAGTAACTGTCTTTATTACATATTACCCAGATAGGCATCACAATTATGAGACAGCAAGGCCATTGGCCAGTCCATAGTTCAAAGTATGTACATGTGTGCATGAGAACCTACACAGGGAATAGGCATCCAAAGTGACAAACAGCAAGGCCATTGGCCAGTTCATAGTTCAAACTATGTACATATGTGCATGGGAACCTGCACAGGGAATGGGCATCCAAAGTGACAAACAGCAAGGCCAGTGGCCAGTCCATAGTTCAAAGTATGTACATGTGTACATGAGAACCTTCACAGGGAATGGGCATCCAAAGTGCCAAACAGCAAGGCCAGTGGCCAGTCCATAGTTCAAAGTATGCACATGTGTGCATAAGAACCTGCACAGGGAATGGGTAACACCGTACACTGCCATGGGACTCACCACAGCTCAGGGGATACAAATGGGCAGTCCAGGCACCGCTGTGGGAGAGATGGGTTTGGGGGGGGGGGAATTTGCCTCAGACTTGGCTGTCATTTGAAATGGAAGGTGGCTGATTGTCAGGGCCAGTTGGAGGACTGGACCTGGAAGAGAAAGGAGCAGCTGAGGAAGAGGCATCAGTGGCTTTGTGAGCCAAAGGGCTGCTTGGCCCTGGTGGCATGGTGGTATGGGGAGGTAGAGACATGCTGCCGTGAGACACAGTGTGTGAGGGAGAATGCGGAGGTCTACCTTTCCCCTTCTTGGGGATTCAATAGGTAAAAATTGTCTTGGTAAGAGTGGGAAGTGGGGCGGGCACAACAGCCTCACTCTCCATCAAAGGTGCATCAGGTGCAGGTCGCTCTCCCTGTGGGGAGTTGCTGGATCTGGTGTTACGCTTGGTCTGGCCTTGCCTTTTCCCCTCCATCTCCTGTTGACTAGGTGAACCCCCAACATTGCTCTCCTGTCCCAGCTTCACAGGGATGTGGGTAGGAGTTGAGGTTGTAGGTGAATCTGCCTTAGAGAGCTGTTTGTGCGGACTCTTTGCAGGCACCAGCTTTACAGCAGGCAGGGCAACTGTGTGTTTGTCTTTGGGAGCAGGTCTGGGGACGGGAGTGTCCTTGGATGGGGCTGATTTGGATGCATGTGACCTGAGACCTGCTTCTTGGCCTGATGGCTTAGAGTGTCACCTGAAGGGCTTTTGCCTTTGCGCTCCTGTGTGCCTGTTTTTTGTTTGGGGGATGGTGTCTGTGCTCTTGTCCGCCTGGAGTGCTGCGTGTTGAGTACTTGGAGCCTGAGGGCTGTGGTGTGTGGTCACTCTCGTCAGATGTTGACACTGGCAGGGTGGTTGCCAAAGGGACTTTAGCTGGACTCTGAGCCTGTGACAGCTGAATGGCTGCCGTCACTGTGGAGGACAAAGACTGGACAGTTCTGTGTAGCCCACCCACATCAGAATGAATGCCCTCCATGAAGGCAACTACCTGTGCCAACTTCTTGTCATAATCTTGGAAGGCATTCAGGACAGTAGTCTGACCCACACACAGCTGGCGCAAAAGGTCCACCGCCTCAACGCTGAGAGCAGCAGAGGAGACATGGGCAGAGGCAGGGATGCCTGGGGGAAAGGACACTCTACCCTTCTTACTGCTGGGAGCACGGGCAGCACTAGTGGTAGTAGCTGAGAGGGCAGCCACTGGATGTTGTGTGGTTCCACTCCCTGTGCCTGCCAACATCGAGGAGTCACCGCTGGAGTCAGATGATGTTTCAGGTTGGAGTTTCTGGGCGTGATTCTTCCAGGGCACTCCTGTCCCCTTCCGAGGCGCTGGTCATATCAGTGTCATTGTGGTCATGTGTAGCAGTCGTGCCAGATGCCTCACCACTGGTGTCCGTCCCCTGTCCTTCTGTTCCCACGGTAGATGCTGCAAAAGACAGAGACGTAGGGTCAGTACAGTGCCATACTAACAAACATCATATGCAAGCAGAGCAGAAAACTCGAATATGATACCCCTATGTTGCACACCACCCTGTGCAGTCTGCATGTGTAACCTTAATGCAAAACTCAGAAGATGCATGGAAACATGCATTGTTGGCATTAATGACCCACGTGATGTTTACACAGCCAAATAGCTGGCACGTTCCTTCTGGTAACCTGACATACTGATTTCTCTAAGCATACCTAGGTTCCTGTAGGTGGGATAGATGTACATCTCAACATGTTGTCACAGTCACATACGAAGTCACTTTAAGGGGACAACACAAATACTGACTCCAGAATGTCCTTATACCATGGCCATGAGCTAGTGATGCCCACCATGTTGTGCTTTGAAGCACAGCAGCCGTTGCACATTGGTGTCAGATGTGTAGTTCTAACAATTTCCAAGTCAGGCACTGCACACATCGACGAAAGCACACTAAGATGAGGCACACTGCTGCTCACTTCCCGATGATGTCTATGACACCCTTAATTCAGCAGATGTCAGAAGGCCACATCTCATCTTGCAATGCCAAGGGCAATTATATTAAATACATGAGAAAGTACATGTAGCAAAAAATGCATGACAGCTGCACTCAACACAGAGGCCACTTACAAGCCATTGCGTCACACTAGAAATATCACAGAGCTCCGCACCGGCGCAGGGTTGGAATACATGCAGTCACTCACGCCCAAAGTCCCCCTTCGCAGAATACTCACCCCCAACTTGCTGCTGATGGGCCCTCAGACATCCATCCAGCTCTGGCTGTGTCACTGCTGAGATGCGGGCCATTAGTGGTGTCATGCTCCTCCGCGCCAACCTGCCAGTCTGAGGGAGCAGCCCCAGCGTCATCTCTGCCACGTTTTTACTCAGCCGGCAATTGTCATCCCACCTCTTGTGACAGTGTGTGTGCCGTCTGTTAGAGACACCCAGAGCCAGTACCTTGCATGCAATGGCCCTCCATAAGGCCTTATGCTGGCGGACTTTAAGCTGCAGGCATGGGAGACAAGAAGAGGAAGTTTCAGTGTCACCGGGTTATGTACCACTGTGTCTCTGTACAGGAGCATGTACAACCTTAGCAGAGCAATACAGATATGTTTAGCTCACTGTGTCATGGAGGTCACCTTTAGAGACATGATCTTACATCCTCACACCCTTCTCATACGATTTGTCTTGTGCAATCCACAGGCCTAAGATAGAACATTGATGAATAGGGTGGCAGACAACACATATATTTCACTCTTTCTATTTACAGATGTGTCCCGGTCAAATTGGGCAGTATCTGTGCGGGCCATGGGGACTAACACTGAGGTCAAACGTGGGCCATCAGAACATTCGCATGCATGTACAATAAGAGAGGGCAAACAGTGCCTACACATGCGAGTCAGTACACATGATGAAAACAAGGGAAGGAGGATGTTTCAGGAGTACATTAATATGATGTGTCATAGGTGCATTTCCACCAAGAGTGTCACCCTCAGGCATGTTAATCTTGTGCATAATGCTTACATATGGCAATATTAAAAATGGACACACATCCTTCAGTACCGATTGGACGAAACACATTTGTAATGTCACACATGAACATGTGAAAAGCTCATGGACTTTGACATCTATTAGCACAGGCAATCTTTGTTCTGACTTCCACTTTCCAAACCAGCAGTGTTACTGTATGGCTGCACAAACACTGCATGTCCCTCCCATCCTGAAATGTAGCCATGGATCAGTGGGAAAAGGGCTGCAAAATACATTGACATGAAGTCAGCATGCTAGGCAGTGTATCACACAAACTTGCACTCACAGGCACATAGTACAGCAGATCAATGTAAGAAAGTGGCTCTGTATATACTGTTCCCTAACAGATACAGTGTGCACAGAGTCCACAGTCCCCAGAGGTTTGGCAGAGGCTAAAGTTAGATATAACCTTACTCTCTAAAGTGGTAGCTGGGTCGAGCAGTAAGGCAGTATCAGAGGACAGTGTAAAGCATTTGTTGTACACACTCAGTCAGATAATGGTCTCACACACTCAAAAACTGAACTCTAGGCCAATGGTTTGGATATAAAAATATATGGTTGTTTTATTTTAGAACCAACAATAGGTATCAAAATATACTTTCTCAGAATGAGATGCTTTAGTTAAATATTTTCAATAGGCAATAGACTTTTGAATACAGTAGCTACAGTTGTTGCAATGGGCAACACAATTTCAAACACAATTATACATTGAGCTCAATGGGAATTTCTAAGTAAATGCATTTAGTTACTTTTTAGATTACTTCTCTTACCACAGGACTGGATCCTAGATTCAGTCCTGGAACAGTTCCTGGAAACAGGTGAGTAAAAACGTTTTGGTTACAGGTATGATTTTTAAGGAATATTATTGTATTTTAAAAGTTGACACTTTTACATAGAATCACCAATATTATCCCATGGGAGGAAATTCACTAAGCAGGTAAGTAGGGTTATCGTTACTTTTTCTTACTCAGTGTTGGATCATGGATCCAGCACTGGTGCATCTCCTGTAAACAGTTGGAAGAAAACATTTTTGTTATACAGGCGATTTTTAAGGAATATTTGAAAGTTTCAAAAATCGAGAATTTCTGGTGAAAACCAGGCAATGTTATCCTATGGAGGAAAATCAAGTTAACGGTCAGTACAGTTGTAATTACCTTTCAGGGTCAGTGTTGGGCACCAAGATCCACCACTGGGATCTCTCCTGATAACAGGTGAGTAATTTCGTTCTTGTTATTTGGCTGATTTTAGGTGAATATTTTAAAGTTTCAAAACTCGACACTTTTAGAAGAATTTCCAATATTACCCTATGGAAAAAAAATGAGTTGTCGGCTTTTGGGTAAGTACTCGACTGGCAGAGTTAAGGTTCTGGGCATAGACTCAGGGGTCTCCCAGGGTCAGATAGGTACAGTAGTTACACCCTCAGCGGCACAGGGACAGCCGGGTGCAGAGAGAGTTAGGCCCAATGTTATCCTATGGCAGGCAGGGGGCCTTTGGTTGGTGGCTGCTGGCAAGCAGGCCACACGGCTGTGGGAGCTGGGCTCCTGGTCACTTGCTCAGGGCAAGTGGGGAAGTAAAATAGGGTAGAGGTTGCACTCCCAGGGGCACTCAGGCAGCTGTGTGCAGGGTGCTTTTGAGCCGTCGGGCGCTCAATGGATTTCAATGGAGAAGCTCAGTGACGAACAAAGGCTGCAAGCTCGGGGACGAAGATTCTTTAGGTGCGACCACCACTTCGAGAGGTAAGTTGGAAAGTTGTAGGATAGGTAGGCACCCAGGAGTTGGGCACAGGGGGCCGCAGGGTGCCAGGTGCAGGGGTGCCTTTTGGCGTTGGGAAATCTTACCCTCAGCTGGTCACGGTTGGAGGGGTCTCTGGTTCTGAGGCTTCAGGCGTCATCAGGAGCGTCAAGGTGGGTACTTGGGTGCTGAATTCTGGGTCACAGTCGCCGGGGGACATCCTTGTGGTCTTTGTCCACTCAGGCACAGGCCAGGCTTGGTGGGTGCAGAGTGTGCAGGGTTCGCGGTTCCTGGCTGGTGCCAGGGATTGTTGCTTGTTGTTGAGCAGGACCACTGCTCGTGGGAGTCCCAGTCTTTAAGAGTCGTAAGGCAGTCAGGTCCTCAGGGGCTTTTGAGGTTGCTGACCACTGGAGACGCAGGGGTTTAGCAGGAGCAGGTTCGAGAGTCGACAGGCCTGTAGGGCAGGGGCCAAATCAGTTGGTGTCTTCCTCTTGTTAGCAGCGGCACGGCAGGTCTTCTTATTTCTTGATCTTCTTGCTTGTTTTGGATTCAGGATCTTTGGAAGGAAGGCACAGGGTGCCTCTAAATACTAAATTTAGGAGCGTTACAGGTATGTAAAGGGCAGGGACCAATGGGTTCCTTCCCTGGGGTGGTTACACCCCCTATCCTGCCACTCTTCTGTGAGAGGGGGGCAGTAGCCTAGTCATGATTGGGCAGGGCTCCCCATCTCCCGGAGATGTGCTTCACCTCTCCTCCCCCACCTGAGGGGTGGGGTTGGCAGAGGCTGGCGTACCCCCTTTCCTCCCTTGGGGATTCCCACCAGTCTTCCCGCCAGAGTGGGGGTCAAAACCGGTGTCGGCCAGTTGCTGAGTACAGCAAGTGGCCTGGAGAAGCTCACAAAGGCGGCATGTCTTTGAAGCTTTCCCTGCCCATACTGCGGGAGGAGACCTAGCACCTCGCCCAGGATGTGCATTGCTGCAGGTCCAAGAGAGCGGATGGCTCCCTACCCAGGGGTCAAGCAACATGTCTGCTGTGTGGCAGCCTAGGCAGCCCCTCAGACAGGACGTGGATTGTAGGTTAGGTTCAGGGGGAAACTCTGTCGTGCATTGTACATTAAATCCCACACTGGCATCAGTGCGGGTTTAATGTGCGGAGAAGTTTGATACCAAACTTCTCAGTCTTCAGTGTTACCATCATGGTGCTGTGGAGTTCGTGTTGACGACCTCCCAGCACCATAAACTCTTAATGGCAGCACTGCACTTACAGTGCCCAGGAATTGACTTGAGTACTGTAGGGGCACAGGGCTCATGCACCTGTACCCACACCACTGGCATAGGGCACCCAACTAGAGGGGTGACTGAGGTATGTCAGGGCAGTGTGTGTTGTGGGCATGGCACACATACATGGCACACAGGGATGTGTGCCATGTCGTCTCTCTGTTTTGTTCTGCACCAAGACACTCGGCCTGCAAAGGCAGTGTGTGTGTGTCAGGGTACAGGGCCTGTAAGGGTGGCACAATAAGTGCTGCAGTCCTTAGGGGCCTTCTCTGGTCCCAAGGCCCTGGGTATCTAGGGTACCATTTACCAGTGGCTGACATGTGACCAGAGATGCCAACTGTGTTTAGGCTGTCATGCAGTTTTAGGGAAGGAACACAGGCCCTGGGTACCTGATTGGCAGGAGCCCAGAGCACACTCAGTCAAAGTACCTCAGCAATTCAGCAAAAAGTGGGGGCATACCATGCAAGAAAGATGGCACTTTCTCACACAACCTCCCCCCCCCAACAAAATGTGATTGATGGAAGGCGGACCACGGGGGAGTCGTAGAGACCACCCAGGGGGGCCCCCACACTGTACGAAGTAGCCGAGCGCTGCTGAGAAGCCTCCTAGGAGAGGTCCTTCTCCTATACCGTACCAGCACAGTGACACCACCACACAGGACTCGAGGCTGTTTATCACGATGAGCAATTCTTTATCAGCATTTAAGAGGTTACGGTTATCGATATATACAAGGGGGGGATCGAGGGATCCGCAAGAGTCTCAAAGTCTTTGGTAGGGACGGGGTAGCGGGACAGTCTTTGGTAGTAGCGGGGTACGAGGGTACCTTAGGCCCAGTTCTTGTTCCTCAAGCTGGAGGGACTCCGTGTCCCGGAGTGGTCGAGCCGCGACGGCGTCAGCAGGGCTCTGGTGATCAGTTCGTGGAGCTTGAGCCGCGACCAGGTCAGCAGGGCTCTTCAGGTGGTTCAGTTCAGCTCGAGCCGCGACGACGTCAGCAGGGCTCTGGGGGAGGCTTCAGCGAGGTTGGGCCGCGACGGCGTCAGCAGGGCCCCGATGTTCCGTGAGGTTCCTTGTCTCAATAAGGTGGAGCCGCGACGCAGTCAGCTGGGCTCGTGGTACAGGGTCAAGCAAGAGTTCTTCTCCGTAGGGTCAGCCGCGATTCCATCAGCAGGGCTCTTGACTCCGGGATACAACTGCCGTTCCCTTGTGGGGTTGCCCCAGATATAGGTCTGGAGCTCTTTGATGTCCGGACCCTCGCGCCTGGGGGGGCGGAGAGGCCGGGCTGGGAGAGGCCAGACACCCAGCGGGGGAGGCGCCAGGCCCGGGGAGGCCGGAGGACGATCGCACCTAGGTGTGGGGGGACGGTGGGGGTCCCATCGAAACTCTCCTCCTCCGGGAGAGGTGAAGTGGCCACGTGGTGCCCCCTGGCCAGATCTTGGTGCCTCGATGTCGGGGCTTCGCTGGGGCCGCGGCTGGGGGGAGCCGGGTTGCGTGGGCTGGTGCGTGGAGCAAGCATGGGGGGAACCCCGAAGAGATGAGGGGTTCCTGTGTGGCCTGGAAAAGGGGGCCGCTGAGGCGGGTGTAGGCAAAGGGATACAATCCAAGGGGGGACCTCGAAGGGAGGAGAGGTCCCTGGTGGCCTGAAAGGGCGGCCCGTGTAGGCCGGTGCGGGGGGACGAGCACAAACCAAGAGGGTTAAGACCACGCCACGAGGCTGGGTCCAACAGTGATGAGACTAACCTTGGCCTATGGAGTCTTAATTGTCTAAGTGGAAGAACCTGGAAAGTCCATCTGCATTGGCATGGGCAGTCCCTGGTCGGTGTTCCACTTCAAAGTCCATTCCCCTGTTGGGAGATGGACCACCTTAGTAGTTTTGGATTTTGCCCTTTCATTTGCATTAGCCATCTGAGAGGTCTGTGGTCAGTTTGAACAAGGAAGTGAGTACCAAACAGGTATGGCCTCAACTTCTTCAGGGACCAAACCACAGCAAAGGCCTCCCGCTCAATGGCACTCCAACGCTGCTCTCTGGGGAATAGCCTCCTGCATATAGAAGCAACAGGTTGGTCATGGCCTTCAGCATTGGTCTGTTATAGGACCGCTCCTATCCCTAGCTCAGAGGCATAAGTCTGCACTATAAACTGCTTAGCATAATCTGGAGCTTTTAGAATTGGTGTTGAGCACATTGCTTTTCGAGGGTGTCAAAAGCCTTTTGGCAACTAACTGTCCAGTTAACCTTCTTGGGCATCTTCTTGGAGGTGAGTTCTGTGAGGGGAGTCACAATGGACCCATATCCCTTCACAAACCTCCTGTAGTACTCAGTCAAGCCAAGGAATGCCCTGACTTGAGTCTGGGGTGTTGGAGCTTCCCAGTCCAGGATGGCCTGGATTTTGGGTTGTAAGGGTTGTACCTGGCCTCCACCAACAAGGTGGCCCAAGTACACCACAGTGCCCTGCCATATCTGGCATTTGGATGCCTGTCCTTTGCAGAACCTCTAGAGCCTTCCCAAGGTGGATCAGGTAATCCTGCTGGGTGGAGCTAAAGACAGCAATATCATCAAGATAAGCTGCACTAAAGGACTCCAACCCAGCCAGGACTAGGTTCACCAACCTCTGTAAGGTGGCATGGGCATTATTTAGCCCAAAAGGCATCACAGTGAACTGATAATGCCCATCAGGTGTGGAGAATGCTGTTTTCTCTTTTGCTCCTGGGGCCATGTCAATCTGCCAGTACCCTGCAGTTAAGTCAAAGGTACTGAGAAATTTGGCTGCTCCCAATGTGTCTATCACTATCAATTCATCTGCTCTTGGAATAGGGTGATCATCTGTCTTGGTGACAGAGTTGAGCCCTCTATAGTCCACACAAAACCTAATTTCTCTCTTTCCACCCTGTGGATGAGGTTTGGGGACCAGAACCACTGCGCTAGCCCAGGGGCTCTCTTGGGGTTCAATAACCCCTAACTCCTGCATCTTGCTGACTTCAGCTTTGATGCTTTCCTTGACTTGGTCTGACTGACGATAGATCTTGTTCTTGACAGGTGCACTGTCACCAGTGTCCACATCATGGGTACACCAGTTTGTCAGACCAGGGGTCAGGGAAAAGAGGCTAGCATACTGATGCAAGACTTGCTTGCAGTCAGCCTGCTGTTGGGCAGAGAGGGTATCTGAAAAGACAACTCCATCTACTGACCCATCTGTTCGGCTGTAGGAGAGGAGATCAGGGAGAGGTACACTCTCTGCTTCCTGTTCCTCATCAGTCACCATCAGCATGGTGATGTCAGCCCTGTCATTGTAGAGCTTAAGGTGGTTCACATGGATAACCCTTTTGGGTGTCCTGCTAGTGCCCAGGTCAACTAAGTAAGTGACCTCACTCTTTTTTTCCAGGATAGGGTAAGGACTACTCAATCTATCTTGGAGTGCCCTTGTTACCACTGGCTCCAAAACCCACACCTGTTGCCCAGGTTGAAATTCAACCAGTGCAGCTTTTTGGTGATGCCAGTGCTTCTGAAGCTCCTGGCTGGCCTCAATACTCTTGGATGCCTTTTCCATGTATTCAGCCATTCTGGACCTTAGGCCAAGCACATAGTCCACTATGTCTTGTTTGGGTTCTTGGAGAGGCCTCTCCCAGCCCTCCTTTACAAGACAAAGTGGCCCCCTCACTGGATGACCAAACAGAAGTTCAAAGAGTGAGAAACCTACTCCCTTCTGTGGCACCTCTCTGTAAGCGAAAAGCAGGCATGGCAACAGGACATCCCATCTCCTCTTGAGTTTTTCAGGGAGTCCCAGGATCATGCCTTTCAATGTCTTGTTAAATCTCTCAACAAGGCCATTGGTTAGTGGATGGTAGGGTGTAGTAAACTTATACTTAGGCTGTCCGGTTTTAGGTTTAAACCTATAATAACTGATAAAACCCCACCGAAAGGGAAATAGCCCTCACCAGTGTAATCATATAAACACTGAAAAAAAACCTGCACAACCACAAACTAAATGCCATTCAAAGAAATTAAAAGGAGAGTGAAAGAGTCATTTTTGTTTCTTCCTGAAGGGGCCGATACAATGTAACTTTGTTATATAAGGTAGCTGTAAGGAAGACTGGGCCAACGTTATTCTGCTTGAGTTTTGTTGTGTAGGGATGTCACACAAATATTGTTTCTTCTTCCTTTTTTCAGTTATGTGGTCTTTGGTCTAAAAATACAGGGATTAGAAGCATGTTTTAGGTGTTTTTATTTATTTTATAAATTGTAGAGAATCAGGAAATATCAATCAATATCTTTTGGCTACGCTTGAGTCTTTCACCGATAGGAAAAATGTAGGATTCATAAGAATCTTTCCAATATATGTACCATCATATTTACCCACAGAGAAGGGGTAATAACCCTTGATACATCAGCCCCCTTTTCTAGTGAGCCAGTATTGATAGTAGGTGAATTGCCAAACACCCCAGGCTTTAAACATTAAATGCAAGGTATAGTGACCGGTATATATGAAAAGAGTGCAGTCACAAAGCATCTGGGATAATGGTGAAAACATAACACCAGACTTTTGGAAAACATGGAATGCAGTGTCACTTGGAATGCTGCTGCAAAAAGTTCTTACCAAGTTCAACAAAGATTGGAGTGATATTGTATGTATTTGCAGTGATTCAGCTGCAAATATGAAAAAGTTGTGATGACATGTCAAAATCGATACCTGAGCTGAAGTGTTTCCCTGTAAAAGATCCTTGCCACTTGTTAGATGGTATGCTGAAAGCATCATTACAATCTTCAGAGTTAATGAAGAATGCTATTGACTTTTTAGTCCATTCGGGTGCACTGTTTTGTTATGCGGGGAAACTAAATCGCAAATATTTCTCATTTTGTGCTTTGTGTAGCATCAAAGAAAGAGTCATCCCAACTGTGTCACTTAGCTGGTGGTTCTCAGTCCTAAAGGCCATGAATGCTATATTATCCATGTGGCAACCATTTACAGAACTCTTGCTGAGTGATGAGGGCAAAGGCAAGAAATGTGAGGATATTTGGTCACATATTGATAGTGATTTGAAAAAAGTACACTGTACTGCATTCTTAGATTTTTACAGGAAAGCATGGCTGCTGTAGTGGACATAATAAAAAAACTAGAGTTTGAAAACACCCTTGCCTACCAAGTGTTCAGCATAATTGGTTTAGATGCGAAACATCTCCTTGAGAGTATTCTTTGACTTTGGCACTGCAACATGTTCCATGTTAGGGTGCTTGCCACTTGGAAAGCAACGAAATGTTGAGGAGCAATTCAGTAACTTTTATGTTACAATGTATGAGAAATAGCCCTTCACCAGCCATGGCATTTGAAGTCAATGAAGCCTCACTGTGGTACTCTGCACTAGTCATAGATCCCTTCCGTAAAGGGAAATTTTCGCTGGCGTTTCAAAAGTGCTGCTTCATTTTTGACTGCTTCAATAACTCTGAGGGTATATGGTCCCAGTTCAACGTATATGTTGCAGAACCTGTCACAGAGAATTATGATCTTCAAGTGCACCAGTATTGGCATGGAAAGCTATGTCAGTGGCCAGAGTTAGCAAATTGTGTACTGGCTATTTTGTTTGGCGTTGCCTCTCTCAAGTGCCAATGTTGAGAGGGCCTTTCACAGATAAAAGTTTACATGGGAAGGAAAGAGCAAGCGTGCATGACCAAAGACTCACTGAAGAAGTATTGTACGGTGTGCTACGAAAAGCTTGATTTGTAAAAATGTACTTAGACCTCATATACACTGTATGTACACTGTCTATAAACCATGCACTATCAGTGCAAAGCGAGCAATAATAAGAGTAAAAAGTTCCCTAAACACTGGAAAAACACTGTTTATGTTGTTTTTAATGGCACAAAAATGTGTAACCACTGATAACCACTGTTTTTTTAAGGTATTGAAATCACTTGAAAACACTGAAAAAACCCCACCAGAATTTACCAAAAATAGAAACTGAAAACAGGAAAGCCTACTTATACTGCACACCACACTCCTTCCACATGTGTTTCAGGTAAGCAGACATGAAGTTGGAACCTCTGTCTGAAACCACCTCCTTCAGAAACCCTACCCTGGTGAAGACACCCAGGAGGGCCTTGGCTACTGCAGAAGCTGTAGAAGTCCTAAGCTTCAAGTAATGCTTCAGGGTACCTAGTAGCATGATCCACTACTACTAGAATGAATTTGTTCCCTGAGGCTGAGAGAGTTTCAAGTGGACCCACAATGTCCATACCTACCCTTTCAAAGGGCACCCCCACCACTGGCAGTGGTATCGGGGGGGCCTTTGTGTAGCCACCTGTCTTGCCACTGGCTTGACAGGTAACGCAGGAATTGACAAACTCCTTCACCTTTTGGTGCAACTGGAACCAGTAAAAGTGACTAACTAGCCTTTCCCAAGGTATGGTTTGCCCCCGATGTCCAGCTAGGGGGATGCCATGAGCCAAAGTTAGGGGAACTCCCTGTATTTCTATGGCACTACCACCCTCCTGGTGTTTCCAAGAATGGGGTTTCTTGCCTCAGCATACAGTAATCCCTCTTCCAAATAAGCTCTGTGGGTACCACTGACATCTCCCTTTGCTTCTGAAACAGCTTGCTGCCTCAGGCTTTCAAGAGTGGGACAGTCTTGCTGACCCTGGCATAGCTCTTCCCTAGTGGGTCCCCCTGGGCCCAAGAGTTCAACCTGGTAAGGGTCAAGATCCATGGGCTCGGTTCCCTCTGGGGTGTCCAAGTCCTCTCCCTGTGGAGAGGGGTCCTGAGTGGTTTGCTGTATAGAAGCTAGTCCCCCAGTCTTCTTACCTTTTCTCTTGGTTGGTTGGGCCATATTTTCAGGCTCCAAACCTACTTTTTCACCATTCCTCTTGCTCTGTGCTCTTGTTTGCACACACACCAATTCAGGGATGCCCAGCATGGCTGCATGGGTTTTTAGCTCAACCTCAGCCCAGGCTGAGGTTTCCAGGTCATTTCCTAGCAGACATGCAGCTGGTAACTTTTGAGTGACCCCTACCTGTTTCAGGCCAGTAACCCCCCCCCCCAGCCTAATGTCACCATAGCCATTGGATGATTAGTGGTAATACTGTCAGCATTGGTGACTGGGTACGTTTTGCCAATCAAGTATTGCTCAGGGGAAACCAGAGTGTCTCTCACCATAGTGGCACTGGCACCTGTATCCCTCAGAGCTTCTATCCTAGTTCCATTCACCCAGGAGTATTGCAAATACTTCTTTAAGTTGGGTGGCCACACAGCTACAGTGGCAAACTCAACTTCCCCTTCTGAAACTAGAACTGCTTCAGTGTGCATCCGATTTGCTCTGGGCACACTGCTGATCCCATCTGTAGACTTGCCACTCCAGGTGTAGCTGTACTGGTTGACTTAAGGGCCTTGTTGTGAGGGCAAGATTTATCTTCAGTTAAATGTCCCAACTTCTTACAGTTGTTACACCAGGCCTTTGTGGGATCAAAGTTCTTCCCCCTATAAGGTTGAGGCACATAGGGAGTAGTTTGGGACCCACCCCCCTGTACAGGTTTTTGGGGCCCTTTAGAAGACTCAGACTTTTGATCTTGGGGATTCTCACCACCTTTCCCCTGGGGAGGTTTTGTAGCCACCTTCTTCGGGTCACCCCCAGTGGTTGTCCTTGTCACCCTAGTCTTGCCCCGTGGTCTGCCTTCTTTCCCAATACTTGGGGAGAAATTAGACCTAGGTCCACCAAATGCTGATGCAACTTTTCATTTGTGCAATTACTTAGTATATGTTTCTTCATAAACAAATTGTAAAGTCCAGTAAAATTATGCACATTATGTCCAGCTTACCAACCATCCAGTGTCTTTACTGAGTAGTCTACGAAGTCAATCAAGGACTGGGTCTGGGTTTTGTGAGCCCCCCTGAATCTAATTCTATACTCCGCAGTGGTGAGCCCAAATCCCTCAATCAGAGTCTTCTTCATGTGGTCATAGGACCCTGCATCTAGCCCAGAGAGGGTCAGAAGCCTGTCTCTGCAGTTACCAGAAAACAGTTCCCACAGGAGTGCCCCCCAGAGAGGTTTCTTTACTCTTCTAATTTCACAAGCCCTCTCAAAGGCTGTGAACCACTTGGTGATGTCATCACCTTCCTCAAATTTAGGGATAATCCCTTTGGGGATTTTAGGATCAGAAGTTTCGTCCCTATCCTTAGTTTTTGTTTTGCTGCCACCATTGATGTGTGCTAAACCCATCTCCTTTCTTTCTTTCTCTAGAGACAGGAATCTGGACTCTAGATCCAATCTTTTGGCCAGCTTTGCTAAAAAGCTGTCCTCTTCACTGGGGGGGTCCCCCAGTGAGTTCTCTCGTACCTGGTCCACCTATGTGGTCTCTAGGTTCCCAAAGACTGATTCTTTGAGTCAAGGATATGGTAGCCCTTTCCTCCCAAGGGATTACTGGAGGGGGGTCATTATCCTCCTCATCCTCCTCCCTGTCCTCATCTGACTGGTTGTCACCATGTTCAGATGGGTGGTCCTTGGCATACTCAGCCAGGAGCTCCTGGAGCTCTTTTTTGGTTGGATGCAGGCCCATTGGACATTTTTTAAGTTTGCATAGGGACCTCAATTCCTTGAAAGACAAGTAAGGTGTGAGGCCGAGCTCCTCCACCAGGTCCTGCATGGTATTATCTTCACTAATAGCTGGGTTTCTTTGAGACATTATAACCTGAAAGTTCTAACCCTCTACCCTTGACTACAGTGACTTTTATTTCTCAAAAATTCTAAGGGGACTTAAGCAAGGCCCTGACTTGTAGTATAGGTAGGTAAAGAGCAGGGACCAATGGGTCCCTTCCCTGTGATGGGTACACCCCCTTTCCTGCCACTCTTCTGTGGGAGGGGGCAGTAGCCTAGCCATGATTGGACAGGGCTCCCCATCTTCAAGATGGCGAGAGCCCGGAGATGTGCTTCACCTCGCCTCCCCCACCTGAGGAGTGGGGTTGGCAGAGGCTGGCACACCCCCTTTCCTCCCTTGGGGTTTCCCACCAGTCTTCCCGCCAGAGTGGGGGTCATAACTGGTGTCGGCCAGTTGCTGAGTACAGCAAGTGGCCTGGAGAAGCTCACAAAGGCGGCATGTCTTTGAAGCTTCCCCTGCCCATACTGCGGGAGGAGACCTAGCACCTCGCCCAGGATTTGCATTGTTTCAGGCCCAAGAGAGCGGATGGCTCCCTACCCAGGGGTCAAGCAACATGTCTGCTGTGTGGCAGCCTAGGCAGCCCCTCAGACAGGACGTGGATTGTAGGTTAGGTTCAGGGGGCAACTCTAAGTTGCCCTCTGTCATGCATTGTACATTAAATCCCACACTGGCATCAGTGCGGGTTTAATGTGCTGAGAAGTTTGATACCAAACTTCTCAGTCTTCAGTGTTGCCATCATGGTGCTGTGGAGTTCGTGTTGATGATCTCCCAGCACCATATACTCTTAATGGCAGCACTGCACTTACAGTGCCCAGGAATGGACCTGAGTACTGTAGGGGCACAGGGCTCACGCACCTGTACCCACACCAGTGGCATAGGGCACCCAAGTAGAGGGCTGACTGAGGTATGCCAGGGCAGTGTGTGTTGTGGGCATGGCACACATACATGGCACACAGGGATGTGTGCCATTTCGTCTCTCTGTTTTGTTCTGCACCAAGACACTCAGCCTGCAAAGGCAGTGTGTGTGTCAGGGTACAGGGCCTCTAAGGGTGGCACAATAAGTGCTGCAGCCCTTCGGGGCCTTCTCTGGTCACAAGGCCCTGGGTACCTAGTGTGCCATTTACCTGGGCCTGACTTGTGGCCAGAGATTCCAATTGGGTTTAGGCTGTCATGTAGTTTTAGGGAAGGAAAACAGTCCCTGGGTACCTGATTGTCAGGAGCCTAGGGCACACTCATTCAAAGTACATCAGCAATTCAGCAAAAAGTGGGGGCATGCCATGCAAGAGAGATGGCACTGTCTCACAATCAACTTCATGTGTGCACTCTTTGCACTCGCCAACTTTCACTCTGAAACACTTACCATTACATCAGGAGCACCATATAGCCTCCCATGCTGTGAAAGCACCTCGTCCACCAGGACCTCCAGCTCCTCTGTGGTGAAGGGATGGGACCTGATGTTTTCAGTTCTTGCCATCACTGGGTCCATGAGACAGGCACAGCAGCAGTTGGGGAGTGTTAGACCTGTCCGCCCTAGGGTGATCTTTCCTGGTTTTTTTCGCCTTTGCCTCATTTTTTCCACCCTCTTTTTGGTTGGCTCTATGTCTCCGGGCACCTTACCATTGCTAGTCAATGCTAAGGTGCAGGTGCTCTCTACCACCAACATGGCTGCCACAGACCCCTGCTACTGCGGAGCGGTCTTTCAAGTAGCGCCCTAGTTGTCAGGAGCTGCCTAGAACCCTTAGGTATTGTTACATCACTAGCCTGGTTCCCTGACCAACCCTAGAATGTAGAAGCCCCTGGAACCTTCCGGAATAGAGAGAGGTCACCTGACCTGGGGGTATAAATAGAAAGGGCGGGAAACTTTCTAGTTAGTTGTTGAGGTACCACTGACCTGGGGGGGACCCTGTGCTGGAGTTTAGGCGGAAGGGGGAGGGAGTACCTATACCACTAGGGGTGACTAGGTCTAGGCCTTGCCCGCTAAGCTGCGTGAGGAAATCCTGACCAAACCCACTGACCTGGCCCAGTGTGAGGGAATCCCCAAGGGACCATCAGGAGAGGCCTCCAACTCAAAACCCCCCTCCCCCGAACTGTCTAACCAACCCCTTGTCAGGAGGAAGGGCCGCGTACCTTCAGCGCCACAAGGGATCACCATCTGAGTGAAGAACTGCTGAAGACTCAGTCGAGTATCCTCCCCAGAGCCCCCACTGGTTCTGTCAGCACTAATCTGGTAGTGCGCTATCCTGGCCCTGAAGCGCTGTGGTGGTGAAGCGCTATTTGATCTTAAACTCACCGCCGCTGCCGAGTCCTGAAGCGCTGTGGTGGCGAAGCACTATTTGAGCCCAAACTCACCGCCGCTGCCCGAGTCCAGAAGCGCTAGGCTAGAAGCGCTAGCAATTATCCCCAATCTCCACCGCTGCCTGAGGTCTTGTCAGCGCGATATTGGGGAGGCCTAATCTGACTACCTTCACCGCCACCACACCGAGTTCCTGTCAGCATAGTAGCGGAAAAGTAATGATTGGCCCCTAACTCACCGCCGCTGTCCAAAGACGCTGTAACTGACTGGGGAACCGGCCTGCCCTGACGCGACTCCCGCATCAGCTGAGGAGAGCCCTCTACGTGGAGGCCCCGGCGGTCACAGCCGATTTCAGGAAACACCCCCCTCATCACGTGACGGGGGCGCCGGCCGTGTCATTGGCCTCGCCCCCGCCCTCGTCCATCCTCCTGAGCCCGTCGTCACGTCGCCGCTCCTCGCGAGCTGTGCTGCTCCAGCGGGAGTAAGACGGCGTCGGAACTTCCCAGATATCGCCGAGACCGGCGCAAGGGCCCCGGAGGGCCGAAGAGAACAGGTAACATCCCCGGGGAGGGGGGCGGAGATTCCATCAGCGCGGGAGGGCTGCCGAGAACTCTCCAGTCTCCCCGGAGGCAGCCCCGCATCTGTATCCGCCCCTCCCCGGGAAAAGACTGGGACTGGGCCGCATGTGCCTGAAGAGACGCCGGGAGGAGGGGGACAGTCCGAGCCTTATTACATCGAGCGTGTGAGGTGGGGGGGAGAACCCTAAGGCTAGCGCCAAGCCCTGTAAGGAATCCCCTTTGATCGTAGGGGCTGGAAACCATACGAACTTGCTCTCACTACCCGGGGTAAAGATCCCTAGATCCCGTGACACCCTTAGAGCGGGTGGGAGTACGGGAAGATTGAGGAGTACATGCTAAAATACTGTTTATGTTATACAGTTTAAGGAGTACATGCTATGATACTGCTGATGTCATACAGTCATTGATGAGTATATGCTTTTACACTGGTTATGTCATACAGTCATTGATGAGTATAGGCTTTTACACTGCTATGTCATACAGTCATTGATGAGTATAGGCTTTTACACTGCTTATGTCATACAGTCATTGATGAGTATATGCTATTATGTTGCTTATGTCATACAGTCATTAATGAGTATAAGCTCTTATACTGTGTAAGTCATACAGTCGTTGATGAATCTACGCTAAAGTACTGCCAAGATTATTCAGTTGTTAATGAATACATACTAATGCACTGCATATGTTATTCCCAGTTATTAATGAACACGACATAAAAAGTCCTGTTTTTAAACACACGTGGTGTGGCGTCATATTATTGTGTGCGTTACTCTGCTAAGTTGAATGCGTGTGCTGCACGGCTACTTTATACAGAATGCCTTTGGGAGCCTTCCTGCCACGAGCCAGGCTACCCTTGTGAATTGGCAACTCCAGTTCCAACATAATTTGGTGCTCAGCGGTGGGATCCGATCCTGTAGTTGTGCAGCACCCTTCAGTGAAGCAGAGTACGCCGCAATTGGACACCTAGTGTTTAAGCAAGCATAGCCAGGTGGCCCCTACTGTCTAACGGTGTGCCCAGAGGATTGCCCTAGTTGTTACCTACGTCCTGATATTCACTCATATTGTCTGGGTCCCCACCTGTCAGAATGGAGTTCCAGCTAGCCAACATAGAGGAATACTCGGTGGTTCAGCTGAGGAGTTTCTGTCAGGGGATGGGGGTGGCAGTTGGGAAGAGAGCCAAAGGAGAAGAGCTCCGTAAAGCCCTACAAGCATGGGTATTAGCCCACCCAGAGAGGAAAGGGGACGAGGAGCCAGAGGGGCAAGGGGCATTAGGGGAGGCGGGCACGTCAGGAGAACTAGACCTGCTGCACGTTGATGTCAGTGAAAACTTGTCGCCAGGGAGACGTTCTGGGGCAGGCAGTAGTGTGTCTAGAAGGAGTGCCTCGCCGGAGGAGTATGAGGACAGGAGGGAGGAGAGGCTACTAAGGTGGGAGCTTGCAAAGTTGGAGAAAGAAAAGGAAGATAAGAGGCTAGCAATGGAGGAGAGGAAGCTTGCGCATGAGCTCCAGCTTAAAGAAATGGAGTTGAGGGCATTGCAGATTAATGCGCAAGGGAATGTAAATGGTGGCAGCGTACCAGAGGTTCCACGGGAGCCTAAATTCTACCTCCCAAAGGATGTGATTGCTAGTTACGGGGTAGGGGATGACATCAACCGGTGGTTGGAGGCGTACGAAGTATCCCTGAAGGTCCATGGGGTGCCCACAAGCTACTGGGGGGGTGGCCTGTACCGATATATACCTCCCGTAGTGAGGGACACCCTCTTGTATCTAGAGAAGGTAGACCAAACCAACTATCCGGTGATGAAGGAGGCCCTGCTTAAAAAGTTTGGCCTCACCCCTGAGAGATACCGTCAGAGATTCCGTAGCAGTCACAAGTTGACCACGCAGAACTGGGTGGATTTCTATGATTATGCCCGGAAGGCTTTAGATGGATGGGTGCGTGGCAGCGAGGTGCAGGATTTTGAGGGTCTGTACAACTTATTTCTGAGAGAGCACCTCTTGGATAGATGTTTTCCGGAGCTGCGCCAACACTTGGTGGACCACAAGTTGACCGACCCCCGGACACTTGCGGAAGAGGCGGACACTTGGGCTAGCACCCGAGTGACCCTCAAGGGACCCGGGGGAGATGGCCCGAAGGGTGGACAGAGCGCCCCCCAGAAGAAAGAGGGGGGAGATAAAAAGAAGGAGCTCTTCCGAGGCCCACCAAACAGGCAGTTTGGGAAAGGGGTAGGGACTCCCTCTCAGTCCAGTTTCCCAAGGTCCACTCACCCTGACAAGGGTCAACCGCCAAGAACAGTCAAGTGTTATGAATGTGGGGAGGTGGGACACTATAAAGGGGATGTCCAGTGCCGCAAAAGAACTCCCGCCCCCGCAGGAGGTAAGCCCCCCGGGGTGGCTAGTATAGCGCTTGGGGTGGAGTTGCCCCTAGATCGGGAGGGGGAGTGGACAGGCCTGACCCTCGTCTCACTGGGAGATAGGGAAGAGGTTCCAGTGATTTCCTTACCATCGAATACTGCCAAATACCGGCAGAGGGTGCAGGTGAATGGACAGGAGGTGGAGGCTTTGAGGGACACAGGTGTCAGCATGACCACCGTAGTAAGGCGGCTGGTGTCCCCGGAGCAGTTGATCCCTGACGTGTTCCATCCGGCCGTATTGGCTGATGGTAGCCTGAGTCATTACCCAGTGGCTCGGGTTCCATTTGAGTGGGAAGGAGTTAAAGGCCCCTTGAAAGTTGCCGTGAGCCCCGCCTTGCCAGTGGACTGTCTGCTCGGGAACGATTTGGAGACCAACATCTGGAAGGAAGTGGAGCTACGAGCCCACACAGAAATGCTGGGGTTACCAGGATGGGCCTGTGTGGTTACAAGGTCCATGGCTGCCTGGCCAAGAACTCACACCGAGTTGGAGCCGGAAATAACAGCCCAACCCGAAGTTGGACCAGTAGAGGAGGTGGATACCCCCCGTGTGATGGAAGAGGAGCCGGCGGTTGTGGCTCCAGAATCCGCGGAGGTGGATGTTGTTCCTGTGGGGGACCTGCCTATCCCGGCCGGTTGGTGCGTGGAAGGAGGGCCTACCCGGGAGGAATTTCGCCGGGGCCAGAGAGAGTGCCCCACGCTTGAAGGCATGCGGCGACAGGCCACAGCCCAAGCGACCAATAAGGAATCCGGTAATTACCACGTTTACTGGGAGGATGGCCTCCTTTATAGCGAGCCGAAGGTTCCGGTGCATGGATCTTCAAGGGCCTTAGTAGTCCCCCAATGCTACCGGACCTTTTTGCTGGAGTTAGCCCATGAGATACCTCTAGCTGGACACCTGGGCCAGGACAAGACTTTCGCGCGGTTAGTCCCGCATTTTTATTGGCCCAGGATGAGAGTTGCCTCTGACACCTATTGCAAGACCTGCAAGACATGCCAGGCAAGTGGCAAGACAGGAACCAAGGTGAAGGTCCCCTTGGAACCGCTTCCGGTGGTCGGGACCCCTTTTGAGCGGGTCGGGATCGACATTGTGGGACCATTGGACCCTCCGACCTCTTCGGGACACCGGTTCATCCTGGTGTTAGTGGACCACGCCACCCGGTACCCTGAGGCCATTCCTCTGAGGACCATCACTGCACCCGTGGTGGCGCGGGCCCTAATGGGAATTTTTACCCGAGTGGGATTCCCCAAGGTCGTGGTGTCGGATAGGGGCACAAATTTTATGTCAGCCTATATGCAGGCCATGTGGAAGGAGTGTGGGGTGACCTATCGGTTCTCCACTCCTTATCACCCCCAGACTAACGGACTCGTAGAGCGTTTTAACAAGACCTTAAAGGGGATGATCCGGAGCCTGCCAGAGGACTTGAGGCGGAAATGGGACATCCTCCTCCCTTGCTTGCTATTTTCGTACCGCGAGGTGCCGCAGAAGGGAGTCGGGTTCAGCCCTTTTGAGTTGCTCTACGGCCATCCCGTTAGGGGGCCCCTCAGCCTTGTCAAAGAGGGATGGGAGAAGACTTCAATGAAGCTTCCCCGGGATGTTGTCAGCTATATGCTGGCATTCCGCAGCCAGATGGCCAAGCTGTGGAAGGAGGCCTCAGCCAATTTGGAGGCCAGTCAAGCCGTCATGAAGGAGTGGTATGACCGCAACGCTCAGACGGTGGAGTTGGATGCTGGACAGAAGGTGTGGGTCATGGAGCCTGGGGAGCTTAGCGCCCTCCAGGACCGGTGGACTGGTCCGTTCGAGATTGTGGAGCGACGAGGCCAGAACACCTATATAGTAGACTTGAAGACCCCCCGGCAGCCCCATCGGGTGTTCCACGCCAACCGCCTGAAGCCGCACCATGAGAGATCGGAGATGACCCTCCTTATGGTGACGGATGGGAGCGAGGAGGAAGAGAGCGAGCCTCTTCCTGACCTTCTGGCGGCTCAAGAGAAGGATGGTTCGGTAGAGGGAGTGGTCCTCTCCCCATCCTTGACCCCGGAACAACGGAGGGACTGCCGCCAGGTACTGGAGCAGTATGCCTCGTTGTTCTCCCTCACGCCTGGACTCACGCAACTGTGTACCCATGATGTGGACACAGGGGACAGCCCACCGGTTAAAGCCAAGTCTTATCGGCTGTCCGACAAAGTGAAGAATAGTATCCAGGGTGAGGTGACCAAGATGCTGGAGCTAGGAGTTATTGAGCCCTCCAGCAGCCCTTGGGCAAGTCCGGTAGTGTTGGTGCCGAAAGCGGCCCCACCGGGCACCACACCAGAACTTCGGTTCTGTGTGGATTATCGGGGTTTGAATTCCGTCACCAAGACGGACGCTCATCCGATCCCTCGGGCGGATGAGCTGATTGACCGGCTGGGAGCAGCCCGGTACCTTAGTACCATTGACTTGACGTCAGGGTACTGGCAGATTGCCATGGCAGACGGAGCACGGGAGAAAACGGCGTTCTCCACCCCCGAGGGCCACTTTCAATTTAAAGTGATGCCCTTTGGGCTCAAGAATGCTCCGGCCACGTTCCAGCGGTTGGTGAACCAGGTGCTATCTGGCATGGAGTCCTTCTCAGCGGCCTACCTGGATGACATAGCTGTCTTCAGTAGCGGCTGGGAGGACCATCTGCAGCATCTCCAGGAGGTGCTGCGGGCTCTGCAACGGGCTGGTCTAACCATCAAGGCCAGCAAGTGCCAGATCGGACAGGGATCTGTCGTTTACCTGGGACACCTGGTGGGCGGGGGTAAGGTGCAGCCCCTCCAGGCCAAGATTGAGGCCATATTGGCCTGGGAGCCCCCCAAGACTCAGACTGAGGTCCGAGCTTTTTTCAGCCTCACTGGATATTACCGCCGGTTTGTCAGGGGGTATGGAACCATCGTTGCCCCCCTGACTGAATTGACATCTAAAAAGCAACCACGGAAAGTCAACTGGACAGCTGCTTGCCAGGAGGCATTTGACATCTTGAAGCATGCGATGTGCACCGCCCCGGTGCTTAGGACTCCTGATTATACCAAGGAATTCATCGTGCAGACAGACGCCTCTGAGCATGGCATAGGCGCTGTGCTCTCGCAACTGAACCAGGATGGCCAAAACCAACCGGTGGCCTTTATATCCAGAAGGCTCCTTCCCAGGGAACAACGGTGGAGCACTATTGAACGTGAAGCCTTTGCGGTGGTCTGGGCTCTGAAAAAGTTGAGACCATATCTCTTTGGTTCTCACTTCCTCATACAGACCGACCACCGCCCCCTTCGCTGGCTCATGCAAATGAGAGGCGAGAACCCAAAGTTACTAAGGTGGTCCATTTCCCTACAGGGGATGGACTTTCGGGTGGAACATCGGCCCGGGGTTGACCACGCCAACGCGGACGGTCTCTCCCGGTTTTTCTGCCTTAGCGAGGAGAGCTCCCTAGAGGTTGGGTAGGTCTCCCCACTTTCGGCTGGGGGGGACGCCTTTTAGACCTGTCTGCCCTAGGGTGATCTTTCCTGTTTTTTTTCGCCTTTGCCTCATTTTTTCCACCCTCTTTTTGGTTGGCTCTAGGTCTCCGGGCACCTTACCATTGCTAGTCAATGCTAAGGTGCAGGTGCTCTCTACCACCAACATGGCTGCCACAGACCCCTGCTACTGCGGAGCGGTCTTTCAAGTAGCGCCCTAGTTGTCAGGAGCTGTCTAGAACCCTTAGGTATTGTGACATCACTAGCCTGGTTCCCTGACCAACCCTAGAATGTAGAAGCCCCTGGAACCTTCCGGAATAGAGAGAGGTCACCTGACCTGGGGGTATAAATAGAAAGGGCGGGAAACTTTCTAGTTAGTTGTTGAGGTACCACTGACCTGGGGGGGACCCTGTGCTGGAGTTTAGGCGGAAGGGGGAGGGGGTACCTATACCACTAGGGGTGACTAGGTCTAGGCCTTGCCCGCTAAGCTGCGTGAGGAAATCCTGACCAAACCCACTGACCTGGCCCAGTGTGAGGGAATCCCCAAGGGACCATCAGGAGAGGCCTCCAACTCAAAACCCCCCTCCCCCGAACTGTCTAACCAACCCCTTGTCAGGAGGAAGGGCCGCGTACCTTCAGCGCCACAAGGGATCACCATCTGAGTGAAGAACTGCTGAAGACTCAGTCGAGTATCCTCCCCAGAGCCCCCACTGGTTCTGTCAGCACTAATCTGGTAGTGCGCTATCCTGGCCCTGAAGCGCTGTGGTGGTGAAGCGCTATTTGATCTTAAACTCACCGCCGCTGCCGAGTCCTGAAGCGCTGTGGTGGCGAAGCGCTATTTGAGCCCAAACTCACCGCCGCTGCCCAAGTCCAGAAGCGCTAGGCTAGAAGCGCTAGCAATTATCCCCAATCTCCACCGCTGCCTGAGGTCTTGTCAGCGCGATATTGGGGAGGCCTAATCTGACTACCTTCACCGCCACCACACCGAGTTCCTGTCAGCATAGTAGCGGAAAAGTAATGATTGGCCCCTAACTCACCGCCGCTGTCCAAAGACGCTGTAACTGACTGGGGAACCGGCCTGCCCTGACGCGACTCCCGCATCAGCTGAGGAGAGCCCTCTACGTGGAGGCCCCGGCGGTCACAGCCGATTTCAGGAAACACCCCCCTCATCACGTGACGGGGGCGCCGGCCGTGTCATTGGCCTCGCCCCCGCCCTCGTCCATCCTCCTGAGCCCGTCGTCACGTCGCCGCTCCTCGCGAGCTGTGCTGCTCCAGCGGGAGTAAGACGGCGTCGGAACTTCCCAGATATCGCCGAGACCGGCGCAAGGGCCCCGGAGGGCCGAAGAGAACAGGTAACATCCCCGGGGAGGGGGGGCGGAGATTCCATCAGCGCGGGAGGGCTGCCGAGAACTCTCCAGTCTCCCCGGAGGCAGCCCCGCATCTGTATAAGCCCCTCCCCGGGAAAAGACTGGGACTGGGCCGCATGTGCCTGAAGAGACGCCGGGAGGAGGGGGACAGTCCGAGCCTTATTACATCGAGCGTGTGAGGTGGGGGGGAGAACCCTAAGGCTAGCGCCAAGCCCTGTAAGGAATCCCCTTTGATCGTAGGGGCTGGAAACCATACGAACTTGCTCTCACTACCCGGGGTAAAGATCCCTAGATCCCGTGACACCCTTAGAGCGGGTGGGAGTACGGGAAGATTGAGGAGTACATGCTAAAATACTGTTTATGTTATACAGTTTAAGGAGTACATGCTATGATACTGCTGATGTCATACAGTCATTGATGAGTATATGCTTTTACACTGCTTATGTCATACAGTCATTGATGAGTATAGGCTTTTACACTGCTATGTCATACAGTCATTGATGAGTATAGGCTTTTACACTGCTTATGTCATACAGTCATTGATGAGTATATGCTATTATGTTGCTTATGTCATACAGTCATTAATGAGTATAAGCTCTTATACTGTGTAAGTCATACAGTCGTTGATGAATCTACGCTAAAGTACTGCCAAGATTATTCAGTTGTTAATGAATACATACTAATGCACTGCATATGTTATTCCCAGTTATTAATGAACACGACATAAAAAGTCCTGTTTTTAAACACACGTGGTGTGGCGTCATATTATTGTGTGCGTTACTCTGCTAAGTTGAATGCGTGTGCTGCACGGCTACTTTATACAGAATGCCTTCCTGCCACGAGCCAGGCTACCCTTGTGAATTGGCAACTCCAGTTCCAACAGGGAGGAAGAATGGCAGGCAGCAGTGTCTGGATGCAGAGCAAATGTTTTGCTCTCTCTCAGACATATATAGCCCCTGGGGTTGTTTCAGTGGTACTCAGATGCTGCAATTGGTGTTCCGGATCAGCTTTTTTCAAATGTAACCAATGACCGGCTCCGCGCTAGTGGAGCATGCCTACTGCAATTTTCAAAATTGTATTTCACTACCGCAAATGCGGTTCCCATTGGCTGAATGGGCATGGGCATTATTGGTGTAACCACGCGGGGCCCAGGCGGTCGCTACCACGAATTATCTTTAAATTGGTGCCAATGGCTGTGATTGCAGTGGCGGTGCACGCCTACCGCGGGTTTCAAATGTGTATTTCACTACCGCGATCGCGGTTCCCATTGGTTGAATGGGCATGGGCATTGGCCGTGTCACACCGCGGGGCCCAGGCGGTCGCTACTGCAAATTGTCATCTTTACATTGGTGCCAATAGACGTGATTGCAGTGGCGGTGCATGCTTACTCCAGCTATGGACACATCATGCTGTAGCAATGGCAATGGCCAGTTCTCAGGATTGAACAGAAGACACTTACTATGAACCATGCCACCAGATAGTGTAATTCAATGCTAGTGTTACATTTAACTCACTGATGACTACACATGCCATGACAGTGCACAGGAGTACATGCTTTGTCATGTACTCCCTCACATGTCACTTATGATGTTGTTGTGCATGTACGCAGATCTGCTGTGTGATGGATTCTCAAATATGTACACATGTCAATATGTGAGATGGCTAAGCAACCCAGGGTAATGAAGGACTGACTACATAATGTGCAAATTTTACTGTGTAGATTGCTGAACTCATGTTTATACTTGATCTTTATGCACACACTGTGCTTATTGTGTTGGTAATGTGTGCCCTGTCTGACTTACACAAGAAGGTGTGGCAGGTACAGAAGCTATATAGAAGCCAGCAGTGTTGCTGTTTCAGATATGTGCTGTGTCAACTACTCTCAAGGCTGGTGACACAAGATGTTGGAATTTACCTTTTCACATTCACATAGTCTGAATCTGTTTTGGGGGTACTCACTGTGTTAATACTGGACATGTGTACAACTACTTTAGATCAAGGTGTCTCTACATGTGACTTGTGCTTGTGCTGTAAGCTGTAGTTTCCGGCCATTCATTGTTGGAGCTGTGTCAGTCAATCAATCAATCAATCAAAGCATTTATATTGCGCACTACTCACCCAGAGGGTCTCAAGGCGCTGGGGGAGGGGGGTCCGCTACTGCTCGAACAGCCAGGTCTTGAGTTGCTTCCTGAAGGCGAGGTGGTCATGGGTCAGGCGGAGGTGGGTCGGGAGGGAGTTCCATGTCTTGGCGGCGAGGTAGGAGAAGGAACGTCCCCCTGTGGTGGCTCTTCGGATGCGGGGGACGGCGGCGAGGGCGTGGCCGGTCGATTGAAGCTGGCGTTTGGGAGCGTAGAAGTTGAGGCGGCTGTTGAGGTATCCTGGGCCTTGGTTGTGTAGGGCTTTGTGTGCGTGGGTGAGGAGTCGGAAGGTGATTCTCTTGTTGACCGGGAGCCAGTGCAGGTCTCTCAGGTGTCCGGAGATGTGGCTGCGACGGGGGATGTCCAGGATGAGTCGTGCTGAGGCGTTCTGGATCCGCTGGAGTCTCTTCTGGAGTTTGGCGGTGGTTCCGGCGTAGAGGGAGTTGCCGTAGTCTAGACGGCTGGTGACGAGGGCCTGGGCGACCGATCTTACCTAGCATGCGCAGGATGTTGAAGCACGACGAGGAGACGGCGTTGACTTGTCTGGTCATGGAGAGGGAGAAGTCCAGGATGAAGCCCAGCTTGCGTGCGTGGTCTGTTGGTTTGGGTGCGCTGCCTAGGGCGGGGGGCCACCAGGAGTCGTCCCAGGCGGAGGGTGAGGATCCCAGGATGAGGACTTCCGTCTTGTCCGAGTTCAGTTTCAGGCGGCTGTTCTTCATCCATTCGGCTACCTCTTTCATCCCTTCGTGAAGGTTGGCTCTGGCGGTGGCGGGGTCGTTGGTGAGGGAGAGAATCATCTGGGTGTCGTCGGCGTAGGAGATGATGTTGAGGTTGTGCTGGCGTGCGATGTCTGCGAGGGGGCTCATGTAGACGTTGAAGAGGGTTGGACGGAGCGAGGAGCCTTGAGGAACGCCGCAGATGACTTTGGTGGCTTCAGATCTGAACGGGGGAGGCGGACTCTCTGTGTCCTTCCGGCGAGGAAGGAGATGATCCACTCCAGTGCCTTCTCCTGGATTCCGACGTTGCTGAGTCGCTGCACTAGTGTACGGTGGCAGACAGTGTCGAAGGCCGCAGAGAGGTCTAGGAGGATGAGGGCTGCGGTTTCTCCGTTGTCAAGCAGTGCTCGGATGTCATCGGTGGCTGCGATCAGGGCGGTCTCGGTGCTGTGGTTGGCCCGGAAGCCAGACTGCGAGAGGTCGAGGGAACCGTTCGTCTCGAGGAAGGCGGCCAGCTGCTTGTTGACGGTCTTCTCGATGACTTTTGCAGGAAACGGGAGCAGCGAGATGAGGGCGGTAGTTCTTGAGGTCGGTGGGGTCGGCTGATGGCTTCTTTAGTAGAGCGCTGAGTTCGGCGTGCTTCCAGCTCTCCGGGAAGGTAGCGGTGTCGAAGGAGGTGTTGATGATGTCCCGCAGGTGGGGTGCGATGACAGCCTTGTTGAAGACGTGGTAAGGGCAGGGGTCGGTAGGAGATCCGGAGTGGATAGAGTTCATCGTGCGGACGGTGTCTTCGGTGCTGATCGGGGTCCAGGCGCGGAGGGTGGTGGTGGGGGGCGGTGGTTCGGTCGTGGCGTGCGTCGGTTGAGTGCTGAAGCTGTTGTGTATGCCCGCGATCTTGTTGTGGAAGTAGGAGGCGAGGGAGTTGCAGAGGTCTTGCGAAGGGGTGATGTCGTTGTTTCCGGCGTTCGGGTTGGAGAGCTCTTTAACGATGTTGAAGAGTTCCTTGCTGTTGTGTGCGTTGTTGTCCAGTCGTTCCTTGAATGCGGTTTTCTTGTTGGCGTGGATGAGTTGGTGGTGTTTTCGGGTGGCGAGCTTGAGGGCAGTCATGTTGTCCGGTGTTGGGTCTCTGCGCCATGTTCTCTCGAGGGCTCAGCAGTTCTTCTTGGAGCTCTTGAGTTCGTCGGTGAACCATGGGGCTTTCTTGCTACCGGGTCTGCTAGGCGGGGTCTTCAGAGGGGCGAGGTCGTCTGCGCAGTTGCTGATCCACTTCGCGAGGTTGGTGGCCGCCTGGCTTGGGTTCGTTGCGCTGGTGGGAGGGTTCATGCTCAGGGAGGTCGCGAGCTGGTCGGCTGTGATCTTGTTCCAGCTTCTGCGTGCAGCCTGTTGCTGGTGGTGGTGGATCGTGGTCCTTCTGAAGCTGAAGTGGACGCAGCTGTGGTCCGTCCAGTGGAGTCCGGTGGCGTGGCTGAAGGCGATGTCCTTGCTGGATGAGAAGACGGGGTCGAGTGTGTGTCTGGCATAGTGGGTGGGGGTGGTGACCAGCTGCTTGAGTCCCAGGTTTGCGAGGTTGTCCAGCAGGGTGGTGGTGTTGCGGTCGTTGTTGTTCTCCAGGTGGAAGTTGAGGTCCCAGAGGAGGATGTAGTCAGCGGAGAGGAGGGCGTGCGGGCTGATGAAGTCGGCGATGTCTTCGCTGAATTGTGTGCATGGTCCCGGGGGTCTGTAGATGAGGGTGCCTCTGAGGGTAGTCTTGGGGTTGATGTGGACCTGGAAGTGCAGGTGCTCGGCGGGTGCGAGGGTGTCGTCGGTGTTGGTCGTGATGCGGATGGTGTTCCTGTGGATGATGGCGATGCCTCCTCCGGTCTGGTTGATGCGGTCCCTTCGGATGATCTTGTAGCCGTCTGGGATGTCGATGGCGATGTCGGGCTCTGAAGAGGCGTTCATCCAGGTTTCCGTGAGGAAGGCGACGTCTGGTGAGGTTGTGTCGAGCAGGTTCCAGAGCTCGATGGCTTGTCTGTGGACGGAGCGGGTGTTGAGCAGGATGCATTTCAGGTGGCTGCTGCTGTTGCTCGTCTTGGTCTTGGTTGGTGCTGGAGTAGTGCTGGTCCGGATGCAGGTGAACTTGCAGGCGTTGCAGCAGAAGGGTCCGTGGGTGCGTCTCGGGGTGGCTCGGTAGCATCCTGGGATTCGGCCGGCGTTGAGTGCGTTGAGGGTGGCGGCGTCGTACGTCCGGCGGGTGGGCTGGGGTCTGCGGGGGCCAGGGGTCCTGGCGCTGGGCGCGGGCCAGGCGCGGACGGGCGCAGACGGGCTTACCTTTGGCGCACCTTCGGCGCTCAGTCGGTGCTCCCGCTGCGCGCGTCCGCTGCGTGGTCGCTCTGGGGGCGTCATAAGAAGGGGGACGAGAGGGCGGGTCAGCTGGGCGGCGGGAGCGGCTCGGCCAATGGGCCGGTGGTGGGCGGGGCCTGTGGCGAGCTACGGCGGGAAACTGGCGAGCGGGCGGCTCTGCTGAGGCTGGGCCGCTCGGGGGGCCAGGGGGGCGTCTGCGTTGGAAAAAGGCGGCAAGGCTGGCAGGCAGGAGCAGGAGGCGGCAGGAGGAGCAAGGGGTGACCCGGCCTGGTGAGAGGCGCAGCGGTCACTCAAAACGTAAGATGTTGGACACATCTCAGAGGGGAATTTCATTGACATGTGTCCCCTTTCATTTTATGTAGGAGGCGATCAAATGTGCATCGTTCATTCACATTGCTTGCGGACATGGAGGATGAGGACATCATACAGAAATTCCATTTGGATCGACCTACCCTTCAGGACCTATGTGCTCAGTTGGAGCCGCATCTGAGGCCTCGCAGAACCTATCCGACTGCTTTGACACCAACATGTAAGGTGATGGCGGCCCTGCATTTTTTTGCAGCTGGTTCGTTCCAGTACACGGTGGCCAGCGCAGGTGGGATATCTCAACCAATGGTCAGCATGGTGCTGCGTGATGTTCTGTCTGCTATGATGACCTACAAGGACAGCTACATCCATTTCCCCAGGAGACATGAATTGGCAGCTATGAAGAGTGATTTTTATGACCTTGCCCACATCCTTAATGCTGTTGGTGCCATTTACTGCACACATGTTGGCCTGGTTCCACCACAGGCACGTGAGCACATCTACAGGAACAGGAAGCATTTCCATTCCATCAATGTGTAAGTGGTATACCAGGCGGATATGATAATCTCCCATGTCTGTGGCAAACGTCCGGGATCAGCCCATGACTCCTACATCCTGCGAAACAACATCGTACCACAGCTGATGGCAAATCTGCATCGAAAGGGTGAGTGGATTGTGGGTGAGAATGCAAAGTCGAGTAGGGTGCTGTATGTGTGACATGCTGTCCTCTGCCACAGTTATATTACAAAATTGGTCTGTGTATCTCACACCTAGGTGACTCTGCATATCCCAACTGGCCTTAATTGCTGAGCCCACTGAGGAATCCCAGGACCCTGGGTGAACTCCGCAACAATAATGCCCATGGGAGGACACATTGTGTGGTGGAGCGTACTTTTGGTCTTCTGAAGTGTCGATTTTGTTGCCTGGACAGGACCAGAGGTGCACTGATGTACTCTCCCCAAAAGGTGTGTCAGATGGTAGTTGCATGCTGCATGCTCCACAACCTGGCCTTGCGCAAAGAGATCCCCCTGATCATGGATGATGATGAGCAGCAGATGCCCTCGCCTGTAAACCCACACATGTCCAGTGATGAGGATAGTGGAGAGGAGGAAGGTGTCGACCTGCGTCAACAGCTCATCAACCGCTACTTCCCTTGAAGGTGAGTGAAATTGTACAACGGTGCCATTGTCTGCTGTTTTCGATGGTGGTAAAAAGGCCTTGAGGAACTTTTTTATAGCTGCCTGTTGTTGTCTCTGTGCTGATGGCTGATTTTTGTGGCACAGGGTAGTTATGCCCAGTTACATGATGTCTATGTTGATATTGTTGCTCATTGTAATGTGTGCTGGTTTGTGTACTTTGATAACTAGTGTTGTGTACTGGCTGTGATGCCATCACCTGACAAGTAAATGTTGTTTTCTTGTGTCTTTCTAGGTCCCTTCAGCCTCTCAATGCCTCAAAATAATCAGAGCATCTGGTACATTGGAATCAGAGTCAACATTGTACATCCTGTGATAAACATGGAGCTGACACCAAAACATAGGTGTGTACAGAGTGCTTATTTACAAAGAGTGTTTGCGACAGACAAGTGATGTTTAAGAAAATGGTGCTAAGTGAATCAATGAGTTGTCAGTGGTGGTAGACGAGACAATAGAGTAGTCACCACATTGATGTGGTGACACAGTCCAACAGACACCTCCCATCAACATGGCAGTGGTTGTAAGGATAGTCAACAAAGTTGTTGTCAAGGTGTACAGAGGTGTCATCATGGCTGGCTCTTTGACTGGCGTTTGGCTGGTATTTTGTCACATGATCATCCTGTGGTTTTCCTCAGATGGCCTCTTGTGCGTTTGGCAGGGGGGGCCTCTGTTGCAGGCTCAGCGGTGTCTGAGGAGTCATCCTGTTCCAGCTCACCCCTCTCTGTGGCTGCAGCTGAGGTGGTGGGACTGTCATCCTGCGGGCCACTGGAGGGAGGTTGAGCTGTCCTTTGGGCCGCATGCTGGTCCCTCAGAACACCCACAAGCTGGCCCATGAGGTCCACGATTTGGCCCATATGCGTGGCTATGGACCTAATCAGCAGGCGGACCTCACACACTTCTTCCAGAACCTGGCCCATGTGTCCCTGGGTTTGTTCGTATGCCCCAAGGACTCTGGTGATGTTGGCTAGGGCTTTGGCCCCAGTGTCCTGTTGAGTTTGTCACCCAGTTGCCCTCCCACCTGCCCTGCTGTCCTGGAATTGTGGCGTTACCACTCAACGTACCCGCAGACTCTCCCTGCCCTCCTCAGATTGTGTGGTGATGTTGGTATCCTCTGAGGCAGGGAGAGTGTTACAGGCAGCACTGGTGGTGGAGGTGGTGGTTGAGGCTGCAGAGGTTGTTGCAGCAGGGGTCAGCACAGTTGTTGCTGAGGTGGTATTGGTGGGGACAATGAGGGACTGTGACCTGGTACGCCCTGGCGGTCCTGATGGGCCAGGTGCGGGATCCGAATCCGAGGAACTTAGGGAGTCTGCATCCGAGAGTCCATGTTCCGTGGGGGAGACTGGCTCTGCAGGTTGGTGTTGTCATCTGCAGCAGTCATTGGTGGTCACCTGTTAGACAGAGGTGAAATGGTCATTGAAGTAACCCCACAAGCTTGGTGTTAGATGTTTGGTTGTTACATGTTATACACCACACAGTTTACATTGATATCATATTGTATGGCTGCACGGTACTGAGCATCATGACATGATGTGGAGGTACATACATTACTTGTCCATGGTGTGACATGTCAATAGAGACCATGCTCCACATACGGATTCTGTGATTACAAGGACACGTCGTCATCTAACAACTAGCTGCACAACAACTTTATGTGAAGCGTCTTTGTTGTTTACAACTGACCATGCATGTTTTGAGTTTATATGGGCCTTGATGCTTTGCCCCCATGGCACTTACATATAGCATTCAGTGCTGTGCATGATTATGCCCTGAATTTCTTCAACATTTGATTTGGTGAGTCAAACTTTAATTTCTGTGACAGTTACATACGCTTTGCTGTCTGTACACTGGAAGTGGCTATTGGATCTATGCCAAGTTGGGTGAGATGTGAGGGCTGGTGTGGTCTTATGGCTCCATGCTTTTTGGGAGGAATGGCAGGGCGCATGTACTGTCTACCTACCTGTTCAGTGACACAGTTGAGGGGAATTTCTGCCACATGGTTCTGGGTGTTGGGGGGGTGTACCATCTTGCTAAGCTGTGGGACAAGGGTGCCCGGTGGGAGTAGGAGTACTGGCTTGTCACCCACAAACCCCCCTACCTGTTGATATGGCTGCCTCCCTGTGAAGTGGAGCAGAGGAAGGGAATGGCTTCACATGGCTCTTGGATGGAGGAGTGTTCCATCCTGCTCAGGGTTGGGACAAGAGAGCATAAGATGGCTACCTACCTGTAAGTTTGAAGGGAGCGATGGTTGTGGGTGTGTGGAGTGATCTATCTTGCTCAGCTGTGGGACAAGGGTGCCTGGTGGGAATTGTAGTGCTGGCTCCCTTTCCACATACACCCTTCCCTGTGAAGATGGCTACTTACCTGTAAGTTTGAAGGGAGCAATGCAATGGCTAGCAGATGGTTGTGAGGGTGTGGAGTGCTCCTTCTTGCTCAGCTGTGGGACAAGGGTGCCTTGTGGGAGTTGTAATGCTAGATGCTATCAACAAACATCCCATCCTGTGAAGATGGCTGCCTACCTGTTAGTTTGATGAGTGAAATGCAATGGCTGCCACATGGTTGTGGGTGTGGGGTGGAGTGTTTTATCCTGCTGAGCTGTGGGACAAGGGTGACTGGTGGGAGTTGTAGTGCAGGCTTTCTACCCACAAACCCCCCTCCCTGTTGAGATGGCTGCCTCCCTGTGAAGTAGAGCAGAGGAAGGGAATGGCTACACATGGCTCTTGGATGGGGGTTTCCATCCTGCTTAGGGGTGGGACAAGAGAGCATAAGATGGGTACCTATCTGCAAGTTTGATGAGTGAAATACAGTGGCTGCCACATGGTTGTGGGTGTGGGGTGGAGTGTACCATCCGGCTCAGCTTTGGGACAGAGGGGCCTGGTGGGAGTTGTAGTGCTGGTTGCCTGTACACATGCCCCCATGGTAATGTTGCCAGCTACCTTTGGGGTGAATCAGAGGGAGTGATTGTTGGATCTGTGAGACATGTGTCGGGGATAGCGTGGTGCACATGAATGCATTTGTTCCTAGAAGGTGTCGCTTTGTAGGTGTGCAAGATAGTACATAGCATTGTAATGGTAGACACTTGTTGCCACTTACCAGCCTCCACACCCCCGGCTATTCCTGTGAGACTTTCTGTATGCAGTATGCCAAGCACCTTCTCCTCCCATATGATGAATGTTCGTAGTGGAATGGGAGGGCCACCGCCAGTCCTCTGAGCCAGCTCACAGTTCTTGTTGTTCTTCTCTTTCACCTTGCTCATGAGGTCATGCCAGCCCTTCATGATCTCCTTCTTGGACCGGGATGGTCCCTACGGCATTGACCTTGGTGACAATCATTGCCCACATTTGCATTCTGGTGGCTAATGGTGTCTGTTGGGCCAGGTTTCCAAAAAAATGTGGTTCTACTCTGATTACCTCATCTACCACCACTGACAACTCATTGTCAGTGAATTTGGACATTTTCTTCGGTGACATGGTGTGTGATGTGCAAATGGGTTAAAGGAGCACGTGTGAGAGTGGTGGTGGTGATGTGTGTGGTGTGTGTATGTTGGTGTGATGGTGTGATGTGTGCAGATTAGCCTCTCCTTTGTGCTGTGGGGTCGGTTCCTTCAGTAGTGGAGTTGAGCAAAGGATTCTGGTCAGGGAAGGGGCTGGTTTTATACTCAGCTATGTGGGTGTGTCAAAATGGAGCATTGATGTCAGGTGCGTTGTGCTTGTTGACCTGGGATTGGATTTTTTTACTTGCCATGGAGATGTGTCATTGGGGTGTGTTAGGTGTTTTTGAGGCTGAGCGAGGTTAATAGGTACACTTGGTAGCCTTGTTGTGTTTTTTTTGTCGACCGCCATTACTCTTCCGGAGTGACCGCGGTGGTGGGTATACAACCGCACTTCTGCCGGCTCTCCCAGTCATCAATGGTTGCGATCGCGGAGGTCGGAAACAGTGGATGGTTCGCTGTCACCACAATGGTATTCTGTTTTCACGTGCGATCAATCCGCTGACCATGCGTCAGTTTTGGGTTTTTACCGTGGATGGATATTCACCTGCTCTGCATGCTACCGGCGGTCTTATGTGGCATTGGTCCGCGACGATTGGATTTTTCTGGCGGTTCATCATATTCTGACCGCTGGTTTTCCTGCGATGCCTGCAGACGGTTCATTTCCGCTACCACGGCGGTCGCAATGGTTTTCCGACCGCCATCCTAATCGACCCCATTGATATTTCATTCTCTCATATGTTGACATTAATTCAGTGCCCTATCTCAAGTCTACAAGACCCTTTAACCTGAGTTCATACTGGTAATGTACCTTATACATGTCCTCCAATCATCATTTTAACCTGTGATTTGTTGATACCTTATTGTACTCTGCGAGGCGGGATTATGATGTCGGAAGGGACTTCGCGGGCCTGTCGGAGGTGGTCTGTCTGACCAAACTCGCTGCAGATGCAGTTGTTCTGACCAATGCATTATGATGCCCAAAACCCATTGCTTCCTGACCAACTTGGTTACTCCGATTCCGACTGGAAATTCCGACTGCGAAGCCATCGGAAACACTGAAGGAAGCTGTTTGGAGCGTCTTCCGAGCCCGAAACCACCCGCATTGTTACGATGCGTATTTCCTATGTGCAGAATCTGACGGGCCAACAACCTCATCAGAGCAGGCGGAAGGGGAGTATTTCAATTCCAAATCTCATCACAACACGCCTCCTGCGACCTCTGTTGTGCAGCTATAGAGTCCATCGCACATGCCATCACTCTACTATACATCAATGATAAATATTACTACCCCAACCAATGTGGTCATCGCTGCCGGTAAGTGAGACACTTACTCCTACAGATCAACGTAACTACCCAGCGAAAGTCAATAGAGTAGATTGTATTCTGTAGCATGTTGAGCATGGCACATGAGGGAATGTTATCATCTTGTATCTACAGTCTGACCGGTAATTGGTGCAAGAAACACACATTTTACATTGGAACAGTAATACCCATAGATACATATATGTATGTATAACAAAATGAATGCACAAGTACTCCACAGCACACAAAGAAACATCACAGGGCAACAGAACATCAATTCACTCACAAAAGTATGTCCACTGAGACATATGCACTGGCACCATGCCTGCACCTACATGCATATTTTTTCCTGGGCAGAACCCAAATATCTGAAATGCATATAAATATCACAAGATCTCATGTCATAGGAAGTCACAATGCTGGAAGTGACATCATTTACAATAAACCCTTTGCCATTTTTAAAACACCCTAGCAAGAAGCTCATTATCTACTCTGTATAGCTTGAAATTAACTAACAACATGCATAAACCCCACAGGAAAATGATGTCCAAAATATGGTAGATCTACCAAGTAGCAATACAATACATCCACCCAATCAGAAGGAAAAGTTAGGTCAAGCTTGATTATTATCTCACATGCCACTTTAGCTGATGCACCAATTGTTGACAGATCAATACATGACTTAAAACCACAAATTGCCTAAGTCTAGCCTGACCTGCCTCTCCTCTTTCAGTCCAATTGCGCAGTTACACATCTTGTGTCCTGATGAGTACAGCAGTGTCCGAGTAGGCATTAACCAAAGCCTCCGTTCACCATTATCTCTGCCTTACTGCAGGCACATAGCCAGGTCATCAAAGGGAGTCACTACCAGCATGGAATTTATGGATGTATCAGGAATCACAAAATGTGAAGGATCCAGAGCAGAACTCAAACGGATGAATCCCTTACATACAATCCCTAGCATGCACCCAGGTCTACTAGCATGCACACAGTACTCAAATACATTGGAACACAACTATCGTGGGGCCCCATATGCTTTGGCGTGCCAGCTTACACTCCCCTGAAGGACCTGTGCCATTCCCCCACCACTGTTCACTGAGGCCAGCCAGCAAGGTATGAGATAGGATACCTAAATGTACAGTCAGGACATGGTGTCAAAATGTCCTACTTGGAATTACAAAAATAACAGTTGATGGACAGAATGCAGAACAATGTCATACATTCACCCCAGTACAGAGATCTGGGCCTAAATCCATCGTTTTTTTGCTCACCATGCCATTCCAGTTTGAACCCAGCCATATGCAAATCTGTCTTGACCCTGTGCCTCATGGGAACAGTCCATCCCGAACTGTCAAGCCAAGTCCTCCCTGGACTGGAACCAAGCATCCTAGGACCGGTTTGAGGGTTTCACCCCTCTTCAGCCAGGATAGCTTCATTCCAGTGTCATGGAGAGCACGGGACTCATGTCGGAGCATACCCGTCCCACTCGAGGTGACAAATGCAAAAACAACGGTTGATGGACAGAATACAGAACAATGTCATACATTCACCCCAGTACAGAGATCTGGGCCTAAATCCATAGTTTTGTTGCTCACCATGCCATTCCAGTTGGAACCCAGTCATATGCAAATCAGTCTTGACCCTGTGCTCATGGGAACAGTCCAGCCCGAACTGCCAAGCCAGGTCCTCCCTGGACTAGAACCAAGCATCCTAGGACCGGTTTCGGGGTTTCACCCCAATTCAGCGAGGATAGCTTGATTCCAGTGGCATGGAGAGCACGGGACTCTCGTCTGAGCATACCCGTCCCACTCGGGGTGAAAAATGCAAAAACAACTGTTGATGGACAGAATGCAGAACAATGTCATACATTCACCCCAGTACAGAGATCTGGGCCTAAATCCATAGTTTTTTGCTCAGCATGCCAGATGAATGATAACTATAACAAGATAGATGAGCACAGAGGGATCATGGGCATTTAGAAGGTCAGCAAATCAAATAGCTCACAGTCCACACATGGGAGTTGAGACAGTTGCCTCTAGTACAAAAGCAATTGTCAATAGTTGACATTGCAGCATATGTGAATTCTGAGCGACACCCCTGCACATGAATGAAGGAGTAAATGTCAGGTAGCCAATCTGCCTCATAAGACATCTAGCCATGTCATGACCAACTTTGATAGGTTCATGACCACGTTTATGTGGGGCTGATCTTTCAAAGTAATTCCCCCATCCAGTGGCTTTTCCTGTGCATCCTGTAAGCCCTGTGACAAGTTATCTATTGCAATCTTGTGGAAGCATATGAATCACTCGCTGCGTAGTATCCTCAGCCCTACACCATTAGCGAGTTGCTGCACACAAATGTTAAAGTGTTGGGACTGCAGTGGCCTAACAATGCATACAAATGGCCTGGCGTGCGATGAGCATTTACAAATCCATCTTTCCATTGGATACCTTTAAAAGCAACATCTGCAGGAATTTCCCTCTCTACATCCCTCCAATGGAAGTAGGTTGAACCAACCCCTCTCTGGGCCAAGCACATCTTTAAATCCGGACCACGGCTTTGCAGCAGACAGCCATGCACAGAACATATGTATCAAATTCTAAATAGGTCCATTGCATTTTGTGCGCAAAGGGCAGGACATACATTTTCTGGGTCAGACAGCTGAGGTGAGACATGACCTGTGCCAGAGTTCAAATTGAATGGACTGGAGTTTGGCATCAAGAGATACTGTACATCGGTAGTGCCTAGTGTATTCCTACTCCTTGGCCGTGGAGTGGTCCTAAAATATCAGTGCCCCATAGCCAATGAGCAGGTGACAGAGGGTCATTCTTCATGTGTTCAAACACATGAACGAATAAGGTCACTAGTCTCCAACTCCACCCATGTCATGCAGGGTGTTGTTTAGGAGGCGATGCGTTGATTCAGTGTCTTTAACTCTCCACAGATGTCCCATCTCAGCTATAAGTGTGCCATGTGCCAAGAAATGGCCCTACTGAATGTCAGGATCTTCCTGCAACTGGCCAAAGGTAATATGCTCCCTGAATAGGTCCCCCACTGAGGACAGTCTTGTGTCTGTCCATGCTGTTAGTCCTTCCCAACATTGCTTCTATGGAAAAGTGCTAGGAAGTGCTGAATAACAGACGGAGAGTATGGGATCATGTCCTTCAGTAGCCACAGGCACTTTTAGATCAAATAACACACTTTCACCAGGCTGTCAGCTCCACAGGGAAGCTGCACTACAGGGAGCATCATTGATCCTCCTGCCATCTCCTGTGCCCTGCTTGTTGGCAACATGCACACTTCATATAACTGCCTCCCAGCCAAACATCACACTTGCCATTACAGCGGTCCTGCCACATAACATTCCTTAACAAATGCACAGCCTGGACAGCCTTCACTCAGGCAGATGCAGCGTCCGCAGAGCCACACTCATCATGCCACTATTGCGGATCAACCCTCGCATCATGGTGTCCAAATCCCTGGAGGTGGCACTTGGCACAGCCACTGCTAGGTGATGGCAAAAATAAAAGATGCAGGGGAGCATTAACATCTTTGGAAATGAAATACATCCTTGGCTTGTAACTAGGAGAGTGATATAAAAACCTATCTTTAGATGTAAGGAGAACATGGCCTGCTAAGATTTACACAATGAGATAGTTTGCATCATGCCAGTTACAGATCCCTAAGTACCAAAGCACACAAAGCTCACACATCACCCACTGCCCACCTGCCATCACCTGTTGTGGAGGATACTCAACACAGAGCGCATAAACACAAAACTTGGCCCAGTTAACATCCAAAGTCTACACACTCTGCAAATCTGATAGTCTCAAGTAAATATCTGGAATATCCTACAGATAGATGGCATATCCAGCAGCATGTCATATGCACCAATGGATACTACATGTACCTTATCGCATAGTCGACCTCCCCATGCTTACCACCCCTGAAAAGGTTGCTGTGCTACTGGCTACATTGTCAGGGCAAACAGCTGTGTGGAAATGGGGCAGCCCAATGAGTCCCCCTGCTCAATCTAAAAGAGGATGACACTTGACTCGGGCAATTGGCTTGATATGTTTCCCTGCAATGTCCAGTTTTGACAGAGTGGTAAACATGTATACCCAATCAAAGGTATTGATTGCCTTTACCAATTCCAGCAATAAGCAGGCTATGTAAGGACACATCCCCCGGACCAGCTACAGTAACCTATTTTGTCACTGAATGTTAAGTGCCATGTATCTATCAGGGATAAAAACCTTTTGGACACCATGCATTAGATGCCCTATGTGTACCAGTAGGTGAGGCACCACTACAGTACTAAGGATTAAAAATTCCTTGCAAGCATGGACAATGGATTGTAGGACATCAGTTTGGCCAGGTCACTGTTGGGTATTAACGATGAACACAAAACAGATCTCCGTATGGATTTTGGGTGCCCCCATTCACTCAAGGTGGCCGAAGAGAGCTACAGTCACCTGTGGGCAAATACAAGCTCATAGGCCTTGTCAAGCATGGACGGGAGACTGTCCAACGCATGAGTTGACAACATAACAGTGCGCATAATCACTCTGTGTATCTCTGCTATCAGGCAACAAGTTGTTGATCATTGCACGTGCTGCCAGATCAAGTACAGGTAGATTCAATCCGGTCAGGAATTTGGAAACATCTACCTTGCGTTCAGACTAGGGGTAATGTATATTTCACCACAATACACAGTGAAGGATTCATGGATGGCTTACTGACTAGTGTGCATCTGGGGTAGGTGATTCCTAATCATCGTCATTTGCTGGAATATTTTTAAGCAACAGAGGAGGCACGACAAGAGTTGCCCTGACTTATCTCCCTCCGTGTGCATTCCAGCATGTCATGTTGCCAAGTAAAAGCAACACAGTCGCGCAATTAGATGGGTGTGGTGTGTTTGTGCATCTGTCAGCGCCTTCACCTGGACTGCAGTCTATTGCTGACCTAGTAGTGCTTCTGTTAACATCGAAGTCCTGAGGATATTGGCCCTAGCCACCACCCAAGCCCAAGCACCCTCCACTCAGTACTGCTTTCAGCGCTTCTCACTCCAACCACCTAGAAATGGTAGTGTCCCAGTTGTCAGTGAAATATTTTGAAACGGAATCCCTCAGTAATGAGCAAAATGCATGGGTCAATAACAGCATAGGATGCAGTCACCATGTGTGGACTTGGGGGTGCTGCAATCTACACCCAATGTGTATCTGTATTGGGTTATGTTCTGATAATTTTATTCAGGGCTATTCAGCATCTATCTCCTCAGGCTGTAGTGTGAGCTGCTAACAAACAATTCAATTCAGAATGAGCAGATTATATACTGCCGAGAAGTAGGAGTACTCATGGTTCTCAGGATGTAGGACCCACTAACAGTGTCGGAGGGACCAGTGCACAGCCCATTGTGTAAAGCACGCTGCCAGACCTGGAGAGTATGTCGGGGGTGACGGTTAATCTGTGACTCTTGGACACAATTGACATTGACATCCTCAAGCCAGATATATGGGAACACCTCGTGAGATAAAGGAATAGGTGCTGAATGAAGTCCAGTTTGTCCACATTCGGTACAGAAACACTGCCCCATAACCTTGGAAAACATAAAGTAGTCCCTCTACAAACACTTATCTCTCTCCAACTTCATGGCAGTGTCTAATGGGCTAAATTGTACCCCCATATGGACCCACACAACGGCTAACCTTGCCAAAACAGAGTAGATAATGCAAAAATATTGGTAATGCAAACACCTCTGAATTTCTAATGCTCCGATGTGTCCTCTTTTAACAGTGCAATGTTTTTTCCCCAGCACATCCAAATAAATCATCGCAATGCGTGTCTCCTCCTTGGCGTCCCCATACCTCTGACATTCAAAGTCAGAATGTGATGAGTCCCCATGTGTGTGTGTAGTGTACTGGGAAGTGTGGAGAGGTGTTTCAGGAGTAGTCTGCACCCAGGTGAGCCACCAACACACATCCTATATGTGAGAAGTTGGCCTGATATATGCTGACCACTAATTAAAGTGGGCACCTTGCACCAGTCCAAATTACCCTTATTGATGATTAGGTTAAAGGCAACCTTTATAGAAAGCTATCCTAGTAGTAGCTGTGGAGAGCACAGGCTAAGTCTCGAAGGAATGTAAAGCAGCTTGTTTTACCAGATCAGAACCTCCTAAGTGACCAAATGAAAGGAGAACCACACAGGTGTTATATAAAATATATGTATTTATTACTAAACACTCTCTACAAATCTCTATACGAGATTAAAGCACAAAGCACACAATACTTAATCAATTGAACGACAGTAAATAGCCCAATACACAGCAGGCTCCAGGGGGGGACCGAACCATATACTAAAGAAATGGTATAACAACAACGACTTCACTAGACACCGTGCCTAGTGCACGTAGAATCGCTGAGACCACAAGGAACCACCCAAAGGAGTAACCCAGGGAGCCCACAGAGGACAAGTGCAGAGTGCTAACACAGAAGCGAGCTCCGTACAACTCTATGGGAAAGTCGCGGTTGGAAAATTAAGGACACTTCGGAGAGTACCAGGTACCACAAGTATGCGCCAGGGAGCTGCATTGCAGAGAGGGGTTCAGAGACCACACCCCTTTTTACACTTCTCTGCAACGCTGCTCTGTGGCGCTTACTGGAGGTACCTGGTGAGCTAGTTGGACCCCAGGGACCCTCAGGATTCAAGGGGACTTTATCCCCTAACTCAAAACGCGCCACTGGGTGCGTTTGCACAGTGGTGAAGGGAAGAGGCGGGGCCTGAGGTAACATGTGTGCAAACACACCCTGTGGTGCATTTTAAGTTGGAGAATTAATTCCTCTTCAATCCTGAGGCTCCCTGGGGGCCAACTAGCCACCACTTACCTCCAGTAAGTGCCACTGTGCTGCATTGCAGAGAGGTGGCCCAGGCCATGCCCCTTTTTACACCACTCTGCAACGCAGCTCTGTGGAGCTTACTGGAGGTAAGTGGTGGGCTAGTTGGCCCCTAGGGACCCTCAGGACTCAAGGGGACTTAATCCCCAATTTACAACAAACCAGGGGGTGCGTTTGCATAGTGGTGCAGGGAGGGGGCGTGGCCTGATGTCACAAGTGTGGAAACGCGCCCTGTGGCGCGTTTTAAGTTGAGGAATTAAGTCCCCTTGAATCCTGAGGGTCCCTGGGGGCCAAATAACCCACCTGTTATGTCCAGTAAGTGCCACAGAGTTGCATTGGAGAGAGGTGTAAAATGGAGCATGGCCTCGGACCACCTCTCTGCAACGCTGCTCTGTGGTGCTTACTGGAGGTACATGGTGGGCTAGTTGGACCCAAGGACTCTCAGGATTCAAGGGGACTTAATCCTCCAACTTAAAACGTGCCACAGGGCACCTTTGCACAGTGGTAAAGGGAGGGGGCGGGGCCAGAGTCGGCGTGTGCAAACTCGCCCTGTGGTGTGTTTTAAGTTGGGGAATTAAGTCCCCTTTAATCCTGAGTGCCCCTGGAGGCCAACTAGGCCACCAGGTACCGCCAGTCAGCGCCACTGGCCTGCGAAGCAGAGAGGTGGTCCAGGCCACACCCCTTTTTACACCTCTGTGCAACGCAGCTCTGTGGTGCTTACTGGAGGTAGCTAGTGAGCTAGTTGGACCCCAGGGACCCTAAGGATTCAAGGAGACTTAATCTCCCAACTTAAAATGGCCACAGGGCATGTTTACACAGTGGTGAAGGGAGGGGACAGGGCCTGAGGTGACGTGCGCAAACACACCCTGTGGCACGTTTTAAGTCGGGGAATTATTTCTCCTTCAATCCTGAGGGCCCCTGGGAGCCAACTAGCCCACCAGGTGCTTCCAGTAAGCACCACTGTGCTGCGTTGCAGAGAGGTGGTCCAGGCCCTGCCCCTTTTTGCACCTCTCTGCAACGCAGCTCTGTGGCGCTAACTGGAGGTACCTGGTGGGCTAGTTGGACCCCAGTGACCCTCAGGATTCAAGGGGACTTTATCCGCCAAGTTAAAACGGCCACAGGGCGTGTTTGCACATGTCACCTCAGGCCCCCCCTCCCTTCACCAATGTGCAAACACGCCCCGTGGTGCGTTTTAAGAGGTAGTTTTAATCCCCCTGCCCTACTATGTACTAGGGTCTTACAGAGGAGGTCATGGTAATCACAGGGGTACCCCAACACATAGTGTTCCTGTAGTAGTCTCCTCTTTATAGTGTACCCTAGTGTATTTAGGTGTTTTCACTGTATTCTAAGTGTCTTTTAGCATAGCACTGGCTCTAGGCCTGGTTAGTCAGAGTCAGTTACCACCAGTACCCATCTGAAAAAGTTATGGGCACAGGATGATTTTGCAAGAAGGCCTCTTTCTGCTCCTCTGTTGGTGCTTTCTGCACACGTCTTGCTTCTTCCTGCAATTTTCTTCGTCTTCGTGGACTTCTGTTGCCTCTTTCTGCATTTCTTTTGCTTATTTCACTGAAAAAACCATAGGTTTCAGGCACGTTATAGTTAGAAAGTAGCATTTAAAAAACCTTACAAATTCACTGAAAAAAAACATAGGTTTCAGGGGCGATATAGTTAGCTGGACTTTTCACTCGTACAAAACCATAGAAATTCCCCCGTTATAGTTAGTTCAGCTAACTATAACTCGCGCCCCCGCAATGCACTGCTGATGACGTCACATAATACATCACTCATGACATGACTGATGACATCTCAAATGACATCACTGATGACATCACTGATGACATCATTCATTTGAAAATTGATGCATCTTCTCACACCCTAATATAACCTTTGATACACCCACTCTAAATAACAGATTGCAATTCTCAAAATCATAGACACTCCAACACCAATAACTACATACCCACTCACTGATTCATAGCTTTACACACACATCCACTCACTCACCCGTACAGTCACTCATACTTATGGTCACTCAGTACACGTCTATCATATGCACTCATACACCTATAAAGAAACTCACACATCACAACTCATCCATAGAGGTACTCACACACCTAGTTAGTCATGCAAATAATTAATCACACTGCCATTTATTAACGTATACAGTTATACACACACCAGCTCATTTACTCATACAAATACTAGCACATATTTACGCTCCTATGCAATCACTGATACAAGCACAGACTCATCCATACAGCCACTCTCATAATCACACACTCTAACTTATAGCCATTTATATACTCTAACACACATATATACGGCCTTTCACATATGTAGTACTAACACATATACAACTGAAATATACATTCACTCACTAACACACCTATACACACACTCACCCACCCATACAGTCCATCACAGATGCACTCTTGAAACCATGCTCACAGTGAATCACCCACTTACACATCTATGTACAGAGTCACATATACCCCACCCACACATACACTCAGGCACCCATATAGATACTCAGACAACCAATCAATAACCCATATAGACACTCATGTAGCTATTCGCAAACCCATGCAGCCGCTTACACACCAACAGACAGACGGATACAGACATTCACACAGTTTACTCACTAACCCATGCATCCAGTAAGTTAATTCACTCACTTATAGAGTCAGTCACGCACCTACTAAATCATCCATTCAGAAACTTATACACCCACTCATTCTTCAATACGCCTTTCCCTATATATATTAAACATATTTAAACTTTACAGAAACACACAGTCACTGGATGATGTCATCAGTGATGTCATCAGTGATGTCATTTGAGATGTCATCAGTGATGTCACTGACCATGTCATGAGTGGTGTAATATGTGACGTCATCAGCAGTGCATTGCGGGGGCGCGAGTTATAGTTAGATGAAATAACTATAACGGGGGAATTTCTATGGCTTTGTACGAGTGAAATGTTCAACTAACTATAACTTTCCTTAAAACCTATGTTTTTTTTCAGTGAATATATATATATATTAACGGATCTTGTTTTAACGGATGAAGAAACAAGAATCCTTTCACTAGGCTTTTCTTTCTGCAAACGAACTAATTTCAACTATACTCAAACGCGCATAGACTTCTTTAAGTTTGTAAGAAAACTAAAACTACAGAAATTCTTTGATGTAAAAAATACCAATCGGAAGGAAATGAGACCAGTTGTCAGCGAGGAACCAGGAAATCTAGATGTTGGGGACATGCAGGTACTTTTTGAATGTCAACAACTCATAAGAGAAGGGGATGGTATGGCTGTGGCAAATTCAGTTAGTCAAGTTAGTCAAACAGATGAACTTTTTTGTTTAGATGTTTTTGACAGCACTACCACGAATTTTAGACCTAAATCGAATTTCACACCCAATACCCCTAGAGATACTCTGGATATATACTCTGACTTGGTAATAAAAGATTTAAAGGAAATATCCCTAAACTCAAGCAAAGAATTTTTAAAGAAAGCTTCTGGTTTTGATAAGAAATATGAATCTGTGATGGTTAAAATTCAAAGTAGACAGGACATAGTTGTAAGGCAAGCTGATAAGGGCGGCAACCTAGTGTTGTGGTCCCTTAACGCATACAATCATGAAGCAGCTTTACAATTGGGAGATAGAGAATGTTATTCTGTAGTCCCCCATAGCAATCTAATTGAAATCAAACTCAAATATCAAAAAGACCTTGCACGATGGCGAGGAATTGGGTTGATTAATCAACCAGAATATCTGTTTTTGAAGGTGGACAACCCAGTGGTACCTATATTATATTTAATACCAAAAATTCATAAACAAAAGGATAAACCACCAGGGCGTCCCATTATTTCTGCCATCGGCAGTCTCTTTGAACCAACCTCCAGATATTTAGACTCATTTTTACAACAGTATGTGAGGGCATTACCCGCTTATATTCAAGATTCAAGGGATTTCTTGAATCAATTAGAGGATATAAGATGGGAGGAGTCTTATCTCCTCATAACTTTGGACGTCGTGAGTCTGTACACAAGTATTGCCCATGAAGATGGTCTAAGGGCGATGAGGCATTTTTTAAATTCGCGACCTATTAATCTCTACCAGCACACTAATATGCTGTTGGAGATGTGTAGGCTATGTCTCACCAACAATCACTTCCTTTTTGGAGGTGATACTTACAGACAGAACAAGGGCACGGCGATGGGCACCTGCTTCGCCCCCAGCTATGCCAATCTACATATGGGCTGGTGGGAGGAGCAGGTGCTCAAAGTTGATTACATTATTGAGTGGAGAGAAAATGTCATTAAATGGATCCGTTTCATTGATGATTTATTCATCATATGGAACGGATCAAGAGAATCGGCACAGAATTTCATTGAAAGCATAAACATAAACAAATTGAACTTGAAATTTACTGAACACATAAGCTCAGAGAAAGTGACTTATTTAGATCTAGAGGTGTACATTGCACAAAATTCAATCCAAACGTGCACTTTCAGAAAACCAACTGCAGGAAATTCGATCCTGCATGCAGCTAGTTTCCACCCAACTAAACTTAAGATGAGTATCCCTTATGCAGAGAATCTGAGAATGAAACGCAATTGCAGTGAGACTACTGCTTTGGGGCAGGCTCAGGAAGCACTGAGCCACAGATTCCTGCAAAGAGGATATAAAATGGGAACGTTAAGACAGGCTCAATTGAAAGTAGCAAACATGGATAGAAGTGCATTATTGAAACCAGATATTAAAAAAGTTGAAGAAAAGCGGAAAAATACTGGAAATCAGATCCGCATGATTACTGGTTACAGTACATACCAGGCTAGAGTGAGAGATAGCCTGAGTAGACACTGGCACCTTGTTAAGCAGGATCCTATTCTAAAGGGGAAGGTTACACGAACTCCTTTGTTGACTTTTAACCGTGCTAAATCTATGAGAGATGACCTTTTTAAAACAGATTTTGAAGTGAAGAAAGGTGGAGGTTGGCTTAAAGTGAGCCCAGGCTTCCACAAATGTTTTAAATGTAAGGCCTGTAGACACGGTAAAAATACACAGCAGATAATGTCTCCCCTTTTGAATAGTCCATGGAAAATAAGAAAGCCACTGAATTGTAAAAGTGATTTTGTTGTTTATGTCTTGAAATGTTCTTGCCCAAAGATGTATATAGGAAGCACTATTCATATGGTTCATGTGCGTATCCTGCAGCATCTTAGGGCGATTACTAATAATGACAAAAATTATGTGGTTGCCCGTCACATAAATGAATTTCACAAAGGCAATACTAATGATCTGATATACTTTGCCATTGACCAAGTCCCTAAAGAACAAAGAGGAGGTGATAGGGAAAAGAAATTAAGAAAATTAGAGTCTAAATACATACTCATGTTTAACACAAAAAGTCCTCATGGTATGAACATTGAAGAAGATCTACATATACATTTAAAATAGAGGTATCATTCTCAATCATGTTGATTTTAAATTGTTGTGGTTTTAAATTTTGATTTTAATTATCCTGTGATGAATTGATTGCTCCGTCTCTTGTCTTCTTCTTCTACAAACTACCAAATATAATCGTTTTTAGGACATCTGTTGTATTACAGTGATTATGGGACTCCCCGATACTTTTATACTGTTGCACTAGCACTTTATTGTGATAACATTGCGTTTTTGTGCACAAAGATAGGCACTAGCACTTTACTCTTAAGCATTGAATTGCACAAAGCACTAGCACTTTATGGGTATCGAGTTGAATCCTACTGTTTAATCATGTCATCAGTGTATGTCCCATTTTGATATTATTAAGTCTCTTTTTCTTTTCCCCTGTCTCTTCTGCCTTGGTTCCTGGATGTAAAGGTTACCAAAATGGATTATAAATGAACTACTCATTGAAAATCCCGTTGATTCTAAAATAGGAACGATGGACAAATCAACTATGACAAGGGATTTAGAGTTATATGGCTTAATCATGATGTGTGTAATAATGTTATAAATGATTTTGTGTAATGAAGTAGACAAGAGATACATTATTGATAGATTGTTATTGACTACAATGTTATTCTTTTGAAATCTTTCTGTACTTTTTATGGATGTTTTGATTTGAATATAAATATGTAAAAATATATGAAATATTTGTAAATAATTTTTAAATCCAATCCATTTTTTGATTTTATTTAAATGAGATAAATTTGAATATATGAAAGATTTCTGGCACTATGTCATGATAACGTTATATTGAAGAAATCAACCGCTATGGCAATAATAGTCTGTTGTTTATATCTATTGAGGAGCGAATCATGTGACCCTGTATTTTTTGCTTAAATGGAAACGTTTGGTCCACATTAGATTGTGTGAGCAAGGGATACGTCCCGAAACGCGTTACGTGAGAAAATAAAACCCAAGCCGGACGGCTGAAAGCATCCTGAGTGTCGGTGTCTGATTTTGGAGAAAGTCGGATTTGGTAGCTAATATATATATATATATATATATATTACCTACTGACGGTCGCCAGTAGGTAGTTATAGTTAGGACCCTGTTTCCATAGGAAAACCGCAACATTCTATTTGGAATAACTTTGGCGCCGGTCGACGAATCCTCGCAAAATTTTCAAAACTAATGGGGCGCTACGCTCAGCTCCTACCCTGAAAGTCTCGGGGGGATTCGTCAAGCAGGGGCTGAGAAAAAAGGGGGGTCCCAAAACGCGTTTTTCCCATGCATTTTTCCATAGGACCTTTAGACACAGCTACAGCCCGAACGGCTGAACAGAGTTACTTGAAATTTGGCAGAGAGGTAGTCTACAGGTCAAGGAAGTGCCTTTTGTAGGTCTGGTGTAAATCTGTTTAGTAGTTCCTGAGAAAATAGCATTTAAATCAATATATATATCTGTGGCAGCTTACGGTGCGCTTACCGTGCGCTTACGGTAAGCTTACCATACGCGTACGGTGCCGTGCGCGAGCGCGATTCTGATTGGCTGTTACAGCTTAGTAAACATTCGAATCGGTCGAAACCAGGAAGCGGCGGCCGCCATTTTCTCTCTCGCACTATGAGGGGTGGAGGAAAAACAAAGGTTGAAAACATGTAAAAGGGCATGTTAGACAGCTCCTAACCACCTTGCCTTGATTAAGGGCTCCTAATAGACCCCCCAAGGCAAAAAAGTCAATTTTAATTTTTTTCAAAAAAACGCCGATTACGCTTACCGTACGCGTACGGTAAAAATTTAATAAAAACAAAAAACTATCCACACTTTCCCACTCCCGTGTGCACAAGGTGCCCTCAGGGCACCTTTTGTGCATGGGAAATGTAAAACAACGATCAATTAATAGATTACCTTTCACAACGATGCGCATAATATGTCCTCCGTGTGCGGACGGTGCGCGAAGCGCATCGTGCGTACATGGCCCATCCAGCGTAACGTGCGGCACTAACTGCGTAAAGTAGGCGCTCGGTGCGCGAAGTGCACCGCGTGCTCACTGTGCGCGCACGGTGCGCGAAGCGCACCGTGCGCGCACGGAACGAACTGCGTTAAGTGGGCGCGCACGCCACGAACGGCGTAAAGTAACTTAGCATTTAAAAAAACGTACAAATTCACTGAAAAAACCATAGGTTTCACACACGTTATAGTTAGGAATTAGCATTTAAAAAACCTTGCAAATTCACTGAAAAAAACATAGGTTTTACACATGTTATAGTTAGCTGGACATTTTACTGATAAAAAACCATTGAAATTCCCCCGTTATAGTTAGTGCAGGCAACTATAACTCACGCGACCGCAATCCTCTGCTGATGCTAATACTGTATTTAGACACTTATTTGCCCATGTCTTCTTCCATTAAATTTTAGCTATACATATATTACAAATATTTTTTTTTCATAAAGACACATATGTCATCAGCAGAGGATTGTGGTCGCGTGAGTTATAGTTGCCTGCACTAACTATAACGGGGGAATTTCAATGGTTTTTTATCAGTAAAATGTCCAGCTAACAATAACATGTGTAAAACTTATGGTTTTTTCAGTGAATATATATATATATTTATACATATATATATATATATATATATATAAATATATATATATATATATATATATATATATATATACATATATATGTATATATATATATACACACATATTTATAGATATATATATCTTCACTGAAAAAACCATAGGTTTCAGAGACGTTATAGTTAGAAATTAGCATTTAAAAAATCTTTGAAATTCACTGAAAAAACTATAGGTTTCAGAGACATTATTGTTAGAAATTAGCATTTAAAAAACCTTAAAATTCACAGAAAAACCATAGGTTTCAAGGGTGTTATAGTTAGCTGGCCATTTCACTCGTACACAACCATAGAAATTCCTCCGTTATAGTTAGTTCTGCTAACTATAACTCGCGCACCCGCAATGCACTGCTGATGATGTCACATATTGCATCATTCATGACATGGTCAGTGACGTCACTGATGACATCACTGATGACATCATGGAGTGAAAGTGGTTTAGTTTGAAATTTAAATATGTATTATATATATACCAATTTGTATTGAAGATTGAGTGGATATATAACTGTCTGGATGGAGGATTTAGTAGCTGTCTGACTGTCTGTGTATTGTTTAAGTGAGTAACTAAAAGTGTCTCACTTAATACATGGATTAGTAACTAAACTATGTGAATGTGTGCATCAATGTCTCTGTTGTTGTATACCATGCTGCATCAGTTGGTCACTAACTACATGATTGTGTATATTAGGTATTGATTAGGTGGGTGAGTATTTGTATGGGACACCGAGTTTGTGTGTGGTTGGATGGGGTATGTGTAACTCTATGCATAGATGTGTGAATGGTTGATTGACTAGGTGTATAGGTTTAAGAGTGCATGTGGAAACAGTTGTTTGGGTGACTGACTGTATTTATTTGTGTGTTGGTGAGCGAATATATGTTTTAGTTGTACATCTTCAACAAAGTAAAAAAATAAAAGGCATTGTATATGAGAGTTGGTGTATATAAATAAGTATGTGTAAGAGTCAGTGATTGTGAGAGTAACTATATGAATGAGTGTATAATTGTAATGGTGATTTTTTAACATATTAACTATGAGTTACTATGTGTTTGAATAAATGAGGTGTTGTTGGATAATTGTGTAAGTGAGTAAATGTAAGTGTGATTAATTTTTTCATGAGTGAGTAGGATGACTGCATAACCGACTAAGATGACTGCTGATGTGTCAATGTCTATATATGTGCATAAGTGCATTTGATAGTGTCCTATTAATTAGTGACTGCATGTATAAATGATTCTGTTATTGAATGGGTAGTTGTGTGTGTAGACTTAGGAATCAGTGAGTGGGTATGTAGTAACTGGTATTGGTGTGTCAATGGTTTCAATTATGGTACTCTATTTTACAGTGACTGATGAAAGGTTATACTAGTGTATGATGAGGTGTATCAGATTGTCACATGGATGATGTCATCAGTGATCAGTAATATATTTATATTATTTTCTTATACATTTTTTCCAAAATGTTTTCGAAGTCGTGCACTCAAAGCGTACACATCACTGTGAGTGCGCAGATTCTAGCGGCCATTTTAGAAAAGTCGTGAAGGATCCACGTACGGTGTGCGACGGCTGCTTGTTTTTCAGTTACATCATATACATTTAATATTACGTGATGTGCGCGATTGGTATGTGACCAGTCCGTGGCTCCCGCGCATTCGCAAAACATGCGCATTACGGTACGAGGTGCTTGCGGGGTTGCGGGTCCCACTTGACGTCATATACGTGCTAGGGGGCGCTGGGTGTGTGACTCCTGGCAAAAAAAATTGTATTCCAAAAAGATATGTATGTGTCTTTAATATACATATTAAGGCAAGAGATTATCTAAGATACTCATAAAAATAATATATTTGTACTTATAATAAACGTATGTTATTTTTAAATACATTTTTGCGAAGTCAGGTGCGTGCATCGTGAGTGCAGAGAAGCAGGTCAGCAGAGCTGCTGTAGAGCCAGAGAAACCAGGTCAGCAGAGCCGTTGTAGAGCCAAAGAACCAGGTCAGCAGACCTGCTCTAGAGCCTAAGAAGCAGGTCAGAAGAGCTGCTGTAGAACCAGAGACCCAGGTCAGCAGAGCTGCTCTAGAGGCCGAGGCGAGAACCAGGTGAGCAGAGCTGCTGTACAGCCAGAGAAACCAGGTCAGAGGAGATGCTTTATTGGGAGAGAACGAGGAAAGCAGAACTGCTTTAGAGCCAGAGAACCAGGTCAGCAGAGCTGCTTTAGAGCCATAGAACCAGGTCAGCAGAGCTTCTCTAGAGGCAGAGAACCAGGTCAGCAGAACTTCTTTAGAGCCAGAGAACCAGGTCAGCAGAGCTCTTTAGAGGGAGAGAAGCAGTTCAGCAGAGCTGCTCTAGAGGCAGAGAACTAGGTCAGCAGAGCTGCTTTAGAGCCAGAGAACCAGGTCAGCAGAGCTGCTCTAGAACCAGAGACCCAGGTCAGCAGAGCTGCTCTAGAGGCTGAGAACCAGGTCAGCAGAGCTGCTGTAGAGGCAGAGAAACCAGGTCAGCAGAGCTGCTTTAGAGGGAGAGAACAAGGTCAGCAGAGCTGCTCTAGAGCTAGAGAACCAGGTCAGCAGAGCTGCTTTAGAGCCATGGAACCAGGTCAGCAGAGCTGCTCTAGAGGCAGAGAACCAGGTCAGCAGAGCTGATTTAGAGGGAGAGAACCAGGTCAGCAGAGCTGCTTTAGAGCCAGTGAACCAGGTCAGCAGAGCTGCTCTAGAGCGAGAGAACCAGGTCAGCAGAGCTGCTCTAGAGCCAGAGAGCCAGGTCAGCAGAGCTGCTCTAGAGGCAGAGAACCAGGTCAGCAGAGCTGCTTTAGAGGGAGAGAACTAGGTCAGCAGAGCTGCTTTAGAGCCAGAGAACCAGGTCAGAAGAGCTGCTCTAGAACCAGAGACCTAGGTCAGCAGAGCTGCTCTAGAGGCCGAGAACCAGGTCAGCAGACCTGCTGTAGAGCCAGAGAAACCAGGTCTGCAGAGCTGCTTTAGATGGAGAGGACCAGGTCAGCAAAGCTGCTCTAGCTGACACTGACTGACTGACACTGACTGACCGACATTGACTGATTGACACTGACTGACACTGTTTGACTGACACTGACAATGACTGACACTGACTGACACTGATTGACTGACACTGACTGACTGACACTGACTGACTGACTGACACTGACTGACACTGATTGAAGGACACTGACTGACTGACACTGACTGACACTGATTGACTGACACTAACTGACACTGATTGGCTGACACTGACTGACTGACTGACACTGACTGACTGACACTGACACTGACTGACTGACACTGACTGACTGACACTGACTTACACTGACTGACTGACACTGACTGACACTGACTGACTACGCTCTAATACTCTACTACTCACTCTCTACTACTCTCACTCTACTACTCACTTTCTACTACTCACTCTCTACTACTCTACTACTCTCTACTACTCACTCTCTACTACTCTCTCTCTACTACTCACTCTCTACTACTCACTCTACTACTCTCTACTACTCACTCTATACTACTCACTCTCTACTACTCAGGCCGAACTGCTGAACGGAATTACACCAAGTTTGGCAAAGATGTAGTCCTCAGTTCAGACTCGTGCCTTTTGCTTAAATTGTGTAAATCCGTTCAGTAGTTCCTGAGAAAATTAGAGTTAAAAAGATAGATATATCTGGGCGGAGCCCAACCACACATATCATCGTGAGATCTGATTGTCTGTCAGTACTTCATCCAAGAAGTGTTGGCAGCCATCTTGGGACCAGTGTACATGATAGCACCTCATTGTGGTGTGTTCTAAGGTGATTTTACCATGTGAAAAAGCCTTCTGCTGCGATATCAAGAATCATGTTTGAGAGAAAACTATTTTCTCATGCTTTTCCCACAGAGGTTTGGAAGGTGATCTATAAGCCAAACTGAGAGCACATTTTCTGTAAATTCACATTATCTTTCTCAGTCATGTGGGAATGAAGTCTGACATTCTCAGTAAAACATGTACATCCAACAAGGGCAGTTGATTCCTTTGTGTTCTACTGCAGCTTCCCAGAGTGTTCTAAAGAACAACTAGAGCGCTAACAGTCATACTTATGACAAACGTATTGCAAACCTGAAGCCATCTTGATTGGAATAAAGTGGTAACTCTTAAAACATTTAATTTAAAAAGGAACAAAATGAGGGGGTTCATTTTGCATAGAAAGTATGATTAGTGCTGCAGAAAGAAAAATTAGGGCACATTTTGAGTGACTTCTCAAATCCTCTTCTATTTCATTAAAACATTCTGACATGCAGACTGAAACATGCACTTTAAATACCAGCAGTAGACTTCCCTGGTGAGCAGTAGCTTTACTACAGTGATCTAATAGGCAACTAGAGTGCTAACATTCTGAATTTATGGCAAATGTGTGACACATCTGAATGCCTTCTTGATGGAATCAAAGTAAAAAACTGAAAGTATTTCCAACTGAGGAGACTGTAGTAAATGAGGAAATTGGGAAACTTCATAACAAATAAGTCTCCCAAAATGGCCACCAGAGACAAAAGAGCCCAAATGTAGCCCACATATCACCCAGATGTAGCCCAAGTATAGCCCAATGACAGAATGTCCCAGAGTGTTCTAACGAACAACTAGAGTGCTAACAGTCTTACTTATTACAAAAGTATGGCACACCTGAAGCCATCTTGATTGGAATAAAGTGGTAACACTTAAAACATTTAATTTACAAAGGAACAAAATGAGGGGGTTCATTTTGCCATAGAAATTATGATTAGTGCTGCAGAAAGAAAAATTAGGGCACATTTTGACTTCTCAAATACTCTTCTATTTCATAAAACAATTCTGACATGCAGACTGAAACATTCACTTTGAATACCAGCAGCAGAATTCCCTGGTGAGCAGTAGCTTTACTACAGTGATCTAATCAGCAACTAGAGTGCTAACATTCAGAATGTATGGCAAATGTGTGACATATCTGAATACCTTCTTGATGGAATCAAAGTAAAAAACTGAAAGCATTTTCTACTGAGGAGACTGCAGTAAATGAGGAAATTAGGAAACTTCATAACAAATAAATCTCCCTAGATGGCCACCAGAGACAAAAGAGCCCAAATGCAGCACACATATCACCCAGATGTAGCCCGCATGTAGCCCAATGACAGAAGTGTGCAAAACACATATTGTTTGTGTATTTGCAGTTTTATATAGTGCAGACTTGTCAGGTATTGGAGGGCTTTACACGAGCATTGGTTACATCACACAAGATCAAGTCAAGTCAAGAATAGCTTTATTCGGTTAAAAATTTTAAAACCATCAAAGCATACGACGATATTTCATGTTGCAAATAGTTACAGTTACAGTAATCTGAAAAGTCCATTAATACAATACCAAATAAACACAATTAACAATATTTCATAAATAGTAAATAATACAATATAATTGGCACATAATCACAATAAAAAGTATGTCATCCAAATAATTCTACAATTTTTACATATCCCATACAATCAAAACTAATTCATTAATCCACATTCTCCAACTATCAAACAAAACTGAAAATATGGGAGGTTACCAAAAGGACTACACCCTATTTCTACACCTGATGGCCCCTGTGATGTAGCTGGCTACCCCGAAACATACCAGTGGTGACCCTAGCATTTGCAGATAAACCAATGTGGGCCTCACTTGCTCAAAATTACGGTTCTTAAAAATAGGAAAGATACATTTCTTGCGCTGCAAAGTGTAAAATTTGCAAAAGAAAACCAAATGCAGCGTGTTTTGTTCTGAGGTGTTATCACAAGGACAGGGCCCCAGGGTTCCCTCTTTGAAAAAACTCTTAGGGTAAGCTAAAAGCCAGGGAAGCATGCCATGCTTGAACCTTATTAACAAGAACAGATGGAATGGTTTGCTTATATAGGTCAGGTATGGCTGAATCTCTCTACCTATACTTAGCGTTACAAATCTCCTGACTGCCGGCTTTCCCAGTTCCCCTCCTTCCCTCAGCGACATTGCTCTACTCAAGAACTGAGTCTTGAAGGCTTTTATTTCTGTTTTACTTAGCGCGCTTGGTTTATGAAATAGTTCGAGGTAGCCGAGTGACTCCAAATTAGTTTTAATATATCGAAACCATGGGATACACATGGCTTTATCAAGGGACAAACAGTCTTGGATAATAAGTTGATTTAGGTTCGGAGGATGCTGTGCCCAAACTCTCAACCAACCTAATAGAGGAGCGACAGAAATTTGATCAGTAACGTAACCTACCCCCAAGTCTTCATGAATATTAAAAATAGGAGCAGATGTGGGGAGTGACAGCAATTTCCGGAAAAAGGCATTTTCTACTGATTGGATCTCTGTCGAGGCCTTATAACCCCGTACCTCGCTACCATATAGGGCCATAGGAACACACTTGGCACTATATATCTTCATAAGAGCGGGCAGGGGTTTACAGCCCAAACGTTTTGCAAAGCCCAACAGTGCTCCTGTTGCCCTAGCTAGAATATTCTTTTTCTGGGCGCATTGCATGACCCAAGTTCTCCTGTCATCAAAGACAATCCCCAAATATGGGAAGGTCTGCACTTTTGTGAGCTCCTGCCCATTGCAGTAGAATTTAGCCTTTTTCGCCCCCCCACAACCAATTGACATGGAATGTGATTTTTTAAAATGTATTAATAAGTCTAACAAGACCATAAAATCATTAAATCCGTTTAAAAGGGTTTGTAGGCCTCTCGCGGTTCTTGCCAGCAGAACCGTGTCGTCCGCATACAATAATGCGGGGATCAATTTTAAGCTGGCTCTGGGGATATCCTTACTGGTCGAAATTAAAGCCTCACGCAGATTATTAATGTAAAGCGAGAAAAGCAGGGGAGCAAGAATGCACCCCTGTCTTATCCCTCGCTTCACCTGCCAAGCTTCTGACAGACTCCCGTCATCACTGTAGCGGACGACTGCGGTGGTGTCCTCGTGAATAGGCGCCAGGAAGGATATCAACACCGGGTCAAGCCCCAATACCACTAGGGAGGCCCATAGTTTTTGGCGATTTACAAGGTCGAAAGCAGTGGACAAATCCATAAATGCTAGATGTAAGTCCCCCTGCTTAGCGACCGTGTACTTCCCAATGATAAGATGTAAATTGAGGCATTGACCCACAGTGCCCTTTCCTTGTCTAAACCCATATTGTAGATCAGAAATTATGGATTTATCCTACAACCAATTTGTTAATCTAGCGAGAACTACTTTACCCATTATTTTCATGGCAGAATCCAAGAGAGAGATAGGCCGATAACATGCCGGGTCTTCTCTTGAGCCTTTTTTGAATAATGGTACTATGACTGCTTTGCCCCATGAACTAGGAGCACCCGCCTTAGATACTGCATTAAAACAGAATTTAAAAGCTTCGCCCAATACCTTGAATCTGCCCTATAAAGGTCCGAGGGGACACCATCCGGACCTGGTGCTTTACCTTTTGCCATTGACTCAATGGCCTCCTGGACTTCGTCTTCTTTAAAATGAATTTTCGAAGCCTGGTTCATATCCCCATAGTTTACTGGGTTAAGTTGAAGAATTTCAGAATAGAGACCACTAAAATGAGCCACCCATTTATCTGGAGGGATAAGACAGTCTCTATTTGTGTTCTCCAGCTCGTTAAAAAGTGGACTATTAATCACTTTCCAGAATTGAGTGCTATTTTTTAAAACACTTGCTTCTGACAATTCATCCCATGCCATATTCTTTAACTGAATTTTCCTTGCCTTTATTACTTTTTTGTAAGACCTTCTTGCCTCCACAATCTTACTTGCATCTTTCCCACTTTCTTTTAATGCTGGCAAGAGTGCAGAATGCGCACTAGAGCATGCATAATCAAACCAGTTTTTAAATTTCTTAGGCCTTGGTCTCCCGTGGTGGGTTAAATTGCCCACTACCTGTTTTGTTATTCTCTCGAAAGCACCAAGGATTTCCACTGGTTGTGACTCTGTTGACAAACATATACTTAAATAAATGATATTACTATTGTACAAATTCTCGAGGAAATCGGCCGGGGTGAGGACATCCCATCTCAAACGTCTTCCCTGATTTATAGAGACTAAGTTTAAGTTAGCAATCGTAGGCAGAGGGTTTACCCTCGTCACAGCCTTAATATTAATTTCCATAGTGAGAGGATTGTGATCACTTAAGGCATTTTGAGTGACACACAAAGAACCTATAAGGTCCTTCAAAAGAAAAGAAACAAAAATATAATCAATCGTGCTATAATGGCCCTGTCCAGTGAACGTAGGGACAGGAGATAAGGAATCTTGTACAGGAGCAAATAAATGAAGGGCAGATACAATACTCTCTAGGTACATCCCACCCTTAGAATGTTCAAAGTGAGTTACCTCTTGAGGGCAGTGATCATAATTAATATTTTCAAAAGAATTGAGATGACATACATGAATATTAAAATCGCCTAAAAATAAAAGAGAATAAGGTGTAACATTACTTGCATCAAACTCGTCCAAGAATGTGAACAGTGCTTTTAGGTGCTCCAATTCATCAGACCTAGTAAATGAGTCATAAAAATTCACCACTAATAATGACGGGAAATTGGCGCCTTCAAGTTTAACCGCCAATATATTTGGAGAATTATATGGTGGGTAGAAAGAAAAGCCTTCCAGTTTGTATCGCCTCTTTTAGTTCGCAGGCCGGGACAAAGTCATAATTTTATTTGTTGTTGGGGTTACCCCCCTCTGGCCCCTCTCTTGTGGCACAAAATTCACCGGATTCAATGAACGGAGTTGAAAATCACCAACCTCACTATATACAGGAACAGTGACAATCACGTTACCAGTTATACCAGGAGGAACTATTTCACTCTCGTCCACTTGGGCCACCTCGGAGGTTATCTAACTAGTTCCTTCACCATAAACTGCCTTTAGGGGTAAAATTCTATCACCAAAGCCATTAAGGTCGATATTGTCTTCCGCAGTCAGCACCGACCCAGATTCTTTAGAAAAAAACAATCTGGGTTCATTGTTGTGGGCCTGAATATTAACAACACTGAGTCAATCATTGACATCTAAAGTGCTAAGGACCTCATATCTGTTACTAAGAGCCAATGTCCTACTCGCAGGGACGAAATGAGGGATATGTCCACTGTTTCCAGTGGACCCCAAAATATGAGGTGGATAAAAGAACCCCAAAGGGAGAACATTAACATAGTCCTGGTGTAATCTGATCGACCCTGCCTGTCTTAAGATGTTGACTACTAAATCGGGAGAGCTGAAGCTCACTACAACACAGTCACCTTTCAACGACTTATTGGTCTTCCCCACCCATGGAACCCTTCTAACCATCTTAAAACTTTCGAAAAGGTGGCTCCCAAGAACTGTCTTACCAGCCAAAAAGTGGAGGGCTTTATTTTTTAAGGAAGACCAATGCTCTTCCCTCCCATCGCTAGGTTTCGGAACATTTGCCAAAATTACAGTATACGGGCAGGCCTCCGGCGGCAAATGCAAAGGTCGTTCCCTTGATGGATGCTCAGGAAGAGGGCTTAATCTCCCTATCGTGCCCCTAAGCCTCGAGCTAACACCACCATTAGTTCCTAAGGCAGCTGGAAGAGGATTAATGGGACCTACAGCAGTAGTCATCATAGACTCAGCTAGATCAGAAACTCTAGTTGCTATTCCACTTAAAGGGTGCATCTCGGGTGGGTTTTGCCTTGGCATTGATACTTCCTGGCACGCTATGTGACGTTCGATGAGAGCGAGTCTGTCGTCAATTTTATTAAGTCTGTCCATAACTGGCAGTATAATCGCTCTCAGTCACTCATCCATAAGCTGTAATAAATCGGCCGTCTTAACTCCTGTAGTAATTATTTCCCCTGATCAGTATTCTCATTACGCCCATGGCTCTGGTCGACCGTGGCCTGGAGGGCCACAGTACTTTCCTGAGAATCCAACCCATAAGCGGAATCTATGTTCCTGGGTTCTTTAGCTTGTTGACGACTTCCTTCAGGGCCTTTGTTCGCTTTTCTTTTGCCCTTAACTATTTTGGTAGTAACAACAGGAAGAGCACGTGACTGCCTAGTACGTGTAGCTGGCGGTGAGAAAAGAAGACTAGAGGTATTCGCAGAGACGGGAGGAATAACAGGGCTGGACTCTGACACATACTCAACAGGGAAATGACCTCCAGCCTGTATGACACCTGAACCTAAAATAGGATCACCAGATTTTTTCACAAAATTATGCTGGGATAATGGCTCCAAAGATAACCTCCTTTCCACCATTTCAATTTCCCTGGAAACAACGGTTTCAGCTTTTTTCAAAAAAGCGTCTTATGTCCCCGTACCCCCCATTGCAGAACACTTACTGTTACTTTTAGCCATGGAAAGAAATAAACAAAAACAATACTCAAAACTTACAATTTTAACAACTGACAAGAAGATGGGAACCCTCAAGGTACAAAACACCCCCAAATCGCACACAGCCTAAATAAGCTTGTCGGTGAAATACCGGGACAAGGCCAACCTCTTCAGCCTCTTGCAGATACAGGCGTGGCATTAAACACCTCCCAGGCACCTAACGTGCTACAACAAAATCCTAACTCAATAAGTCCTGGGCAGCACAGTCCTCACTGGTCAGCATAAATGTCAATGGCACCAATCAGAATGTCAAACCTCGGGCAGTAAGGGGGGTGGCCCAGCCCAGCCTCTGTCTGCTCCTGACGGTCACAGACGGCCCGCCCTTTGCCCGGGCTTAGCCCGGCGCCGCCCGCACGCGTCTCGCGACGCGGAGGAAGCCTCGTTCTTTTAAGCGCCTCCGGGCGCGAACACAGCAGGAAATTGGGCGCAATGCGACCTGGGAGCTGTAGTCTCCCCCTCTCCAGGCCGCGTTGGGATGAGGCGGCGTCAGGGGGGACCCACAGCGTCAGGGCCCCAGGAGTGGTGAAGTGACCGAGTTTACGTGCAGCAGGTCCGTAAGTAAGCAACAAACACCTAAGACAAGCACACAAGATCAAATTCATTTTGGATGTAGACATGGGGAGATTAAGTGATTTGACCAGAATCACAGAATGTTGAGCTGAAACAGAAACTCCAACCTGGTTCCCCAGTTGCAAAGTCTGCAGCTCTGGAAGTAACACCACATCCTCTCCCCTAAGTGCAACATTTAATCAAGTTTTCAACTGGATAAAAAAACAAAGATTACAAATAATTTAAAAGTGAGGGGTGGCTGCAGAGGACTCCCAGCAGTGGACACACATGTGAGGGGTGGGTGCAGAGGACTCCCAGCAGTGGCCTGCAATATGAGGGGTGGGTGCATATCACTCCCAGCAGTGGACAGACATGTGGGGGGTGGCTGCAGAGGACTCCCAGCAGTGGACAGACATGTGAGGGGTGGGTGCAGAGGACTCCCAGCAGTGGACAGACATGTGAGGGGTGGGTACAGAGGACTCCCAGCAGTGGCCTGCAATATGAGGGGTGGGTGCATATCTCTCCCAGCAGTGGACAGACATGTGAGGGGTGGGTGCATATCACTCCCAGCAGTGGACAGACATGTGAGGGGTTGCTGCAGAGGACTCCCAGCAGTGGACAGAGACATGGGGGTGGGTGCATATCACTCCCAGCAGTGGACAGACATGTGAGGGGTGGGTGCACAGGACTCCCAGCAGTGGACAGAGACATAGGGGTGGGTGCATATCACTCCCAGCAGTGGACAGACATGTGAGGGGTGGCTGCAGAGGATTCCCAGCAGTGGACAGACATGTGAGGGGTGGCTGCAGAGGACTCCCAGCAGTGGACAGACATGTGAGGGGTGGGTGCATATCACTCCCAGCAGTGGACAGACATGTGAGGGGTGGCTGCAGAGGACTCTCAGCAGTGGACAGACATTTGAGGGGTGGGTGCATATCACTCCCAGCAGTGGACAGACATGTGAGGGGTGGGTGCAGAGGACTCCCAGCAGTGGCCTGCAATATGAGGGGTGGGTGCATATCTCTCCCAGCAGTGGACAGACATGTGGGGGTGGCTGCAGAGGACTCCCAGCAGTGGACAGACATGTGGGGGGTGGCTGCAGAGGACTCCCAGCAGTGGACAGACATGTGAGGGGTGGGTGCAGAGGACTCCCAGCAGTGGACAGACATGTGAGGGGTGGGTACAGAGGACTCCCAGCAGTGGCCTGCAATATGAGGGGTGGGTGCATATCTCTCCCAGCAGTGGACAGACATGTGAGGGGTGGGTGCATATCACTCCCAGCAGTGGACAGACATGTGAGGGGTGGCTGCATAGGACTCCCAGCAGTGGCCTGCAGTATGAGGGGTGGGTGCATATCTCTCCCAGCAGTGGACAGACATGTGGGGGTGGCTGCAGAGGACTCCCAGCAGTGGACAGACATGTGAGGGGTGGGTGCAGAGGACTCCCAGCAGTGTACAGACATGTGAGGGGTTGGTACAGAGGACTCCCAGCAGTGGCCTGCAATATGAGGGGTGGGTGCATATCTCTCCCAGCAGTGGAAAGACATGTGAGGGGTGGGTGCATATCACTCCCAGCAGTGGACAGACATGTGAGGGGTGGCTGCAGAGGACTCCCAGCAGTGGACAGAGACATGGGGGTGGGTGCATATCACTCCCAGCAGTGGACAGACATGTGAGGGGTGGGTGCATATCACTCCCAGCAGTGGACAGACATGTGAGGGGTGGCTGGAGAGGACTCCCAGCAGTGGACAGACATGTGAGGGGTGGGTGCAGAGGACTCCCAGTGGCCTGCAATATGAGGGGTGGGTGCATATCACTCCCAGCAGTGGACAGACATGTGGGGGTGGCTGCAGAGGACTCCCAGCAGTGGACAGACATGTGAGGGGTGGGTGCAGAGGACTCCCAGCAGTGTATAGACATGTGAGGGGTGGGTACAGAGGACTCCCAGCAGTGGCCTGCAATATGAGGGGTAGGTGCATATCTCTCCCAGCAGTGGACAGACATGTGAGGGGTGGGTGCATATCACTCCCAGCAGAGGACAGACATGTGAGGGGTGGCTGCAGAGGACTCCCAGCAGTGGACAGAGACATGGGGGTGGGTGCATATCACTCCCAGCAGTGGACAGACATGTGAGGGGTGGGTGCACAGGACTCCTAGCAGTGGACAGAGACATAGGGGTGGGTGCATATCACTCCCAGCAGTGGACAGACATGTGAGGGGTGGCTGCAGAGGACTCCCAGCAGTGGACAGACATGTGAGGGGTGGCTGCAGAGGACTCCCAGCAGTGGACAGACATGTGAGGGGTGGCTGCAGAGGACTCCCAGCAGTGGACAGACATGTGAGGGGTGGGTGCATATCACTCCCAGCAGTGGACAGACATGTGAGGGGTGGGTGCAGAGGACTCCCAGCAGTGGCCTGCAATATGAGGGGTGGGTGCATATCTCTCCCAGCAGTGGACAGACATGTGAGGGTTGGGTGCATATCACTCCCAGCAGTGGACAGATATGTGAGGGGTGGCTGCTGAGGACTCCCAGCAGTGGACAGACATGTGAGGGGTGGGTGCAGAGGACTCCCAGCAGTGGCCTGCAATATGAGGGGTGGGTGCAGAGTACTCCCAGCAGTGGACAGAGACATGGGGTGGGTGCATATCACTCCCAGCAGTGGACAGACATGTGAGGGGTGGCTGCAGAGGACTCCCAGCAGTGGACAGACATGTGAGGGGTGGCTGCAGAGGACTCCCAGCAGTGGACAGACATGTGAGGGGTGGCTGCAGAGGACTCCCAGCAGTGGACAGACATGTGAGGGGTGGGTGCATATCACTCCCAGCAGTGGACAGACATGTGAGGGGTGGGTGCAGAGGACTCCCAGCAGTGGCCTGCAATATGAGGGGTGGGTGCATATCTCTCCCAGCAGTGGACAGACATGTGAGGGTTGGGTGCATATCACTCCCAGCAGTGGACAGATATGTGAGGGGTGGTTGCTGAGGACACCCAGCAGTGGACAGACATGTGAGGGGTGGGTGCAGAGGACTCCCAGCAGTGGCCTGCAATATGAGGGGTGGGTGCAGAGTACTCCCAGCAGTGGACAGAGACATGGGGTGGGTGCATATCATTCCCAGCAGTGGACAGACATGTGAGGGGTGGGTGCACAGGACTCCCAGCAGTGGACAGAGACATGGGGGTGGGTGCATATCACTCCCAGCAGTGGACAGACATGTGAGGGGTGGCTGCAGAGGACTCCCAGCAGTGGACAGACATGTGAGGGGTGGCTGCAGAGGACTCCCAGCAGTGGACAGACATGTGAGGGGTGGGTGCATATCACTTCCAGCAGTGGACAGACATGTGAGAAGTGGCTGCAGAGGACTCCCAGCAGTGGACAGACATGTGAGGGGTGGGTGCATATCACTCCCAGCAGTGGACAGACATGTGAGGGGTGGGTGCACAGGACTCCCAGCAGTGGACAGAGACATGGGGGTGGGTGCATATCACTCCCAGCAGTGGACAGACATGTGAGGGGTGGCTGCAGAGGACTCCCAGCAGTGGACAGAGACATGGGGTGGGTGCATATCACTCCCAGCAGTGGACAGACATGTGAGGGTTGGGTGCATATCACTCCCAGCAGTGGACAGACATGTGAGGGGTGGGTGCACAGGACTCCCAGCAGTGGACAGAGACAAGGGGGGTGGGTGCATATCACTCCCAGCAGTGGACAGACATGTGAGGGGTGGGTGCACAGGACTCCCAGTAGTGGACAGAGACATGGGGGTCGTTGCATATCACTCCCAGCAGTGGACAGACATGTGAGGGGTGGGTGCACAGGACTCCCAGCAGTGCACAGAGACATGGGGGGGTATACATCATTATCAGATGACCACAACTCCATAGGTGTATGTACGCATCCCTAACTGTGGACAATGATGATAGTGCCATAACAACACATCACTGATATCAGTGTCCCACTCCCAGGAGGATGGATGTCACTCCCCCACTGCATGACACACCACATGTGGGTGTGAGGACAAATAACACATGCATACCCACCCCTGGTGGATGCAGCACAATACACGCACTGAGATCATGCCACAAGCCTGTATAGTCATGTCACTGTCTACTAAACTAAGAGAGCCAAAGGTAACACACACTGTCACGCACATACCAGGACTGATAGGAATGTGCAGGTGCTGGGCCAGCCACCAAGATGTTGTCTCACATGGAAGGACTAGGGTGGAGTTCACACAGATACAATGCCCACAATTGTGAGTCAGGTGTCCAAATACCCAGCTGAAAAAGTACCATATGTGTGCTAGGCCGGGAGTACACACATGCATAGTGCTGAAAAGTTAGAATTTCCCCATGAAGGCATTTAGACATACTTAATACACAGTTACAGTGACTAGCAAGGATTGCACAGACGATGCAGCGGAGACATTGCTGAGCAGCTGTTAGAAAGGTTCGACGGACCGGGAGGGTCGGCCGAGGTCAGGGGGAGAGGTCTCCGGGGAGAGCCGTCTCCAGTGATCGTACAGACAAGTAACTTCCCCCCCACAGACAGATACCACTCAAGGATAAGGTTCAGCGTTCTTTATAAGCACTTCTTAAGGTACGATTGAATGGTACAAGGAGGTCTGGACTCAGGGGTCCCCTCGATTCAAGTCTCTCAAAGTAGGGAAGGGGGTAGCGGGACAGTCTGTTTACCAGTCAGGTAGTTCGGATGAGATGATGATTAGCTCACAATCCTCGAGCTTGGTGGTTTAGCTGGTACGGGCCGCGGCAGCGCCAGCAGGTCCCGGTCGAGATGGTCGGTACACGGTCCGCGGCAGCGCCAGCAGGTCCCGGAAAGGTGGTCGATGTACGGTCCGCGGCAGCGCCAGCAGGTCCCGGTGAGGATGGTCGTTACAACGGGCCGCGGCAGCGCCAGCAGGTCCCGACGAGGATGGATGTTGCAGAAGGCCGCGGCAGCGCCAGCAGGCAGGACGATGGTTCGCAAGATAGGGCTACGGCAGCGCCAGTAGTCCGTCAAGGCTGAGTTCTCTCGGTGTCTCTCGACTCCAGGATACAACTGCCTTCCTGCTCCGGAGCTGCCCCAGTTATAGGGCAGGCGCCCTTTGATGTCCGGACCCTCGCACTTGGAGGTCGGAGGGCCCGGGATGAAGGTGTCCAGACACCCAGCAGGGGTGGAGCCAGCGCCCGGGGGAGCTGGAGGCGATCGGCACCTGGCGGGGGAAGAGCTCTTGACGCTCCGTTCTCCCATTGACCTGCCAAGTGGTCTGCTCACCTCCTGGGTGGATGGTGGTGCCGGGATGTCGGGGCCGGCCAGGCCCGGGGTTAGGGTCGGGGCGAGGCCACGCGGCCTCGTGGTGCAGGGCCCAAGATGGCGGCTTGACCCGGCCGGGGAAGCCGATGGGGCTGGGCCCCGTGATGTGTGGAGGTCCGAGGGTAGAAGATCCGTCGGGAGACGGGGTGCAGGTGCTTTTCGTGGGTTACGCCTGGCGGGCCGGAGCTTGGGCCCTGTCGTGCGGGGAGGGAGCAAGCCCTTCGTGTGGCCTGTCCAACATGCGTCCCCCCCAGCTGAAGGCGGGGAGAGTCACCCATCTCCTTGGGGACTCTCTTCGTCGAGGCGGAAAAAGCGTGACAGGCCATCCGCGTTGGCGTGGTCTTGGCCTGGTCGGTGCTCCACGGTGAAGTCCATTCCCTGCAGGGAAATGGACCAGCGCAATAGTTTTGGGTTCTCCCCCCGCATCTGCATCAGCCACTGCAGGGGTCGATGGTCGGTTTGTACCCGGAAGTGGGTACCGAAGAGATAGGGCCTGAGTTTTTTGAGGGCCCACACCACTGCGAAGGCCTCCCTCTCGATGGTGCTCCAGCGCTGTTCTCGGGCCAGGAGACGTCGACTGATGAAGGCCACCGGCTGGTCATGACCTTCGGGGTTTAACTGAGAAAGAACGGCTCCGATGCCGTGGTCGGAGGCGTCGGTCTGTACCACGAATTCCCGACTGTAATCGGGGGCCTGGAGCACAGGGGCGGTGCACAGGGCGGCCTTCAGCTTCTCGAAGGCCGCTTGACAATCAGGGGTCCAGTTAATCCGCTTCGGTTGGTTCTTGGACGTGAGACCCGTGAGGGGCCCCACGATGCTGCCGTAGTCCTTCACGAACCGCCGGTAGTAGCCGGTGAGCCCCAAGAAGGCTCGGACCTCGGTCTGGGTGACGGGGGGCTGCCAGGACTGGATGGCAGCAATCTTAAGTTGCAGCGGGGCCACCAGCCCGCTCCCCACTTGGTGCCCAAGGTAGGTCACGGACCCTTGGCCAATTTGGCACTTGCCGGCCTTAACTGTGAGGCCGGCCCGCTGGAGGGCCTGTAGGACCTCTTGTAGGTGAAGGAGGTGGTCGGACCAGTGGCGGCTGTATACTGCGATATCGTCCAGGTAGGCAGCGCTGAACTCTTCGAGCCCCGCCAAGACCTGGTTCACAAGGCGTTGGAACGTGGCGGGGGCATTCTTCATGCCGAAGGGCATGACCTTGAATTGGTAGTGGCCATCGGGGGTAGAGAAGGCTGACCGTTCCTGAGCCCTGGGTGTGAGGCCGATCTGCCAGTAGCCCGCTGTTAGGTCGAAGATACTAAGGTAGCGGGCGGCCCCCAGCCGGTCGATCAGCTCGTCTGCTCGGGGAATCGGATTGGCGTCGGTCCGGGTGACAGCGTTCAAACCCCGGTAGTCGATGCAGAATCTCAGTTCAGGTGTGGTGCCGGGGGCAGCGGCTTTGGGAACCAATACAACCGGGCTGGCCCAGGGACTGTCCGAGGGCTCGATGACCCCGATTGTGAGCATCTTGGCCACTTCCTCCTGTATGCAGGCCCGTACCCGATCTGGTACGCGGTAGGCCCGGTGTCGGACAGGGGGACTGTCCCCGGTGTCCACGTCGTGCACACACCAAGGGGTGACCCCGGGGGTGAGGGAGAACAGGGCAGCGAACTGCAGCAGGAGGTTCCGGCAGCCCTGGCGTTGCTCCGAAGTGAGGGCGTCAGAGAGCCGGACCCCGTCCACGGAGCCGTCATTCTCCTGAGTCTTCAGAAGATCCGGGAGGGGTTCGGAGTCCTCCTCTGCCCCACTGTCCGTAGCCATCAGGAGGCTGAGTTCTGAGCGTACAAAGTGTGGTTTGAGTCTGTTGGTGTGGAGGACCCGAAGGGGGTTCCGGGAGGTCCCCATGTCGATGAGGTAAGTGACGGGGCTTTTGCGCTCGACCACTTTGAAGGGCCCCGTCCACTTATCTTGCAAGGCACATGGTTCGGTGGGGGACATCACCCACACTTGTTGACCAGGCTCGAACTCAACGGAGGAGGCATTGTGATCATACCACCTCTTCATGTCCTCCTGGCTGGCCTCGAGGTTCGCCTTGGCCAACTCCCGGAAGCGCCGGGTCTGATTGCGTAGGGCCAGGATGTATTTGAAGACGTCTGGAGGGGTCTTTAGAGGGGCCATCTCCCAACCTTCCTTGACTAGGCTGAGGGGCCCTCGCACAGGGTGCCCGTACAGGAGTTCGAAAGGGCTAAAGCCGAGGGACTTCTGGGGGACTTCTCGGTAGGCGAAGAGGAGGCACGGGAGTAGTACATCCCACTGGCGACGGAGGGGCTCTTCCAATCCCCCAATCATCCCCTTGAGAGTGCGGTTAAAACGCTCCACTAGTCCGTTCCCTTGGGGGTGATAGGGGGTCGTGAATCTGTAGGTGACCCCGCATTGTTGCCAGAGGGCCTTCATGTATTTGGAGATAAAGTTCGTGCCTCGGTCGCTGACGACTTCTCGGGGGAAGCCCACCCGGGAGAAGATCCCCATTAGGGCCCGGCCAACCACCGGAGCTGTCACGGTTCGTAGGGGCACCGCCTCGGGGTAGCGAGTGGCATGGTCCACCAGTACTAAGATGAACCTGTGTCCTTGTGCTGTGCGGGGGTCCAGAGGCCCCACAATGTCTATCCCCACCCTCTCGAACGGGGTGGTGACCACAGGGAAGGGTTGCAGAGGTGCTTTCAGCTTCCGACCACTCTTCCCGCTGGCTTGGCATGTGGGGCAAGATCGGCAGTGGTTCAGGACGTCGTTCCTCATTTTCGGCCAGAAAAAGTGGGTCACTAGGCGGCTGTACGTTTTGTCCTGGCCCAGGTGTCCAGCCAGGGGGACATCATGGGCCAGGTTGAGCAGGAAGTCTCTGAAGCGGAGGGGTACCACCAGTACTTGGCCGGCCCCCAGCTCGGCGATTCTTTGTTCGCTGTATAGCAGGTCGTTATCCCAGTAGACCCAGTGAGTTCCGGTGGCGTCCCCTGCGTTCTGGGCGCTGGCTTGTTGGCGGAGTCCCTCGAGGGAGGGACAGGTCTTTTGTTCCTGGCGGAACTGTCCTTGGGTGGGCCCCCCTTCTTGACGCCACTGAGCCAGGCCGGGAAGGTCCTGGGGTTGCGCGTCCCCTTCGGTCGTTGGTTCCGGGGGGCTGGCCTCGTCGTTGTCTTCTACTGGGGCGACCGGGGGCGGAGGTGCTGGCCATTCCGGTTCTTCTGATCGGGGGACGGCACGGGCGGCCATAGACCGGGTGGCTATGCAGGCCCAGTCCGGGAGGCCCAGCATCCCCAGGTGCTCTCTTCTCTCAACGGTGGCCCACGGGGAACTCTCGAGGTCATTCCCCAGGAGGCAGTCCACGGGGGCATCGTCCCGGACCGTCACCTTCAACAGGCCGGAGACCCCTCCCCATTCGAATGGGACGCAGGCCATTTGACACATACTCTCGGAGTTGTCTGCCGAGCGGACGGGGCAGAGAATGTTCGGCAGGATCTGCTCGGGCTTCACCAGGTGACAGCGGACGGCCGTCACACTGGCGCCTGTGTCACGCAAGGCCTCGGCTCGCTGTCCATTAATGGTCACCCACTGACCGTATTTCCTGGTGTTAGCGGGTAGGGGAGCCCGCGGGACCATGTCTCTTCCCCCTAAGCACGCCAGGACCATGGCGGCCGGTTCCCACTCTTGCTGGGCTGGCTCATACTCTTCTGGTTCCTCCGATAATCGCTCTTCCCCCAGGGCGGCGGCAGCTACCTGGCGGGGCTTGGGTGTTTGGTTCTGCGGGCAGCTCGGGTCATTGGCGTAGTGGCCGACTCGCTGGCATCGGTGGCACGTGACGTTGGCTCGGAACCCCGGACGCAACGGGGGGTTGCCCCGGCCGGCCGGAGGCGGGGTGCTGGCCACGGGTGTTGCCGGCAAGGCGTCCCTCCCTCGCCCCTGGCCTCCTCCTCCTCCCCGAGGACGGTGCTGGCCTTGGTTGCTTCGGTTCTGCTCGTGTGGCCCTCTCCGGCCACTCGGGTGCTTTCCCATCGGTCAGCTTCGGCGGCGAGCTGCCGGGGGTCAGTCAGCTTACTGTCGAGGAGGTGCTGCCTGAGCTCGACGAAACAGTTGTTCGACAGGTGCTCCCATACCATAAGGTTAAAGAGTTGTTCGTAGGTGGTGACATGGCTCCCCTTGATCCAACCCTCGAAGGCACGGCTGAAATAGTTCACGTACTCTACCCAAGTTGTACCTGGGATCCGGGTGCAATCTCTGAACCTCTGGCGGTACATCTCGGGTGTGAGGCCGTAGCGGGTGAGGAGGGCAGCCTTCATGTGGTCGTAGGACGACATTTGGTGATCTGGGAGCTGCAGCAGGGCATCGCGACCCTCGTTGACGAACCTCCCCCATAGTCCGGCTCCCCAATCACTCCGGTCGATCCGGTGGGAGGTCATGGCGATCTCGTAGGCTTTAAACCACTGTTGTATGTCGTCTTCTCGGACATATTCGCGGACAACATCCTTGGGGATGTGGACTTTTTTCTCGGTTGGCCCCGGGGTGTGCGGTCGCTCAGGCACCCCCAGTTCTTTACTCTGTTTCCGAAGTTCTATTTCCGCCAGTTGGCGCTCGTGTTCGAGCGTTATTCTCTTCTCCTCCAGCTCTCTCTGTCTCTGCTTCTCTTCTCGTTCTTCTCGGAGCCGCATATGCTCCAGGTTGAGTTTCTGTTCGGCTAACTTGAGTTCCCCATCCATCTTGAGTCGTGCCATTTCCAACTCGTGCAATCTGGTTCTTTCTCTTTCTCGGATCTCCTCCTGCGAGAGGCCCGTTCCCCGCTCCTCGGGAGCCGTGGCGTTCCCCTCTGGTGCGACACTGTTTTGGTCGGAGGGTCCGGTGATCCCAGTTTCTGTCCACGACTCAAGGGCGTGCTTTAGATCATCTTTGGTACTCAGGCCGGTGGTAGCAATGCCAAGTTCTATGCAGAATTGTTTCAGTTCGCGGTGGCTGTATTCTTCTAACTTATCCATTTGGAATTTCTCAGTGGAACCGCTATCTTTGGCTGACATCGTGGTTTTGTCGTGGGGTGAGCTACTCTCTGTACGATTACGCGTTGATTCGGATCGCGCCGCTGGCCACCAATGTTAGAAAGGTTCGACGGACCGGGAGGGTCGGCCGAGGTCAGGGGGAGAGGTCTCCGGGGAGAGCCGTCTCCAGTGATCGTACAGACAAGTAACTTCCCCCCCACAGACAGATACCACTCAAGGATAAGGTTCAGCGTTCTTTATAAGCACTTCTTAAGGTACGATTGAATGGTACAAGGAGGTCTGGACTCAGGGGTCCCCTCGATTCAAGTCTCTCAAAGTAGGGAAGGGGGTAGCGGGACAGTCTGTTTACCAGTCAGGTAGTTCGGATGAGATGATGATTAGCTCACAATCCTCGAGCTTGGTGGTTTAGCTGGTACGGGCCGCGGCAGCGCCAGCAGGTCCCGGTCGAGATGGTCGGTACACGGTCCGCGGCAGCGCCAGCAGGTCCCGGAAAGGTGGTCGATGTACGGTCCGCGGCAGCGCCAGCAGGTCCCGGTGAGGATGGTCGTTACAACGGGCCGCGGCAGCGCCAGCAGGTCCCGACGAGGATGGATGTTGCAGAAGGCCGCGGCAGCGCCAGCAGGCAGGACGATGGTTCGCAAGATAGGGCTACGGCAGCGCCAGTAGTCCGTCAAGGCTGAGTTCTCTCGGTGTCTCTCGACTCCAGGATACAACTGCCTTCCTGCTCCGGAGCTGCCCCAGTTATAGGGCAAGCGCCCTTTGATGTCCGGACCCTCGCACTTGGAGGTCGGAGGGCCCGGGATGAAGGTGTCCAGACACCCAGCAGGGGTGGAGCCAGCGCCCGGGGGAGCTGGAGGCGATCGGCACCTGGCGGGGGAAGAGCTCTTGACGCTCCGTTCTCCCATTGACCTGCCAAGTGGTCTGCTCACCTCCTGGGTGGATGGTGGTGCCGGGATGTCGGGGCCGGCCAGGCCCGGGGTTAGGGTCGGGGCGAGGCCACGCGGCCTCGTGGTGCAGGGCCCAAGATGGCGGCTTGACCCGGCCGGGGAAGCCGATGGGGCTGGGCCCCGTGATGTGTGGAGGTCCGAGGGTAGAAGATCCGTCGGGAGACGGGGTGCAGGTGCTTTTCGTGGGTTACGCCTGGCGGGCCGGAGCTTGGGCCCTGTCGTGCGGGGAGGGAGCAAGCCCTTCGTGTGGCCTGTCCAACAGCAGCCATGGCCATAGTTGAAGGGATCCGTCACCAACAAAGGAAATGTAGACATAGGTCAGCACAACAATTGTGCAACTCTTTACAGGGAAGATGTCAGGTGCCACAGAGGAAGGAACACTCCTTGGGACAATGTCTCAAAACAAAATGAACACACACTAACAATGAATCTTTGCAGAGACCTTGTGATGGCACGCAGACACCATGGTCCACCTCATGACCAACAGAGTAGAACATTTCTCAGAACCATAACATATTACCACTACACCAACTCCAGGAGCCTCAGCACCAACATCAATACCTGAAATGCAATAGTGTGCAAAGTAAAAATAAATGCTTTATTCAGCATAAAAATAAAAAATTGTAATGACACTATATACAAAGGCCAATGGCCAGTCCACAACAGAAGTCCTTGGGGGGACACAGGGGCACGCGTCTTCCCTAGCTTGCCTGCACATTGGAACCCTCAGGTTCGTCGACCGGTGGGGGGGCATCATGTGGGGAAGGACCAGGCACTGCAGGGACAGGAGGGGGAAGGGCAGGTGTGGTGGGTGCAGGGGTGGACGTCTCCAACGCAGGGGGTGGGGCAGCGCCAAAGGTGGATGTTAGCACGTCACTGCACACTGCTGCCAGGGCGTCCAGGGTAACCCCTGCACCGGAAGAAACCCCAGGGCCAACGGAGTGGGGGTGACCGAGGGGGGGTGGGCAAGGGATGGGGTGCAGCGCCTGGGGGGAGGAGGTGGACAGGGGGGCACTTGACTACCCTGGCCGGGGACTTCCTTGCCTGCTAGCGGGGTGGTGTCACAGTGTGGGTGATGGCCAGCTCTTCAGGTGTCATTTTGGCAGGGGAACCAAGGGGAGTGCTTTTGGAGGGACCGGGTTGTGAGACCTGCTGACTCCGACTGTAGCTGCGTGCATGTCTTTTTGCCCCAGACCCAGTGGGTGTGCCTACATCCCCCTAAGTGTGCGTGACAGAAGGTGTGCGCTTGCCCTTACTTGGGGTATGCTGCCTGTGTCTGGTGGGGTGCATACTTGGGAATGTCTGGCTATGCATGGGACAGGTATGGGAGAGGGAAGTGTGGATGGGGCTGGGGTAGGGAGGGGACAAAGCGCTGCAGGAGACTCACTGCTGCCGTCAGTGAAGAGTCCATGGACCGCAGAAACCTGCGTTGTTCAGACATCGATGCTGACATGCCCTCCATGAACGACACCATCTGTGTTAGCAGTGTGGTGTGGCCATGGAGGATAGTCAGCACCGATGCCTGCCCAACCTGCAACTGCCGCAGTATGTCCACAGACTCTGCACTGAGGGCAGCAGGGGTGACAGGGGCAGGGGGTGCGGTGCCTGTCCCGAAGGAGACATGGGGGTGCCAGGTGTTGTAGCAGCCTCTGCCCCCTCAATGAGATCAGACTCGGACCCGTCTGCGTCGTAGTTGGATTCGCCACCAGACAGGTCCTCTGACTGACTCCCCTCGCCCTCCGTGCCACTGGCTCCCGCAGACTTGCCAGCACTGGTGACACTGGTGCTGGGTCCCTCCTCCAGGTCCGTGCGGTGTCTCCCTCGGTTTCCAATGATGATGCTGTGGGCAAGGTGAAGATACAGAAAAACATCAGTCACCTGTATACATCTGATACATGAGTACAAAAACAATAGGTCACAGTGCATATCAGGCAATGCATCATGAGTAACAGCTAGATTACTTCGCACATATGTAAGCTCTGTACTTCCCAGTTGGTAGACCCACCATGCCACTTGGACACAAGGAACAATAGGACAACCCAGCCCAAAACTTTAATGAGAAAACACTGAGGAGCTAGCGTCTGGGAACAGGTGAGCACAGCAATACAATGAAGTCATGCCACCTCTTGTTTACCCTGAAAGAAACAGTAGTGGTGCTCCCAAGGCTAAGTAACACACCTCCATACCAAAGGTGTCCCCACACTCAGAGACCTGTAAGTACTGTGGAACACAAAACTAAAAAAAAACTTGGTCCCTTGGGAATCACAATACTTGACACAATCGACATGGTCAGAATGTGGGAATGTGCCATTTTGTGAACAGAACACGCATGTGCCTTCATAACAGATGGCTCCCAAGGAGGTGCACACAAAACTACATGTACCCAGTCATTGAAGAAGCTACCAGCCTTCTTTAAATAAGCCATTGTTACTAAGAAATGTAGTTGCAGCAAGTACATATACATGGGCCCGTGGAGGGCTTGATGACTTGACACTCGTAAGTTGGTCTCACCAACAACCAACGACCTACCCAATTTCCACAACACTGGAGGAACATGTAGATGTATAATCAGAAAAACAGTCTCATTAGAACAGTGCCTTCTTTAAAATTGTGCCAGTGTGTTCCCTGAAAGTGTAAAGGTGGTTTGGTGTGAACTTCCTTGGGAGACATCTGTCATACAGGCACATAATAGTTCTTAACAACAAAACATCAAACTAAAGCATAGAAAACATGAAGACCTGTTGACAAGTGTTGTGAGTGGCAAGGTACAATACCTTGTGACTAACAACTTGAATTATGTCAGTTGTCACATGGCCATCCGTTACCTGATGACACAGTTGCCAACACATCTGACCCACTGCCTGTCATGTGGAGTGGCACACATGTCCAAACACAGGACAATACATGAGCTAATGGGCCTGCTATTGTGTTGTAAATATGCATACCTGCACTGAGGAGACACCCCCATGGCAAGCCAGAATGTCCACACAGATGTCAGCACACAAAGACCGAACTACGTAGCATCTTGACCACACACTGGTGCAAAACATGAATGAGCAGGAATTATGTATCGAAACAATTGACACATGCTGCAAAGCACAAACATTAAACCCTGCACAACATCACTGGGACACTGCACGTTGAGTCTCTGTCCAGCCAATTATCACACACAGGTCAGACCTGGCAAGGAGACATAAGGTCTGGCCATGTAGGCCTCGCCCGCACAAATCCCCTGTTGGAGGGAGGACCACCGGGGAGTCGGGGGGACCACTCCGGGGCACCTTCCTACCGCAAAGTTATAGTCGAGCGCCGCTGAGAAGCCTCCTAGGAGAGGTCCTTCTCCTGTGATCGTACTAGGCCCAGTAACATCACCACACAGGACTTTGTATCAGTTGCTTATCTCGGTACTTTATCAATGGTAGCACATTCAATATATGTACAGTGGGATCGAGTGATCCAGAAAGAGTCTCAATGTCTTTGTAGGGACAGGGTAGCGGGACAGTCTTAGTACCAGCCTGGTATGGAGAGGCTCTGCGCCAGACCTTGCGTGCTGGTCTCAAGGCGGCTCGGACGTGGAGAGCCGAGACGGTGTCTGCAGGGCTTGGGTGGTAGTTCCGCTTGGGTCGAGCCGCGACACAGTCAGCAGGGCTCCGGTGGTAGGTCTGCTTCGGTCGAGCCGCGACGAGGTCAGCTGGGCTCTGATGGTAAGTTCAACAAGGTCGGGCCGCGACAGCGTCAGCAGGGCCCCAAAGGTTCGTGAAGGTCTTTAAGCACGGTGGAGCCGCGACGTAGTCAGCAGGGCTCAGAGCGTGGTTCCAGGATGAGTCTTTCTCCGTAGGGTCAGCCGCGATCCGATCAGCAGGGCTCTTGACTCCGGGATACAACTGCTGTCTTGTTGCCGGGTCGCCCCAGATATAGGTCTGGAGCCCTTTGATGTCCGGACCCTTGCGCCCGGGGGGCGGAGAGGCCGGGTTGGGAGCGGCCAGACGCCCAGCAGGAGAGGCGCCAGGCCCCAGAGAGCTGTGGGGCGATCGCACCTAGGTGTGGAAGGACAGTTGGGGGTCCCATCGATACTGCCCTCCGCCGGGAGTGGGAAGGGTTCACGTGGTATACCCCTGGCCAGGGGTTGGCGCCTCGATGTCGGGCCTCGCTGGGACCGAGGCCGGGTGGAGCGGGGTCACGTAGGCGGGTGCGTAGAGTCACATACAATCCAAAATGGAGGAGCCCCGAGGTGCAGGGGACCTCGTGCGGCTTAGCGAGGGGGAACAGGACCACGCCACGAGGCCGGCTCCAACACACGTCCCCCCCAGCTGAAGGCAGGGAGAGTCACCCATCTCCTTGGGGGTTCTCCTCGCCGAGGCGGAAGGATCTGGACAGGCCGTCGGCATTGGCGTGGTCGTTGCCGGGCCGGTGCTCCACGGTGAAGTCCATCCCTTGCAGCGAGATGGACCATGGCAACAACTTGGGGTTCTCGCCCCGCATTTGCATTAGCCACCGCAGGGGCCGGTGGTCAGTTTGGACTCTGAAGTGGGTGCCGAAAAGGTAGGGCTGGAGCTTCTTGAGAGCCCATACCACAGCGAAGGCCTCCCGCTCGATGGTGCTCCACCTCTGTTCTCGTGGCAGCAGTCGGCGGCTGATGAAGGCCACGGGTCGGTCGAGACCCTCGGTGTCCATCTGGGAGAGGACCGCCCCAAACCCGTACTCCGAGGCATCGGTCTGAACCACAAATTCCTTGCTGTAGTCAGGGGCCTGTAGCACAGGGGCAGCGCACATGGCCGCCTTGAGGGCTTCAAAAGCGGTCTGACAGCGGGGCGTCCAGTGCACCGCCTTGGGCTGCTTCTTGGAAGTGAGCTCCATGAGGGGCCCCACAATACTGCCATAATCCTTGATAAATCGCCGGTAGTAGCCTGTGAGGCCTAAGAAGGCCCGGACAGCTGTTTGGGTTGCGGGGGGCTCCCACGCCTGGATGGCATCGACCTTTAACTGGAGGGGCGCCACCTGGCCACTCCCCACCTGATGGCCCAGATAGGTCACAGATCCTTGACCGATCTGGCACTTGCTGGCCTTAATCGTAAGCCCGGCCCTCTGGAGAGCGGCCAGGACTTCTCCGAGGTGTCCTAGGTGCGCGGCCCAGTGGTTGCTGAAGACTGCAATGTCGTCGAGGTAGGCCGCGCTGAAAGCTTCTAGCCTGGCCAGGACCTTGTTCACCAGCCTCTGGAAGGTCGCTGGGGCGTTCTTCATACCGAAGGGCATCACCCGAAAGTGGTAGTGCCCATCGGGGGTGGAAAAAGCGGATCGTTCCTGGGTGCCGGGGGTGAGCTTGATCTGCCAGTACCCAGCGGTGAGATCAAAGGTGCTTAGGTAGCAGGCGGCCCCTAGGCGATCGATCAGCTCGTCTGCACGTGGCAGGGGGTGGGCATCGGTCTTGGTGACTGCGTTCAGGCCCCTGTAGTCTACACAAAATCTGAGTTCCGGGGGGGTGCCGGGGGCGGCGGCCTTCGGCACCAAGACCACAGGGCTGGCCCACGGGCTGTCGGATGGCTCGATGACTCCGAGGGCGAGCATCTTGGAGACCTCGGTCTGTATGCAGGCTCTGACTCGGTCGGGTACTCTGTAGGCGCGGTGTCGCACAGGGGGGCTGTCCCCGGTGTCCACGTCGTGGACGCACCAGGGGGTCACCCAGGCGTGAGAGAGAAGAGGGCAGCGAAGGGCTGCAGCAGCTTCCGGCAGTCATGGCGCTGTTCTGGGGTCAGGGTGGCGGAGAGGTGGACGCCCTCCAAGGAGCCGTCTTGGCCCGATGACCCCAGGAGGTCGGGTAGGGGCTCGGAGTCGCTTTCGCCCCCATCGTTGGTAGCCAGCAGCAGGCTTAGTTCGGTTCGGGCAAAGTGGGGCTTGAGCCGGTTGGCATGTAGGACCCGGAGGGGGTTCCTTGGGGACTCCATGTCGACCAGGTAGGTGACAGGGCTCTTCCTCTCAACCACCTTGAAGGGCCCGGTCCACTTGTCCTGCAGGGCGCAGGGGTCCATGGGCGACATGACCCAGACTTGCTGGCCCGGCTCGAACTCGATGGTCGAGGCATTTTCGTCATACCAGCGTTTCATGTCTTCTTGGCTGGCTTCGAGGTTGGCTTCTGCCAGGGCCCGGAACTTCCGGGTCTGGTTCCGCAGGGCCAGGAGGTACCGGTAGACGTTGGGGGGGGCATCTTGGACGTTCGCCTCCCATCCCTCCTTGACCAGGCTGAGGGGCCCTCGGACGGGGTGCCCATACAACAGTTCGAAGGGGCTGAAGCCCAGGGATTTCTGTGGTACCTCTCGATAGGCGAACAGGAGGCAGGGCAGCAGGACGTCCCATCTCCTCCTCAGGGGCTCTTCCAGGCCCTTGATCATCCCCTTCAAGGTTCTGTTGAACTGCTCGACCAGTCCGTTCCCCTGGGGGTGGTAAGGGGTGGTGAATTTGTAGGTGACCCCACATTGTTGCCAGAGGGATCTCATGTACTTCGAAATAAAGTTCGTACCCCTGTCGCTCACCACTTCTCGTGGGAACCCCACCCTGGAGAAGATGCCCATCAGGGCCCGGCCCACCACTGGAGCTGTCACAGTGCGGAGCGGGATGGCCTTGGGGTATCGGGTGGCATGGTCGACCAGTACCAGGATAAAGCGGTGTCCCAGGGCGGTTCGGGGGTCGAGGGGCCCCACGATGTCGATCCCTACTCGTTCGAACGGGGTGTGGATGGCTGGAAACGGTTGGAGGGGGGCCTTGACTCGATCCCCAGTCTTCCCGCTAGCCTGGCAGGTCTGGCAGGACCGGCAGTGGTGGCCCACATCTCTCCGCATTCGGGGCCAATAGAAATGGGTCACTAGGCGGCTGTAGGTTTTGTCTCGCCCGAGGTGTCTGGCTAGGGGCACGTCATGCGCCAGCTCCAGGAGGAACTCTTGGAATCGGAGGGGAACCACCAACACCCGGCCGGCTCCCAGTTCGGCGACTTTCTGCTCGCTATACAACAAGTCATTGTCCCAATAGATCCAGTGGGTTCCCGTGGGGTCCCCCGAGTCCTGGGCGGCCGCTTGCTGTCGGGCCCCCTCAAGGGATGGGCAGGCCTTCTGCTCTTGCTGGAATTGTTCGCGGGTGGGGCCCCCGTCGTGGCGCCACTGGGCCAGCTCGGGGATCTCGCTGAGGGAGGCGGCCTCGTCTGGGGAAAGTTCGGATGGCCCGGCCTCATCGTCAGGCTCCTCTGTGCCGGAGGAGGGTGGCAGTTCTTGACCCGTAGGCTCGTCGGGGGCCGCTGAAGCGGCTGGTGGGGCGGTCATGGACCGGGTGGTGGCGCAGGCCCACTCGGGTAGCCCTAGCATCCCCAGATGCTCTCGGCGCTCCACCTGGGCCCAGGGGGAGCTCTCTAGGTCGTTCCCCAGGCGGCAGTCCACTGGGGCGTCGTCGCGGATAGTTACTTTTAGGGTGCCTGACACTCATCCCCACTCGAAGGGGATCCTGGCCATCCGGCACATGCTTTCGGTGTTGTCCGCGGTCCGGACAGGGCATAGGACATGCGGCAGGATCTGTTCGGGGGTCACCAGGTGGCAGCGGACAGCGGTCACACTGGCCCCAGTGTCCCGGAGGGCTGCGGCCCGTTGTCCATTGATGGTGACCCACTGCTGGTACTTCTGGGTGTTGCTTGGGATGGCAGCTCGGGGCACCATTTCTCGGGAGCCCAGGCATACGAGTGACATGGCAGCCGGTTCCCACTTGGGGGACCTGTCGTCGTGGTTTTCCTCCTCTTCTTCTCCTTCCCCCAGGGCTGCGGCGGCTATTTGTCGGGGAGGGGGCCCAGCGGTCCCGTTTCGTCGGTTCACGAGGCAGGCCGGGTCGCTCGCATAGTGGCCTGTCTGTTGGCAGCCGAAGCAGGTCACTGTTGGTTGGGGTCCAGGCCTGGCGATGGGGGTCCCCCTACGGACCAGGGTCGGGGATGTGTGGTTGGCGGCTTGGCCTCGTGGCGGGCTTCTGGGCGGCCCGGCCGGGAATTCTCGACTGCGGTGGGACCCCCCTCCTCCGCCCCGCTGGCGAGGAGGTCCCGTGGTACTCCGTTGGTAGTCCCCCACGGGGTTCCGGGGGACCCGGGTGTTGACCCATTGGTCGGCTTCGGCGGCGAGCTTCCGGGGCTCGGTCAGCTTACTGTCCAGGAGGTGTTGCCTTAGTTCGACAAAGCAGTTGTTGGCGAGGTGCTCCCAGACAATGAGGTCGAACAGTTCGTTGTACGAGGTGACCTTGCTCCCTTTTATCCACCCTTCAAAGGCCCTGCTGAAGAAGTCCACGTATTCGACCCATGTGGTGCCGGGGAGCTTCTTGCAGTCCCGGAAGCGCTGCCGGTACATCTCGGCTGATAGTCCGTAGCGGGTGAGTAGGGCTTCTTTCATGTGGTCGTATGATGTCATCACTGCGTCGGGGAGTTGCAGCAGGGTATCCCGGCCCTCGCTGAGGAACCTCCCCCATAGGCCGGCACCCCAATCCTTCCGGGGTACCCGATGGGAGGTCATGGCTACCTCGTAGGCTCGGAACCACTGCTGGATGTCGTCGTTTTTGTAGTATTCCTTGACGACTACCTTGGGGATATGAACCTTGGGCTCGGTCAGTGGCAGAGCGTCCCGGGCTCCGGGGGTGCTGGTCTCCCCCGTTTTGGATTTCAGTTCGAGTTCCTTGAGGCCCCTCTCGTGCTCGAGGGTTAGCCGTTTCTCTTCTAGTTCTCGATGCCGTTTCTTTTCTTCGATTTCCTCCTGCAGCCGTAGTTGCTCCAAGGCTAATTTTTTCTCCGCCAGCAGGAGTTCACCGTCCAGCCGGAGTCGTGCGAGTTCCAATTCGTGTGTCCGGACCCTCTCCCGTTCTCGCATTTCTTCGTGGGATAGGCCGGCTTCCGGGATGCTTCGCCCCCCATCTGTCGGGGTTATGGTCGGTGGCAGGTTTCCATCCCGGGCCGAGGTCCCTTCGGCTCGGGGTGGAGTGGCCTCGGATTCTGCCCAGGCTTTCAGGGCTTTCTGCATTTCTTCCTTGGTGCCCAATCCTGTGGTTGGGATCCCTTTGTCCTTGCAGAATTGTTTCAGTTCTTTGTGGGTGTATTCTTCCAGCCTTTCTGGCTGGAAGGTTGCGGCCACGGTTGTTTCTTGGCTGCTCATGGTTCTCTTTCCTTTTCCGTCTGGTTAGGTAGCGGGTGCGTTACTTGCCTGTACGATTGCGTCTGGCTCGGATCCCGTCGCTGGCCACCAAATATTGGAGGGAGGACCACCGGGGAGTTGGGGGGACCACTCCGGGGCACCTTCCTACCGCAAAGTTATAGCCGAGCGCCGCTGAGAAGCCTCCTAGGAGAGGTCCTTCTCCTGTGATCGTACTAGGCCCAGTAACACCACCACACAGGACTTCGTATCAGTTGCTTATCTCGGTACTTTATCAATGGTAGCACATTCAATATATGTACAGTGGGATCGAGTGATCCAGAAAGAATCTCAATGTCTTTGTAGGGACAGGGTAGCGGGACAGTCTTAGTACCAGCCTGGTACGGAGCGGCTCTGCGCCAGACCTTGCGTGCTGGTCTCAAAGCGGCTTGGACGTGGAGAGCCGAGACGGTGTCTGCAGGGCCAGGGGTTGGCGCCTCGATGTCGGGCCTCGCTGGGACCGAGGCCGGGTGGAGCGGGGTCACGTAGGCGGGTGCGTAGAGTCACGTACAATCCAAAATGGAGGAGCCCTGAGGTGCAGGGGACCCCGTGCGGCTTAGCGAGGGGGAACAGGACCACGCCACGAGGCCGACTCCAACATCCCCCATGCCCGAGACAATGTTATTGAGACAGATCAACAAGTGACACCTCTTAATCAGGCTTTACTAAAATGTGCAGCAAGACTTCCCAAATGTACTCCACATCACCTTGTGAGGCTGCCAACACATATTTGTGACAAAAAACCATTGACAGATAGTTGTGAATAGACACACAGGCACTGCCCAGTGTGAGTATGCACAAGCCAAATGGGGTCTCCCTGTCCAGTGGACACATGTAGCACACTTTGGATAAATACAAATGAGGCCAGGGAAGAATGCCACAGAGGCAAACATATGCTGAACACACTGAGAATGGACAGAGTGTTGGATGACACACATGATTACGAGGCAAGGGTGTCTCAGGGGACTGTAGTGGGCACACTGCTCCTTGTTCCTGGAATGATCTGACTGTAACATGAGCAACCGTCCTGGCACTATGCATATCTCCCACTCATGCACATCATGTCTGAGGCCACAACAATGGTCATGCATGCTGCAAGTGTGTACGTTTGAAACCTCACACCCCATGTTGAGACTGATTATCAGTGTCAACAAATATGTACCCCCAACAGAGTGAACAGGACAGGGCACAGGCAAGGTACCAACACATGTCACAGACCACCCTCCCACATGATGCTGAAAGCAATGTGCACTTGGATCAACTGGCAGGCTAGATGACCATGTGCAATTGTGATTACACACAGACCAGGGGACACATGTCAAGCAGGGGAAGGGATGAATAAGAGCACCGGTTGACTTTGGGGAACAGAATATGCACTGCACATATAAACCCTGGCAGTGTATCCAGGCTACAGAGCACTTCCAAAAGCTGGGGACACACAACACAACAAACAGACAGGTACCTACCCCCTTCTTGCTGCTGTCCGTCCCGTAACTGCCTATCCAGGTCAGGGAACACCACCGCCAGGACACACATCATGTGGGTGGTCAGGCGTCGGCGCCCGCTGTGGGGGCATGGAGGTGAGAGCCCCAGCTGGACCCGGGCAATCCGCCGGGTCCAGCACCGGATGTTCTGCCACCGTTTTCTGACTTGGGCTAGGCGCCGACTGTGACCCCCCGCCACTCTCACGGCCCTGACGATCAGCTTCCAAATCTCCCCCTTCTCGTAGGCAGTTACCTGTGAGGATGACAAAGGGAAACAACATCACTACACCTGCTCCATGTCACAGAGACACACATTTGAAGATCGATGATATGTTGAACAGGGCATAGGATGCTGCCAAGGAATCCCATCTTACTCATATCGACATTGGCCTCTGTGGAAGCCCCAATGCACTACATGGCATTGAAACTACACAGGTGGCAGGAGCGGTGCGACACACTCCCTGATCATGGCACACACTGTTTATCACATGCAACACCAGGCTGATGGACAGCACCTCAAAGCAGTTATATGCCCCAGCACACTGACGCAACCTCAGCAGAGTAGACAGACACACACAGGCACAGATCAATCACCTGCCATTGGCTACAGCGGATACATACCTCACTCTGCACATCTTTTATCGTGTTTTCCTCATTATGTTGGCCGAAGTCCGGACTCCATTTTGTATTGACATGCTGCCATGTGTTCACCACGAGGAGAGTCCGACCTCTGTGTTAGTTGCTCTTGTAATCTGCCTAGCAACAGTTTATAAATAGCTCTCTCTTGTTCGTCTGGCGCATGCCCAGACTTGACCACATCTGTTATAATTAGCTTTGCTTGACCATGTCCTTTCGCGGGCTCAAGGAGTGTGTTGGCTCCGCCCATGTATTGATTCAGTATCGAGAATGACCATAAATGGTAATGTTCTTCGGCCTCATGTTGTATCCACCCACTTATGAGCCCCTGTGTTGTGTATAAAAGGGGACTGTGTACGAATGTTCTTTGTGCTACTCCATGCAATACTGAAGAGTGTTGTGTGGATTGTAGGACCACCCTTAAGGGTAATAAACGTTGTTTTGTACTTTGCAGTTTCCGTGCCAACTTCCTTATAGATTCCGTTACAGGAGAGCGAACCCTTGTGTCTTGCGGGCCTAGCTGGGGCCTGTATTCATCAATTGGCGCCCGTCACGTGGGGCTCATCGGCGACTCGGATGCTCGAAGGACTGGTCGCGACGAAGGTGAGGAGTTTGGCCGGGGACGTGATCACTGCCAGCGGCGTCTTAGCCCTGGCATCCCGAGGTTTTTCTTCCTTCCCTTCCGAGCTGACCGTCTGGGTGGCGCCGGTCGTCGACTGAGACCTCTTCTGTCGGTCCTGCCGTGAGAGCCGTTTGGGCGATTGTGGAGCTTGGCAGTTGGAACCTGGACTCTTGATTGGTAAGAACCGTTGTACGGTACTTGCTCCGAGTTTTTTTGAAGCCTGGGATGGCTATTTGAGTTTGATTGATGATGACTAGTCATATTTTGAATTTGTCTTTGTGAAAATATATGCGTTGCAACACATATAGGCAGGTAATGTGGAGAAATTTCTCCAGGAGCTGTGTAAACTCTGAACGGCGCAACGATTAAGTGCCATTTTCTTTATAATATTGCATATTTTGCATTATTCCTAGCATGCCTGCTTTTAGCGCACTCCGTAAGTGGTGCTGCTGTTTTGGAAACCGGTTGAACCTCGAGGAATCTGCTCCAGCTCCCCCAGAGGGGACTCCTAATAGGGATATGTACGTGAAGCATGGTCTTTCTTCCATAATGTACAGCACGTTGTGGAGGAAATACACGAAGAAGGATCCTGAGTTACGATGGCCTTTGTATGGATCGTTTGATATACGTAAGATTGAGTATGTGGAACAGTGTATGTGTAAGCGACGTGCTCGTCAGGATATGTTTGAGTGTGTGCGATTATGGGTGAAGGAAGTGCGTGAGCGAGAGAAACGTGAGAAAGCGCTGTTTGATAAAGAGCAACGGAAGAATGATCATGTGCGAGCGCAGGAAGCGAAGCGTCGGGAGGACAAAGAGCAAACGGACAGACAAGAGAAAGAGCGTAGGCTACAGGTTTCGGGTCAATATGTTGTTCGTCAGCCACTTTATCCTGTCCTTAATAATTCTGATGATGATTTTTATTTGCTAGATCGCTCTCCGCCCCCTTATGTTGGCGCATCTGCTCCACGGCCGCAAGATTCTGACCCGGTTTCGGGTAAGGTAGACACACGGTCCATGCTGTCGGCCGAGCAAATGGCTGAGCTTCGGACACTTTCCTTCCGTGCGCTTAAAGGCAAGGTATCCATGGAGGACTTATTTCAGACTTGGGGGCAGTGGCAGGAGAGAGATAAAGTGTATTTTCTGGGTCATTTCGCGGAGGAAGTGATTACTGCTTTCCGAAAATATTCTCATGTTCTTGAGCCTGACGAAGTGTCTTCGGACGCTAGAGCAATACGTAACGGTGCTTTTTCTCCCTCTAAGGCTCCTGAGGCGGCTCGGCGGCTGTTCGCCTTGCGGGACGAGGTGCTGGCCCTTCGAGAGAAAGCACGTCAACAAACGGAGGAGGAGAAGCAGTCGGATTCGTCTGCAGCAGGGGGCCACCCATCCGCCTCCCAGTCAGATAAGGATGACATAGTGCATGCTAAACCAATGCGAGAGGCGGCGCCTTTGTATGTTCCTCCTAAGGGAGCAGGGACTAGCTCGGATATTAACTCCGCCGATGCAAGGGGATATTTCGTATATAATTGGGTTTACACTCCATGGCATAGGGCCGATGTTATGGCACTAAAGAATGCGTTGCCTGACCCCCGCAAGAATCCAGCGGCCTTCTATGAAGAAGTCGAGGGGGCCTTGAATTCTTGCATTATGACCTTAGCGGATATAGACCTGTTCTTTGGCCTTATCCTACCGCCGGATACGTGGCGCTCAGTCCGAAAGGTAGATGATGCGGTTGCCTTCAAGGCCCGGTGGTCTGACCTTGAGGATGAGGATAGGGAACGGAAGCCCGCACAGAAACCACCCCAGAATATTTTAGATCTCCCTGCGGCTATTGTGGCTAAGTTGAAGACGATTATCCCCCCTAAAAAGATTGACTGGAATATGTTAACTGCATGTAAGCAGAAAGTTGACGAGTCAGTTGCGGACTTCTTTACGCGCTTTGAGGAGACGTTTCATGATTTTAGTGGCCAGTCGCTTACTGACGACACGGGCCGCCACCTTTTCGCGGACAAATATGTGGCTAATCTGCTACCGGCAGTTGCGGCCCGGTTAAAAGCGAGTGAAAGTTCTTGGTCCTCCGCGACACCGACGGCCCTTCTGACTATCGCTCAGTATTATGAGCGTCAGGAGCACGAGGCGAAGGGCCAGGAGGAGAAGAAATCGAAAGATCTCAAAACCAAGGTGATGTTAGCACAAGTATATGGCCCGCCCCGACGGGGTAATAATAATAGAGGAAGGGGCGGATCTTATGGTCCCCCTTCGGGCCGATCTGATTTGAATAGGAACCAGTGTGCGTACTGCAAGCAGTTGGGCCATTGGGCCAGGGATTGCCCAGCGTTGCGTGCTTCGCGTCAGGGGCACACTCCGGGTGGCCCGAGAGGTAGAGGGGGCTTCTCGAACTTTAGAGGGAATTCTAACGATAATGTCCGTTTCGATACTGCCGGGCGGCACCGAGATGGCTCAAATGTTTTTGATCGCCAGCACCAGTATCATGTATCGGACATCGATCAATCGGGATATCATGATTCTCAGCATGCATAGGAATGCGTTGGATGGGGGTCCGAATCAGTTGAGGTGCCGGTCGATCAGACGGGTCCTTATGTATCGGCTGAGGTTTTAGGCTCTACTGATCAGTTCCTAGTGGATACAGGAGCGACACGTAGTGCATTGTCTAGGTACTTGGTTCCGGGGGCTCCCCCATCCGGCTCAATAGTTACATCGGTAGGGTTTGACGGTACACTCTCCCGAAGCCCTCTTTCACAGCCCCTTACATTTAAGGTTGATTCTTTTTCTGCGCCCTGTCCGTTTTTGCTTGCTCCGTATACACCGGATAACATTATGGGCCTTGATATGTTAAAGTATTTTAGGGCTACAATCCGCTGCTCCCCTGAGGGTGTGAGGGTGATCTTAAATGACAACTATCCCAGGTCTGGGCGGATGTGTACGATATCAGAGGATGCGTTGTTGGCTACCCTCCCCCGAGCTTTATGGGCGACTTCGGACACAGATGTGGGACAAATGGTGATTCCTCCGGTCCACATTAGTGTCCAGGAGGGGGCGGTGCTACCACGCCTCCCGCAGTATCGTATTTCCCAGGAGGGCGAGGAGGCTCTCATACAGATTGTGCAAGACTTGATAGCAGTAGGGGTAGTGGAAGAAGTTCCCTATAATATCTGTAACAGTCCGATTCTCCCAATTTTGAAAAAGGACACGGATGCGAAGGTCTATCGGTTCATAATTGATTTGAGGGAGGTAAACAAGATCGTGATACCTCAGTACCCGGTGGTTTCTGATATCACGACGTTGCTTACCTTGGTCCCGCCTACGGCGACCATGTTTTCAGTGATTGATTTGAAGAATGCCTTCTTTTCCATTCCCATTCACCCTGATAGCCGATTTCTTTTTGGGTTCACATTAAATAATAGATCTTATCGTTTTTGTAGAATTCCCCAAGGCTACACAGAAAGCCCTAGTATTTACAGTCAGGCTTTGAAACGACAGTTGGATTCCTTTGTTTTACTCGAGGGGGTCGCCCTCATTCAATATGTCGATGACATCCTGTTGGCGGCTGACACCCTGGAGTTGTGTGAGAAAAGCACGTTATCCTTACTTTCCTTTTTAGCATCCCACAATCACAAGGTCTCTAGGAAGAAATTGCAATTCTGTAGACCAAAGGTGACTTATTTAGGTCACCTTTTGTCTAAGGAGGGGCGTGCACTCACACCAGATCGTATCCAAGTAATTTTGGACACACCGAGACCATCCACGCAGAAGGATGTGCGTGCATTTTTGGGTCTTGTTTCTTTTTGTAGACAGTGGATATTGGGGTTTTCACACATAGCTAAGCCATTACTAGCTCTTTTGACAAAAGACACGCCTATCCCAATCCCTTGGTCAGATGAGTGTGATGCTGCTTTTCAGCAACTGCGACAGGCCCTTTGTTCAGCACCAGTGTTAGGGACCCCTGATTATACAAAACCCTTTTCGTTGTATGTGCATGAGAAAGATGGATGTGCATTGTCAGTCTTAGTACAGATGCACGGCGACAAGCAGCGCCCTTGTGCATACTTTTCGGCTGTGCTTGATCCTGTCGCCCGAGCATTACCAGGGTGTTTTCGCTCGGTAGCGGCGACAGCTGTGTCAATACGCCAAAGTGAAGGAATTGTGTTGTCCCATAAATTGTTGGTGTTAGTTCCCCATGCTGTGGACGCCCTGCTTAATCAAACAAAGACGCAGCATTTGACCAGTGCCCGTTTAACGGGATATGAGCTGACGCTTTTGGCTCCTCATATTAAGTTGAAAAGGTGCGTGACATTAAACCCGGCCACATTGTTGCCATACCCCGAGACCCAGCCTGAGGCGCAGAAAGCGCATGATTGTATTCTTGTGACTGAGGAACAAACAAAGGGTCGTATTGATCTCCAGGATACGCCCTTTTCAGAGGTAGATGGAGAGTTGTGGGTAGACGGATCATGCCTGAAGCTACCAGATGGTACGACTTCAGCAGCGTATGCAATTACCACATTACACACGATAGTGGAGACAGCACGCATACCACAGAAATCAGCTCAAGCAGCGGAACTGATAGCCTTAACACGAGCATGTGAGCTCAGTACAGGATTGTGTGTGAATGTTTACACAGATAGCCGCTATGCCTTCGGAGTAGCGCACGATTTCGGCCTACTCTGGAAGGAGAGAGGGTTCTTAACGTCACATGGGGTACAGATAATGCATGGGGAGTTAGTCCACAACCTCTTAACCGCATTGACATACCCGAAGAAAATTGCCATTGTTAAGTGTAGTGCCCATAGGAAAGTAGTTGATAAAGTTGGAGAAGGGAATGCGTTAGCGGATCGAGTAGCACGGGAGACCGCGATGCAGCCTGGCGCTACTGCCATGTATGTAGTAAAGTCACAGGTGGAAAGATGGCGAGATGCGAAGGAAGAAGTGCGAGAAATACAGAGGACCGCTTCTGACAAAGAGCGGGAACGATGGGCTAGCGAAGGGGAACTGGATGATGAGGGCTGTTGGAGAAATAAGCAGATGGATAGATGGAAATTACCCACGGCCTTTGTACAACCTATGGTTCAGATGGCACATGGGCTAGCACATGTTGGAGCTTCCGCAATTGTGAAATTGCTTACCCAAGTCTGGGAGCATCCAGAGATTGCTAGCACAGCAAAGAGGGTGGTGCAGACCTGTATGATCTGCCTGAGGTATAACCCAGGGAAAGGCACTCGAACTCCAGCAGGAGGATTTGCGACGCCCACTGCACCCTTTGAGGTTCTGCAGATGGACTACATCCAGCTTGAGCGCTGTAACAATTTGAAGTATGTTCTAGTAGTGGTCTGCGCCTTCAGTAAATGGGTTGAGGCGTACCCTACGAAAGACAATACTGCAATGACTACAGCGAAGCTATTGCTGAAAGAGTTTTTCCCTCGATACGGCGTCTGTAGACTTCTGTGGAGTGATAATGGCCCTCACTTTGTAGCGGATGTTATAAAATATGTCTTGAAGGGCCTAGGCATCACCCAGAAGTTCCACGCCGTATTCCACCCCCAGTCTGCAGGACTAGTCGAGAAGTATAATGGTACACTGAAGCTTAAGATCGCCAAAATCCAAGCTTCAACATCTTTGACTTGGCCAGACGCCCTGCCACTGGCGTTATTGTCAATTAGGTCGGTGCCACACTCTCGAACTGGCCTTACGCCATATGAAGTTGTATTTGGACGCCCAATGAATATTTGGGGTCCACCAAGGCCTAAGGCTGTGTATGATGTACCTTGTGTAATGATGAGCGATTATCTGGCACAGTTAACGGATAATTTGGTTTCTATTCATCAACAGGTCCGAGAGGCGCTCCCTGATCGGTCTACCGGCGAAGGACATGGTCTCCGGCCTGGGGATCATGTCATGGTGAAGGTCTTCGACAGAACGAACAGTTTGGAGCCGAGATGGGTCGGACCTGAGCAAGTTCTCCTTGCAACAAGGACGGCAGTGCGAGTCTCGAACAGGAAGAATTGGATCCATTCCTTACACTGTCGAAAGGTACCGCCCGGATTGGTGGAGTCTGCCGTGCTGACCGATCAACGAGAAATCCTAGCAGCAGAGACAGGCCGTGCTGCGGAGCCAAACGACACTGAGGAGCTCTTTCCGGACCACGCGACTTCTGGAGGAAGGCGATATCATCTGCGACCAAGGAAGTGAGGTTTCCAGTACCGGGACATACTGTCAGAACGGCCCTTGGGTTAGTGAAACGGAGAGCCGATGAGGCAAGGGGGGGGGATCAGCCCTGCATTAGTGTAGCGACACCCGTCTTGGCCCGCTGGTGAAGAAATCAACCGCTGCCCAAGGGGAAGAGCTCTGACAGACTTTTTAGTTTCAGGAAGATATCAGGGTATTGTTTCTTTTGACATGGAGAAGAAGAAAATCCTTTGTGCGTTGGGGTTCATGCTAACAGTAGCTATCGTTGGTATAACCACATGGTTTGTGGAGGAGGCAACTCCTGCTCGAAAGACGCTTGTGTTGACGACTCCAGTGCCTGCGGAGCACTACTTTTATACATTGCCATATCAAGAGTTGAAGCATCGACAATCCTATTTGAATAACACTTTCATTCAGATGCTGCATCACACCCACGTTGCTACGAACGCTACGAACTGTTGGATATGTGGGATGATGCCAGCCCATCAGAAGAAAGGAGGTACGCCATTCATACCACTTCCTTTCTCTCATAATGGCTCTTGTAGAGCATGGTACACTTTGCTGTTTGCCACTCGGAAACCGACAGTGGGACGATTGCTTTTCAGACTCAATAAAGAATGTCATCAAGATAAAAATGGATATCCACAAGCAAATGGGACAATTTGGGAATGGGAAGAGTACCGACCGGACAATGAATCCATTCCCTATATCTTCACGAACACAAGAGACACTGTGGGGAAGGACAAATTCGTAATCCAAGTAGCACAAGCTCAAGCGGACCTGTGTGTCCAGAGTGTGGGTTTTATCCCTGTTGGTGTCAGTGATTGCATAACCGTATTAAACATCGACGGGTTAAATAACAGTACCTTCCTAGCGTCCCATAATACCTATTTTGTATGTGGAAATAAAGGTTATTACCGTTTGCCGGCTGGGTGGTCTGGGGTATGCTATGTATCATTCCTATTACCTCCTGTATTCTTAGCACCTGCGTCATATCATAAGGATTTGAAACTGTTGAATAATGTGACTGTAAATAGATATAAACGTACTCTATCAATTGATGATGTGGATCAGACCGATACCAGCTTGCAACAGTATATTGATTTTAACTTAGGACTGTTTTTCTTTGTTGGAGCTGCTTTGAATAGTAGGAAGATCCGAAGATTGACAAGAGTGGTAGAAGCTGTGACAAATCAGACTGCTGCCGCTCTTGGGAATCTTACGGAAGAGTTACAAATAACTAGGATTGTTGCGTTGCAGAATCGTATGGTATTAGATGTAATGCTAGCTGATCGAGGAGGAGCCTGTAAAATTATTGGAAGTAGCTGCTGTGTGTTCATCCCTGATCATACGCCATCCGTCTATAATGCCATTAACAAGCTGCATAAAATAGCAGCTGAAATCCACACAGAAAACGGCACTTGGTCCTTTTCCGGATGGTTTTGGGCGTTGGTTACTGCCTGAGGATGGAAGATCTTAACTGGTCTCTGCATTATTATAGCAGTTCTGTTCCTTTTCTGTATGTGTATTCAATGTGGACCATTGTGCTGTTCCGTATGCATTTCATCCTGCATTCCAGATAAGAAAGCTATTGCCGATGTTGCTCGCCAGAAGGGTCTAGCTAAAGAGGTTAAGGGAATGATGATAATTGATATATATGATGATTATTCTTGGAAACCGGATGTCTTCAGTAAATGCTGAAAGGGTCGTCTGTTGTAAATTAAGGCAGAATGTGATTAAGCATTTACTGAAGACATTAATGCTCTCCCTTGCGATCATGTTTTCTTCGTTATGTTGACCGAAGTCCGGACTCCATTTTGTATTGACATGCTGCCATGTGTTCGTCACGAGGAGAGTCCGACCTCTGTGTTAGTTGCTCTTGTAATCTGCCTAGCAACAGTTTATAAATAGCTCCCTCTTGTCCATCTGGCGCATGCCCAGACTTGACCACATCTGTTATAATTAGCCTTGCTTGACCATGTGTTTCGCGGGCTCAAGGAGCGTGTTGGCTCCGCCCATGTATTGATTCAGTATCGAGAATGACCATAAATGGTAATGTTCTTCGGCCTTACGTTGTATCCACCCACTATGAGCCCCTCTGTTGTGTATAAAAGGGGACTGTGTACGAATGTTCTTTGTGCTACTCCAGGCAATACTGAAGAGTGTTGTGTGGATTGTAGGACCACCCTTAAGGGTTAATAAACGTTGTCTTTGTACTTTGCAGTTTCCGTGCCAACTTCCTTATAGATTCCGTTACAGGAGAGCGAACCCTTGTTCTTGCGGGCCTAGCTGGGGCCTGTATTCATCACTATGGCACCACTACTATAGTGATATGGACCGTACATACGCTCTCAGAGTGTATGTACGGTCCATACCACGCGTACTCCTACGGCACCACTGCTATAGTGATACGGACCATACACACGCTCTCAGAGCGCATGTACGGTCCGTATCACTGTGGTAGTGGTGCCGTAGGAGTACACGCGTGTGTACGGTCCATACCACGCGTACTCCTACGGCACCACTACTATAGTGATACAAACCGTACATACGCTCTCAGAGCGTATGTACGGTCCGCACCACGCGTACTCCTACGGCACCACCACTATAGTGATACGGACCGTACACATGCTCTGAGAGCGTATGTACGGTTCATACCACGCGTACTCCTACGGCACCACTACTATAGTGATACGGACCGTACCGCGCATGTACGGTCCGTATCACTATAGTAGTGGTGCCGTAGCAGTACGCGCGTGTGTACGGTCCGTACCACGCGTACTCGTCCGGCACCACTACTATAGTGATACGGACTGTACACACGCTTTCAGAGCGCATGTATGGTCCGTATCACTATAGTAGTGGTGCCGTAGGAGTACGCGTGTTTGTACTGTCCGTACCATGCGTACTCCTACATCACCACTAATATAGTGATACGGACCGTACATATGCCTTCAGAGTGTATGTACGGTCCGTACCACACGTACTCCTACGGCACCACTACTATAGTGATACGGACCGTACACACGCTCTCAGAGCATGTGTATGGTGCGTTTCACACGCTTACACTGGTGATAGGAGGCGCACGCAAAAGGAATGGAGGTCTCCGACTTGCACTAGGCTGTACATCAAGTCATTGTCATTGCAGACTTTCATGTGCAGGGCTTAGGTGTTTAAGGCAGTGATATTGCATATGTCTCCTCATGTAGTTGCACAATTGAAGTGTGATGACCTGTGTACACATGTCATGTGTGATGGGGCACTATATGTGGCACACTTCCCCTTCACACTTTGCACATGTGTGCCTGTAGTACAAACGTGTCAAGCACAGCATCACTGGTATGGCACAGTCACCACCACCACCCGCAACTGTCACCTGATGCCAGGGACATGGACACTAACAACTGACATTTCACAATCACCATGCCCCGATGTGACTATGTCATGTGTGTGTCATGTGTTCCCATGAGCTTGCTGTTACTGTTCCGTCAACTACATCTGCTGTTGCTGCATCCAACATGTGTCTGTGTGGAGATGGGCATGGCACACATATACGCACACCATGCCACATGTGGATTCCCACGTAAGCAGGGTCTGTATGCATCGGACATGATATTTTCACCTCAGGACATATCTGCGTCGTCTCAATGTCTGTGTTTTCTGTTTTCACGTGTACCCCTTCATGGCAATGTGTGTGATCTGTACATATGAGTTTCCATGTGACCTGTGCGTCTAGCTTGCCATCAGCTGTCTGTATGAGATGACATCCTTCAAATGGAGCTATGTGGATGTATGTCACTCCTGTGATGTCTCTGGCTGTTCACTCAGACAAGCTCATTTCAGGGCATGTCATGTAGACTTGCCAATCAACGGGTGTATCTGGCTTTTCGTAGGAGTATCACCAAGCTACCATACGTGTCCTGGATGTATTGCACACACCAGACTCTGTATTTAGCAGATGTGTAGTAGCAGTTGAGCATGTGCTCTGTTCATTGATATTGATGTTGTTATGCTCTCAATCCTCGTCATTCATCACTAATTTCTGCAGGGCACTGCCTGTCCCCCGAACAATGCCAGACTTGGGTGCCATGAGGGAACATGTCTGCATCCGACGTTACCGATTCACTCAACCGTTGATTGAGGACTTGACCGCCAAGGTGCCACCACACCTCCAACCACGACACAGGTATCCCACTGCACTGACCCCCAAGATGAAGGTGATGGCAGCCCTAAATTTTTTTGCCACAGGTACGTTTCAATTCACCATAGCTGATGTTGGTGGCATGTCACAGACCATGTTCAGCCGTGTCCTGCGTGATGTTTTGGCAGCCATGTTGGAGCACCTCGATAAATTCATCCATTTTCAGACTCCTGAGGAGTTGACAGGTGTCAAGGGTGATTTCTATGCCCTGGGAGGAATGCCCCATGCCATTGGGTCCATTGATGGAACACATGTGGCTTAGGTACCACCACAGGCACAGGAGGTAGCCTATCGCAACCGTAAACATTACCACTCTATAAATGCCCTTGTGGTGTGTCTTGCTAACATGCTGATTTCCCATGTCTGTGCACGTTTTCCAGGGTCAGCACATGATGCCTACATCATGAGGCATAGCAGGGTGCCACAAATGATGCTGCAGCTGCACAATGAATGAGCATGCCTTGTTGGTGGGTATACTCTGTTTGTCCTGTGTGTTGCGGTATCTCTGGCTCTCATGGCATCTCGTGACCCACTTTTTTACATGATGTTTCCATGTAGGGGACTCTGGCTATCCCAACATGCCGTGGCTGATGACGCCTCTCCGCAACCCAATGGTCAGCTGCAGATCACCGGTAAAACAATGCACACGGGCAGACCAGGCGAGTGATTGATAGGACGTTTGGCCTCCTGAAGAGCCGATTCCGGTGCCTTCACAAGACAGGCGGGTCCCTCCCATATGGACCGGTGAAGGTCTGCAAAATCTTCATCGTGTGCTGGCAGTGGAGAAGGCAGTGCCACTCATCCTGGAGCAGGATGAGCAGGAACATCCACCCGTGGAGGATGAAGGGCTTGGTCACGAGGCAAGTGAGGAGGAGGAGGAGGACATCCGGAGTCAGCTCATACGCAACTTCTTCTCATAATGGTGAGTCACTGGGTCTGAGTGTGCACGCTTGGCGGCTTGGGTAGCATGTGTTGCAATGTGTGTGTCCAGCTGACTGTATGCTAAGTGACTTAGATTTGTAGATTTGTGTTCTGATGTGTGACTCGAGTGATGATGTAATTTCACACATTTTAGCAGGGACAGTTAATTTTTAATTAGCATGGGGACAACATTGTTCCTGTTTAGTAAATGTCCATGCATGCGGAGAAAAATATTTTCACTGACTTCTTGTGTTTCTGTCATTCCCAGGTTCTTGCGCATGTTGTCTGCTCGTGTCATCGTTGTCCTCCTGCTATTCCTCATGAGTATTGCAACGTGTGGTGAATCAGCATTCCATGCACGGACATGAGAAAATTTCATTTTGGGTAAGGATTGCAGCAAGGCATTTTGGGGGTGCTACGTGTTTGAAATGTGTGGGGACTGCCTCAGTGCAGGTTGTGTTACCATGCATACATGTTGACTCACCATGAGGCACATAACATGTAGCATGACTCCCATGAATTGACAGACACCCTTCGTGACAGTCATCTGTAATGGATTTAGGATTCTGATTAAGGCATCAATGTGTGTAAAACTTCCCTCTGAAACTTACGGAATGCTACGGGTGGACATAGTGTGGGATATCCCTATGACGGGCTCAATGGGGAATTGCAGCCTCTCCATGTGCAGCAGGAGGTGTTTGGCTCATCCCCTTAACTTGTGTGCCAGTTCATTTGGATTTACTACATCCGTGTTGTGAAGGGGGTGTCCAGCGTAGGTCACACATGTTCAGTCAAATGACCTGTTAGTCTGTTCATATTGATGCATTTCCCTCAGTGTGAGCTTGAGAAATAAAGGTGTTCCTCACCCTCCGAAGTGCCTCATCTCTGTCAATGCAGGACTCTTGCCACTTTGCATGCGTCATCTCTGGCATAGTTGTCAAAGATTGTGCATATGAGTGTATGTGTAGTTCGGCAACATGCATGCAGTTCTTCATGGATAATGATCTCTATTGTGCATGAAGTCCGTGGTTGTGTATGTATTTGGTCAGGTTGCTCCCACCAACGGGCCGTCAACGCCTGCTGAGGGTGTGTCTCATGTGCCCAGCTCGGCCTTCTGTTTCCTGATCCTGTGTCAGTCATCTTTGGTTATTGTTCATCCATTTTCTCTGGGTGAGCCATGAGTAACCTGACACTCCTTCCTTAACATGCACCTGTTGCAGTTGTCCTTTCTGACATCCTTGTCTTTGTGTGCTACTTTTGGCCTACTTTCAAGTACATGCCGCCTGCTGCTGCGGCCCCTGCGGCAAGGGCCCACCAAGTTCCCGAATTCTGCAACCCACACGCCTCCAAGATGCTCCTCCCTTCCTCCCTACACCCATTCATTAGGCTGTCATCAGCTAGTCTGTGCCACTGTTGCGGCCAGGCAGTGCCAATGGCAGGACCGTCAGCGCATGCAACATGCACATTGCACGACCCTCATGTCCTTGCATGACTGACATCACACAACAGTCTCATGTTGCAGCCACCCTCCAAGCAATGTCCAAGCAAAAATCTACCGCCTGCTCTCAGGCATACCCTAGGCGCACACACGACACCTTCACATGCTGAGTGTGCAACTCCAACTGCCTACACAGCGCTGCTCCGCCTTCCAGGCCCTGTCACACCAACCAGGTCATGTCCCTCCTACTCCACACCGGCTCCGTTCACCAGCACGCCATTGGACTCTGTTACCTCCTCAACACAACAGGCCCACACATCACCATCATAGCAGTGACCTGGATGAAAGCATCCTCAGCACACAACTTCTTCATTGCCATCTCAAACGGATAAAAGAGCACCCGTAGTGACGGCACTAACAATCCCGTAGGATGAATTGATATCTATTCCCAAGTACGCACTCAGGGTCACAAATCCGGTTTGGCACAAACCCCCTGCAAGCCATCAGAGTAACACTCATCTACAGATCTCCAGGCCTACATCCACAAATCCGCAAAGCCATCAACACGTCCATCGTCACGCACACCCTCACATCCACAGGATATATGTGGCTGTGGGTCAGGAACTTCTGGCTGGATGAGACCAACACCAGCATCCATCATTGGTCCATCCACATTAGCATCCAGGTCTCCGAAAGGGCAACACACTGCCACACACCCCGCTACCAATCCCCCAAAGATGCTTGATGTAAGTCAACACAGACATGCTGTGTGGGACACTGGAGCCAACACCACCGCCACACCCTGCAACCTTACTCACTGGATCAGCAACTAATCCAACAATCTAGCCACGTTGACGGACTTTCCTGTGACGCACATCAACAATTAAGCCACCTGGGTCAAGGCAGACCTACTGGACTCATACACGTCTAGCAGGACTCTTGTGCACAGCTTGCAACACAAATACCCATCAGTGGCCTTACAACCCTGGAAAACGGCGCACACAGCCATCACCATATCATCAGCAAGGACAATTGGAGATCCTTCAGATGGGGAGGAGGACATAAAAAAGCACAACATCAATTAGCTCATCACCATCGTGAGTGCACTGACATCAGTTCTCCATCCAAAAGACACCCCACCCTTGCAAGGCTGAGCCAATCCCTTGCAACTTCCTACCACTGCAAGCTCATAGACATACACGCAAGCCTTGGCACACAGAGGCAGAACGCACTATTATACGCGGGACCAACCACCCTCAGGTTTTGGACTTCCATCAGCAGCATATACAACACCCGGCTCATGTGCAACATCCCCTGGGGATCTCCATCAGGCCCCTTCCCAAACAACATCTCAACCACATCATTTCCCATCCTTGTAGCCCCCGTCCAGAACGTCATGTATGTATCTTTGGAGTTAGCCACATTCCATGGTAGATAGAGGCATGCAGTGACCCAGGCCCTTCTTAGACAATGGACGGCAGGAACGCTGGCTCTCAAGGAACCTCAACGTGCTTCCCTAGCCAGCAAATGTCATCAGGAAGACAGTCAACGAGCAACTGGCAACCTTCCCCCACGCAAAGAGCTCCAGGCAACCTGCACAAGACTGTCTTCCGCAGTAATCACCCCACTGCAACCGTCATCATTGCCATCCAACACCGACAACTTTGCCCTGCTCAACAATGGTGAGTCCACCCCCCTGGACCTCTCCACAGCATTATGCACGATGTGGTCACACACTGTCATCTCATACATCTCCAGCACTGGTATCCAGGGGATGGACCAGGATGAAATCACCAAGTGGCTCACGAGCAAGGCCATGGGAATGGCACTCACGCCTTCAGCATGTAGTACAGTGGCGTCATCTGGCACATGGCCCAGGGCTCATCTCTCAGCGTGTCAATCTTCAATGTGTCCATGACCACCCTCTCCACCATCACATGCGAACACAACCTCATCATCAACTCGTATGCCATTGACTGCCAGCTGCTCCTCACCCTCACTAAAGACACAGCCATTGCCAGTTCCAACCTTCAAGAAGGCATGAGGTCCGTTGATGAATGGCTGAACATCATCCACCTGAGGCTGGACTTGTACATGACTGAGGTAATCATCATCTGAGGATTGTCCCCTTACAGCTGGGTCAACTCCTTGTGTCCCACCCGCCAGGGCACTGCACCAGCACCCAGTGGCCATGCACACAAGATGGTGTGCATCATGGACTCGTCGCTCACAATTACCATGCAACTCACCAGCATCTGTACCTCATGCTGCAACACCCTCCACATGATGCACATGACCCACAGATAGATCCACTCCAAGGCAAGAAAGACTGTCCCCCAGGTCCCCGACACCAGCCGTGTCAAATACAGCCCCGCCCTCTACAGAGCAAGTACAGCCAAACTCCCGGAAAACTTGTCCACATCCAGGGTGCATCTGCACACCTCAGCTTCAACATCCCGCGCCCCAGCCACATCACCGTCCACCTGAGATAGCTGAAATGGATCACTGTCTGCTGCAGGATGACCTTTACACTCCTCACCCACACTCAGGAGGCAGTCCACAACCGCAGATCACAAACCAACCTTGGACGTCTGTCATCCAAGACCCCGCTGGGCCAAATCCGTGCATCCAACCTTGCCCTGTCCAACATTCTTCACATCCACCACACTCCAGCATGCAGGACATAGTTCTCCCACCTGGCTACACATACCTGGGACTCCCTCCTGGGGCACCTCCACATGAGCCATGACCTCTACACCTTAATGATGCTCTTCCAAATTGGTCTGTCCGCACAGTATTGCAAGCCCCCCATCAGCAGCTTGAGCCCATCACGGGTGAGTATTGTGCTCCATGTCTGTATTAGATGATACATTGTGACCCATGTGTGTCCTGTACCAGACTCAGATCCAAGGGTATGGATGGCTGGAGTTCGTTCAACACTCAGGCATAGTTTGACATTTCCCCACACGTATGTTGTGGACTCATGCAAAATGACTACAACATCTAATTAAAGAAAGTTTGTTTTATTCTCGGTGGGGGGGGTGTATATTGTGGGTGAAAATAGGTGCTATACAGTGTGGATAGAATCCAAAGTTCACAGGGGGAGATGAGATCCTTGGCATTTGAAGTCATCAGAGTCCAGACACAGTGTTTGTCATCATTGGTCAGACTGTGACCAGCAAGTCCATCTGGCAGACAATGTCAGTGGATGAGGTGCTGCTGTTGCGCATGAAGGCCAGGTGCCAGGCCAGGTGACCTGAAAGATGTGGATGGTCCGCTGCCTTTCACGGTCTTTTCCGTGGACGACCCACCTTCCTCGCGGGACCCTCAGATGCAGGCCTTGACGATGTTTGGGATGCTTCGTCGGACGAATCCTCCTCCTCCTCCCTCCCTGTGGCTGGTGTTGGTCTTCACCTGGTGGCACAGGGAGGGTTGCCCATGTTGTCGGCGATCCGACGGAGTGAACGGCTTATGTCCGTTTGCACCACCAGGAGCTCAGCCAGTCTTGTCTCCATCCATCCTTGGTGTTGTTGTTGACTGGCGTGTTGCTCGGCCTGCTGGTTCTTAAACTCTGTGAGGGTCTCCATTACCTGGCTGATGGCCCTGGTGTCACGCCGGTATGCGTCCACGATGTTGCGTATGTGGCACCCCTGCCCAAACGAGCCTGGCCTGCCGTTGTGGGCACATCAGGCCTACGGGACCCCTGAGGGATGGCAGTTGCAGGGCTGTCTGCCTCCTTCTGGGTGCCCGGCGAACCTTGTCCCTCCAGGCCAGACTGGCTCTGTTGTTCAGTGCAGGCAGGGCTCCTGGGTGTCTCCTGGGATGTGGCAGGAATGGGGGTGGTGGTTGGCACAGATGTACCTGAGGCAGGTCTGCAGGGGCTTGGACACCAGAGGGTCCAGGTGGGTTGGGGTCATCCGCGGAGTGTTGAGAGGCGTTGCTGCCGGTGGGATCAGGTTCCTCCCGAGCCTGGGACTGTGGTACTTCCCCCCCCATTGTTGGGGGGAGATCCATGACGTTGCCCTGTGTGTGAGAGTGTCACATGTCCATTGTGAGAGTGGGTAAATCCATTGGCTGCCCCGGGGGTGTGTGCTTGTGTAAGGGGTGTGTGTGACAGGGCCTGCTGGTGGGTGTAGTGTGATTTGGATGTGGGTCTCCCAGGTGATGTATCTGCCCCCTCGTGGTGCATGCTGGCATGACAGTGAGTGTGAGTTCCTGTCCTAGATATCTGAGCTTGTGGTGTTGGTGTTTGAGTTTAGAGTGGTCACAGGAGGGCCTTGTGCTGGCTACAGCAGGGCCAAGTGTCAGCTACCTTGTCAGTACTTTGCCAGTCCCTGTGCATTGAGCATGGTGCATGGGTATGTACCTGGGCCATATGGGCAGAGGGCAATGGTGTCTGATTCAGAGTTGAACAATGTTTTTTGTGAGCCCCACCCTCCCAGCATCCCGGACATCCAGTCTTGGGTTTGTGCTTCATGTAGCCTGGGACATGGCATGGCCTTGCTTTGTGGATGGGGCATACACATGTTAGTGGTATGAGCATTGTTTTTGAGTGTGGTGGTGTCCGGTGAGGGCTTGGGGGTAGTTGCTTGCATTTGGTGTAGTTGGGGTGTGGATGCCATTACCCCCATGTTACGTAATTTGTTAGTGTACTCACCAGGCTCTGCAACTCCTTCGACTCCGTGTACTCCCACCGGCGGAAGCAGGGCCATCACCTTCTCCTCCCAGGGATGGTAATGTACCGGTCTGCGGGGCAGCCCACCTCCAGTGATGTTGCTTTGGGCGTAGTCCTCGTTCATTTTGCGCTTGACTGCCCTCAGCAGATCATACCACCTGGCTTGGCATTCATTCCTGGTCCTTCTGATGTGCGCAACAGCATTCACCCTATCGACGATCCTCTGCCACAGGCGTGATTTTTCAGCTATGCTGGTCTGTCTGACCAATGTTCCAAAGAGCTGTGGCTCGACTCTGATGACTTCGTTGACAAGGATGTCCAGCTCCTCCCTTGTGAACTTTGGATTCTTGTCTGTGGGCATGGTGTGGGGTGAGGGTGTGGATGGTTGTGGGTGTGTGGGTGTGAATGTGAAGGTGTGTGTGGAAATGTGGAGAGGGGGTTTGTGTGAAGGAGTGTGTATGAAGGTGTATATGTAAAGGTGTATGGGTGCAGTTGTTCGGGTGTGCTCTGTAGCTGCAGTGAGTCTGTTGCAAAGACTCATGGTTTGTGTGTGTGGGCCCTTTTTATTGGTCCATTTGTGGGTGGGCCTGAGTTTGAATTTTTGGTGGGTGTGTTATAAGAGGTGGTTGTGAGTTTGGGCCTCTGTTTACCTGTTTGGATGTGCCAGGTCAGTCATTTGGATGTTTTTTGTACTGTAGACGTGTTTTGTGGTGTTGTGCGAGTCGAATTTTCCCTCCTTGTGCTGTTTTACAGTGTCCTGGTTCAGTACGAGTCGTTTTCACGTATGTAAGGTGCGTCCATACTCGATGTTGTTGTACTGTGCTCGCATACGCAATGTTGTTGTAAGGTCTGTACATACGCGATGCTGGGGGATGGTTCAGGGGTGCGGTGCGTCCAAGTACGGTGCTCGGGTATGGTGCGTCCAAGTACGGGGCTGGGGTACGGTGCTGGGGTGCGGTGCGTCCAAGTACGGGGCTGGGGTACGGTGCGTCCAAGTACAGGGCTGGGGTACGGTGCTGGGGTACGGTACATACAAGTATGGGGCTTGGGTACGGTGCGTCCAAGTACGGGGCTGGGGTACAGTGCTGGGGTACGGTGCATACAATTACGGGGTGGGTGTACGGTGCTGGGGTACGGTGCGTACAAGTGCGGGGCTGGGGTACGGTGCTGGGGTATGGTGTGTCCAAGTACGGTGCTTGGGTACGGTGCTGGGGTACGGTGTGTACAAGTACGGGGCTGGGGTATGGTGCGTACAAGTACGGGGCTGGGGTACGGTGCTGGGGTATGGTGCGTACAAGTACGGGGCTTGGGTACGGTGCTGGGGTACGGTGCATCCAAGTACGGGGCTTGGGTACGGTGCTGGGGTACGGTGCATACAAGTACGGGGCTGGGGTATGGTGCGTACAAGTACGGGGCTGGGGTACAGTGCTGGGGTACAGTGCGTACAAGTACGGGGCTGGGGTACGGTGCTGGGGTACGGTGCGTACAAGTACGGGGCTGGGGTACGGTGCGGACATGGGGGGGTACGGTGCTGACATATGGGGGTACGGTGCTGACATACGGGGGTACGTGTGGACATACGCAGGGGGGGGGGGGGGCTGTACGACTCGTATCCCGGGCACAAGTTTACCCGGGATACGAGTGGTAAAGAGTTTGCTCCGTACGGGCCGTTTTACATACGCTTGTGTATTCGGAAGGGCGGTACGGATCATACTTGTGCGCTCGGACTTCAGTTTTACGATTTGTATGTAAAACTGCCCGGGTACGTCTCGTAGACTTTTCCCGAAGCGATTCGTATGCATTTTTCATGTACAAATCGTACTTCACCGGTGGGACGGGACTTGTACGAATCGTTTGTAAAAAAATACGGACACGAGTCGTACAGGAATTTTTTTTACCCGATAGGAATCGCCACCATTGTGTTAAATAAATTACATATATTATAATTAATTCTATGCTTGAAATAAATATTAAAGTGCATTCACAAATATTGTTTCTTCTGAGGGAATGTATTTTTTAATTTAAACTTCAGAAAAATATTTTTCATTTAATTTAATATACTTCCATTAATTAAAATGTTAATTCATATTTCATGTAATAATGCTGCAGCATGTTTGCTGCTTTGTTCTATATTTAGAGTAAAGAGATACAATTAATTTATAATAATATTTAACATAAAATATATTAATATTTATTTGCAATGTAATACATTTATAAAATGCTCTCTATACTTTATGAAAGGGGTACTACACAGTGGGTCAAGTTCGAAAATATATTCGTCAATCGAACATTTTACAATTACAAGAAAATGTAAACTTGGTGTGAAATGACCTGGAAACATGCCAGAATATTGGTAGACACACACCTTTTCTGGAAAAAAGGGGTTGTCGCAGCACTAGGTCTGGCTTATAATTGAATGTGGCTTGATGCATCTATCTGATGTCCATATCAACTCAATAAAAGCAAAATAAATTAAAAATGTCACGTTAGATTTTCCAGATTCCAAACACCTAAAATACAGCAATTAATACATTTTAGGTTTGCCAATTTCGAGTATGAAGGTTAATAATAGGTGAGTCATTGCATGTGCATGTATATCTGAAATTTGCTCTCTGCCTAGAGGATTTGGGGCAGAGCAGTATCAAATGATGTATTTGGAATTTTAAAAATCATTTAAAGATCCTTTCAAGTTAAAGAATCTTATGATGCTTCCTTCATGTGCCGTTCCTCATTGTTACAGGCAACACGTGTTTCAGGGGTGTGCCACTTTCTCAAGGCTCTTCTTGCTTATTCTTTTTGAAGTTATCTAAAGCGTCTTATATATTCTATAATATGTAATTCCTCATTTGAGTTGGGAACCATATTGAATGAAGCATGGTCAATATTCAGTTCTGCAGTGTTTTTCCCATTTCCTACATAATTGAATGGATCAGTTAGAGACTTTTCATAGATTGTTTATCGAAAAATGGAGGTTAAAGAATCACTGCCATCTTATGCGACAGATACTGCTGCAACTCTGGTGCAGGGAATTCCTAATCCTCTGACATGAGGCACTTGTGGAAAAAAATCATAAGAATGGACAATGGACTGCAATTTGGATGTCATAGCAAATACATTTAGCAACTTTTAAAATGTTCCTCTGATTGGACTCTCCAACAAGTAAGGGCCTTCTTTCGATGTCGGTCAGAAAGCTTCCAACATCTGGTCGGAGGCTTTCTGACCAACTTGGAAGGTTTACATTCCAACTGCTGGATAACAATGTCGGTGGTCGGGATGTAAACCAACCTAGGGAACCAACTGGCATCCGATGGGCTCAAGGAGCCCAGCGGCCAGTTGGAGGCCGCACGTAATCCCTTAGGGAAGGTGTTTTGGCCTTCAGGATTATGAAGTCACTTTCTGACAGCAAATACATGTTGGCCTTTCCAACATTGATTTGTTGTCAGAAAGTCACATTGGGAGCCCCTAGCAGGGCCCCCTTTGCGCCTGGCCATCTGCACCTGGGCCTGGGGGGCAATGAAAATCCCATTTCTCAATGGGAGCTTCTGCTGCCTATGGTCAGGCGCTTTTCACACAGAGAGAGTGTTGGTCGGAGGCAACTCCGAACGACATCGACCGACATCCTAATAGGGCCCTAAGTGTTAACTGGTACTCATTTAGAGGTTCAGTTCCAAGGACGTTTTCTTATATACCCTTAATTGAAATAATTATAAATACATATATATATTCATTGAAAAACACAACTGTTAACATGGCATTATCGTTTGGTGAAAATGTCAGTAAAAAGGATACATTTTAAACAAAAAACAAACACTAATATTCATCAGTTGTAATAAGCTGAAGTATCTGTAACTCGCACACTTGACTTTCACAGTGTTTTCAGTGGTCCTGAGACAAAATATTGAAGTAAAAATATCGCCATCCCAAAAAAGTGTGTTCAAAATATTGTGACATGGAAATAACACCAGCAAGAATATCGTTGTCTAGAATATCAATTTCAATGTAAGTAATATCCATTTTTAAAATATAGTAATCATTAATATCATTGCAAACATATAGGGATCCATTAGTATGGTGGGCGGACTTTGTCCGCCAGCCATACCCTCAGGAAACGGGACCACCCGCTGAGGGTGCGGCGGTCCCTCACTCCTGATTAGCATGCGCCCACCACACTGGCGGGTGCATGGCGCATCTGCAACATTGCGGTGGGCAGTGCAGAGAGCACCTCCCGCCGCAATGCCACAAAGGCATCCTGTGCTTTCAATGCACAACGTGATAGGCACCGCGCGGTGCCTGCCACGTTGTACATTGAAATGCAGGGGGGTACACCCCCCACCCATCAGAATCCCTGGGAGCCCGCTACGGGCCCCCAATGTAAAAAAACGCCTGCCTTTCTATGGTGGCATTGCCGCCACGGAAAGGCAGGTCTCCGCCTGCATAGTAATATGGATGGTGGTGTCTACAAGACACCGCCACCATATGAACTGCTTTTCCGCCCGGTAGGCAATCGGGCAGATTGCCTACCGGTGGAAAACCAATGGACGGTCTTCCCATCTGCCGTGGTCCCCCACGCCATGGTAATGTGCACCTCCCCTCAATCAACAGTGTCAACCCATATCGTCAGAGACCTCTCCAGACATCGAACGCGTAGAGCTGGGGGAGCCAGCCCTCTCCCGGGCCCACTGCAGAAAGGGCTCCCAGATGTCCCTGGGCCGGGAAGCAACTGGCATCGTTTCCCAATAGCGTTCAAGTTGTGTGTTACCATATGTTACATCCTTCACCCACTCCGTAAATTTGGGCAGGGATCTGCGACCCCAGCGCACCGCCACCTGTCTCTTAGCATAGAGGAGCAATAGCGCATGCAATTTCCTAGTCTTTGGTGGGGTATCTTTAACATAACCTAGTAGCCCTCGGTGTGGAGACGGCGTATCGGCTCTAAGTAGAATTTGATTAATAGCAGTGAAGATGTTTAACCAGTATTCCTCTAGCCGCGGGCAGCTCCACGCCACGTGCATAAAAGAAGCATTTTCGGCCCCACATTTCCAGCATGTATCATCCTCCCTGAGACCCATGCGGTGTAGCGATCGTGGTGTACGATAGTACCTGTGTAAAAACTTGAAATGCACCAGGCGCAACCTATAATTAGGCGATAGTTCCTTCAGTTGCCCACAGCAGAAGGCCCACTGTTCTTCAGACAGAGGGGCCTCCAACTCCTCATTCCATGCATGCAGTGAGGGAGGCACAACGACAGGGGACTTTTCCTGCATACAGTTGTATAACCGGGACACAAGTTTTTTGGGAGATGCTTTCGATAGTAAGTTTTGTAATGCCTGGAGTTGTGGGGGCTCGTCCGGAAACTGAGGCCACAGTGCTTTACAGGATTCTTTAATCTTATGGAGAATAAAAAGGTCAACGAAGGACTCAGGTGGGTCAACCTCTCCAACCGCGGTAGCCCTGAAGGTGCCATTGGGGTAAATGTCGGCGAAAGTATGCAGGGGTTTCCCTCTAATCACGACGTCCCCTCCTCTGTCCTGCAGGCAGGGCAACAATGGATTGCCCCGCAGGGGAATGGCTGGTGCATAAAGAAGAGGGAGTTTTGCCCTCCTCTGCAATTCCCACCACGTCCATCTGAGCAGGGCCACCGTGTCCACATCTTTAGAGGGACGAGGCGACTTCCCGTACAATGCTACACTTAGGGGCAAGGGAGCCGCAACCGCCAACTCCACCGCAACATGCGGCTGATAAGGAGTGGGAAAAACCCAGAAGTGCAGAAATTGTGCTTGCGCACACAGCGAGTATAGCGCCATATCCGGGGCCCCCAGTCCGCCCTGCCTCAACGGGAGTGTAATCAGCGCCCAGGATGATCTCGCCTGGCCCCCAGCCCAAACCAGCGTCAACAGCAGTGACCGCACCCGAGCGTGGAAATGTGCAGTCAGGGGCAACGGGAGATTTACGAATAGGTATAAAAATTTTGGAAGGACCACCATTTTTGCTAGGGCTATCCTTGCAACCAAAGACAGAGGGAGCTTGTTCCAAATTTCGATCTTCCCTTCCAGCCAGTCCACCGCCCTACCATAATTCAGAGTCCACAAGTCGCTCAGGTTTCGGCTGATCCAGACCCCCAGGTACATGACTGAGTCAGTTTCCCAGCGTAGGGGATAGTCTGATATCACCTCAGATGTGGCATCCGTCAAAGGGTACGCGACAGACTTGGACCAGTTGATAGATACCCCTGCCAGGCCCTCGAAGCAGACGAACTCCCTCAGCAGTGGGTTCAAGTTCTCAGCGGGGTTAGTTACATACAGTGTGACATCATCCGCGTACAGGGAAATCAGCAGACTGCGAGAGCTGAAGCCAATGCCCCTTGCTGTGTGGTGCTGCCGGACCCGAGCCGCGAGAGGTTCCATGGCAATAGCAAATAGCAGTGGGGACAAAGGGCACCCCTGTCTGGTCCCGCGGGAGATGTCGAATGGCTGGGAAATCAGCCCATTCACCCGCACTCTCGCCCTGGGAACGGCGTATAGTAGCCTTATCAAGTTTATAAAGAGGGGGCTAAAACCCATCCTGCCAAGAATCCTAAACAGGTAGGGCCATTCCAGCGAATAAAACGCTTTCGTGGCGTCCAAGAAAATGACCGCCACCTGTATGGAAGGGTGTAAATAGTGTAATACTGAAAAGATCGTTCTTAGGTTGTGCGATGTGGCACGGCCAGGGATAAACCCCGATTGATCGGGTAGCGCCACCATCAGCAACAAGGGCTGAAGCCTGTCTGCGATTAGTTTAGCGTAGATTTTAACATCTACGTTAATGAGGGATAGTGGTCGGTACGAATCCAGCAGCTGGCAATCTTTGTCCGGCTTTAGCAGCGTTATTATTAGTGCCTCGCGCATCGAGTCGGGCAGGGAGCCAGTCTCCAGGGCCTCAGCAAAGACAGAGTGGAGTCTGGGGGCCAGTTCTCCGGCATAGGTCTTGTAAAAGACTGTCGACAGCCCATCTGGGCCAGGGGCCTTGTGCGCGGGCATGCTTTTTATCACCTGCGCGATATCCCGGGCAGTGAATGGGACATCCATATACCGACGGTGGTGGTCATTGAACCAGACGATGGCGATCGTATCTAGGAAGGCGTCCAGGGATGCCGGAGCAGTAGTCTGTCTGGAGGTATAGAGGGTCGAATAAAACTTTGCAAAAGTAGTAAGAACTGCTTCGTGCCCCAGCATGAGCACCCCCTCACTATTTTTTATGGAAGGTATAAAGTTGGACTGTGCGCTCGGAGATATGAGCCGCGCTAGGGTTCTACTAGGTCTATCCCCCTCTCCATATCTGCGGGCCTCCGCTTGCTTGCCCAGGAATTTCACCTCTCGCTGCGCCTCCTCGCTGAACTCCAGCAACTTAGCCTTCATCTGTACCGCCAGCTCGGGTGAAGGGTCACTGCAGAACCGCACGTCCAACTCCCTTAATTCCCCCTCCAACTTGCTGAGAATGCCACGGATTGCTTTTAGGACACCTGCCTGTCTAGAGATGCACTGGCCGCGGATCACCGCCTTAAATGCGTCCCAGAGGACGGCCTCAGTAGTCACTGACCCTGTGTTGTTGTCGAAATATTTCACGATGTCCGCTCTAATTTCCTCAGTGAAAGCAGAGTCGGTAAGCGCATGCGGGGGCAAACGCCAGGAGAACGCACGAGCAGGGGCATCAGGTACTTTTGCCACCAACAGGCAAGGGGCATGATCGGAGAGCGACCTGGCCTGAATGTCCACCCCCACCACCCAGGATGCCACATCCGGCGAGACCAGCCAGTAATCCAGGCGGGACCAAGCCGCATGCTGACTCGTTATGCACGTCCCCACGGTATCAGTTGGGTGCCTTGATCTCCATACATCTGATAGCAACCCCTCCTCCATGATATCCAAGACGGCCTGACGAGCTCTAGTGTGTGTGGGCCCTCCTGCACCTCTACGATCCAACGCATCAGCAAGTACAACATTAAAATCTCCACCCAGGATGATTGTGGAAAAATCCATTAACATGATCTGTGCCCATAGCGCTCTGAAGAAGTCGGGGTCATCCACGTTAGGTCCGTAAAAGGCCACCAACACCAGCTCCCTCCCCTGAAGCACGCCATGTGTAATAACATATCGCCCCTCTTTGTCTAATAGAGTGTGGTGTTCCTTCCAGTCCAGCCCATTGCGTATGAGGATCGCCACCCCTCTAGCGTAATTAGAATAAATGGCGGAATACACCCGTGCCCAACGCGAGTGCTTCAGTCTGGGTGAAGGAATGGAGTTGACGTGCGTCTCCTGTAGAAAGCATATATCCACCTTATGTCGAGAGAGATACCCATGCATTAGCCGAGCCTTTTTGTAGTCCCTGAGTCCTCTAATGTTCCACGTTAATAACCTAACGCCTACCATCCCGCTGTCCGTTCCGCGTCGTATCCACCCTGCCGCTGTGTCGCATAATGTATAGCCTCCCTAGTGTACATCCTGTGCAATGAATAGTGCAGTTCCCTGTTAATCTGTGAGAGAACAAATCCATCATACCAATACATAAATAACATTAAACGTCTCAACTCCCCCCCCACCCCCCGCCCTCACCAACCCCCCAATCAGGTTGTGACAAATCCCCACCATAGACACGCAAAACGTGTTGGCAACTTAAACACAAAAACAATGGGAGACAACCCATGGGGCGTGGTGCTCCAAGCGTACCCCCCTGTTTGCACAGGGTGGCTGCACTATAACAGTCCCTTCACAACACCAGCGTCGATCACCTCACCCAGTTCACAGCCCACACCCCGGAGGGACAGTGCGATGTAAGTTCATCCCAGCAACAGGTACCCCGCGCCCTCCCATAAACTAAAAACAGGGCCGCAAGAGCAACTGTGGGTGGGAAGAGGCTGGTAATGAACTAACAGTGGAAGATGCCCTATGAGGCTAGGACATGCCGCACACTCTCAACTGGGTCAGTCATTGTCACTCAGACGTCCGTCTTCCACCTCCACACGTGGCGACATCCGTCTCGCTCCAGCACCACCAAGATGTTTCGCAAACTTCAACGCCGCCTTGGCATCCATTAAGTGATGTGTGGTACCCTCGTGCGTCACCCTCAGCTTCGCTGGATATAACAATGCATATTGGACGTTAGCCTGAAGCAGCAGTTTTTTAGCAGGTAAAAATTCCTTCCGGGCGGCCTGCACCGAGGGAGTGAAGTCAGGGTAAAAGGAGATGTTATTACCTTTGTGCGTGATTTTACCCTTTTCACGAGCCAGGCGTAAGATGAGGTCTCTGTCCTGGAAATTCAGGATCTTAACTAGAATGGGGCGCGGTGCCGCCCCCACCCGCGTTTTTTTCCCAAGCGATCTGTGCGCCCTTTCAACAGCGAACACCGGGGAGAGCGCGGGGTCAAAGATTTCGTGGAGCATTTCAGACACGTACACTTCCATTCTGCCAGTGTTCGTCGTCTCCGGGATGCCCGTAATGCGGATGTTGGATCTTCGAGACCGTGCTTCTAAATCATCTGTTTTGGCCCGGAGGAACTCCAGTTCTTTTTCTACAGACGTAAGTTGTTTCTTGGTGTCTTGCCGGAACTCGCAGCATTCGGTATGCTTGGTCTCTAGGCAGTCCAGCCTGGTTTCGTGCGAGTCCACTTGCTGTTTGACAGACTCCAGCTGTGAGGACATGGCGTCGAGTTTGGCATCAATGCTCTTGAGGCTCGATCGAATCTCCATCATCAGTGCCCGGTAATCGCCATCCCACCCTGCCCCCTGCGAGGAAGACTCCACCGACTCCAGGTCCGCCGCTTGTTGTTTAGCCTGGCGCTTGTGGTCGAAAGTGAGCTTAGACTGTTTCGCATCATTTTTCCCCCCCATGTCGATGGCCCAGGCTCGTTCACGTATGGGGAGGTCGCCTCAAGCACAGCCACGCAGCAATGCCAGGAATTTTCTTATCCAGTCGGTGGTGCCAAGGCAGCGGCTAGGACCCCAGGGGCCCAACTCCCACTTCTCACGGTCACCGCCCAGTTGTCACCAGGCCACCAGGGGCACAGCGTGGAGCCACAGGCGTCACTGGAGTCGGCTATGAGGGTATTGCAGCAGCGAAGTTCTTACGCAAGCAGGCCCCAATCGCCAGCGGGGCCGCCACAGATGCCCCAACGCTGAGTGTCTTAGGGTCGGCTACGTGTAGAGCCACCTTCTCTCGGCCTCGACACCCCTGCAAGCTCGTGGATTCAGGCACAATGCTGCTGCACCCCCGCCGGTCGACCTCCACATAGGTATCGCCGCCCCAGCTCAGCCGCTCCCCGGTGCTTCAACTCACAGTGGTGTCCTCAGCCTGGCAGCCTGCAGCCTGTAGATGTGTCCGTCACGCCCCTCGCGGCCAGCACCGGGATTCTGTACAGCGCAGCCCACGATCCACGCGCTAGAACCTCCGCACTCAGGATAGGGCAAGGAGTGTCACCTCACCATCCAAGCCCAAGCCGGGCGTCCACAAGGTTCAGTCCCAAGTCCACATAGAGCCGGCACCAGGGTCGTGTGTTACACCAATTGCGCAGCCGGCACGAGCCTCAGCAGAGCACCATCAGCACAGCTATTGTTTGCAGTGCACTGTTCCGACAGCCACCAGGAGCGCTTAATATGGGTGTTGCGGTCACTGGGCGCCCCGTAGTCTCACCCACATCTGTGCCGCGTCGCAGGGCCAGCCGCCAGCCAAGGGGGGCGTGCCGCATCCACGCAACTCTCTCCCCTCACCCGTCCGTGGGCTGCAGATCGCGCGCGGTGGCCCCCCCCGGCAGCAGCCACCCTCACAAGCTCACCTCCAGTGGTCACCGACTCTCTCCGCAGTGTGTTCGCTTCGGCGTGGGTTCGCCTCTAGGCCAGCTCGGGCGGATCTCCACCGCAGCCAGCCGGCCATCTCATCGCCCACGGTGCACACAAAATGGCGTCTGCGTCGTCCGGGTCTCCCCTACCCCGGCTAGAAGTATGCAGTCGCGCTCGTGGCTCTTCCAGTCGGGAAGGCAGAGATCAATGTTTCAGCCCCAGCGCATAACAGTTCCAGCGGTACCGTCCTCTTCCGACTCGCGTTTATGGCTCAGCCTGTAGACTGCGGCACTTTGATTCTCTTCCGGCCTGGTCAACCCCGGACCACAGTAACCGTGCCCGCCCGCCTCCGGCAGCTATGGAGGCGGGCTTCCGCTGCAGTATTCACTCGGGCAGGGCGTCCGGGCTCACAGCTCGACTCCCTGTCCACCGGCAGCCACCAGAGTCCGAGTGATGAGGCACTGGGGCTCCCGCTTCCAACTGGTGTGTGAATCGAGGCTCTGAGTGCGTCCAGAGCAGGATTTTGACAGGATTAATAGGTGCAGCCGGCGGAGCTCACTCACAGAGCGGCCATCTCGCTGCTCGGTTGGCCACGCCCCCGCGGGCGGAGGTTTTTAGCGGGTGGATCCCCACCGCCATACGGGCGGTGGCAATCCACCCGCTATACTAATGCCCCCTATAGTTGTTTAAAATATTGTTTTTTAATTATTGTTATGTATTTTAGTATATATCTCAAATGCATATGATGTACATTTTTTGCACAATCATTTTTTTGTGTTTTAAATATATTTGTTAGACTTCTAGTAGTTCTTAATTTAAATTAAATTATTTTTGTGATTTTTAGTGCCATTGTGTACATTATGACTTTGTTGCACCGACATGTAAATCCGATGCACAGCTTAAGGTTGTTGAGAAACACTATGTTCCTTGATCTATGAAGTGAACTCCATCACTTCTGAAGCTGTTATACATGTCAAAACATAGATTGTTGTTATAGATAGAGCCCATATTATGGTCTCTTAGGAAAGCAGAAACATTTTTATTAACATGTTTTCTGGCTTTGTCAATCTGTGGACAGAATGGATTTGACCACTTCCATTTCGAGCCTTGTCATATATTAGAGTACACCAAGACAGTGGAAGGGAAAAGCAAAGTCAATTCTGCAAAGGTATCCTTCATTAGGATTTCCAGCCCTACCCCTGTGAATGTGCCTAGGTCATTGCTACCACAGTGTACAACCATGAGGTGGGAAGCTTGGAAATCCACAATGGTTTTAACCAAAGGCAGTACCTGATGAAACTGTCACCCTTTCTGGCCAAACCAACTAATCTCCACCTATGGCGAATCAAAGTCCCTGTCAATACGTTTGTTTTTTGCAGTCTGTTTAGCCCAATAAACATAGCTGTGGCCCATTTTCCACACTCTAAGCCTTTTGTCGAAAGGAGGAGTATCACAAGGGACAGTTCTGCAGCTTAATATGAAAGTTGGTACTATCAAAGACAGTGAAAATTAATGTAGGTGATTAAAAGTAGGTTGTGTTTGGAAATGATTAGTAAATAGATTATTCATTGGCTCTGGGAAATTGATAAAAATGTAATACAGAGTTGGATATGCTTTACAGTATGTGCAGTAAACCACACCTGCTCTAGTTCATTTTGTAACTAGTGTGGCCCTTCTGGAATGTGTTGTCAACTTGTGACCTACTGGTTGTAGTGGGTTATATGGAGATTCTGCAGAGGGAGTATTGGAGGTAGGGCGCTAAAGAAACAGGTATTAATTTATAAAAATTGGAGAGGTTTAGGTTAATTGTTTTGTAAGGTAGGCAAGATTCCCTAGTAAAGTTGTTCCAAGAAAGCGTAGTATAGTGATAGAAATATGGAAATATTGAGGGAAGTAAGTTTTATGACTCTGGTTTTGTTTTGTGAATTCATCACGATCATCGCGATTACATCGCGGGTGTTGACACAAAGACATGCATTTTGGGCTACCTCCAAACAGGATTGAAAGGGTTAAGAGACAGTAACCATTCAGGAATGCAGTTTCAAGACTGAAATATAAAAGCAATGTTTCTATTTGTTGACTTTTGCAGTATCAGGCAATGCAAAGTTCATAAGGATGCCATTTATGTTTGTTTGTGCGAGCGGGGTGTGCCATTCTTGTGCTAAGTTATTACAAACCCTGAGGTTATTGTATCTATCTAATGAACTCCATCTTCTAGTATGATAATTAGATTTGTTGTAAGTCAGAAAAATTATGAATAAGGTATATAATTATGTCATATTGTAATAGAATATTTTTCAAATTTATATAATTATTTAAAAAATAAATGATGAAATATAAATTGAGTTTTTTAAAATATCTGTTAATAGGTAAGTAAGACATGTCCAGGTGCAGATCAGATGTCTGTCAAGTTAGTTTAGAATGTATTTCCATTGAGATCAATCTTACACTTGTATTGCTACACTGGATTCTGGAAGTTAAGAGAAAAAGCTGCACACTAATGGTTAAACCTAAATTGTATCTTGTAGTATATCATGTCAATGTTTTATAAGTGTATATATGATGTGCTGCTTATAACTAATGCTTTTATTTCAATTGTGGGAGTTGCAGTCCTATTTGTTCCAATATAAAAGATGAAGACAACAGTCAGTTTTGAAAGTGTTATTTATGCAGTATAGCTGTAATGAATTATGGTTCTGAATTGATCTATGCATGGCGGTTTATTGGTAGGGCTGCCTTATCACTTAAAACTGCTACATAAGGTGTACATTTCTCTCAAAGCCACATGTAACTGAAGAGTGAGGTAGGCTGTAGCTAGGTCATAGCGTAGCGAGCTATTCGCTTAAAAAGTGAAACAATGTAATTTGATGTTTCATGGAGCTGTATGCACTCATAGAACCCTATGTGCAGGCTTATGCATCCAGCCTACACCCGGACTTAAATCCAAGATAGTTAGGTAGAAAATCAGAAAGACACTGACACACCTAGTGATGTAGTTAGAGACACTGATGTGTATGTTGGGGTAATGAAGGCAGTTTCTAACACACTTAAATAGCACAATATTCACTAGTACACCCGAGGCACTCTTTGCAGGCCCTTACAGATACATTCAGATCACATATCACATAAACAGAGGCAGTGATATAGTAAAAGAAAATACATACGCATGGAATCACAGCCCCAGATAGGAATTGAAACATTCATTGAGATGTCTGCTCAACAAGTGACACTTTTAAGTTTGCTAAACAGAGAAATATTCTTTGCTTTATATCCGACACATAGTATACATTAGTTTGGGCATGTAGTTTTATGGGCAGAAGGTGTTATCACTTAAAAGTGGTATACAAGGCATAATGTGTTCTTGTACTGTCATGTACTTCCTAAAAATACTTTGGTTCTACGCGCTTAGACAACATGAACTAAGAGATTGGTGTCTAGACTGATGCCAAATACCCCCAAAGGATATGTTAGCCTTTAGACCAGCTAGCTCACAGCGCCACCATAAGCCCTTACCAAGAAGCAAATAGTTTGTGGCAACTACTGAACATGACAACCCTTGATCCTTCAGATATCGCGGAAACAGTACAGTACTTTTCGCTCAGTCAGTTGTGCTCACTCTCAGAGAGCTACACAGAATAAAAGATGGGGCCGTTTTCTGTATGCATTTATTGAACCAGCATCATTCTAGAATTAAATATGTTTGCTGCAACAATCATTAGATAGAAGCAAATGCATAAAATTACAAGCACCAACAGAGTAAATAATAGGTAGAATTGTACCATGGTGCCAATACGGTGAATATATGAAGGCATATTTACATAACAGTACTCCTATGATGCAAACCCTACCTAAGTGTACCTAGTATGTATGCGGGTGTAAAGCCAATAATCCCATAGGAAAGAGCCAACACCATTACCTGTTAAGAGAGAATGAAGGACCCAGTCTAGGTCTGAAGTTGGACACCCCGCAAATGATGTAAAACCACTGCATACTGGAGCTTCTACATGCAGGGACCTCATTATCTTGTGTCAGCGAGGAAGCTTCTCCTCTTTCTATTCAGTATAGGTATGGTTCTTTTATTCCATAAATATAGCCACAGGGTTCCTAACATAAACAATGTGTTGTGAGTATGACTATGCAAATGAGCCTAAGTCAATACATGCAATTATGCAAAGCAGTTCTATCGCCCTAAGATGAAGATGACCATGACTTTTACACAGAGTATGTTAATACTGTTATCAACGTCATGTGCAGGAGACTTTTCTAAGAATCCTCATGCATAATAAATTAGGCTAGTTTCCAGGAAACCGATGAACATGTATTCAGCACATAACTGGGTAAAAGGTTAGTGCTAGAACCGTTATGCAGAGCAAGGTAAGACAAATGTAGGTATTGAGGCCTAGATTGGGGGTACAAAACACCCACTCTTCATCCGAAGGTCGATAAGGTCAACTAACGCTAAAATATGCCTGACAAATAATGCATAAAACATTTTCTTAAAACCAGCGTCTGAAAACATCTAAAAACATGGAATTTAGGAAACCTTGGAAATTCAATGGAAAAAACAAAGGTTAAAAGGCTATTATGGTTAGAAAATAGGATTTAAAAATACTTAGAAATTCACAAAAAAAAACAAAGGTTACAGGGACGTTATAGTTAGGCTCAGATTGCACATGCACAAAACCAGAGAAATTCAGCAGTTATAGTTAGCTGATCTAACTATAACTCGCTCCCCCGCAATGAACTGCTCAGGACCTCATATATTACATCATTCTTGACATGGTCAGTGACATCACTGATGACATCACTGATGACATCATCTTTTGACTATAAGTGTTTCTAAAAAGCTTATGAGTGTGAAATATATATACAACAAGGAGTATTGCTGAATCAGCTGGTGTATGATAGCCTGTATGGAGGATTTAGTGGGTGCATGACTGACAGTATAAATGAATGATTATTCATGTCTCAGTGAATGAATGGGTGAGTAAATAATTTGGGTGAATGTCTGTATCAGTTAGTGTGTAAGTGGTAGTATGGGTTGGTGAGTAGGTACATGAATGGCTGTATGCGTTATTGATTGGTTGTCTGAGTATGGGTGAGTGAGTGTGTGTATGGCTGTGCCGGTGAGTGAATGGATGTATCAGTGGTATATGGGTTAGTAACTGCATATGTGAAAGGCAGTATAGGTGAGTTTTAGAGTATATAAGTGATTGTATATATGAGTGAGAGATTGTGAGAGTGGCTGTATGGGTGAGTGTGTGCTTGTGTAAGTGACTTTTTAGGTGAGTAAGTATGTGTTACTATCTGGATGAATAAGTGAGTTAGTCTGTGTATACATTTATTTGTGAGTGTCTGTGTGATTGACTTTATGGGTGAGTAAATAGGTGTGTGACGTGCGCTATGGGTGACCTAGAATGTGTGAGTGGCTATGTGGCTGTATGAGTAGATATATCAGTGGCTTTATTAGTGAGTGAGTTGGTATACGGGTGGCTGTATGGGTGACTGAGTGGATATTTGTGTACACCTATGAATCAGTGAGTAGGTAAGTACTGGTATTGGGGTGTCAATGGTTTCGAGAATAGTTTTGTGGAATTTGGAGTGGGTGTATGAAAAGTTACATTGAGGTGTGAGTGGGTGCATCAGAGAATCTGTGGATGATGTCATCCGTGATGTCATTTGAGATGTCATCATTTATGTCACTGACCTTGTCATGAGTGATGTAATATGTGAGGTTATAAGTAGTGTATAACTGCTGTGAAATCTGAGCCTAACTATATATCAAACATGTAACCTTTGATTTTTTTCAGTAAAAAAAAATGATCTATCTATCTATCTATCTATCTATCTATCTATCTATCTATCTATCTATCTATCTATCTATCTATCTATCTATCTATCTATCTATCTATCTATCTATCTATCTATCTATCTATCTATCTATCTATCTATCTATCTATCTATCTATCTATCTATCTATCTATCTATCTATCTATCTATCTATCTATCTATCTCTCTATCTCTCTATCTCTCTATCTATCTATCTATCTATCTATCTATCTATCTATCTATCTATCTATCTATCTATCTATCTATCTATCTATCTATCTATCTATCTATCTATCTATCTATCTATCTATCTCTAAATATATACCGGAACCCCTCCACAACGCAGAAGGAAGCGACCACACGAGGAATCCAGGTAACACCTTTAATAGACAGCAGTTAGGGCATAATGCATTTCGGCTGAATAGCCTTCATCGGATGCCTGCTGCTCACCATAGTCACAACCACGCCTCCGCTTTTGGATGTTCCTGCAGTGCCCTCGTGATCAAAGGCAGACACCTCCCCCATCCATGTGATCATCCACCAGCGGCAGCTCGGTAGGTACTGCAACTCCCAGGATGCAACATACCCGGGTGGGTGGTACGTGGGGGAATCAGAAAATTGCAGTCCATGTGACGGTGTCATGCAGGGCAAGGCGCGTTGTACCTGGCAAATAAAGTCTTTAGGCTTCCCTGGGTCCTCGCATTCGTTACAGCCTTTAAGACAACAAGTCCCGCATGCCAAGAGTTGAATGCAATGAGACAACGTCTGTCGTGAAGTCACGATCTGCCAAAGCAGCGGCCATTGCCAGACTGATGCTTTCAGGTGGGCTGGAGTAGATCCACAACCATGGAAAACAAGGAAACTGCAACCGCAGATGCCAGAATTACCGCCAGCCAGCTTGTGTAACGGGGACACTTAACACGCCTCTGGTAAACGTGACAATATGCCGGAACCCCTCCACAACGCAGAAGGAAGCGACCACACGAGGAATCCAGGTAACACCTTTAATAGACAGCAGTTAGGGCATAATGCATTTCGGCTGAATAGCCTTCATCGGATGCCTGCTGCTCACCATAGTCACAACCACGCCTCCGCTTTTGGATGTTCCTGCAGTGTCCTCGTGATCAAAGGCAGACACCTCCCCCATCCATGTGATCATCCACCAGCGGCAGCACGGTAGGTAATGCAACTCCCAGGATGCAACATACCCGGGTGGGTGGTACGTGGGGGAATCGGAAAATTGCAGTCCATGTGACGGTGTCATGCAGGGCAAGGCGCGTTGTACCTGGCAAATAAAGTCTTTAGGCTTCCCTGGGTCCTCGCATTCGTTACAGCCTTTAAGACAACAAGTCCCGCATGCCAAGAGTTGAATGCAATGAGACAACGTCTGTCGTGAAGTCACGATCTGCCAAAACAGCGGCCATTGCCAGACTGATGCTTTCAGGTGGGCTGGAGTAGATCCACAACCATGGAAAACAAGGAAACTGCAACCGCAGATGCCAGAATTACCGCCAGCCAGCTTGTGTAACGGGGACACTTAACACGCCTCTGGTAAACGTGACAATATGCCGGAACCCCTCCACAACGCAGAAGGAAGCGAGCACACGAGGAATCCAGGTAACACCTTTAATAGACAGCAGTTAGGGCATAATGCATTTCGGCTGAATAGCCTTCATCGGATGCCTGCTGCTCACCATAGTCACAACCACGCCTCCGCTTTTGGATGTTCCTGCAGTGCCCTCGTGATCAAAGGCAGACACCTCCCCCATCCATGTGATCATCCACCAGCGGCAGCACGGTAGGTACTGCAACTCCCAGGATGCAACATACCCGGGTGGGTGGTACGTGGGGGAATCGGAAAATTGCAGTCCATGTGACGGTGTCATGCAGGGCAAGGCGCGTTGTACCTGGCAAAAAAAGTCTTTTGGCTTCCCTGGGTCCTCGCATTCGTTACAGCCTTTAAGACAACAAGTCCCGCATGCTAAGAGTTGAATGCAATGAGACAACGCATGCTTATGAGTGTGAAATATATATACAACAAGGAGTATTGCTGAATCAGCTGGTGTATGATAGCCTGTATGGAGGATTTAGTGGGTGCATGACTGACAGTATAAATGAATGATTATTCATGTCTCAGTGAATGAATGGGTGAGTAAATAATTTGGGTGAATATCTGTATCAGTTAGTGTGTAAGTGGTAGTATGGGTTGGTGAGTAGGTACATGAATGGCTGTATGCGTTATTGATTGGTTGTCTGAGTATGGGTGAGTGAGTGTGTGTATGGCAGTGCCGGTGAGTGAATGGATGTATCAGTGGTATATGGGTTAGTAACTGCATATGTGAAAGGCAGTATAGGTGAGTTTTAGAGTATATAAGTGATTGTATATATGAGTGAGAGATTGTGAGAGTGGCTGTATGGGTGAGTGTGTGCTTGTGTAAGTGACTTTTTAGGTGAGTAAGTATGTGTTACTATCTGGATGAATAAGTGAGTTAGTCTGTGTATACATTTATTTGTGAGTGTCTGTGTGATTGACTTTATGGGTGAGTAAATAGGTGTGTGACGTGCGCTATGGGTGACCTAGAATGTGTGAGTGGCTATGTGGCTGTATGAATAGATATATCAGTGGCTTTATTAGTGAGTGAGTTGGTATACGGGTGGCTGTATGGGTGACTGAGTGGATATTTGTGTACACCTATGAATCAGTGAGTAGGTAAGTACTGGTATTGGGGTGTCAATGGTTTCGAGAATAGTTTTGTGGAATTTGGAGTGGGTGTATGAAAAGTTACATTGAGGTGTGAGTGGGTGCATCAGAGAATCTGTGGATGATGTCATCCGTGATGTCATTTGAGATGTCATCATTTATGTCACTGACCATGTCATGAGTGATGTAATATGTGAGGTCATAAGTAGTGTATAACTGCTGTGAAATCTGAGCCTAACTATATATCAAACATGTAACCTTTGATTTTTTTCAGTAAAAAAAAACTATCTATCTATCTATCTATCTATCTATCTATCTATCTATCTATCTATCTATCTATCTATCTATCTATCTATCTATCTATCTATCTATCTATCTATCTATCTATCTATCTATCTATCTATCTATCTATCTATCTATCTATCTATCTATCTATCTATCTATCTCTATATATATATATATATCTATATATATATATATATATATATATTATCTACTGGCGGTCGCCAGTAGATGGTTATAGTTAGGATCGTGTTTCCATAGGAAATCTCAAAATTCTATTTTGAATAACTTTGGCGCCGGTTGACGAATCCTCGCAAAATTTTCAAAACTAATGGGGTGCTCCGTTCAGCTCCTACCCTGAAAGTCTCGGGGTGATTCGTCAAGCGGGAGCCGAGAAAAAGTGGGGGTCCCAAAATGCGTTTTCCCCATGTCTTTTTCCATAGGACCTTTAGACACAGCTACACCCCGAACTGCTGAACAGAATTACTTGAAATTTGGCAGAGAGGTAGCCATAAGGTCAAGGAAGTGCCTTTCGCAGGTCTGGTGTAAATCTGTTCAGTATTTCCTGAGAAAAAAGCATTTAAAAGCATATCAATATCTATACACGCGCAGGGTGCGCGCACAGTGCAAGCCCCGTGCGCGCACCCTGCCGTGCATGAGCGTAATTCTGATTGGTTGTTAGATGTCAGTAAACATTCGAATCGGTCGAAATAAGGAAGTGTCGGCCGCCATTTTGTCTGTCGCACTGAAAAGGAAAGGTGGAGACCATGAATAGGGGGCAGGGTAGGGAGTTCTTGACCCCCTAGCCATTGTAAGGGGGTCACAGTAGGAGCACGAAGGGGAAAAAAAAGATTTTCCTTTTTTTTAAAAACATTGCGAGGTGCGCGCACTCTGCGCGCACCCGAAAAAAAACATTTAAAGAAATAGAAATAAAAATCACGTTTAAGTGTTTAAATATTAGGTGGCTCTAAAAAGAGCCCTTGTGTTTATTGAGTGTTTTTTTTTCGGTACCTACAAGTAAGTACCGATGCAGAGTCTAAAGTTCAAGAGGAAGACTCTGTTCCCTTCATCATTGAAATGTACACCGTCTCCTCTATAAATGTCTTGCATGTTGTAACGCAAGTTGTTGTGGTATATAGAACCCATACCATAGTCTCTGAGGAAAGCAGAAACAGACTTATTGACGTGGTTTCTTGCTTTGTCAATTTGTGGACAAAATTGGTTGGACCAGTTCCACTTTTGCCTTTGGCATATATTAGAATATACAAAGGCAGTTTGTGGAAAAAGTGACATCAATTGCAGAAAGGTGTCCTTAATAAGCATTTCCAGACCTACCCCAGTTAAAGTGCCTAGGTCATTACCACCACAGTGCACAATAATAAGGTTAGGCTGTGGGAGATGTAGAAAGGTTTTCACCAAAGGCATTAATTGGTGCCACTTTAACCCTCTCTGACCAATCCATTTAATGTCTACATTTGGCAAAGCAAGGTCTTTGAAAATACCTCTTTTTTCTGCATACTTTTCACTCCAGAAGACATAGCTATGACCTACAATCAACACTGTGAACATCTTCCAAGGAGAACAGGATGCACTCAGGAGGGCTGCAGATTTTAATCTTTTACTTTGTGCAGTTTTTAGCGCGTTTAGCGTGTTTTCGCGCGTTTGGCACTTGTTTTTGTTTTATTTGCTGTGCACTGGCTGGGCTCTCCCCCCCCTCACACCTGCATTTAATTTGAGGAATACTCACCACCGTTTTGGTGGGCCCGGGTTCTGTGGGTGGTCCGGGGATCGTCTTGTCATCGGCGACCAGCGCCATCTTGGATTGGGTCCAGGCTTTTTTTGGCGGGCGCCATCTTGGAGCGTCCAGGCGCTCCTCCCTCCACTTCGGCGCCTATTTAAAGTTGCTCTTACCCGCGCAGCGGGAACGCGCAGCTAGGACGCCGTCGCTTGCCGGAGTTTTGCCAGAGTCCTGCCCGTCTGCGCCCGTCAGCGTCCCGGAGGCGTCTTGGCGGCGGGCGGGGCTCTGTTCACCGAGAATGAGTAATCTGGGCCCTCATTTGGTGCGGTACTCTTCTAGGGAGCTGCGCTCCTTGAATCATAGGGAGAGCTGCTGTTGTACTGTCTTTCCGGGCCGCTATAGGGGTAAGTCGCGATGTCCGGGTTGTGGCTGGCATCCGACACGGGTTCTGTCATCAGCCCCGCCTATTGACATAGCTGGTGCAGAGTATGCCTGCATGCTGTTAAACACCAGATCTGCTCGCAGCCATGCGCTACACATCTTTGAGCTCCTCGAGACAGAGAAGCCACTCTGCCTAATGCTGACGGAGACTTGGTGGGGTGAAGCTTCTAATCCCGATGTGGCCATGGCCATTCCGCCGGATTTTGACATCTTCAGGAAGGATAGAGCAAAGGGCAGGGGTGGCGGGGTCGCATTGGTGGTAAAGAAGGGCACGCCCTGCACTATCTTGCCCACTGAGGACATCCACGGCTCGGAATCGTTGGCTTTTTCAATTGTGCTAGCGCCGCATCAATCAGTAAAGGGACTGTTAGTCTACCGCCCCCCTGGTCCGTTTGGGACGTTTTTTGCTGACCTTGATTCGGTGCTGGTGGGTCTAGCGCTGAGAGCAGAACACTGCTTATTGGCGGGGGACTTTAACATCCGGATGGATGATCCATCGGACCCCGCCGCTATTAAGCTTTTGGAGGCTATGACTCCGCTGGGTCTCACCCCGCATTTGCAGGGCCCGACCCATGACAAGGGGCACACTCTAGACCAGGTCTTCTCGACCTCTCCTTTAGTGGTGAAAGAGATTCTCCCGGTCTTGTGGTCGGATCACTGGCTGGCCAAATTTGTAATCAGCGGCAACGTCAGGGCGTCTAACCCTGTCTTACAGCAGCGGGGACGAGCCTCTAGAGCATTTAGCAGGGTGACCCCTGAGATGCTGGCTCAGGCTGCTGCGACGCACCCTTGCCCTCTGTCTGGCGAGCTAGAGAGAGACCTGGAGTCCCTGCAAGAATGGCTGACGGAGAGAGGCTGAATGACCTGGCCCCAGTCCCGCCCCCCCGCCCGACAGCTAAGCGGGTCTCGGCCCCTTGGTTTACCCCTGCTCTGTGGGCTACGCGGCAGCAGTGCAAGGTAGCCGAAAGGGCCTGGCGGGCACATTATGACAGCAAGGACAGGTCTGCCTACAAGGCTGTGGTTAAAGCTTACCACCGAGACATCCGCCTCGAAAAGAAAGCCTATCTTGCGGGGAGAATCGAAGCAGCTTCGAACTCCAGTAAGGAGATCTTTACCATCATTCGAGAATTCATCTCCCCTCGGACTACTGCTTCGGAAGAGGGGCCCGTAGAATCTTGGGCGGTGGATCTTGCGTGTTTTTTTACAGGCAAGATCAAACTCATCCAGGACTCCTTTCTATCGAGTGAACCGGTTACATTGCCGATGCCCGAGGCGGGCTCGCCTCCCCCAGTTGCGCAGGGCGCCTTATTGGCTGAGTTTCCATCTCTGCCAGCCTCAGCTTCTCTAGCGCTTATAGACAATTTAAAATCTGGGTCTCCGCTTGACCCCTGCCCTGCTAAGCTCCTGGGTAAACTGGCGGAGGTGGTTAATCCGCTGGCGCACCCTCTTCTCAACCTCTCGTTGAGTCTGGGAGAGGTGCCGCCAGTATGGAAGCAGGCAATGGTCATCCCGTTGCTTAAAAAGCCGGGACTTGACCCGAAAGCCCCAGCCAATTACAGGCCAATTTCGTTGCTGCCGGCTCTTGTAAAAATTCTGGAGAAGCACGTTCAGTCGGTGCTCTCCAATTTTCTGGAGTCCCATGAGATCTTACATGACTCCCAGTCGGGCTTCCGTTCACATCGCAGCACCGAGACCGCGCTCCTTGAGGTTTCTGAAACCATTAAAGGGGTGTTGGATACCGGGGGCAAAGTCATGCTGGTGTTGTTGGACTTGTCGGCGGCTTTCGACACCGTCCCCCATGAGGGCCTGCTCGCAAGACTCTTTGAGATTGGTCTGCGGGGGACGGTGCTCAAATGGTTTTCTTCCTTTTTGGCCGGCCGCCGGCAAACGATCTGGACATCATCTGACACCGCCGTAATGCCGCCTCTGGGAGTCGGGGTCCCTCAGGGCTCTATATTGAGCCCGACCCTTTTTAACATCTTTATGACCCCTTTGGCGGCGGTGGCGGAGTCATTTGGTGCCCGGATCGTGTCGTATGCCGACGACACCCAGCTCCTCTTCTCTTGCGAGAGAGGGGATGACTTTGACGGGGAGAGTATCCAGAATTGCCTTGGGGCTGTGTTCGCATGGTTCCAACTGAACAGCCTCAAGTGCAATTCCGACAAATCGGAGGTACTCTTCTTCGGGTGCGATACGGAGCCTAGCTGGCAGGCCTGGTGGCCCATCGACATGTTCCCTCCGTCCGGCTCTTCTCCCATGGCTAAAAACTTGGGGGTTAAGATGGACAAGGGGCTGACGATGAAAGCCCAGATCTTGGGGGTAACCGGCACTTGCTTCGGCCTGTTAAAAATGCTGCGGAGGTTCTTGCCTCTCTTGTCCGAGGAGCACAGGAGGCTGACGGTGCAGGCTCTGATAGGCTCCAGGTTGGATTATGCCAACATTCTTTACCTGGGCCTGCCAGAGTATCTGCTACAAAGGCTTCAAGTTGCACAGAACGCGGCGGCCAGGGCCATCTTTGGCCTAAGTAGACGGGCCAGCGCCTCTGGGTTGTTGGTGACGTTACACTGGCTACCCATCCGCAAACGGATTGCCTTTAAGGCTCTGACCTTGGCCTACAAAGCGCTCCATGCTGTGGGAGCTAAACATCTCCAAAAGAGACTGACCTTTTACCATCCGACTCGCTCGTTGAGGTCAGAATCTCTACTTTTGGCGGCTGTTCCGCGTGTGAAGAGGGCTCGCCTTGGGGGCCGCTCTTTCAGTCTGTTGGCCCCACAGATGTGGAATGCACTACCGCTCCCTTTGCGGGGGGCGTCTACTCTCCTTGATTTTAGAAGAGGTCTCAAAACCTGGCTGTTTTCCCAATAGGTCTGCCAGTAGTTTTGCTTTCTTTTTGTTTATCTTTTAACCTCTTTTAGCTGTGTTGTGTTATTCTGAAATCTGTTCCCCTTACCTAAAAGCGCCGGGACACTCTTTTTGAGTAACCGTTGCGCTATACAAAAGAATAAATAACATAACATAACATAACAGGAGGTGTCTTTCAGTAGAATGGCAATATGAAAAGAAAGACAGTTGAAAAATGGAGGCATACATACTTTTTTTTAATAAAAAGAACTCATTGGCTGATTCAAACCATTTTACAGTTAGAACTAGGCTGTATGTTTACATTTTTAAAAGCATGTTTTGGATTGGTACAGAAAAATGTGTTCCCACTGAAAATTACTTTGGATTTGCTGTTAGGTTTGAAAAGTCAAGCACTCTTGCTCTTTGGATTTGAAACATTGTGTGCTGAACTTCTGACCTCTCTGCTCACACCTGTGTTCCATGAGCTGTTGCTATGGTAGCAGGCAGAAGTCATGTTGGGGGAAGGGATGATTTGGAAAAGGGTTGAAAGTTGCAACCAATAGAAATGTGTGATTCCATTTGAAAAAATGTGGGAAGGACTGTGATTTTACATTAACATGTATATGTGGGAAAAAAGAGAGGGAAAAATTGCCATTTACTGGTTGTGGAGAGAGGAGAGAGGTGTACAGCTCTGAGATTCTGGCTCTGATAATCTGCTGTTTGAGTGTCACATTTCTTTCTCAACTAATTAATTTTAAAGGTGAGTTATGAGTTTGAGAGGGGAAGTATGTGGTGTATTTTGATACAAATAATAGAATTGTCATTCTTGTTTTAAAGTTGTGTTTTACATTTTGTGATTTAGGAGAAATTTAACTGTCTTGAACTAGTAAGATATTATGGAGTATGTCTTAACTGTAAGTTAAGGTGTACTGGTATCACTGAGGAATACTGTTTTGTGCCTAGAATCACATCATGAGTCTGTGTGCACACAGGATTTGTTGTCAGAGATTTAATTTGTGTTGCTCTTGTTCTGTTAGCCTTGAACTCGCAGAAAAGCGGCAGTTTGTTTGCTTAAAGTGTGATGGTTAGCATTCAGCAGAAATTAGTTACTCACAAAAAAGAGGCAAATGCAAACACATTTGAAAATAGCATGGTACATTTTCCTACCACTTTAAAAGTGGTGTTTTACATTTTATGTTAAGGAAGATATTTAAGTGCCTTGAACATGTTAGATATTATGGAGTATGTCTTCACTATAAGTTAAGGCGTACTGGTATCACCCAGGAATACTGTTTTCTGCCTAGAATCACACCATGAGACAGTGTGCACACAGGAATTGTTATCAGAGATTTAATTCGTGTTGGTCTTGCTCTATTACCCTTGCACTTGCAGGAAAGGGGCAGCTTGTTTTTTGTAATACATGGTCATGGTGTCAAGGAGGTGTTAGGACATGTGCTCTTTTCTGCTTGTCTAAAATATAAGAAAAAAGTGTCAGGCTGTCACAGTAATTTTCACTTACTTCTAGGCCTGGGCGAAAATTTCGTTCCGTTCGCGGAAATTGCGATAATTTGACATTTTCGCGTTCCGCGGAGAGCGCGAAAATGTCCAAATTTCCGGTTTCCGCAGCTTGCCGACAAGTTTTCTTGATCCGGTCGCGTTCTCCATGAGATGTTGTATTGTTTTTAGCCATTTGCGCTGTCTCGCGACAGTTCGCACCCGCAGCGACGTCATGCGTCGCACGATCACGTCTTTCTTCTCGCGATCATGCACCGCGAGACAACTCAAAACAAGATGGCCGCGCCCGCAAGCAACCACGTGGGTAAGTTGGCGACCCGCAACCATGCAGAAAATCTCGCGAACATGCGGGAAAAAAACGTCCGCATTTTCGCGATATTTCCGCTTGTTTGCGAGAATTTTAAACATTTTCGCGATAATTTGCGAAAGTTAATTTCGCAAATTCCGCCCACCCCTACTTACTTCACCACAGTACTAAATGTGCTTTCAAATTGCCAAAGAAAATATCGGTTTGTGACTAGAATCACACCATGAGTCTGTGTGCACACAGGAATTGTTGTCAGAGATTTAATTTGTGTTGCTGTTGTTTTGTAAAACTTGCACTTTTAAGAAAGGGGAGTTTCTTTTTTTCAAGTGTGTTGCTTAGCACTCAGCAGAAATCACTATCTGAAAAGTGTGTGGCAAATGAAAATACATTTGAAAATAGCATGGTACTTTTTCCTACCAATTTAAAAGTTGTGTTTTACATTTCATGTTAAGGAAGATATTTAAGTGCCTTGAACTTGAACGATATTATGGAGTATGTCTTCACCATAAGTTAAGGTGTACTGGTATGACTCAGGAATACTCTTTTCTGTCTAGAATCACACCATGAGACAAATGCACACAGGAATTGTAGTCAGAGATTTAATTTGTGTTTCTGTTGTTCTGTAAAACTTGCACTTTCAGGAAAGGGCCTGGTATCACCCAGGAATACTGTTTTGTGCCTAGAATCATACCATGAGACAGTGTGCACACAGGAATTGTTGTCAGAGATTTAATTTGAGTTGCTGTTGTTCTGTAAAACTTGCACTCGCAGGAAAAGGGCCTGGTATCACCCAGGAATACTGTTTTGTGCCTAGAATCACACCATGAGAGAGTGTGCACACAGGAATTGTTGTCAGAGATTTTATTTGTGTTGCTGTTGTTCTGTAAAACTTGCACTCGCAGGAAAAGGGCAGCTTGTTTTGTTCAAATGTGTTGGTTAGTATTCAGCAGAAATCACTATCAGAAAAATGGGAGGTAAATGGTAACACATTTCAAATCAACAGGGTAGATTGTCCTTCCACTCCTGCAATGGGTGAGGTAGTTCCTACATGTACAAAACTCCAATTAACTTTTACCAAACATGTACTCTTACACACATACCTGCAGTCTTCATGCACTTGTAAAATTCTCCATGCAGATCTCTCTTGCAACTGACAATACACAGTCTCCAGAAACACACTGTTTGCACACATGCAGCAGCTTCTCCTACACTCCCATGCATAATACTCAGCTCTGTGTTGTGTTTCAGATAGCAGTGTGTAACGCAAACACATTCAACGTCACCAAGGCTCATTTCCTTTGCTCTACTCTAATCACTCACCCTGTAACACATGCTGATGGTCTCAAGTAGCTATTAGGACATGTGCTCTTTTTTGCCTCTCTAAAATATAAGGGAAATGTGTCAGGCTGTCTCAGTAATTATCACTTGCTCCATCCACAGTACTAAATGTGCTTTCAAATTGCCAAAGGAAATATCGTTTTCTGCCTAGAATCACAGCATGAGTCTGTGTGGACAGAGGAATTGTTGTCAGAGATTTTATTTGTGTTGCTGTTGTTCTGTAAAACTTGCACTTTCAGGAAAGGGCCAGCTTGTTTTGTTCAAATGTGTTGGTTAGTACTCAGCAGAAATCACTATCAGAAAAATGAGAGGCAAATGGGGACTCAGCGAGCGAGTGAGCGGTGAGAGGCGGCGGAGAAAGCACCTACCTGGGACCTGCTGGCAGCGTTTCTCTTCACCCACGCTGCTAGCCTTGCTGCTGCCGAATGAAATCTACGGCATTGCGGGACCCTGGGACTACACTTCCCAGCCTCCTAAGCGCTAACGGGGCACTTTCGCCCGCCGTCGCGCCAGGAGGCGTTGAAAAGCGCGACCCTCCCTCGGTGGAGCGGGGGACTCAGCGAGCGAGTGAGCGGTGAGAGGCGGTGGAGAAAGCACCTACCTGGGACCTGCTGGCAGCGTTTCTCTTCACCCACGCTGCTAGCCTTGCTGCTGCCGGCTGAAATCTACGGCATTGCGGGACCCTGGGACTACACTTCCCAGCCTCCTAAGCGCTAACGGGGCACTTCCGCCCGCTGTCGCGCTAGGAGGCGTTGAAAAGCGCGACCCTCCCTCCGCGTCGCGGGACGCGCGCGGGCGGCGCCGGGCTGAGCCCGGGCAGAGGGCGGGCCGTCTGTGGCCGTCAGGGGACAGAAGAGGCCGGGCTGGGCCACCCCCTTTGCATCAACAGGCTGAACAGGTAATTACAGGAAACATGGGGAAACGTACAACGAAGTCTACATTTGTAGACACCACTGTCCCTATTGAGCCATCTACGTCGATAGATTCATTGTTGGCCAACGCTCTCACTATGGTCAGCAATGAGATTGCTGATACCGAACGTAGACTGTCTTTTGGATTCCCTACCACCACAACTTTGCCATGTTCACAATCTCCCAAGGCTTCCTCTAATCTGGGCCTCCCCCTCTTCCCTACAGTAACGGTTATTAAACCAACTATTCATGTTGACACTCTAATTTCTACTACTGCTGTAACCGACTGTTTAGCGGAGCCTGAACTAGATAAAATGCCATGCTCCAACAAACTTATAAGGGAGAAACGCAAGAGAGGCCCAGTGAAATGTTTAATAAATAAAAGGAAACAATCAGGTCGTTGTAAAAATCAACCTACGCCACAGAGCATGTGGAACAAAGACAAAGATTGTGAAATAGTTATATCAAGTGCCATTAAGGACTTACCACTTTCCCCATTACCATCGGTTGAAGGATCTGAGAGACCTATTACCCTCACACGAGGATTAGAGTCTCCAGCCACGGACAAAAGTATTTGTGGGGTTTCTATGCCATTTAAGGAGAGCAGTGATAATACAGTCAGCACTCAGACTGAGTCCATCGATCAAAATACTTTATCTAAATGTAATGGCAATTTGATAGAAACTATTGTTGATACTATTTTTAAACAAGTTGAAATTCAAATAGTTAAACAATTTAATACTGTTTTTAAGAGATTGGATAAAATCGAAAACCTTGTCAAAAAAGAGGAAATCAAAAGGAAAGGCACTATTAATCTAGATGTTGTCCGAGGCGAGAAAATTATGAGTAAATTGGAATCCTTATGTAATGGTCTGAGGGAGGGGGGCTCGACTGCCGTTGCTGATTCTGGCCGTGGAAATATGCAAGGCCCAACTGTCGCCAAAACTGTTCTATTTGGCGGCATCCCAGCCAATAGTCAATCTGTATTGCCTATGGGCCCAGATCACGATCCCTCTGGTGCAGTAGGAACAGTAAGGACTGGTACTTCAATTTCGGATGCCAAGGTTACCACCACCCCGCTAGCCTCCTCAACAGACAGGACAGGCATTACTTTGGATGGCGTAAGCACTAGCGGAGGTACATCAGTAAGAAACAGACCCACCAATAATCTAGGGCCATCACTCCACTTACCCCCAGAAGCTTGCCCATATGTTTTAGTGCTAGCAGGCGTACCTGCTCTCAAAGAAGGCCAAAGCGAGTCATGGGTACAATTACACAATAAATGTATCAACTGGCTGACAAAACATAAAGGGGCAAGATGGGACATCTCAAATGAGATTATATTAACTCGTAGGGTAAGTTGGGTGGGCCCACAACAGAAAAATATCAGTGGGGACTGTATAGTGATTAACTTTAGACATCCGAATTTTGTAAGATTTTTCATGGACACACACAACACCCATGTTAGCCCATTTACTGCAATAAGCCTTCACCCACTGGGTTATTTTTACAGGCTCCCCCACAGACTATTTCAAACGGTTTCTAATACCATCCCTATATCTAACAGATTCTCTGCCTTATCGGACTTAGGAAGTCTAGACTGACAACCATTAACACTTCCTACTATATTGGACACGGTCATCAGTATAGTGCCCCTGGATACGGCAAATCCCATATGTATTCACAAATCCTGCCCAGATAGATTAGCTCCCCCACATGTAGTTTGTTCAGACCCTCCTACTGCCCCTATTCTTTCCGCAACTATTCCATTTATCGACACTCTAAGTGTTATCAGTTGGAATATTGCTGGGCTTCCAGGTAAGATGAAAATCCAAGAATGGGTTACCTGGATAAGTAACTTTGATGTGGTAATGTTACAAGAAACATGGTGCACATGCACTCAATTATTGGAGGGTTTCTTTTGCCACAATCTCATTGTACCATCTCCTGCTTTGGGGCGCCCAAGTGGTGGTCTATCTATCTGGGCAAAAATATCTAAGGACGTGAAAATTGAACCTTTACACGTGGTTAGTAAAAATTTGATAGCCGTGAAATATGCTGCAAGGTTAAAGATTTGTTTTATACATTTTTATAATAATGATTTTGTTAACCATCCTAACCCCATCTTTTTAGAATTGTTTAAGTTCATCGACGAAGTTTCGAATGGTGAAAAATATGGTCTATTTGATGGTATCTGTGTTGGCGGGGACTTTAATGCTCATATTCATTCTACATTTCCGCCCTGTAGACGAGGCTCTGAACTATTGGATCTTTTACATAGCAGAGACCTAGACGATGTTATGGGTTATTGTGGAACCGCTGAGGGAAAGGTACCGGTCCCCACGTACATTGGCCGTGGTTGTTTAACCACGATTGACTATATGTTTACCTCTTCCCTCCTTAGCGAAGTGCTACTTAAGTCTGAGGTTGTCAGCAGCCCATATAGCGACCATCTGCCATTAGTAATCCATCTCAAATCTATTAAAAAACCTGTAGGCCCACATGAGGTTGGAGCCCAAAATATTACTGTATCTACAGATAGGCTTAGGATTGTCTGGAGAGGGATTGACAACCGAGAGATCCTAACTAATGTGATGAAGAATAATCCCCTGTTGATCTCCAATTGCCTAACACTTGGTGGCCCCGATATTATTAAATCCTTCTGTGATCTATGTATAGTTATAAAAAGGGCAATCTCCAGACCAGTAACAGAACACAACATAAATAATCAAAGATGGTTCGATACCAATTGTTCGAGGGCCAATAGAGAACTTAGGAAAGCTTTGGAAGCTAAACCTCGAGATGTATCCCTCGTCAGTTCATTACGTTTTAAATACAAACAGGTTTTAAAAGTCAGAACTGAAGAGCTCCTAATAAGCCATTGGGATAATCTCACTAAAACAATTGCCCTAAAAGATTCGACTGGTTTCTGGAGAGAAGTAAAAAGCTTGAGAGCCCTGGGAAGCAATATCACCCCGATAAACTGTAATATCACAGGAGACTCATGGGTCAGCCATTTTTCAAAGCTTTATGCTGCAGCTGGAGATCAAACTGAGGATAATTTCCCAGATAATACCATAGTCATAATATTAGAGGAGGTGGAGGAAGCCATCGCAAATAGTGCTGGCAATAAGGCCCCCGGTCCGGATGGTTTGTCCATCGACCAGATAAAATCAAACACATGTTTTTGGGCCCCCTTACTCTGTAATCTTTTTAATAACCTGAGTAAGGAATCCATCCCTCCGACATGGTCTTGTAGTACTATTGTACCCATCTTTAAAAAGGGAAATAGGTTGGACCCGGGGTGTTACCGACCAATATCCTTGATCGACAACACCCTGAAGGTCCTTGGCAGGGTCCTATTTGATAAAATAAGTACCTGGGCAGACGAAAATTCTATTATCCATCGTTGTCAGCTTGGCTTCAGGAGCAAGCTTGGCACGGTGGAACAATGTTTAAACCTTAACCTCATAATGGCCAAATACACGAGAGCTAAACAATCCCCTTTGTATTTTGGCTTTATGGACCTAAGCTCAGCATTTGATTTCGTTAACCGCTCTCGCTTATGGTCCATTCTTCTAAATTATTGTTTAGATCAGCGGTACTCAAAGTACGGCCCGCGGGCCAGTTGCGGCCCGCCAGCCCTTTCCATGCGGCCCTCGAGTAAAACAACAGACAGTTGGCAATCAACTGCAATTCCGCCTGTTGTTATTCCTCGGGGGCCGCATTCACTGGGTAAAGAAGCATCCGCAAAACCAGTGCCTCGCAAGCAGAGGCGCAACTAGAGCTAAATTTCGGCGGCGGGGGGAAGGGGTGAATCTTTAAGCTTTAGGCAGAGTGGAGCTGATTTCGGGGGAGGGGGGGGGGGCTGAATCTTTAAGCAATAGGCAGAGTGGTGCTGCAGGGCCTCTTAGAAGGGGTGAAACAGCGAGGCCTCATTAACATGCAAATGGTCTTTTAAAGACCTGTGAAGTGCTCGGGTGCGGCTGTGTGTGCGCAGCGAGGCTGTCTCATCCCGGCTGCCACACGCGACGGGGGGGGGGGGGCTGAAGCCCTTTGAGTCCAATGGGTGTTGCGCGCCTGATGGCCTGTGTTACCCAAGCAACCTCTCGCAGATCCTCTGCCCTTAAAACTCGATGGGAGATAAGACGAGTGAACAGCAGCGCAAGGACCTGCTTTTTCAGCAGTCTCTCCTCTGCGGGCCGCACACCACCGTAGGCATCTCTTATGCCTCTCACCAGGGCCCACGAGCCTCGATTTGCTCCTACCCCTCTGTGGCGAACAGGCTAGCATCGCTGGTGCTGCCCTACCTGCGGCCTCACAATGCGGCCTCCCCAAACCCACCCAAGCCCGGGAAGCTGTCTCATCCCGAGCTGCCACACAGAGAGAGGGAGGGAGACAGCGAGAGGGAGGGAGACAGCGAGAGGGAGGGAGACAGAGAGAGAGAGAGAGACCGAGAGGGAGGGAGACCGAGGGAGGGAGAGAGGGAGGGGGAGGGAGACAGAGGGACACAGAGGGAGACAGGGTGACAGAAAGAGGGAGACAGGGAGAGAGAGAGGGAGACAGGGAGAGAGAGAGGGAGACAGGGAGAGAGAGAGGGAGACAGGGAGAGAGAGAGGGAGAGAGAGAGGGAAACAGGGAGAGAGAGAGGGAAACAGGGAGAGAGAGAGGGAGACAAAGGGAGGGAGACAGAGGGAGATGGATGGAGACAGAGGGAGATGGAGGGAGACAGAGGGAGACAAAGGGAGGGAGACAGAGGGAGGGGGAGACAGAGAGAGGGGGAGACAGAGAGAGGGGGAGACAGAGAGGGAGACAGAGAGTGAGGGAGTGAGACAGGGAGGGAGGGAGACAGAGAGGGAGGGAGACAAAGGGACACAGACAGAGGGAGACAGAGAGAGAGAGGGAGACCGGGAGAGAGAGAGTGAGACCGGGAGAGAGAGAGTCCCTGTTTGGCAGTATGTCGTATGACCAAATGGGCTGCTCTATATGAGACAGCACGTTGCGTACGATATACTGCCAAACAAGGACTCGGGGAACTTACATTCGCATACTACTGACTGTGTGAGCCTCTGAGGAAGAGAGTCATCGAAACGCGTCGGGCTCAGTCAGGTGTGAATAATTATAGGCAAGCGCGACGAACCATACCTAATAAAAGCTTGTGGGGAAAAGCAGCTTGTGTTCAAGTGCGGTTCTTCTGATGTACAAATCCCCAATGAACTGTATACATATGTGTGTGTGTGTATGCTGGGTCTGGTTGCTCAGTGGACGAATGCGTCCGCTGCAGGGGTCTGTGTTCAACCTCATGGTCAGTTTGTTTTAGTTGCTCTAGCCCCGCCCCCTCCACCACTGACCCCGCCCCCACAGGTGCGGCCCTCGGCCACAAACCACACTGTAAATTTGGCCCCCGAGAGAAAGTTTGTGAGTACCCCTGGTTTAGATGAACCTTTAGTCCATTTTTTGGCCAACCTCCACCGCAACCTGAAAGCCCGAGTTCGATTAAACAACGACAGTGAGGTCTCAAATGAGATTTTAATTGGCAAGGGGGTGAGACAGGGCTGTGTCTTGGCCCCCTTGCTTTTTATTTTATACATCAATGAATTAACTCATTCCCTATGTAATTTGACTAAGGACGTTCCTATCATCAACAAGAAACCTATCCCGGCGTTACTCTACGCGGATGATGCGGTCCTTATGGGCCGCACTCCGAATGCTCTGCGTATTTTAATATCGGGATTTGTTAATTATATGTCCGATTTAGGGCTGTGCACTAACTTCAACAAATCTTTTATAATGACTTGCGGCCCTAAAAACTATAAAATCTCAAAGATTGTGATAGGTCCAAATATTCTAAAAAGCACTTGCACTTTTCCTTACCTGGGTCTGTTATTCAATAATAGTGGCTCGTGGCAACCACATGTTGCGATGGGGAGAAATAAACTTTCAAAATCGATCAATTCCATTACCTCCCTACGCCAACCACGCCAGGCCAATGTGGTTCTTAGCTTACTACAAATCTACCGAACTCAATGTCTCCCAACTGGAACATATGGTGCTGAAGTTTGGGGGTTTTCAAACTGTACAGAACTACAGAGAGAAGAGAACAGATTTTGCCGAAAGATCCTGGGGGAATTATTAGTGCACCGACCCTTGTATGTCACAATGAATTAAAACTGCAATATGTTGAGGATTTTATAAGAGCGAGACCTGCATTATTTTGGTTAAGGATCTGGCAAAACCCGGCAGCTTCCCTGACCCGTGAGATTATTTTAGATTGTTTGAAAAGTGACAATGTCGGTCTAATCCCATGGATCAATGCGGTAGAAAGGAGCCTTGTGAGCGCCAATTACGGTCATCTTTTTACATACCCTGACAGGATTGACAGCTCCCATAAAAACTTGGTGAGAAGGGCACTCTATCAGCATTTTTACAATGAAAGGGAAAGAGCAGACTCCGTGAAACAATCTACGATTGATAATTTATTAATCCGGGATCCACACACTGAATCCCTGACGTCTCCCCAGTTCTATTTATGTAAAAAACTGGGCAGATGGACTAGATTTTTATTATTTAGATTCGGGGACAGGAGCATCATAAACCTTATCTGCTTTCCGCTGGGTTACATCAAAAACTCGGAAAAACTACACTGTCCTTGTGACCATGGTGGAACCCAGAGTATGCTCCATTTTATTTTCGGCTGTGGTTTTTACATGAAATTTACAAGACATTATCTAATTCCATACTGTAGGAAATATGACTTGATCGACCACAACCTTGCCTATAGACATTTTTTAATGCTGGGTTCAGATGAATTAATTTTTAGAGTTAGTAGTTTTCTCAAAGCCATTGTACGTTTGCGCAGGTCGCTGAAAATTGATTAATTTTGTTTAGACATTCACTTTGCACTTTAAAGCATGTTTTGCTCAATTTAATACATTGTACCTGTTTTGCCTTTATAAAATTAATAGCTATTTTCTATACATAATCTTATACATCGTTGTATGATGGCCTTATGCACAGCCCAGTCAGAAGGATATTTGTGTTTTCATTGTTGTTTTTATAAATTATTTTCTTACTTGTAATAAGTCGCGGCCCAAAATTGTAGTATTTAATGTGTATTTTAAAAGTTTTGTTTTTTGTGCTTTTATGGATGGATCTACTGAAATCCGAATAAAGTCTATTTGAATTGAATTGAGAGGCAAATGGTAACACATTTCAAATCAACAGGGTAGATTGTCCTTCCACTCCTGCAATGGGTGAGGTAGTTCCTACATGTACAAAACTCCAATTAACCTTTACCAAACATGTACTCTTACACACATATCTGCAGTCTTCATGCACTTGTAAAAGTCTCCATGCAGATCTCTCTTGCAACTGACAATACACAGTCTCCAGAAACACACTGTTTGCACACATGGAGCAGCTTCTCCTACACTCCCATGCATAATACTCAGCTCTGTGTTGTGTTTTAGATAGCAGTGTGTAACGCAAACAGATTGAACGTCACCAAGGCTCATTTCCTTTGCTCTAGTCTAATCACTCACCCTGTAACACATGCTGATGGTCTCAAGTAGCTATTAGGACATGTGCTCTTTTTTGCCTCTCTAAAATATAAGGGAAATGTGTCAGGCTGTCTCAGTAATTATCACTTGCTCCATCCATAGTACTAAATGTGCTTTCAAATTGCCACAGGAAATATCGTTTTCTGCCTAGAATCACAGCATGAGTCTGTGTGGACAGAGGAATTGTTGTCAGAGATTTTATTTGTGTTGCTGTTGTTCTGTAAAACTTGCACTTTCAGGAAAGGGCCAGCTTGTTTTGTTCAAATGTGTTGGTTAGTACTCAGCAGAAATCACTATCAGAAAAATGAGAGGCAAATGGTAACACATTTCAAATCAACAGGGTAGATTGTCCTTCCACTCCTGCAATGGGTGAGGTAGTTCCTACATGTACAAAACTCCAATTAACCTTGACCAAACATGTACTCTTACACACATATCTGCAGTCTTCATGCACTTGTAAAAGTCTCCATGCAGATCTCTCTTGCAACTGACAATACACAGTCTCCAGAAACACACTGTTTGCACACATGCAGCAGCTTCTCCTACACTCCCATGCATAATACTCAGCTCTGTGTTGTGTTTCAGATAGCAGTGTGTAACGCAAACACATTCAACGTCACCAAGGCTCATTTCCTTTGCTCTACTCTAATCACTCACCCTGTAACACATGCTGATGGTCTCAAGTAGCTATTAGGACATGTGCTCTTTTTTGCCTCTCTAAAATATAAGGGAAATGTGTCAGGCTGTCTCAGTAATTATCACTTGCTCCATCCACAGTACTAAATGTGCTTTCAAATTGCAAAAGGAAATATAGTTTTCTGCCTAGAATCACAGCATGAGTTTGTTTGGACAGAGGAATTGTTGTCAGAGATTTTATTTGTGTTGCTGTTGCTCTGTAAAACTTGCACTTTCAGGAAAGGGCCAGCTTGTTTTGTTCAAATGTGTTGGTTAGTACTCAGCAGAGATCACTATCAGAAAAATGAGAGGCAAATGGTAACACATTTCAAATCAACAGGGTAGATTGTCCTTCCACTCCTGCAATGGGTGAGGTAGATTCTACATGTATAAAACTCCAATTAACCTTTACCAAACATGTACTCTTACACACATATCTGCAGTCTTCATGCACTTGTAAAAGTCTCCATGCAGATCTCTCTTGCAACTGACAATACACAGTTTTCAGAAACACACTGTTAGCACACATGCAGCAGCTTCTCCTACACTCCCATGCATAATACTCAGCTCTGTATTGTGTTTCAGATAGCAGTGTATAACGTAAACACATTCAACGTCACCAAGGCTCATTTCCTTTGCTCTACTCTAATCACTCACCCTGTAACACATGCTGATGGTCTCAAGTAGCTATTAGGACATGTGCTCTTTTTTGCCTCTCAAAAATATAAGGGAAATGTGTCAGGCTGTCACAGTAATTATCATTTGCTCCTCAACAGAAGTAAATGTGCTTTCAAATTGCCAATCAAATATCGTTTTCTGCCTAGAATCACACCAAGAGTCTGTGTGCTCACAGGAATTGTTGTCAGAGATTTAATTTATGTTTCTCTTGTTTTGTAAGACTTGGACTCGTAGGAAAGGATCGGCTCATTAGATAGGATTTGAAAAGTTGAAAAAAAAAATTGTAATGAATTAAAATTACATAAAGGTATTGTTTTTTAGTTTTTTGCAGGTATTGCTGAGCAGCAGTGAAAAAATATAAAGATGCCTATAAAGTCAAGAAAGAGAAAAGAAAAGAAACAACAACTATATTTGAAGACGACTGATAAAAAAAAAATAGGAGGCGAAGCGTGTGTTGGAAAACAGAAAAAGTCTTCTGGTAAGCAAACTAAAGGATTTTTAAAAAATATCTTTCGAAAAAAAAAAATGATCGAAAGATAAATTCAAACAGTGTTTCAAGTACAAAACAACAACAGAGTCAACAGCAAAAACAAAATGCTAATGTAGACTCAGAAGTAAGAAAGAGTGACTTAACACGGAAAATAGATTTTAAAAACATTCGTCGAAAAATGTTTCAGAGAAGAGTGGTGTTAAATTTGCTAAAGGATGTGAAAAAATATAAGAAAAAAACCAAATTTTATAAGAAAAAGAAATTAATTGAAAGTATTGTTACCAAGGCATTAGAAATAAAAAATAACCTATTCATTTTAATTTTGAACAGGATGCGTAGATTAGATAAATTAGTCAATGCACTGAAGTCACAAAGCAAAAGGAAAAGAGAAGTAAAAAAAAATAACTTTTGTAAAGTGTTCTTAGGAGAATGGAAGCATAGTTCAAGTACTGAACCATTTTTTAATTAAGAGAGTTATCTTCAAAGTAATAGTTTGTTGCATGCAGTTGACACCAATGGAAGAGCATATGAAGTTAAGGATGGTTGTGTAATGGAAAAGGAGAAAATGGTTCCAAGAAATGAGGAAGAAGTGATGGCTGATGAGATTATGGGGAGACGTCCTAAAGCCCCAGTGTACACTTAGAATTGTAGTAGTATTTGTACTGTGCGTCAGGAATCTATTGATAAATTACGTGACTTTCTAAGAGAATATAGTAAAAAGAGTGTTAAACAGAAAATTAAGGTGCTTCAAAGACTAGATCCATGCAGAGTGAGAGAGAATACTGGTTTGCAAGGACATTCTCTGGCTTGTCTATCTAGGAAAGTGTGTCAAAGTGTTTTTCACCATTTTAGGATGCTCGCTGTTCATCATACTGAAATGAGAAAGTTTGTGAGAACATTGTATTTTGCTAAAAGTCCAGCACTAAAGTTGAATGAGTTGAATAATGCTCTGTTCCGTGGATCTGTATCAGATGTAGTGAAGGTTACTGATGAGATTCAGTTTTGTTACTTTGGTCCAGAACAAGAAGGAGCAGAAAATGACACAGTTATTGATGACAATGTGGAAGAGAATGTAGAACTTACTGTTAGTAAAAATTTTGAAGATGAAATGAAAAAATTTGCTATCATCTCTAATGAAAGACCAAATATTACTTGTATTTGTTTCCGGAGAAGCCATTACAAAATTCAAACAAGGAATGTTGATCTGTATAAAAAAAGTGAAAATGAAGATAATTATAAGTGGAAAGATTTTGCAACATTTATATTTCTGGAAAATTGTTTTGATTTGGGTGAAGATCAGCATATTTGTAAATACTGTTATAACAAGTTAGAAGAAAATAGAATGCCAGCAAGAGCTGTACATAATAAATTAGAATTGGTTGAAATTCCTCCAGAACTTTCGGATTTAAATACGTATGAGTCTATACTTATTCAATGTGTCCATCCGTTTCAGACCATAGTGCGTATGGAGCCAAAAACAGGTAAAATACCTCCTTCGGATTTACAAAGAGGTTTAAAAGGAAGAGTTGTCTATTTGCCATTGGATTTGAAAAACAATATGGAAACAATTGATGCAGATACTTTGGAAACGGAACATTAGTTATTCTGGTTAATGGTGTACCTACAAAGAATAAGAAAATTTGGCAGGAGCTGGTGGATGTACGAAAAGTACAATGAGCAAATTTGTATTTGAAAAAAAATAATAAATGGTATGACACCATTTATATGGATGAAGATGAAGAAGAAATAGTGGAAGGCACAGGAACACCAACTGGGCAAATTGAAAAAGTGGATAAGTCAAAAGAAGAAGAAATTTATGAACATTTCAGCATACATCCCTTGCACTCCACCGAGAAAGTGGTGATTTCGGTAATGGATGTGCTACGTGAAGGCATTGATACCAACCTCCCGCAAGCCTTGATCTTATTAGACCTGTCCGCCGCCTTTGATACGGTGGACCACTCCATCCTCCTCAATCGTGTCAGGGCGGCGGGCATAGAAGGCCTTGCCTTCTCGTGGATTGAGTCCTTCCTTACAGGGAGGGCCCAAGCAGTACATCTGGCCAACTTTACCGCTGTCTCCCGCAAGGTGGAGTGCGGGGTTCCTCAGGGCTCATCACTCTCCCCCCTCTTATTTAATCTATACATTTATCCCCTCATTTTTTCGTTACAGCAGATGGAGGTCACGGTGTTTAATTACGCCGATGACCTCCAGCTAATCTTTAATCTTTCTAATTCCTCTTCATCTGCCTCTAATGTTCGGACAGTAATGACATTTATCCAGGACTGGATGAACTGCAACCACCTCAAACTCAATCCGGACAAGACTGAGTTAGTCCTGACCGGAGGTGGTTGCAGCCCATGGGCCCCTTCTCATTGGCCCCTGTCACTTGGTGCTCCCCCTCTTCCTGTCCCTAAGGTCAAAACTCTCGGGATTTTTCTAAATTCACAACTCTCTATCCACTCACAAGTTGGTTCAGTGGTCTCTGCTTGCTTCTTCTCATTAAGACTTATTAGGAAAGTTTCCCGTTTTTTTTCCCTTTCAGCGTTAAAAATCATTGTGCTGGCCATGGTACTATCGCGAATTGATTATGGCAATATCATCTACAACGGAGCCCCTGCTTATGCGATCCATCGCTTGCAGCTCATTCAGAACCAAGCGGCTCGTTTGATTCATGGCTTACCCAAATACCACCGAGCCACTCCCCTGCTTAAAGCTTTGCATTGGCTCCCGGTGAGAGAGCGTGCTCTTTTTAAACTCGGCTGCTTCACCTTCCAGGCTAGATCGGGAACAGCCCCCGAGTTTATACGCTCTGCCATAAAATCATATTTTCCGGGTCGCGAACTCCGCTCTGCCCACATGGCTCTCCTGACCATTCCTCGTTTCAAGAAGCAGAAATCTGGCGGAGCGAGGTTCGCTGTTCTCGCCCCGCTCTTTTGGAATTCTCTTCCTGTCACTCTCCGTACCTCTCCTTCCTACATCCTATTTCGGAAGGATCTTAAAACCTTGCTATTTGAGCTAGCCTACAATGTCTAGCCTTCTACCGCCGATTGCTACTGCATCACTTAAAGCGCCATGAAACCGCTTGGTATAAGTGCGCTCAATAAATGTTTTTAAATTCAAATTTTAAATTCAAAATACATCCTCTTCATTCTAAAGAAGTTATGGGAAACGCTATTTATCTGTTTCAGATGATGAAAGCAAAAGGAACTCCTGTGAGTGTATGGGAGGAGAGCTTGGAAGCTCGTTGTTTTCCCCGACTGTTTCCTACAGGAGAAGGTGAACGATATGATGAACGTCCAGTACAAATTCCTGCTTCGGAGTATCGGACTACAAGATTATATGCAGAAGATCCCAGATTTCGTCAAAGTATTCCTTATTTGTTCCATCTTTTATTTGAAAGTGACTTGTCTGCACTATCTTATGCAGTAAATCACATTTTAAAAACTGGAGTACATCTACATAATGTGTCAGCAAAGGACTTTCTCAACAAAGTGCAACAGCGAGATGATCATTTGGAATCTCAATTGATCAATTTGATGGCATGTCAGGGTGGAACTAATGAATATTGGTACCGACGCCATGGAGAATTGAAGTGTATGTTAAGGAATTTAGGAACTCCTACATGGTTCCTTACCCTGAGCTGTGCTGAGTACGCTTGGGATGATTTACTGGATTTTCTGCGAGAGGCAAATTCAAACATTGAAAACATCCAATACAAGACAGCAAGAGAATTGTGCTCATTAGATCCGGTTAATGTTTGCAGATATTTCAATCATAGATTTGAGGCTATGATGTACTTCATCTGCAATAAAAAAAATCCACCTCTTGGAGAAGTTGTGGATTTCTTTTGGAGAAAAGAGTACCAAGCAAGAGGTGCTCCACATATTCATATGCTGTTGTGGATCAAGGATGCCCCAAAATTTGGAACAGATGCTGATGAAGCAGTTTTATCTTTCATTGAAGGATATGCAACGTGTGCTATACCTAAAAACACAGAAGAGAAAAACTTAAAAGAGAAAGTTTTACGTTTCCAAAGTCATCGGTGTGGAAAATACTGTCGACGAAAGTACAAGAGTAAAGATAAATTCTACACAAAATGTCGATTTGGATTTCCACGACCTGTTCTTTCAAAAGGAGTAAACAGTTTTATGTCAGCTGTGCGACATACTATTACAAGAAAATCGCCTAAGAATACCTACAACCTAAGAAGAAAAGAAGAGTCAAAATATATAAATGACTACAACCCAGTAATTTTATCCATGTGGAATGCTAACATGGAAATACAGTATGTGGCTGACAATTCTATTGCTGTTGCTCGGTATGTCACATTTTACATCACTAAATCTGAGAAAACGGAATTGAAGGAAATGTGGGAAGAGATTTCTCACGAGAAGACTGTCAGTAAGAAGCTATACAGTTTCAGTTTAAAGATGTTATCGCATCGAGAAATTGGATCCTACGAATGCTCAGATAGGTTATCATCTGCAAGTCTGTACTCGAAATCCAGAAGAATAATTTGGGTAAGTTTAGGCCTTGCAGGAATGCAAAATCGTGTACTGAAATCTATTCGAGAAATTGAATATTTAGCAGAGTTCGAACCAGAAAGTACAGACATTTTAAGAACAAACATGTTGGACACATATTACCCACAAAGAAGTCATCACCTTGAGAACATGTGTCTATATGAAGTGCTGCAGAACTTCATTTTTAAACGGAATGCCACAGAAGATATCAACAATGGAAAATATAAAGTCAGTGGTGAGGAAGGATGTTTGGTGAAGCAAACAAAAGGAAGTTTGATAAATCACCGGAAGCTGAGTTGCGACACTCCTGACAAAAAGGAATTTCACTACTTGGCACTTTTGCAGCTGTTTAAACCATGGCGTTCAGAGGACGAACTACTTGGAGAATTCCAGAGTTATGAAGATTCCTTCAATGCTAGCAAAGACAGCATAGAATGCAGTACTTTCACAACTTATGTTCAAATGTTAAATGAAGAAATTGAACAAGAAGCAACAATTGCAGCTGAAGTAGCTAGAGACAGTTCTCAAGACAGTCAAAGTTCTGGGACATTCATTCAAGATCCTCTAGGACAACCAATCGTAGAAAATGAAGCAGCAATAGCCATGAATGAAGTGGAAACAGCTATGAATCAAGCTCAGGAAGATTTAATAGACTTAACATATTTGGAGCAGCAACTGAATGAAGAACAAAAACAAATTTATGAAGAAGTCAGGAAAAAAATTGATCACAGATTACTACATGAAAATAAAGAGTGCTCATGCACATCTTTCGAACCAATGAGAATGTATGTAAGTGGACAAGCTGGAACTGGAAAAAGTTTCTTAATTAATGTAATTAGAAACTACGTACAGAAGAAAATGGATTCCATTTTGTCTTGTGTTGTTACTGCTCCAACTGGGTTAACAGCGTATAACATAAAAGGAGTTACCTTACATCGTTTGCTAATTTTACCAGTAGAGCATGAGAACAAAATACAGTACCACAAACTAGCAGGAGAAGCATGCTTGGAAGTTTCAAGAGTATTGAAGAAATTGAAAGTACTCATTATTGATGAGGTAAGCATGGTATCAAACGTAATGCTTGCCTTTGTGCATTTATGAATGCAGCAAATTCTGAAGACAGAGTATGACGTGTTATTTGGAGGAAAACACGTCATAGTTTTTGGGGATCTTTTGCAACTTACTCCAGTTAAAGGACAACCGGTATTCCATACTCTTACACATGAAGACACGAAAAAGTCGTTAGGAAGTATAGGTAATGTAAATATTTGGACATATTTTGAGTATAAGGAACTCATTACCAATATGAGGCAAGCCAATGATGAGGACTATGCAAGTATTCTGAAAGATATAAGAATTGGACTACTCACAGAACATGGCAGAAAAGCATTACAGAGTCGATTGCTGAGTAATTTGTTTACAACAGAAGAAATAGTCCCAGAGAAAATACACAAGAAAATTGCTGAAAAAAATACTGTAATCTGCTTAATGCCAACACTACATGAATGCTCTGTATTCAATCAAGAACTTTTGAAATTGGAAAATGAAGAGATCATAAAACTGGAAGCTGTGGATAAAATTCAACATGAACGAATAACTATTATATTGACAGGCAAATTGGCTACTAAATTGGATTCTCTGGAGAAAAACATTTCAAAAACAGCTGGTTTGGAAAAGAATCTTTATGTGTGTATGAACTGTAGAGTAATTTTAAGACGCAATTTGGATGTAGAAAAAGGTTTAGTGAATGGAGCTATGGGTAAAGTTGTGGGTTTTGTAAAGTACCAGAAAAAAGATGGAATTGAATTCTTAAAAATAAAATTTGATCAGATTGAAGAGGTTAAAGTCATTAGTCGTTGTTCATTTCGTTTTTTGCTAGTGAAAGACTTATATGTACGTAGGAAGCAGTTTCCGATTTCTCTAGCATATGCTGTAACTATTCACAAGTCTCAAGGATTAACTGTTGATAGTGCTTTTGTAAACATTGGGTCTACTGTGTTCAAAGAAGGTATGGCATATGTTGCTTTGTCACGCGTGAAAAAATTATCTGGTTTATTCATGATAGACTTTGATGACTCAAAAGTAAGTGCTGATGCAAACTGTGTAAAGGAGTATAATAGATTAAGAAAAAGCTATGCTCCTCATTTAGGTCAGTATCCTGTGTTTGAAAAACGTGTTGTTTGTCGGAAAAGGAGATTTGAGAATATCTGTAATGAGGAGGTACAGAAGAGAAAACAAAAAGATAGTGATGTGACTGCAAGCAAAAAGAAAAAGGACAGTGTGGAAGTGGTTGTTGGTTGTCATTTTGAAAATAGCTCTGGTGTCAACTGCTACGCAAATGTAGTGCTGAATGTTGTATTTTATCTTGAAACTTTGCAAGAGCAGATAGTACTAAATCATGAAAAAAGATTCTGTTCTTTGCTGAGTCTCCTTTATGAGAAGCTGAGTAATGATAAAACTAAAATAGAAAGTGCTTCAGATGTTAGAAATCTTTTAGATGTATGTTCTGGATGTACACAGTTTACACAAAATGTACAGCAAGATGCACAGGAATTCTTGATGTATATCCTGATGGTACTGGAAGATGAAGGAGTAGAAGTAGAACATTTATTTGGTGTCTCTTATACATGGGAACATTGTTGTGATAACTGTATGAACACAAGCAGTAGTAATGTAGATTCTGAAAGGTTCATATATTTACCATTACTAGAAAGTAAAACAGTGACTTTTAGTAAATTAGTTAAAGATGCTAATCACAACATGGAATGTTCTAAATGTAAATCTGAAATGTTGTCAACGTTATTTTTAAAGAAATATGGACAGTATGTAATTTTAATGGTACAACGTTGTAGAGCTGATGGAACAAAATTGGAAACTTTACTAAAGAAGTTTGTTGGCAACCAATTATTTATATCTGGAAAAACTTTTGTAGCAGTTGCAATAAGTTTTCATGATGGTCCTTCTATAATTCTGGTCATTACACAGTTTATCTTAAATGTGAAAAAGGATGGACACTGTGTAATGATTCTCAATTGATTTTCAAGCAACGTTTGCCTTATGATTTACCCAATTGTTACTTAATTTTTCTGAAACCCAAATTTTAAATACTAACATCATCATCGGAAGAAAGCATTATTAAAATGTAAAAGGATTAAAATTGGATATTTCACTCAAAAGGGATTTTAAACTTACCATTTGGCCTCAAGGAAAGGTAAAACAAACAATTGTGGACTTCTTTGACAGATATTATTTTGGAAAATGTTCTTTTGCAACAAGGTTTACAGACGTTACTTCTTGAAAATTGTTATTGTTCTTAAAAGGTATTTAATTCTAAATAATTTACTTTGATGGTCAGGTAAGTTTAACATATCTGTATGTGTCACTGCTTTCGTTTCATGCTTCCTTTTCTTCACCTCTCCTTACTCTGCTTTTCTCATTTCTCTTCTCACTCTCTCTTCCTGCTTTACTACTCTTTTGTAACTCCCTCACTCCTTCTCCACTACTCCCCTACCTTTACTACCTCCATCACTAATTTTTCATCCATGTTTCTTTCTCTGTATCCATATGTCTTAGTCTTTTTAACTGCCTTACTCCTTCTCAGTGGTTTGCTCTCTGTCTCTGTATCTGTCACTCTCGGTTTGTCTGTTTTACCCTTAATTTCCTTAACATCTCTGGGGCACATTTACAAGCCACCTGCACCACCACTACGTCACTTTTCTTGACGTACTAGTGGTGCAGGGTGGTTTTCCATATTTACAAGGAGAGGATAAGCCACTCTGTGTGTCTTTTCCTCTCCTTGTAAATACAGCCAATTCAAATGCAGCACTAAAATGAGCTATTATCTTTTTTTATAGGTTTAGGGTACCTATAGGTAAGTACTGATGCAGAGTTTAAAGTTTAATAGGAAGACTCTCTTCCCTTCATGTGTGAAATGTACACCATCTCTTTTTTAATTACTTTGCCACTCCACTCTCTTTGTCAGGGAGTCCCTGAAGGTTTACTAAAGGTGAGAAAAATGATTTTTTTTAAATGTCATTGTGTGCGCGCACCCGAAAAAAAAAAAAGGCAAATAGATTCAAAAAACAAGTTTTTGTGTTTTGATTTTAGGTGGCTCTAAAAAGAGTCCTTGAGTTAATGTAGGGACAGAGGAAGAGAAAAACGAAAAAAAAAATAACAAAACTATGGCCTAGTGCAAGGGTGCTCCTCAAATTTCCTCTGAATGAGATCAATACTGCTCTCACCCATAGTAATAAGAGTACCACAATCCATGCACCGTGTAGTCATCCTCCCAAAACAAGGACGAATATCCAGAGGTGTGTTAGAAGGTGAAGGCACCATTGCAGAAGAAGTGCTCGCCTGAGCTGCCGAAGATGTGCTCGGCTGAGCTGCTGCAGATGTCGTCGGCTGAACAGGTGGAGGGTTTGCTCCAGAAGCTTGACGAAAAGTCACAGGATGCATTGCCTCAACGTGCCTCATCATAGTGTGTATACTAAAAGAGTACTTCCTATTAGCATTACCACGTGACAAGGTGCGCTGACACAGTGTGCAGGTGACCTTTGGTGCATTCACCTTCTTTTGTCCCTCAGGAAAAGTGAAAAACTGCCATATAAAGGAGTCTTTCTGCTTCCTCTGCCTCTGTCTCTCAAGAGTGTCCTGCTCACTCTCAGAAGGTGGCTGGTGCTCTGCCATTGTCTCACAAAAACAGAGTAGCTCCTTCTTCAAGGGAATCAGAACTAATAATGAGGGTAGTGGGTGTGGTTTTGGAAGAATCTGGAACTGAAAGTACTTTGAACCAATGAAAAGTGATGTTTCTTGATCACATGACTTGCCATGAGGGGATTGGGTGTGGTGTTGAAACAATATAAAACTGAAAGTAATGAAAACCAATTAAAAGTGTTGTTTTATTAATCACATAACCCGAGGTGCGCGCACGGAGCAAGCTCCGAGCGCGCACGGTGCAATTACGCATGCGCGAACACGTACGCGCGCATGCGCATAAGTATTATGCGCGTACGTAACGCGCATACGCATACGCAGCACGCGCGCATTTTTGTTTAGCAAAGTTAGTGTATGCTACAGCCAAAGGGCTTTTTACAATGTACTAATGCCCTTTTATGAGTCATACATGTCTTCACAAAGACATTTTCTAGATCATTTCTAAATCAGAAATAGGAGAGGGCCTGATAGATGCTCTCCTTTAATGAGACTGGGAAAGTGGGAATGTGTACCCAATATTTGTGACTATTATTATGATTGTAAACTATTGATCGGTAACTAACTCTGATAATTAATTAGCACGGAAGAAGCTTTTCCTGTGTAAGAGGTGTCCCTTTGGGAATCATGTCGAGCAACTTTGAGGGTAGCTTGCAGTGCGGGCTCTCCTGAGGGTAGCATGCAGTGTGGGCAACCCCTTATGTATACTCAAATGTGAAACATTTTTTTGAACACACAGCACCTGTCCCTTTAAGTCATTTTGTGATCCCCTTGCTCATTGGTGATTTCCAATGCAACCTATTTTAGTACATAGATCACACGGCAAATAAAATCGTGATTCATAAAGCAGTCAGTGGCAAGTTTTCAGATCCTTAAAATGTGAATTGGTCTAGTAAAAAGGCCCCTAGTTCTTTAAGCCCACTTCTTGTAAGAATAATAACAGAGCAATACTGCCTTCAATCAATCCCAATAATACCCACGGTATATAATTGTGCTATTTATCAACATGTCTGTATTTTCTATTTATCAAAAAGTCTATATGGAGGTCTATTCAGTAATTTTTTGCAACATCATACACAGCGTAAAGCTTCTAATACTTTTGGCATAGACAGTTCTCTGAACTGGATTAAGATCTGGACAGATCAACATAGACACATGCACATTTCTGCCCAATTTTAATCCACACGTGTACTAACTCTTTAGACTTTAACATGTGTTTGGAGCTACATCCCATAAATGAAACCTCAATATTACTTCTACAGTATTAGTTTATGAAGATCAACAGTAACCTTTGTGCGAAGTCCACATGTGCATTTCCATTAGAGTAGATGTTGTCAAGAAGACATTCTCTTCCTTACTTTTCTCAGGGCCTCCTTGACTTCCTTGTTTCTCAGGCTGTAGATCAGTGGGTTCAGCATTGGAATAATAATTGTGTAAAACACTGAGGCCACACGATCCTGTTCCATGGAATACTTTGAGCTGGGTCTGACGTACATAAATACAAGTGTTCCAAAAAATAGGGTGACACAGATGAAGTGGGAGGAACATGTAGAAAAAGCCCTCCATCTGCCTTTTGAGGAATTAATTTTTAGAATGGCATAAGCAATGCAGAGATAAGAAATTATAATGAAAACTAGAGAACCTACTATGAGACCGCCAGCAACAAAGACCAACACTACCACATTCAGCGAGGTGTCAGAGCAGGAGAGCTTTAGCAGAGGTGGAATATCACAAAAGTAGTGGGTGACCTTATTTGAGCTGCAGAAAGACAAGCTAGCAGTACAAAGTGTGTGAATCAGGGAGTTAATGGATGCTACCAAGTAAACTCCAACTACAAGGTACATACAAGTTGCCTTTGTCATAATTGCTGCATAAAGCAATGGATTGCATATAGCCACATACCGATCATACGCCATTAGGGCCAAAAGGAAAACCTCAGAACTCCCCATGGTGACAAAGAAAAACATCTGTGCTATGCATCCCGAATATGAAATTGTTTTCTTCATTACCAGAAAATTCACCAGCATATTGGGGGTCACAACAGAGGAGTAACAGAGGTCTACAAAGGACAGGTTACAGAGCAGGATGTACATGGGAATGTGAAGATGAGGTGACACACTGATCAGGTTCATGATGCTGATATTTCCTACCAAGGTGATTATATAGACAATTAAGAAGAACAAGAAAAGTGAGTCTTGAAGTTGTGGGTCCTCTGAGAGACCGAGGAGAATGAATTCGGTCACCGAGGTCTTGTTTTCTTCATTCATTTATTGGTTAAGTGCATTAAAGTGGAAGAGCAAATGAAATTGAAATGACAGCACAGTCGTTCTCAGTGGTGGCACACAAGACGCATTTCAGGTACTGAAATAGAAACAGAAATATAAGCCAATGAATGTTGCACTTTCATCACTGGCCCTATGTGTCACAAGGTTAGGAAACACAGTATGTAGCCACGTTCATTGGAGCTCATAAAGTCTGGCTGAGTATATTTATGAAATCACCAGTTCCATGAAGATTGCTTAAAAGTGCAGTATTAATCATAAATAACAAGTATAATGAAATATTATGAATGGTAAGTCGGTATTCTTGCTGTCTGCACATTGTCAATTTCCAACATGTGCAATGTTAATTGTTATAATGTGCAACTGGTGATTAAGTGCCAGGAAACACTCTTGGTGATATTTCGCTCTACAATCTGCATAAAATGACATATTATTAACTTATATAAAAGTTTCTGATTTGAGGGCCAGATGAAACACATTTGTCCTCTATGGGCACAACATTTGTCCGTAGCAGTACAGTGTTATTACTAAGACTGGGTGAAGTTTGCGAAGACTGACTATGCAGAACACTGCACTGCGCGGAGCTCTGCAAGCGGCAGAGTGTGTTAGATAAATGCCATTCGCTGTGATTTTCAGTGCCAGGTGTTTGTCCGCACTACGCAATCATAGCAAATGGCACTATGCACAGCCCAACTGAGCGCTTCTTCCTTTTTGCCACTCGAGTAGATTCTTTACTTGAGCGTCAGCTTTCTCAACGCGAACGGACGATTTCTCAACGCAAGCGGTCACGAACATACGGGACCACTCGCAATGAGAAATCCGACCACCTGCGTTGAAAAAATCTTGTCTTGAGGTGGATTTTCCATGCTTGCGCTCGCCAAATTGATGTTGCCGATCGCGAACAAGGGAAGAACTCACAGGGGTATGATTTTTCTCGCTTGCGCATGCAAACTTGATTTTGATGAGCACGAGTGAGGAAAAAAACTCCACTTTACTGAACTGCGCAAGCTCCACGTAATGCAGATTGCAGGAAACTCTACAAACTCCACGAGGGGACGGAGTTCACCTCCCAGACTTAGCTATTACAGATTAGAACAATAACATTATTTTATTGATATAATGCTTTATGGCTTAGCACACTTTATAAATATTCATCTTATCCTATCTTACATATGCAATCTTAAACAGAAGTGTGTTTAAATTAGAAATGATGCTTTCAATTTGTGTAAATTATTCTTTGTTGATTCACTTTTAGGTCTTACTTCAACAAAAAGATCTATAAAGCAGTATAGATAGAGAATGGGCTTTATCTCAGCTCTCTTCAGCTATTCATTTTTATGTAGTGTCAATGGTCTGTGGGCTGTCAATGCCATGGCCTTTTGAGGATCTCTAGAGCAAGTAGTCCTTCTGTAAAACTGTCGATGCCAGAAGATTGAATCTGTCCCCGGGGTGTGTTTTTTAATTATCTACCATACCTAACTTAAAAAACCTGTCTATCATACCTACCATCTCTAAATTATGTACATACAATACTTACCTGCCATACTAAACATAAACAGAACTACCTAACCTATAATGCCGAATCTACTTACCGTACTGAACATAACATACTAAACCTACCAAAACTACACACCATACTACTGCTACTCACCTACAGTAACTACCTATAATAATTACATTCATGCGAATGAACTACCATATTTGCCTAGGGCCTCATTATGAGTACAGCAGTCTCAGAAACGCTGGACTTGCAGTGAACCAGCCATGAAAAGAGTGGTGGAGAGGCAACTAAGGAGGACCTAACAGGGCCCCTGCCATTCCTAGGCCTGGGGTTGCATGCAAGGGGGCACAACATGGTGCATACCACACTGTGCAGGAACATGCTGCAGATGCTCTCATAGCAGCGGTCTGCTGTTAAGGCTCTCCTTTGAGCCTTAAACTGCCAACACCATGAGGCCACCGCAGCACCATCTACCTGCCCTGGAATACACTCACAATGTTGCGGGTGGGCGCATAACAGGCTTGGTGGTCTTCCTGTCAGTGTTGCAGAGGCAAGCTGATATAAGGACCACCAAACACATAATAAGGACCTTAGTGCTATGACAATGCTTAACCTACGTTCCTTATCACACTTAATGCATAATACCCACCATAGTCCATACCACCAGTTTTGTTTTTAAATAACTGTTATTTCTTTATTTTCTGTTCCCCCCTTGTTCCTTTCCAAGTAAACAGAAAATGAAGAGGATGGGGCTAAGTTGGCGTAAGTCTGCGATTTATTCTTGCTACAAGGGGTGAGGCAAGGGTTTGGTAGGGGGACGTTTGAAAAAAAGGGAATTAAGCGTGGGTGATATTTATTTTAATTTCGACAGGCAGAAGATGAAGGAAGTTTTCTTTATTTGCTATATGTGAAAATTGATCACAATTTTCCTAAGAAACCTTTTTTCAGTTTAATGAGATTTTTATTAGGTTAAATAAAAATAACACAATGAAGTATAACAATATAAGTAGAGCATTGTGAACATAACTTATTAAATACATGTCATAATAACGTAATATATTGTACAAAATCATAATATTATATAATATAAGCTGAAACATGAAGAAATATCAAAAGGTAAACAAAAGAAAGAAGAATTCAATAATAGATTTGGTAAAATAAGTAGTAAAGGTAAGCATAGTAAGTCTAACCTAATCTTAGATTGAATATTTTGAGCAGAAAGTGTATTTATTCTATGGTTGTCACAGATATAATTAGTAATTTCACAAAGAAGAACTCTATAAAGTGGAAAAAACTTTTGATGCATCAGTAATCTGTCTAAAGGCTATATCAAGAAAGATATCTATCAGTTTAACATTGTTATAATATGTAGACTTGAAAGGAGCAATAGAACAATGTTTTAATAAAAGTTCAATCTAATGAACTTAAATATTAGTAAATATTTAGTAATTTTCTAATTATTGATAAACATTAGTACAGTTAAATGTGTATTAATATTCCATGTCCCTCTGTACAAAACCAACATAAATTGGAAGCATTATAGTCAAAATTGACAATCAGAGTAAAAGTGATCAATAATGTATTACAAATTGTTTAAAAAGTAGTGATTCTGTGATGGTTGTAGAGCTGAAAGAAAGTATGGAATGATTTCTTCTAAATGGCTGTTTAAGTACATTGGGGAAAGCTTTATTGCAGAGTGCTTCCCATTTATGTTCCATAACTGTATTAGATAGTTTAAAGTTGTTTCATGTAGAAATTTACAGATAAACTTCAGCTTTTGCAACAGTATAGCTACAAATGAAATCATGAAAATTATCTTGTGGTAGAAGAGTTACATTTTGATAATTGAGCAAGGTAATGGACATACGCGTAGAGAATGATTTACACAGTCTGTTGTAATCCATAACACATTCATCTGGTAAAATGTATTTGGTTTTAAGCTTCAAAAAAGGTAACAGACAGACACCATCCCAAATCTGATAACTCCAGGTTATACCTTTATCTTTCCAATGTTGCCAAGAAAAATATGTTTTCTTAATTGTTATGTAATTGTTCTGCCATAGTAATGAAATAAAGCATTGAGATTTAGTATAATCCTACAAGAATGAGTTAGAAACAACGTTGTCCTTAAATTTTGAATCACAAGTACAAGCAACTAGTCACAGATCCCACGCACAAAGCAGAATATACTCTGAGCCCGATCACATCCAGCAACAGAATTAGATACATCCACACCTCGTAGTTCACCTGGTCTGACCACTCCATCATACACTTTTACATCACCAGACCACCCCCCCCCCGCAGTGAACACAGTGCCCTCTTCAACAGCTAGTTCAAGGTCACTCAGCAAAAATGTACTAATGTCCTCGGCACACTCAGCCCAAATACACCACTGACTTGGATCAGGCAGTACAGAACTTCAATGACTGGATCCCCAATGCCGCCGACAGAGTCACTCCCATCAAACCAGCCAAAATGCACAGACCCTCCCAACAAGCCAACTAGTCCATCCTAGAACTCCGCATGTTAAAACACCAGTGAAAACAACTAGAAAGAAGATTGCGCACAAGCAGAACCACACCGACTAAGCCACCTTCAAATCAGCACTCAACAACTACCAGCAACAGATAAAAGCTGCAAAAAAAAGAAGCCCTAACCTGCTGGATTGACACCAGTTCTAACCAAGTGAAGGAAGAGAGTTTGCTTGCTCATCAACCACCAAAACGCTATCCCTGCATCACAGATACTCTGCTTCACCCTTGGAGATACACCAAGCCAAAACTTAATTTATGTCTATCAACCCCCACAAATCATTTAGCTGATCCATTAAACTGGGTGACAACAGTCTGAAAAGGGTATTTGACTTCAACTAACGGGTAATAGTTTAACATCAAATATGACCTGGAGCTCCCAAGTTAAAAAGAACATAGCTTGAATTTATTCCAACAAGCTTCAGACTAGAACTTTGCTGTGAACCTGCTTGAAGAAGAATCTCCAAGGACTTGTGTGTGCTGGCCTCCTGTTCTGAAGTTTCAAAGGCACAAAGACTTCACCACCATCTCCCCTGAAGTGCATTGCTGGAAGTTCTGACCTGCAATAAGGTGCCTACCCAGTTTTGGGCCTCTGGAGGTTATGCCTGCTTTTGGGAGCTGGAAGAAACCTAAAAGCAGCAAGAAAACCATCTCTGACATGGTCAGCGATGTCACGTGCGATCTGCACTGAGGTCAGGGGCACTACTTGTGAAGTGCACGCCGTACCGCCCGGCCTGCACCACAGTTCTGATGCCCTCCGACGCCTGCCAATGCCTGTTATCTGCCTTCCTGACACCAGAACTGGCACCGACGTCGTCACCGTCAGCGCCTGCATCTGTTAACGTGGATATATTGCTGTCACGACTTCATAATAGCCCCAGCTGGGGATATTTGTTTTCTACAAGTGCTACTCTAGAAATAACAGTCTTAAGTCATATTTGAATACTTGTATGTTGGATTTTTGTTGTTCTGATCTTGTTTGGTTTAGATAAAGATACTTTATTAATCTGAAGTGGTGTGGTGTCCATTCGTGGTGTTTTTACTATGTTACTGTGAGTGTTGGTACAAATACTTTACACATTGCCTTGGGATAAGCCTGTCTGCTCGTGCCAAGCTACCAAGAGGTGAGCAGGGGTTATCTAAAGTGTGTTTCCCCCTTACCCTGACTAGAAGCAAGGGTCCCTATTTAGACAAAGGTGCCTATCTCTGCCAATTAGAGATTATCAGTTCTAACGCTTGTTTAGAGGAGAGGAACATTTGACTGACACTGCAAGGTCTCTACACTGTCTACCTCTACAAGGAGGAAGCAGCCGGATAACACTTACCCACAGGTAATGGTGAGTTAGATCACCCAGCAGGGATTTTTGGTGGATCACACACCCTAGGCAACACTCGGTTAGAGAGCGCTAGTTAGGAGTACATTATGCACAGCACTTATATACACTGTTCTAGCACGATGGTGGAATTGTTCATCTTTGTTACTATTCTTGTAATGCTAATTCTGTTTCCTTCTATTAATCATTGCAGCCCATGTGTTTTACTCAAGAATCACAATTTTCTTTGTATTTCTTTAGATATGCATGAGAGTCCAAGCAAAGGCTCTAGATTTGTTGCCATGGACTTTTGGGGGAGTCAGGATTGTCATGTTTGGAGGTTGTACAAGCCATTTGTTACCTTGCCTGGCTATGAAGTTCACTGTGATCTAGCAGGACTTCAGCCACCATAACCTGAGGGTGTGCATGGAATCAGTCTGGCGCAATCCTGATGTTTATGCTGTTGCACAGTTTTACTTCGGAAAGTATAAGCCGGACAACATACAGCCCTAACTGTTTGTCATGACAAGGCAGTAGGTTGCGCCCTATACGATATGAGTCTTGGGGATTTTCAAAGCTGACTATGTTGGTAGCTGTCCAAAACAAATGTAAGATCTTTGCTGACTTTGCCTAATATCCTTTTTGCTTTGAGATACAGGCACAAAATCTTTCATGTACAAGGTTAAATTAAGACATGCCTTACATTTGCAGATCATGAAGGCTTTGGAGATTATTACAGTGTGTTTAAGGAAATAGTAGATCTAGATAATGACAAGAAAATAAAGTGGTTATTCCACATTAGGGAAACGTTGCTACAACTAGGTCTTGATGAACTGTGGAAAAGTCCAGTGCATCAGAAACCCCTATCTAGGGATTTTATCCAGGATGCATTTTGGGTTGTTAATTGGCGGCGGGAAGTGTGGAATAAGAATCAAAAAAAATTCACCTCTAATTTCACTGATGCTAAAAACTATAGTAGGTTCAATCATTTCCTTGATTCTATTATGGTCCCAACTGCCAGACAGCTTTACATTAAGTTTCGCTATGATACTCTCCCTGTGAGTTGTTTTTGTTCAAAATGAAAAGAAAAGCTAGTTCTGATTTGTGTAACGTATGCCCAGTTTGTTTACAGACAGATGAAACCTTATAACATCTTTTATTCTTTTGCTCAGGATATGAGCGTCCAAGGAAGAAATGGATTTTACCCATTTGCAGGCAGCTTGGAATCAAAGTGTGCTTTAGGGCGCTTAGATTGTCGTGCGCTGAAACAAAAGAGTCGATTGTTTTTGGTGTAGCTACATTTTTGCCATGGAGATAGACCATAAGAGCCTAATTTTACTGAGCCACCCTGTCCTTTATCGTGTTTGTTACTGGTGAATTACTTAGATATTTCATAGGTGAACCCTCGCTGTAATGCACAGAGATTTCTCTCCAATAATAGGTAAACTGAAGCTGTAATATTTTGCACTTTGGTCTAGGTCGATGGACTTTATACCTATATACGTTAGAGGTCTCAAACCACTTTTATGACTATGTTATGTTAGATAGTTTGTAAAGCGCGTGAATCACCCCGAAGGGGGTCTCTCAGCGCTGGCAGAACTGTGCGGGAACGTTGGTGAGATGTCATTCTGTGAACAGGGTGGTTTTTAGTATCTTCCTGAACCTAAAGTAGTCAGAACATTGTCTAAGCGAGAGGAGTAGCTGATTCCAGACCAGCGGGGCTTGGTAGGAGAAGGATCTACCTCCTAGCCATGCTCTCTTTATCCTCGGAATGAGTAACAGAGATTTAGAACATGATCTCAGTTTGAGGTTAGGAATGTATTGGTGGAGCCTTTCAGCCAGATATATCGGGCCGGGGCCCCACAATACTTTGTGTGTCAGGCAACAGAGCTTAAACATGACTCGTTTCCTCCCTGTCAACCAGTGCAAACATTGAAGCAGCAGGAGAGAGGCTGATCTAAACGGTGCATTGGTAACCAGTCATGTGGCGGTGTTTTGCACCACTTGCAGGCGACTGAGGGCAGATTCATTAGCAGCGACCAGAAGGGCATTGCAGTAGTCCAATTTATTCAACACAAGAGTTTGAACAAGTGTCTTGCGGAAAGAGTCAGGGAGGTAGGGGAGGGCTTTCCTCAGAAGGCTCAGTGTGAAGAACATGCACTGACTGTGCGAGATACATGATCTTTCATAGTCATGGCCTGGTCGAAGCGAACACCGAGGTTTTTTACTATTAGTTTAGGCTGGGGAGCGGGGCCCAAATCAGTTGGCCACCAGGTGGGTGACCACATAATGGGGGCATCTCCATAGAGGATAATCTCTGTTTTGCTGGCATTCAGCTGGAGATAATTGCCACTCATCCACTCCGAAATAGCTAGCATACCTAGGGAGAAGGATGCTTGAGCTGTCGGTGAGGATTTGTCAAAAGGGAAGATGAGTTGGGTGTCATCCACATAAGATACGGGGATGAACCCAAGAGATCTTAGAAGAGAAGCAAGGGGGGCCACATAGATATTAAATAGCGTTGGGCTCAAACAGGAGCCCTGTGGCACACCCTTGTTCAGGCTTTCGGTGGTGGAACGAAAAGGGCCTAGGTTAAGAGTTTGTGTGCGTTCGGAGAGGAAGCTGGTTACCCAATTCATCGCCATTCCCCCTAGTCCAGTCGCTCTTAATCTTCCGAGCAGGGTCAGATGGTCAACCGTATCGAAAGCGGCGGAAAGATCTAAAAGGACCGAGATGGCAGATTGTCCCTGATCAAGCATCCGTCTGATGTGATCGGTGACTGCTACCAAGGCAGTCTCAGTGCTATAGTTTGCACGGAACCCTGATTGGGATGGGTCCAGGTAACCAGTTGCCTCGATATGGTTCGAAAGATGTTTATTCACGTGCTTCTCAAGGACCTTGCTCAGGTAGGGGAGGAGGGAAATAGGACGCAGGTTGGAGAGGTCATCCATGGGAAGCTTGTTATTTTTTTGCAGTGGAATGACCTGTGCTGCTTTCGAAGAGAGGGGAACCAGCCCCTTTCTTAAAGAGGAGTTAAGAAGTAAACTGACAGAGTCTGCAAGTACGTGTGCGACAGACGCCGAGATTTTTGCAGGCATAACTACTATGGGGGAGCCAGATTTAACATTGCACAAAAGTGTATTGGTCTCGTCCCGTGAGAGGGGTTGAAAGGCCAACAGAGATGTGTATTTGGCAGTAGGAGATTTACCATTGTCATCAGACAGTGATGTGTGGGTGGTTTTAGAAAATTTATCATAGATGGTATCGATTTTTTGAATGAAGAAGGAGCTGATTGTATTGCAGAGAAGCTGTGACTAATTTATCCTATTTTGTTCTACTTGCTATAAGATTTCCCTTAGGACAAAGGAGGATTTCCATTAATCCTATATGCCCTTCAAACCGACTTTTAAGATATATGTGTGCACAGTGATGACAGCCAATGTTTTCATTTACGATTGTCTCTTTTCTGTTTAACATTGGTAGGTAGGGATTTATTTTGTTTTCTTACTTTAATGATTATGCATTTCTTTAAGTGAACTTGCTATTTTTGCATATTGACCAAACACTTCTGCCACCTCATCGCTAAAAAAATGTGTATGTCATTGGTAGCTTTGCCAATCCTCGAAATGAAAACCCATCGTTCATTGGGTATTGTTTGGTCTTGATGCTTTATCTGATTTTGTCATTTGTTTTTCATTGTAACCTGTTTTGTGCAATTTTAATGCTATTTTAATAAAATAAAGTCATACTCCCTTACCAACTTCAGTTTAATTTAGATTAACTCTATAAGCACCGATTTTCAATCTCCTCTAAAAAGGGGCGTGAATGAGGAGGATGAGTTAGACCTACAGGGCCTGATTCACTAAGGCAATCTGAGCCAAAAATCTAACTTTACGACTTTTGGTATTCACAGAGGTCATTTACAGGTAGTATATTTACATCCGCAGTCGGGCCGGAATCTACCAACCGGGCTGTTCCCTCTGCACCTGGGCTGTAGTCGTTGGCTCAGGCTGTACTCTCTGGCTCAGCCCGGATGAAGTGTAATCAATGGGCTGGAATGCCATTTTTACAAAAAGAAACATAAGGAATGTGTGATAAATGGTAGAGGAGGTCATGAAAATCAGTTTGGGCAGAGAAAAGAGTATGGTCGGGCAAAACATCATACCCCAAAAAAGTTAGCTCCTTTGCATCATGGTACATGCAGTCCACAATTTGGTTGCACTCCCCTTACTGTTGACTGTAGTGTTGACAAAACAATAGAAGGATTGACAAAGCCAAAAAGCAGCCAGCCAAATTCATACCTATTGGCTTTTCTAATGCTTGTTTACTAATTGATCAAGCATGTCTTCCTTACTACATTGCTAACAGTATTGTCCAGAAATGTTTGTAGAGAGTGGGGTTTTCAATACTGAAGAGGGTGAAGCACTTGTGTGACCCCATATTTGTCGAGGCACACTTTTCTTCAAACAATATGCTCTACTTTAAAGTAGGGATGTCAGACAGCCTCCACCTTTTTTGCCCTCTACATGCTCCGATTTTATATATGCATAGTTGCATAGTACATATGCACATAGCAGATGTGTAGATTGTATTATGCTATGTATTGCCATGCCTTGTATTCTCTACTAACTCTATTGTAAGCAACCATGCACATATCTGCTTCACTTTTGCTAATTGTTTTTGGCTAATTGTTTTTGACGGGCTCCTTAAAATTGCATCATCTCAAAAACACCAGCCTTCTGTGGTCTGTTAGGGGTTGGTCATTTCTAAATCATTTCTGATTTACTGCATCTGCTGAGTAACATTAGAGTGATTCAGCTCACCTCAAGAAAAGACAGTTGCTGATATAGGAGCTTCCCACTGCAGCACATATCAAGTTTGGGAAGGGGGCAGCTACTGTTGGGTAGCAGGCAAAATCCATATACAGAATTGTCCATCTATCGCACAACAGAAAAGGTAAGATGTGATAAACATGTAGGAGAAGAATGGAAGAAACTGGGTTAAGAAGAACAAAAAGATGAGGGAAATATTGCATAACACTGAGAGGCACAGTAAGAACATTGACAAGTACATTGACACTGGAGGTCTTGTGATCGTGGTAGAAATAGTAGTATAAAACAAAATGACATTCCCTTCACAACTTGGATGCAGGCCGACAAAACTTCACTTGTGCTTACCTGCTGATAGATGTGAAAAGAAAGTGCATGCCGTGTCATCCTAGTGGCTGATGTTACTCACCTTCTTTCAATTTATACACAGGAGAGAGTTGATAGGGAACAGGTTCAGGAAAGACGAATCCGAGAAAGAAAGGGCCCAAGAGCTAAAACAAATAATAAAGGAGAAAGTGGACTAACGTCTCGAAACCCCTACTAAGTGGGAAATATGAGGAAATCATACCATTAACCATTACTGATGCCCTGGGTGCATTATATAAGAGGTAGATAAGAGCTATCATTTTAGACCCAAACCCATGCCATTTTAAAGAATGAAATAAGAAGTCCCAATTTACTATACTATCGAATACCTTCTCAGCATCAATTGTTATGGCTGCGAGAGAAGATTTAAAAGAAAGAGCTTTACTGAGAACATTCAGGAGCAATCTCGCATTATCTGATATAAAACTACCCTTGATAACCCCTGATTGTTCTTTACCTATAAGGTGGGGGATAAAAGATTCTAACTGAAGGGCTTAGAGCTTAGCAAAGATTTTATAATCAACGTTCAATAAAGAGATAGGCCTATAATTTTTACATTCTCGTGGGTCTTTACCATCCTTATGAATAAGATATATTATAGCTTCTTGGAAAGTGCCAGAAGTAGAAGAAGATGCAGTAAAATTATTAAATAAGCAATACAGACAAGAAAGAAGGATGTTCGAGAAGCGAAGATAGAATTCTACTGTGAAACCGTCTGGACAAGTTGCTTTCCCTAATTTAAGTGCTTGTAAGGCAGTAGCAATTTCTTCAGTAGAGAGGTCACTTTCTAAAGAGTCAAAGTCCAAATCAGGAGCAGGGGTATGATGTGAATAACCCATAATTGCAGAGGAAGAAGTTGTTGATTCAGGTGTCTAATAGGCAGTTGGGTAAGACAGTCTCCAAGAGTCCACCAAGGCTCCCTTGTGATTAACAGATTGAAATTGCTTATCCATTTTACTGGATGGAAAATTAATTGAGGATTGGCTATCTAAAAATGGGTCCATTATTTGATTACAGCCTCCTTCAAGAATAAAGTAGGAGTCATTTTTGTGCAACGGAGGGCCAAAAAGCAGTAACAGGTTGCGTTGGGGCATAAAAATTCATAATAGTAAGGAAGACATTGTCTATAATAAGGTTTACTGTAATCCACCTACCTATATCATCTATTTGTTGAGAAAGCAAAATAACATTAAGGGATTTTCTACCCAATATCACTACCCCATTCTTTTTACTCACCGATGGGGAAAAAAAACACATAACCAACCCAGGCTTGCTTACATTTCAGAGCTTCAGATTGTGTAAGGTGAGATTCCTAGAGAAGAACCAGATTGAGATTAGAATTATCTAGATGGAATAACACTCTCTGTCATTTGATTGGATTAAGCGATCCTTTAATATTCCATGAGATTACTCTGAATTATATACAAAGAGAGAAAAATAGTAATGAAAACAATGAGGCATATATAAAATTCCTTCACATAATACAAGGAAGAGAGAGAGCGATACAGAAATGAGACTAGGAGGAGAAGAGAAAGGGAAAGGATGAAAGGAAACAAAGAACAGAAAAAGGAAAGGTGCAAAGGAAAATAAAGATTGAAAAGAAGAGACAGTACATATCCATAAAGGACGACTGAAAAAACATGGTGCCACGGACCTCCTCCGTCAGGTGGCCACCTTGAGTGGAGCTTAATCCACGGCTCCAGAGAGGCTGACTTTTAAAATACCATATGACTGAGCAGCTGGAGCATGTAAGGGTCATTCAAATAAATAAATAAAATAAATAAATAATACCTATTCTGTTGTCTGTCCACTTCCCCCTGCCGCACCCCACCCGACCCCACCGTGCTTACCTGCACCAGTCGCGGCTGGGATTAAAGCATCTGCTGCAAAGGTCCTTTAGTGCCTTGCAAATTTCAGAGGCTAAATTATAGCAGTAAGATCACTCTAGTAGTTAATGCACTTGCTGGAGTGATCTGTGTTTTGCCTAGTAACAGTTTGGGCTAAGAATGTAGCATATAGAGTTAATGTGCCTGCTGCAAAGCACATTGTGTAACATAAAGGTCAGATCACACAGTTGTATTTTCTGCAGATAGGTAAGTGGGCTACTGCTTTTTTCGGAGAGATCCTTTTTTACCTTCCATTTCATAGGTTGCAATTGTTCTAATATCAGAGGGCTATTAACCAGCATCAAGGAGTTGATTGTAAACTGCATGATTTGGGGTATACACCCTCGTTTAGTTCTCAAAATCTATTTTTATTATGCGTTTGCAAAGAAGAGTAATATATTCTTGTTAATATAGGCAACTCAAACCACTGTGTTACATTTTAAATCCTAAATTTGTGTTTCTCATGACCATGCACTCGATATATGTATGCAAGTATGTACAATATGTGACTCCTACACTCTATAACACTCACTGGGCCAGATGTACGGCCCTATTTTACATGCGCAAATGGGTTTGCGACCCGTGTGTGCATGCAAAATTTAATAAGGCCATGTTTAATCCCTATTTAGCGAGTCGCAACTTTATTGTGACTCGCTAAATAGGAATTGCAAGTTGCTATTAGGAAGGGGCGTTCCAAGGATGTCCCTTCCTAATAGCGAGCCAGAGGCCTATTTAAGAACACTTCCAATTTAAAGCTCCCTTCAAGAGGGTGGTAAAGCACCTGCAAATGGGCTAGGGGACCCCTTCCCCTTTGCGAGTTCAGGGAGACATATTTTGGGGGGGCTGGCAGTGGTCCCAGGTACCAATGCCTGCCCTTAAAAACTGAAAGTAAAACGTTTCATTTTTTTTTTTAAATGCATTCCGTTTTCCATTAATGAAAACGGGCTGCATTTAAAAACAAAACTGCTTTATTCAAAAGGAGTCCTTGACATGGAGGTCTGCTGAGCCCAGCAGACCACCGTACCTGGAAGGGCCAGCCATTCCTAATGGGGTCGCAAATTGCGAGTGCCTCATTACTATGCATGAAGCATGCAGTTTGCAACCCCATTAGGAATCGCTAACAGTGTCTCAGACACTGTTGTACATTGTGATTTGCAACTCGCAAATTGCGACTAGCAATTTGTCGCAATTTGTGAGTTGCAAATCACGATGGTCTTACATCTGGCCCTTTGTCTTTTGCAGCATTTCGTATATATTGATTTTATTGTCTCTCTGTGTGTGATGTAAAGTGGTTTGATACTCTATGTTGGGATGATTTGCACATTAAAAGAATTGTAAAACTTTATCTGTGTGATTACTTATATATGATGATGCATCTGGTATTTTAACAGTCTAAGCCCATCTCTTAAATGGGGGGCGGGGTTCAACGAACTTAAAAAACCTGCCTCCGTACCGTAGTTTCTCTTGAGTACTTGTGCGGTGATTAAAAGCTGTGTGTACCTTTGTTTTCTTCTATAGTATTGGTGTCTAGGTGTTAGGCTCCAGATGGTTCCAAGCCAGAATGATACAGGAACACAAGGAGGGGAGGTAACGCTTAAATGAGACCTTAGTTTTGGGCACAGCCTAAGGAGAAAATATGAAAAATACCTTGTAGCCTGCAGGTTACGAAAGATTCCTTGTAGGCTGCAGGTTACGAAAGTTCCCTTGAAGCCTGCAGTTTAGGAAAGATACCTTGCAGCCTGCAGGTAAACGAAAGATACCTTGAAGCCTGCAGGTAAACGAAAGATACCTTGAAGCCTGCAGGTTAGGAAATATACCTTGCAGCCTGCAGGTTACAAAAGATACCTTGCAGCCTGCAGGTTATGAAAGATACCTCGCCGGCTGCAGGTTACGAAAGATACCACCGGGAAGAACGGGAGCAGTCGCCTAGGATCCACGCAGGAAACTTTCCTTGAGGCAGTTCTGACAAACAGAGGTTTCCCCTCCCCTCCTCCCATGGGGCCAGTAGCTTTGGTTTTTAGGGCTTGAATCTAGGAGCCATCCAATTGTGGAGTGTGACAGTGATCACGCCCACACAGTGGTACACTCTTGCCACTTTTGGTAAGAACGGAGCCCCCATTTACATATTTAGGTCCTGATGAATGCCCTGGACCCTCCTGGGCCTAGACGGCAGAAACATGTCGACCTCTAAACACAACGGTTAGGGGACACTAATTCCCCCACATACCGTCACCTGCTTTTAAACATCATATAGTTACGTTTCACATTAAAAAACACAATGAGGATAACTATAATGATTTTTAATCTCACTCACTCATACACGGGCCCCCACTTAGTTTAGAAGTGCATCCCTGTTGTCAGGTGTATGCCCGCCCTCTTTCAAACCAAGGTTTTAGAGGGCGAGGACTGGTCAATGATGAAGCATGACTCCAAGTGGTGTGTGAGACCAGTCCGTTACTTTTTGTGAGATGTCCCCACTCACAATATAACTCAAACCTTATAGTGGTTATCACTTTAGGAGCAGCTCATTTGTGGTTAAACATTCATAGTTGGAGGCTGCTAGCTCCTAAAATCCCGTGCCTCTTGTTCCCTCCTCCACACAGTGTGGAGCTCATGTGTTTTTGATTACGAAAGATACCACACAGCCTGTAGGATGCTGATTGCAACAGAAAGCAGACAACATGTGGCCACTGCCAAAATGTGTCCCAGTCTCAGAAAATTACAGTAGGTAATTCCTGCACTGGTAAAGAGTTAAAGGAGACCAAAGGGGACAAGAGAGAGACACAGAACCAGGGGTGAAGGAGATGACGCAACAGAGAAAACAATGATAACCTTTTCACCAAAGGTTTTTTTGGCAACATCTCATTAGTTTCCCTGATGAGAGAAGAGAGCAGAGACAAACATGTCATCTGCGTATATTAATGAAATTTAAAAAAAATACATAGCAATTTACAATGAGACAGACAACATATAGAGTCATTTACGTAAATGGGTCGCGACACTGCTCGTCATGCTGCAAATAACCCCAAAGGATTCTGGATAATGTAGTGGCTACGGTGAGTACGCCTACGCCACGAGTATATAGAAATATAATGCCATCCCTGGACACGTGTTTCGAGGTAATTGCCTCTCGTCAGCAGGGAGCAGGTAGGTATGCGGGGTGCCGATGACTGCCATATATATAGGTAAAATACCTTCCAAGGCGCGCAGGTGCAGACACCGGGCTCGTCAGCCAAAGTCGCTCGAATGAGCTATTAGTAATTTACGTAAATGGGTCGCGACACTGCTCGTCATGCTGCAAATAACCCCAAAGGATTCTGGATAATGTAGTGGCTACGGTGAGTACGCCTACGCCACGAGTATATAGAAATATAATGCCATCCCTGGACACGTGTTTCGAGGTAATTGCCTCTCGTCAGCAGGGAGCAGGTAGGTATGCGGGGTGCCGATGACTGCCATATATATAGGTAAAATACCTTCCAAGGCGCGCAGGTGCAGACACCGGGCTCGTCAGCCAAAGTCGCTCGAATGAGCTATTAGTAATTTACGTAAATGGGTCGCGACACTGCTCGTCATGCTGCAAATAACCCCAAAGGATTCTGGATAATGTAGTGGCTACGGTGAGTACGCCTACGCCACGAGTATATAGAAATATAATGCCATCCCTGGACACGTGTTTCGAGGTAATTGCCTCTCGTCAGCAGGGAGCAGGTAGGTATGCGGGGTGCCGATGACTGCCATATATATAGGTAAAATACCTTCCAAGGCGCGCAGGTGCAGACACCGGGCTCGTCAGCCAAAGTCGCTCGAATGAGCTATTAGTAATTTACGTAAATGGGTCGCGACACTGCTCGTCATGCTGCAAATAACCCCAAAGGATTCTGGATAATGTAGTGGCTACGGTGAGTACGCCTACGCCACGAGTATATAGAAATATAATGCCATCCCTGGACACGTGTTTCGAGGTAATTGCCTCTCGTCAGCAGGGAGCAGGTAGGTATGCGGGGTGCCGATGACTGCCATATATATAGGTAAAATACCTTCCAAGGCGCGCAGGTGCAGACACCGGGCTCGTCAGCCAAAGTCGCTCGAATGAGCTATTAGTAATTTACGTAAATGGGTCGCGACACTGCTCGTCATGCTGCAAATAACCCCAAAGGATTCTGGATAATGTAGTGGCTACGGTGAGTACGCCTACGCCACGAGTATATAGAAATATAATGCCATCCCTGGACACGTGTTTCGAGGTAATTGCCTCTCGTCAGCAGGGAGCAGGTAGGTATGCGGGGTGCCGATGACTGCCATATATATAGGTAAAATACCTTCCAAGGCGCGCAGGTGCAGACACCGGGCTCGTCAGCCAAAGTCGCTCGAATGAGCTATTAGTAATTTACGTAAATGGGTCGCGACACTGCTCGTCATGCTGCAAATAACCCCAAAGGATTCTGGATAATGTAGTGGCTACGGTGAGTACGCCTACGCCACGAGTATATAGAAATATAATGCCATCCCTGGACACGTGTTTCGAGGTAATTGCCTCTCGTCAGCAGGGAGCAGGTAGGTATGCGGGGTGCCGATGACTGCCATATATATAGGTAAAATACCTTCCAAGGCGCGCAGGTGCAGACACCGGGCTCGTCAGCCAAAGTCGCTCGAATGAGCTATTAGTAATTTACGTAAATGGGTCGCGACACTGCTCGTCATGCTGCAAATAACCCCAAAGGATTCTGGATAATGTAGTGGCTACGGTGAGTACGCCTACGCCACGAGTATATAGAAATATAATGCCATCCCTGGACACGTGTTTCGAGGTAATTGCCTCTCGTCAGCAGGGAGCAGGTAGGTATGCGGGGTGCCGATGACTGCCATATATATAGGTAAAATACCTTCCAAGGCGCGCAGGTGCAGACACCGGGCTCGTCAGCCAAAGTCGCTCGAATGAGCTATTAGTAATTTACGTAAATGGGTCGCGACACTGCTCGTCATGCTGCAAATAACCCCAAAGGATTCTGGATAATGTAGTGGCTACGGTGAGTACGCCTACGCCACGAGTATATAGAAATATAATGCCATCCCTGGACACGTGTTTCGAGGTAATTGCCTCTCGTCAGCAGGGAGCAGGTAGGTATGCGGGGTGCCGATGACTGCCATATATATAGGTAAAATACCTTCCAAGGCGCGCAGGTGCAGACACCGGGCTCGTCAGCCAAAGTCGCTCGAATGAGCTATTAGTAATTTACGTAAATGGGTCGCGACACTGCTCGTCATGCTGCAAATAACCCCAAAGGATTCTGGATAATGTAGTGGCTACGGTGAGTACGCCTACGCCACGAGTATATAGAAATATAATGCCATCCCTGGACACGTGTTTCGAGGTAATTGCCTCTCGTCAGCAGGGAGCAGGTAGGTATGCGGGGTGCCGATGACTGCCATATATATAGGTAAAATACCTTCCAAGGCGCGCAGGTGCAGACACCGGGCTCGTCAGCCAAAGTCGCTCGAATGAGCTATTAGTAATTTACGTAAATGGGTCGCGACACTGCTCGTCATGCTGCAAATAACCCCAAAGGATTCTGGATAATGTAGTGGCTACGGTGAGTACGCCTACGCCACGAGTATATAGAAATATAATGCCATCCCTGGACACGTGTTTCGAGGTAATTGCCTCTCGTCAGCAGGGAGCAGGTAGGTATGCGGGGTGCCGATGACTGCCATATATATAGGTAAAATACCTTCCAAGGCGCGCAGGTGCAGACACCGGGCTCGTCAGCCAAAGTCGCGACCCACTACGTAAACTATTTAAAGCTCTTTCGAGCGACTTTGGGCTGACGAGCCTGGTGTCTGCACCTGCGCGCCTTGAAAGGTACTTTACCTATATATTTTGGCAGTCTACTTGGCACCCCGCATACCTACCTGCTCCCTGCTGACGAGAGGCAATTACCTCGAAACACGTGTCCAGGGATGGCATTATTTCACATACTCGTGGCATAGGCGTACTCACCGCTGCCACTACATTATCCAGAATTCTTTGGGGCTATTTGCTAGTATGACGAGCAGTGTCGCGACCCACTACGTAAACTATTTAAAGCTCTTTCGAGCGACTTTGGGCTGACGAGCCTGGTGTCTGCACCTGCGCGCCTTGAAAGGTACTTTACCTATATATTTTGGCAGTCTACTTGGCACCCCGCATACCTACCTGCTCCCTGCTGACGAGAGGCAATTACCTCGAAACACGTGTCCAGGGATGGCATTATTTCACATACTCGTGGCATAGGCGTACTCACCGCTGCCACTACATTATCCAGAATTCTTTGGGGCTATTTGCTAGTATGACGAGCAGTGTCGCGACCCACTACGTAAACTATTTAAAGCTCTTTCGAGCGACTTTGGGCTGACGAGCCTGGTGTCTGCACCTGCGCGCCTTGAAAGGTACTTTACCTATATATTTTGGCAGTCTACTTGGCACCCCGCATACCTACCTGCTCCCTGCTGACGAGAGGCAATTACCTCGAAACACGTGTCCAGGGATGGCATTATTTCACATACTCGTGGCATAGGCGTACTCACCGCTGCCACTACATTATCCAGAATTCTTTGGGGCTATTTGCTAGTATGACGAGCAGTGTCGCGACCCACTACGTAAACTATTTAAAGCTCTTTCGAGCGACTTTGGGCTGACGAGCCTGGTGTCTGCACCTGCGCGCCTTGAAAGGTACTTTACCTATATATTTTGGCAGTCTACTTGGCACCCCGCATACCTACCTGCTCCCTGCTGACGAGAGGCAATTACCTCGAAACACGTGTCCAGGGATGGCATTATTTCACATACTCGTGGCATAGGCGTACTCACCGCTGCCACTACATTATCCAGAATTCTTTGGGGCTATTTGCTAGTATGACGAGCAGTGTCGCGACCCACTACGTAAACATATAGAGTCACACCTGTTTTGAGATATGTAAATGTAAAAATTCCAAAATGTTGCAATCTGTTGTTTTGTCTTGGCGTCCAGTTTTTGATGAGACTGTTTTTTCATTGTGTTAAGTACGAATTTTCCTACAGAAAAAAAAAAAATGCATGGAATACATCCAATATTTTGTGTAGGGCACACAGTTTCTCTGCAGGCACATACATAATAAATGAAATTCTTGTCAGGGTGACTCACAATAGTCACTTAATTAACCTGTGCTAAAAACAGATTATGTTGTTGAGAAAATACATCTGATGTTGAGCCAAAACAAGCACCTTAATTGAAGCACATGAGTCCCTTTTCTGGACTTTGACTTTGAACATGCTCTAAACATAGGTGATACTGCTGGTAATATTAACGGTCATTACGCCTCCCAAAAAATACCTGCAGTCAGTAACATGACATTGCTAAACGTAATTTGTGAAGCACACATTACATCGACGACAAAGCCTACTAGTTGCTGCTTCCTAGGTGTACCTGACCAAAGAAGGACCATCGTTTCAAACAATATGGAGTAATGTTAATAGCCTTCTTTGTAACCTAAGAAGTATGTAAAGAAGAATAAATGCCCTTCTTCAAAACTTCAGTGTGCTCGCTGATTTAGATCAAACACTTGTCGTGTGCAGAGCCCGAGACCAGGGGGCATATGTATCAACATCACCATTTGCGATTCTCAAATAGCGATTTTTAAAGAATTGCTATTTGAGAATTGCAAAACGGGATGTATTTAAAAAATTGCAAACTTTTTGCGATTTCTTAAAATTCCTTAATTGCGATTAGCAAATTGCGAAATCGCAATTAAGGAATACCTGCCCATTCAGTTCTATGGGCCAGGAGACCCATAGGAATGAATGGGAAGTAATTCTCAAATAGCGAATCGCAATTTGCTAATTGCAATTTGAGAATAATTTCAAAGGTGCAAGGGTGTCATGATGACACCCTGATGCACCCCTGAAATTAGCATGTGTGTGCATATGGCGCACATACATGCCCTAAGGGCATGTATGAGCGCCACGTGGCACTTTGTAAAATTCAAAAAAGTGCTTTTTGAAAGGAAATCGCAAATTACCACCAACTGGTGGTAATTTGCGATTTATTAAGGATAATTCGCACAACTTGGGTTCTTTTTACATATCATTTAAGAAATCGCAATTTGCGATTTCTTAAATGCTTACGCAAAATTAAGAAATCGCTAAATTAGCAATTCCTTAATTTTGCGATGGGATTTGCCTCATACATCCCGATTACCGATTTTTTAATCGCAAACGCTGTTATTTTGCGAATTGCAGCGTTTGCGAATAAAAAAACGTTTGATACATATGCCCCCAGATCTCAAAGGATATAACTGGTCAGGCTGCGAAATGCAATTAAAAAGTGGTGAACATGTAATTAAACAATTATCTGAGCAAATAACAATATTTGTATGGAAGGAAGCAGACAAATGTCCAAGTGATACCGTTTTATATGGATTAATATTATTTTAATGCACAAAAAACAGTCTCTCAGCTCACCCCCAGCCAGAACACAAGAGGTAGAGGCACAAAAAGTGAAAAGCAAGGCAAAAAATATTTCCCATCTGTGCACCCCGGACCGTATTTATTAACATTTCAAGCAACGCAACAAACCACCTTGCTGAACTGCACTGCGTGAAAGGGAGAGGACAGGAATACAATGAGTCTAACATTATATGGCACATTTCTGCCCTCTGCCTGTGCTGGTACACAAACTGATGCCACCAATGCAGGAACCATTACACCATGGTGCAGCTGTAACTGTGTTGTAGGCAGGGTTGTTTTTGTGCAGGAAGGGGCACATTTCTGAATGAAAAAGGTCCTCAGAGGTATTTTCCTCTTTCTGAATGTGCTGCAGCACAATCAGAAAGAGGAAACAATGAGGACAAATGATAATTTTTCTCCTCTTTTCGTCTCTGGTGGGGAGGCATACACTTCTGCGGTCTACCAGAGTTGGTAAATCTGGGAATGTGTCAGAATGCATGCTCAGATGCATGGGAACACCTGCACTCCAACCATGGCACACCTCCCTGCCACAGAGAAATTTCAGGCAGCAATTTGGGCTGCCTTCCGTTACTCTAGATTTATCAAGCCACGCTCAATAAATCTCATTTTGGTTTTGTGATGCTCTTGTGTCTCCTTCAGTATAGGGTGAGTGTTTAATAAGGATGGTTTGAAGTGCTTGGGAATAAAGATAAGGGAATTTCATTGCTTAATAATTGTTGGTTTTTCATGTGGGGTTGAATGCCAAATATAGGGATGCTCTGTCCAGAGACTTTCCTCCAAATGCATTTTACTCTGTACTTTGAGGCTGCATTAGCAGGATGCAGCCCTTTACCACTGAGTATTTCTTTTTTCTTTGCAGAAAGAAAATATAGAAACAGGATTTTCTCTTTATAAGGAAATAAATACTGCTCCGCTCACCAAGGGATTCTACTCCCATGACTGGGGGGGCAGTTACGATTATATTGTCTCTGACTTCCAGATTTTGCCTGGCAGTGAGAAACAGTAAAACATGGCTACATGTCTGCCCATGATATGAAAGGTAAGCCTGAATATCAATCCAACGAACGTTGATGAAATTGGCACCTTTACCACGAGGTCCAGCTGATACTCTGATGGTCTTGAAAGTCTGAATATTTTGTGAGTCCGAACTTTTCAGAGTTTTCTGAGAAGCACATTCTGGTCAACTCTATGACTGCCAGGAATCTCAGAGGCAGAACTTAGGGGTAAATTAACTGCAGCAGAGGCCGCCAGCTGGGTCAAGTCTAGTTCCAGTTGCTTTTGGTCAGCTGGGCACTGCAAGGAAAAGGCCTTTTGCCCCTTGTTGTGTTTCAATATAGCTACACAGGCAGTTGTTCAACTGACCCTTGGAGTTCACTTCTTATACCTGGGTACAGGTAGGAACAGATGCATACCTTCAGGTTTACCCAAATGTCTCAACAGCAGGTTCAGTCCACTTCCACAGGCTCATAGATTTTCCTGATGAGCTGTGGGCGAGGTGCAAATTCTGTAGGATTTAATAACCAGTGGGTGGGGTGACCCCTGGACTCTTCCTAACCAATGAGAAAAAAGCCTCTAAGGGTAAACTTTCACACTTTTGCAGCGCATCCTGTTTACCTTACTACAAACTATCCAGCAGTGCACTATTCAGAGGCAGATCCAACATGACAAGTTAATTCTGCTCCTGAAGGGAACCTGTGTGCCAGCAAGGAATCTATTTAAGGAAATTACCAGCCTCCTCCTTCTAAGCTAGACCAAATTGGGTGCAACCTCGAAAATGCCAGTATGGAAAGGCTGTCTGAAAATGATATCATAATCCCAATGGCGGAAATGCAGTCCATAGAGGATTATGTTGTGGTTCCAACCGGCAGGAGGGCTCCTTGAGACTGTCAGAACCAAGTGGGAACGACCGGCCAGTTGACACTCTGACTGCCGAATTACGATGTCGGTGGTCGGAGGGTAAAATGCAGCACACTTAGAAAGAAGAAACTGAAGGAACAATACAAATATGCCTTTATCGGGGAGGCATAGCATTTTGATGCTTTCCCAGGTTTACCAGTTCACCCATGGAACGTCTCCTCAGTGCAAAGTAAGGCAAGGCAGTAGCTTGCGCTGCCTTGCATTGTACTCTAGCTTTACCAAGCAACAGTGCCGCCCAAGGTGGCCTTGCATTTCTTGGAAAACCTGACTTAAAGATTGCATTGCTCTTACAACACCATGTGTGACACATGGGCAACATAATCCAATGATAAATCTGGCCCTGATTCTCGAAGGCTCAAAGGGCAGAGACATTTAATGAGCAAGAGTACATAACTATTTATCGGCTCGAAAATGTATCCTATTGGGGAAAGAAAAAAGGGCAAGATTTATCAAAGGATTGCATTGCCCTTATGTCATGCAGGGTGACACAAGGGAACTCAATCGCTAGATCAGTTTTACCAAGCCAATCAAAGCCACCTTGCATGGCACTGCATCATTGGTATCTGGAGTAATGCAAGTCACTGCCCTGCATAAGTCTGCCCCAGGAAGGAAATGCATGGCTGGAGAGTGGGTGTTTCCATGCACCGACTCATATAAATGTGGCACATTGCCAAATTTACCAAGACAAGTACACCTGGAAATGCATTTGAATTCTAAACCTGCTCACAAGAAAGCAATTATAACTCATATATTTATTCCTCCTCATTTTGTTCCTCTTACGTTTAATGCAGCACAGTTAGAAAGTGGAAATCCACACTAAGTTATGTTTTGTGCAGGATGGTGTACCTTCCTGAACAAAAACAATACTGGGTGTAACGCAGGTGCGCTTGCATCACACACAGGGATACCTGCATTGACGCTTGACAGTCACAAGTGCTCCAGCACAGAAAGAGGTTGGCAAAGGAATGGACCCTGTCTAAGCAGGAACCACCACTCTATTCAGGGTAGGCTACATACACACTAAATGATAGCGTGTGCTCACCCTCTGGTAGCTTGGCACAGAGCAGTCAGGCCTATCTGCAATATGTAAAGAATTTGTGCAACACACACAGTAACACAATGAAAACACCACAAACGTACTCCACACAGGGTTAGACAAATAGATTATATTTTTTTGAGTAAAATTCGACGAAAAAGACAAGAATCCAAGCAGCAGAACCAGAGTTATGGATTATTTCAGGTGAAATCAAAATGTAGTGCTTAGGAGCAAATAGGACTTAGGAGTTAATTGAGGACCCGCTGGACCAGGGTAAATCCAAAGTTTAGGTCAACCACAATGGAGTGCAGGCCAGCTGCTGGACTCACAAAGGTCCCATTGAAAAAGAACCTTGGATGGTGGAAGCATTAACGTTAAACACTCAATATGTCGGTTGCGATCTGCTCAGATGATGAAGGCTTCATCAACAATCCCCTTTACAATGCAGGTGCTGCATCATTGTCGATCCACACTGTCTGTCGTGGTTGAGCTGCAATGTCCCTCGAAGCCATTTTGTCGATCAGCTCCAGCGTTGATGGGCAATTAGTCATTTTTGATGGTTCTGCACAGCAGAAGCTTACTTTCAAGGGATCAGTTCTGGGATGGCACCACTTGGCAGGGCAGGACTTACAGACGGCAGAGTTCAGGTGCTGTTGCAGGGAGCCTGGGCATGTTCTCCACAAAGGCTAATATGCAGCATGGGTGGAGAACATACAAAGTGTGCATGACTGTTTGACTGGCCTGAGATGGCAGGCCAAACATTCATGCACACTAAACAGAGTGACCACCACGCCTGCCCCTGCTCTGCGAGCAGAGCAAGCCCGCCCCACCCAGCAAAGCTGCCACAGCAGGAACAAATACAATGATAAGAACAACGAGTTATTATCCTTTTCTTTTTCTTTTATTTCCACTGCTGAAAGCAATGGGGTGAAGCTCCTCCACCTTAGGGGAGAAACAGCCACTGTTTGTGGATGCTTGGCATATGAGATATATTAATTAGCACTTTTAAACTATGTAATTATCTGGATATTTTTCTTTTTAAGATCTACATTTTAATTCATTTATTATAGTGTACATCTCCTTTTTAAATCTATGTATTGAATACTATTGTAGTGCACATTATTTTAGATCAGTATTATATACTTGTCACTACTTCACTAAGGTCTATTTATAGAAAATAATAAAAAATATTTCAAATCTTTACCTGTACCCAGGACGCATAGGGACCTCTGGGTTCAGATATCTGTCTCAGTGGCACATGGAAGGATGGCCCCTCCTTGGCTGCATGTATACCCTAGAATGCCTGTGTTGGCTGGCGTTCTTATAGTGATTGAGGAGCCATCTGGGAGGCACTCCCTGAGGCGAGTCAGCTTAGATAAAAGAAGATAAATACCAACAGATGCTCTCAAGGGCGGATTTCCACTGAGTATTCCATTGTCAGCTGATTCAAAATCTCAGTTCTTTTTCCTAGGGTATGTTTTTATTTGTAGTGCACGGGGCACTGGGATTTGAGCCTCAGTCCCTCAGCCTTTAACTCTGTAATTGGGATTCCCTAACCTTCCAGTGCCTGGGATCAAATTTGTGACATCCAAAAAATCTGGGTTGGACCGGAACTTACCAGGATACTGTCCCTACATCACCCAGGATAAGAGTTGTGCGAGTGACAGGGCTATGCATGGTACTCAGGACGGGTGCATCCATCTCATTACTCTCGAATCTGAACCCAAGCACATCTCACATTGTATACCCAGCAATCAATCTTAGGAAGTTCAGATCTCTGCCCAGATACTCTAATCACCATAGTACCTCACCACTGGGGCAGGTGCAACCATACCACAGCTCTCAACTTGCCAGACTTCTAATTATACCCGTCTCTTTCTGGAGTGTGAAGATTAACCTTGTAAATAGTCTGCCTACCCAGCTATGCGGACCAGTGATAAAGTGTATGTGCACCACTAAACATGATGACATTGGTGTATACCTGATTGGCATATTTGTTGGACTGATACATCCCTTGTAAAGTGACATACCATATCCCCAGGGCCTATACTTTAAATGCTACTAGTGGGCTGCAGCACTGATTGTGCCACCCACAGAAGTAGCCTTCCAAACCTTTCTCAGGCGTACCACTGCAGTGCTTGTGTGTGCAGTTTTCTTCCACTTTGACATGGCATTATAAACTACTTGCCAAGCCTTAAACTCATGCTTTACTACATATAGGTCACCCCTATGGTAGGCTCTAAGTAACCAGTAACCATAAGAGCAGGGTACCATGTAAGTAAAAGGTACGACATGTACTTATAGTTTGGCATGTCCTGGTAACAACAAACAGCCTATTTCATTTTTCACTGATGTGAGGCCTACCCCTCTCATAGGCCAGCATTGAGAATTTCTTAATTAACTTTAAAGCTGTAATTCCTAATCAGAGAGGAGTAACCTTTTCATGTTTCATATCTTTGGAATGGTAATGATAAATCCTACTTGCTGGTGATGTTGGATTTCACATTACTGTTTTAGAAATGCCACTTTTAGAAGGTGGACATTTCTCCATGCTTACTGCTCTTTGTGCTTGGGAGACTGTCTCTAATAAATGTCTGGGGTGGGTGACAGCTACACTTTGTGCATTCCCTCTAAACAGCCACAAACACAGGCAGGTGAGGCTCATCTGCATTCTGAGCACTCATCTGTATTCATCTGCATTATGAGCGGTCTTCCTAGGCAGAGAGGAATGGGAGGGGCTGACACACTTCAATAGGTGGTGTCCTGTCCACACCCTAAGCACTTATGTACCCCCACAGATAGCCTGGCAGACAGGACTTGGTTGAAAGGGATCCTTGTGCACTTCAGAAAGCTGCTTTTAAACACCCCCCTACATCAAAGGCATAACATCATACACTTCTGGATCTTGAGCTAAAACTCTGTTAGAAGGACTCCTGTGCTGCTTAAAGGACTCAACCAGACTGCTTTTCTAGAGAAACTGCTTTTCTGCTTGTTTCCCTGCTGCCTGCTACTCCCTGACTCTGCTGAAGGAGAGCTGTGCTCTGTCTTCCCTTTAAGTGATCTCCAAGGGCTTGCTTGCTTGCCTTATGTTTTCTGATGTCTCAAGGATACAAACAACTTACTGCAATTCTGCCGTTGCTGCTGGACTCTGGCTTTTGTGAATCCTACCTTTGTCGGAGGTGCCCAATCCAGGTTCTGGGCCTCAGAAGTGGGTTCAGCAGCTGTTTTCTACAAAACCAATGCATCAGCACCATTACTTTTTGATCACTTTTTAATCACTATGTTCACCATTACCTTTTTTCATCTTCACCTTTTGATTTAAACTGCAACCATTATATCATTACATTGAATATTCATATAAGCACATGAAATGTATAGAACTGTTTGAATGCCCTAAATTTTTAGGATGTTTTGTATAGTTGTAGCACGCTTGCAACATTCGTTATAGTGCATTGCATGTTTTTTCAACATTTTCTAAGATGTTCCCCGTAATGCACTTATATTCATTGGGAGAATATGGCCCACACCTCAAGCTCATTAGTCCATCGTCGTTGCCAATTACTTTAAAGTGTATCTTTACCGTTACATCATTACATTGAGTATTCATGCAAGCCTATGAAATGTATAGAACAAGTTTAATGCCCAACAAGTGTAGGATTATTTGCCTTGTTGTAACACGCTTGCAATATTCGATACAGTGTATTGCGCTTCTTTTTAACATTGTCTTTGATGGCTCACATAATGCACATTTATACACCAGGAGAATATGGCCTCCACTCCGAGCTCAGTAGTCCGACATCATTATCGATGATATTGAAAGCGCAAACGCACTTAAATCCAGTGAGGCTGCACCATCGGGTGACACACGGTTGTTCGCCAATTGTTGAAACTCAAGTAGGTCTGAACAGAGAGAAGGAATGCATACAGGTTAGAGCAATGTATTTCACCCTGATGGGCCATTGGTTGGACACAGGGACCAGGTTCCTTCCGTGGAAAGTTTACCATAGGATTTAGGCCTATATATGGCGAAAAAGTGGCCATCAATGAGTCATCAGCAGGGGCAGCTGCAATCTAAATCTGAAGCAGGGCTCAACAACGGCTTGTTGCTGAAGAGCCATTGACAAAGGCAGAATAGTCTGAGCAGGCGAAGTCTGTGCCCAGAAAGGCTTCAAGGTTGACAGGTTGCTGCTCAGCCTCAGTCTAGATGAAGCCCTCTACATTTGGATTTATGAACTTTTCTGGAAGTCAACTCGCCTTCATAGGAGCGAACCAGAAAGCTGAGGCCAACTGGCAATTTAATGTCAACAATGACATTTTGACTGGGATTCTGGTCTCTGTTGGTTCTCTAGGTAGAAATTTGGCAAAAAGTTTCCAAGTTTGAGCATTTTCAGTGTGGACGGTAGAATTACCCTCTGACACCAGCCAACCATCCAGGACCTGGGGGGCATCACTTGGAGGTTAGGACTAGTTTCCTCGGAGGCCAGCAACTGGGCTCAGGGCAGTTCTAGTTGGTAGTGGTCAGCTGGCCAGTTGCAGGGATAAGGCCTCTGGAAGCTTGTTGTGTCCCTGCAGCTCAAACAGCTGGTCAGCCAACTGACCCTTGGAGCCACTACTTGTGGGGTTCTGGGTTCAAGGTAAGCAGGTCTAGTCTTCCTTCAGGTTTCAGACAGCAGGGAACTCCTTCTTCCGATCTTCATGGAACCACAAGTGTTATGAGTGGGTCCACTTGTAAGCTGAGTGCCAGTGTATGGGTATGCGGAAAGCTTTTGTCTGCCCCTACTCCAGTTCTGATTAGTTCCTCTGTCCTCACTGAGTTTGGTTTCAGCCAGACTAGCGAGACAAAGGGGAGGCATGTCTAGGTGTGAGCTTCATCTGCCAGTGACAAAGTAGGCATCCTTTGAAGCTTAGCAAGAGGCTTGACACAGCCCCCCAGGCCACAAAGTCAAGTGAGTAGTCCCTCTCCCCAGTCCCAGGACCCTTTGTTCACTGTACCGAATCAATAAACATCTGACCTCAGGGAAGCGACCAGGGGTCAGGTGACAGCTGGACGCTTGCAGGAAATGTCAACTTTCTAAAAGTGTCATTTCCAAAATGACTTATAAGGGTAGATTTAGGCCTGGGAAAATGTCAGTTTGAAACTGCACACCGAGGCTACAATGGCAGGCCTAGAGAATTGTTTTACAGTGCTACTTTAGAGGGTCACACAATGTGTGCTGCAGCTCACTAGCAGCCTTTAATTTACTCATCATGGATACAGGTTGTACCACATACTAGGGATTTATAAGTAAATTAAATGTCCAGTCACATATATAACACTTTTATCATGTTTGATTGGGAGGGTTCAGGTTCTTTACCACTGGTTAGCAGGGGTAACGTGCAAGGAGTCCTATCGCCAGCAAAAAGTAGGTTCAGCAACAGAAGGCACCAATGTGGGGTGTCCCTGCAGACAGGGCAAATTTCCAACATAACCTGTCCCCCAGCCAAAATCTAGGTTAGACTCACCAAGGCAGATTTCTGACAATGCCTAACTTGTCATGGGTTTAATAGCCATTAAAATCAGCATTTCATCATATGCAGGCATTCATTTTAATTTTTCAAGATCTCTCGGTGTGCAACACAAAACACAGCAGGGCATGGGGCTGGAAGGTCCTCGGCTGGAGTGCAATGTAGTGCTGGGAGTTGTTCAAAGATCGCTTACCTGAAAAGGACCCCCTGAGCTCATTAGTGCTTTGTGTCCGTCTATTAATAAGTCAGCTGCTGTCTGTAGCACTCTGGTGTCACCTAGACCAAGCATGAATGAGTAGCAGGCCTGGCTGTGTGCATGGGATAGGCCTCTTTGGAGGGAGGACGGGGTCCTCTTCGAGGAATTATCCTCCATGCATACAGTACAAGGGAGTACGGAAGGAGAGAAAGAATTGATCAGGTCACCTTAGGGGACCCAGGAAGAGAAAGTATGAAGCTGCTGACACCAGAGGCAATTGTTGCTCTCACTTGGTGAAAGAAAATAGTCATCCAGATCACAAAAAAGTTGGTGATAAACTTAATTCGAAGATGGCAGCTAGAAGTTGAAAGTCGCCAGATCATCTGCAGCAATGGGACCAGACAAAATTCCGATCAAACTTCTTCAATCAAATCTCGACGTATGGAGAAAATTCTTAGCCCCTCTTTTTGAATGTTATTTTACAACTGGAAAAATTCAAATATCTTGGCGGGGGAGTATTGTGGTACCTCTTCTAAAAAAAGACTCCATGTCAAACCCAAACAACAATCATCAAATTGCTCTGCTAGAAGCCACTTGAAAGATCTTTGCAGTCTGTGTCTTGGACCATCTGAAGGACTGGACATTCTTGAGTGGAGTGATTTCTATGACACAGGCAGGCTTTCATCCAAAACATTTAGTAACCAACAGCATCGCAGTCCTTCAAACAGTCCTCGACAAGTATGTAGTGCTAAAATCACAAATACTTTACTGTGCTTTTATTGATTTTACAACCGCTTTGATAGTGTGGACAGGCCAACGCTATGGAAGATGTTAGAGAGATTAGAGATTCCCCATGACCTCCTCACAATAATCATATCTCTGCACACAGCAACATGGTGTAGAGTTCAAATAGGTGGGGAAAAGGGCTTAACCAGATCTATTTCAATGATGAACAGTTTGAAACAGGGCTTTCTCCTCACCCCCATGCAATTCTCTCTCTTCATAAGCGACCTCCCAGGGTACTTTCTTCATATTAACAATTTCGCACCAAATTAGCTCAAAGTGATATCTATAGCTTAATGTACGCCGGTAATATTGTTATATTGGATCGTACACCAATTGGCCTACAAAGAAATTTGAATGAATTAAATCGATAAACAAAAGAAAACATTTTGGTTCCTAACTTAAAAAAAAAAGTTTTACCCTTTAGAGGGAAAAAGCTATTTCATTCTTTTATTTGGTCTTTGGGAGGAAAACCAATCAAGACCCTGAAAGAATATACTTACCTGGGCCAACTTTTCTCCCAAACTTTGCAAAACACTCCCCAGCACCAACACATAGGGTGAAAAGAAGATGCCCATGTTGGGGCTGTGCAGAGGCTTTATTCTTCTTCCTGGACTAGACACTTCCAACCCCTGCTTGAGATCTACTCTTAAAATTCCACCTATTTTATCTTTTTCCCTTGAATACATACAGATTAAAACCTGGCAACCAGTAGAAGTGAAAGAAGGGAATATCCGACGGAAACTGTTAAAAGTTACCCAATCATTCCCGGCCCAAGCACTACGCCTTGAGTTTTCTTTAGAGATCACATACACTAGAGCTATCTCTAACATATTAAGATGGGCCTTCAACCTTTTACCCGCCGACCTTGGATCTCAAAGCACAGTAGCACTTTTGCAGGCCTGGGCCCCAGCGCACTTGAAGCTCTTTTAAAAAAACTTGACACCAAGAATAAGCTTCGAACTAGACATCAAACATTGCACTCAATTAAAAGATTACAAACAGAATGTGAAAAGCACAGAATTTAAGTCCCCTGATCATTACCTCCATTTTTAGTTGGAGTATAGATTTCGGAGCTGTATCCTTCTATTGCAACTAGGAATCGTCCCATTAAAAGTTAATACCTCCAGGTGGAATAACTTAGAAAACAGTTCAGGTATCTGTGACTTTTGTAACAGTGGAGTACACGATCTCCAACATGTATTGTCAATCTGCCCAAATTCGATTCCAGTAGAGGCTCGGCGACGGTTTATAAAACCCATTTATTTTAGAAACAATACCACTTCTACTCAAGATTTAATCATTTAATGCAAGTCACCTCTTCATAAATTTGTCTGTCTGTCATAATTTGTTCAGGTTTTTAAAGAGTTTTTCAAAGCTGTTTTAAATTGCACAATTACTATCGTTTTAGTAGAGGTCTGAATCAAATTAAATAAAAACCTTGAAACCTTGAACCTTGAATGGATGGCGATTAATGGGCGAAGGGTGTGAGAAATTGGGTTTTTGATTAAGGAGGTGAAAAGCCTTTCAAGAAACAATAACAATCCTTGTCAGGTTTAATCACAAAAGTCACTAAATTACCCTGTGCTTAACCTTCTGGTAACTTGCACAAAGCAATATGGGTTAGCTTAGAGGCACTGTTAAGTATTAATACAGCACACAAGCAGTAGAAAAGTAAACACACAACACAAGAGATATCCTACTCCAATTTTCCAAAATAGAGTCTCAAATTTAATAAATAAAAGGAGACCAAAATGAAAATAATCCAATCAGGTGAACAGGGGATATGCAATTTTAAAAGTTTCTTTAAAAATAGTGCTAAGAAGTCGAAAGTGCTAGACCTAAACAAAGTCACATGGTGAGGCGAACTGCGATGCAGTGTTGGCTGGATACAGGGGCCGCTGAAAAAGTTACCTTCTGAAAGTCCAGCTCGCAGAGTTCAAACTTCAGGATTTCCCAGGAGGAGCTCAACTGATGCCAGCCAAAGGTCCCGGACCCAGGAGGCGCCTTTCGGGGATCAGTATAGGCCAGCAGGGCTCAGGCAGGTCTAGTTGCAGTTCCAGTTGCAGGTTCAGACAGGTCCATTTGCAGATCCAGCCATTGCCACTTGCAGCACCTCTGCTGGGCACCTGCACGGAGACCTCTGGAACTTGCTGAGTCTCTCTAGCTCAGAACAGGTCAGCTAACTGACCCCTGGAGTCACTCATATTATCCTGGGATAAAGGGAACATGGCCAGTATTTCTTCTCAGAAAGAAGACTGGTCTCAAGCAGTGGGGCAATCCTCTGATGGACATGGCACGCCTCAAGGATCAGGACAGTCTACTGGGAAACAATGCAGGCCTCAAAAGCAGGACAGTCATCTGGATAACAAGGCATGCTGATGAGTGGCTCAAAATGTCCAATATTCATACTTGGCACCAGTCTTTGAAGAGGGTGAAATGTCTAGTCCACCCCCACATTTGAATTCGCAAAGCTCCTTCCTTTCCCTTTCTTCCCCTCCCTTGGCTCCAAGAGGTCTAGGGTGACAAACGGCTGGTGTCAAGTTTGTTTGTGAGTGTGCTGAAGGCAGCCCTTTGAAATGTGAGTGGGGCCGGTAACAACTCCTTACATGCCATCACGGCAGGGGGACCCTTTCCCAGCTACACCCAGGTCTTGTTGTTCACTGTCTGGGTCCAATATGTATTCTTGATGAGGTCACAATTAACAGGCAGAGGCAGTTAGAATCTCTTAATTTTACTTTACTTCAGTCATAAACCATAAAAGCAATATTCATGATAATACAATACCAATACATTTCTTCAGTCCTGTCTAAAAACAAATACATAGAAGAAGCATAAAAACAACATAGCAGAAATAAAACACTTGGCTAATCTATAAAATCATACAGCATCTCGCTAGAGATAAAGTTAGGTAACCTCTGCTGATGCGTTGGGTTTTAGTGTAGGGTTCGAAGATCTTAAAACTTTACACCACATTGGCAAGATACTCTTTAAGAATTTAGCAATTGAAAAACGATGACTCCGGACGTATTGGCTCTACTATTTCCCAATGCTACCCTGTAGTGGCAGACGCACGAGAATGGCATAAGGGAATTATCCAGTGCCTTCTCTGCTTAGAGTATTTTAAACAAAAGAAAAATATATGTTCTGTCATTTCCTCAATTTCTCTGTATGCAGGGGAGGAATTGGTACCTCCATGATTGGCTTTTCATTTACAAGTAACAGATGCTAATGGTGAGGTGCCCAACCTAAATCTGATATATAGTGATTTTGTTAATAGGGGATCAATTTCATCCATGTATTTCTCGAAGTGAGAATATGGCTTAAATTCTAAAAAAGATTCGGTCTGTTTCCCCAGGCCAGGCCTGGCCGGCTAATTAATTCTTACTCCACCTGGTCCCAGTACGTTACCTTCAGGGTTTTTATTTCGTAGGAGGAAATTGATTGTGGATCTGTCCAAAACTTTTCTAGGCCTAGTGAGAAACATGCCTGCATCGGAAGGGCCAACCACAGGAGCTTTCTCCCACTTTGGGACCTATCTTGTATGTCTTGAAGGTCCTCTCTGTAGTTTACCATTTTGGGGTTCAACCAGACTCGGAACCAATATAACATTGATTTGAGTTGAATCAGGTGGACAATAGGCAGAATGCCTTGGTCAAGTTTAAAGACTAGAGGTGTGCTTTGGGGAATTTTGAGTACAGTTCTCAAGGAGTTGTTCTCAGCCACTTCCAGAGCCTCTAGGTTAAAGCGACCCCACAATTCCACACTATAGATTACAGCAGCTACAGCTTGGGCCCTCCAGGCTTCAAGAATCAGAGAGACTGGGTGGATGGAAGACTTGCTGACAAATTATAATAATGCTGCCGCCCTATGTTTTAAGATGAGTGCACTTTTTGTGACTTGATTTACCCCTGTGTTAGTACTGGACAGACGGACAGACGGATACCAAGATAGTCAGATTCATTCACTCTTTCTATCCGTTTCGCCTCAAGCAATATTGTTTCTTTCAAACCTCTGTGTGGGTGTATGGCTATGAATTAAATTTTGCTTTCATTTATCACTATACCATGATCTGAGCAGAAGACACTGAACTTGCTAAAGATGATCTCTTGGCACTTAGGAGTTTTTGATATTAGCAGCATGTTGACTGCAAACAACAAAGCTGGAATCTTAGTCCCCCCAAGAACCACGGAGTCCTATGTCAGGCCAGAAAGCAGTCAATGCATACATTGATGTTGGAAACTCCTAGCAGGCCTCAGAAGGTTCAGACTGAAAAATGTCAACTTTCTAAAAGTGCCATTTTCAAAATTGTGGTCTAAAATCTGACTTTATCATTAAAGAGGATATTAGATTACAATTCGCTTGAGTTTAAACATGACATTTGAACCCATTCCTATTCAAAAGTTAGCACTTATCAAATGTAATATAGTAACCCAATGTTATCCTGTGGAAGAGGTAGGCACCCCAAAATGAAAAACGAATGAAAGAACTTTTTACTACCAAGACATATACAACTTAAGAGTATATGCTCAAGCTTTTTAAATACACTGCACCTTGCCCATGTTAGCTATTTAGGGCCTACCTTAGGGGTGACATAGCTATTAAAATCTGAGCTTTAACTTATTTTGCCAGGCTGAATTGTCCTTTTATATGTACAGACAGGCTGCAGTAGCAGGTCTGCGGCATGTTGTACAGGGTTACATAAGTGGGTGGCACAATAAGTGCAGGGCTACTAGTAGCAGTTCATTTACAGGCACTGGTTAGTACATGAAGTGCACTTTGCTAAGGGCTTTTAAGTAAATAAAATAAGTCAATTGGGTGTAAGCCAATTTTACCATGCTTTAAGAAGAATGCACAAACACTTTTGCATTGTTTAGCAGTGGTAAAGTGCCTAAGGCTTACAGAAAACAAATTCAGCAACCAGTAGAGGAGAAGGCAAAACGTTTAGGGGAAGAACATACCCAGGCTCTTATATCTAACAGGGAGTGACTGGACATGCTGCAGAAAGTGGTTACATTGGAAGAAGGTTGTGAAAGGGTTTCTGCACTAATAAATGCTGGTCTTCTTTTGTCAGTGAATGGCTAAGTTAGGCTTTATTTGGGAAGCTGTGTTTTATTATTTTGTGAATGACATACTAGCATAGAGCACTGCTAAAGGCTTACTGCATAAATCTGTGAACAATTCGAGCAGGCTGTTGTGGCAGAACACAGATAAGTGTAAAATTTGTCATAGAAGCCTATATAAGGCTCAACACATAGGTCTATAAAACACTTAACAAAGAGAGCCCTAAAACACTGACCACTGTCTGTGAAATACTTAGCTCACCCATTTGTCAAAGGGATGCAACAAAGCACCTTGAAAGGCTTACAACGGAGTACTATGAAAGACTCACCCCAGACTTGCCCGATATGCCTGTGAAAGATGTTCTCTCAGCACTGTGAAAGACTCCAAACAGAGCAGTGATAAAATATATTGCAGACCACAATGAAAGGATTGCCACAAAGCACTGTGAAAGACTTACCCCAGAGCAATGCAATAGACATCACAGAGTCATTTGAAAGAAAATGCAGACAACTGTGAAAGACTCACCTCAGAGTGTTTCAAAATATTGCAGAATACTGAAAAATACCTACTTTTGAGCACTGAAAAATGCTTACCCTTGAGAAAGTGGTAAATACATACTGCATAGCACTGCTTATGATTTACTCAAGCCAGCTACAAAGGCCTTACTACAGAATGCACTGTGAAAGACTTACCCTAGAGCACGGTGAAAGGCTAACTGTAAGCACTGCAAAAGACTTATCAAAGAATACTGAAAAATATTTACCAATGAAGTATGTGGAAGACTTACCTCAGAGCTTAGCAAAAGTAAGGGCCTGATATAAAGTTTGGCATACAGGATTCTCTGTCATGAGGTACCCCTCCCACCAAACCTTTGTTCTGCCTGCCTCATCGAGTGATTGGCAGGTAGCAAGTATTCCACTTATTGAGCCCATGTTGCCCCATGGCCCTGTGGAGTATGGGACATCAGGGGCAGGACATTACATTGTCTGCCCTATTTAGCGCAGACGGTTTAAAGTCTTTTATTTCCTAACCATCAAAGCCAGGAATAACCTGGCAGCGAGGTACAGGAAAAAATCTGTAGTAACCCTCTCACCCTGAAAGAAAACTCCCACGGTGTGGGCGACATTAGTTATTTTTTTTCCTTTAAAAAAAGTCCCACTCTGGGGGTGTTTGTTTTTGAAAAACAAAAAAACTTTTGAAAAGCTTGATAGCTGGCTGTCATGGCTGATGGTCAAACGCTTCCTACATTGACAAGAACCTTCATGACGGTGGTTCTTGCTAATGTAGAGAGATGTACATGGGGCCTTTGGGCATCTCTAAATTTGGTGGCTGGGATGTGCGGCAGGGCGACAAAATAAAGCACTCTGTTGTCCTGACTGGCATTTCTCTGTCGGCCAAACTCTAAATCAGGTCCTAAGTCTTTTACAGTACTCAGGAATATGTTACCGCAAAGGAAATGTAAAGCACTTGCTCCAGAGCAATGCGTAAAACGTATCCACGAGCACTGGCAAAGACTTACTCTGATCCCAGCTTGATAAGAAGCACAAGAGCCTGGTAAAAGTGGTATGATCATCCTGGGCCCACAGATGCATAGATAAATGACCTGGCTGGACCACCACAAAGTATCAAGATATCAAGAGCAACTTGTATGAGATCTACCAATGGTATATGTATGCTTGGTATATAAGACAGAGCAAGTCAGGTCTTGGACACACTGATAGCCCTGCTGTCTTTTTTCAGCTTTCAGAGTCTCTAATACCTGATGTCACTGCAAAAGCCTACTGTATCCTATCCCTGCCAGGTTTAAAAGCCCTAAGCCTCAGGTTGTACTGAAAGGGTCACAGAAACATACCCACTGGCCCAGGGTAAAGGAATTAAAAGCAAGAATGCACAGTGCCCAAGTGGTACAGCAATCCATTTGTTTTCACAACAAGAAAATACCTGTGAAAAGACAGAAGGATGGGGGGTGAATGAGTCTAATCAAGCAAACACTCTACGCATGGGATTGTTAGAGGCACCAACGTTTCAGTTAGGTCAGAAACAATTAAAAAGTCACTGGATTGCCGACAGTGGTTCAAGGACCTACAACAGTAGAACAAATACTATAGAGATGCCAATAACATAATGCAACGTACCTTGAGATTTTGGTGGAGTTTAATCCTCTCCATCATTGTTCTTAGAAGACTCCATTTTCTTTGATCAAAGGTTTCAGAGAAGTGATCACACTTCTAACTTGTGATCTATCCTGACTCCACCAAGGTGGCCAGACAAAATAATAACTATGTTAAATGCCATCCAATTGTGAATAGTAATTGAATAGAATTCGTAAATTCGCACTTGATATACATGAGCTTTCATCATCTCCATATATTCCTTTAACGTGCTTCCTGCTAGGTTTGTGCTATGTACATTCCAACACATGCATACTTGGTAAGGGCTTGTTGCAGGGATTCTGCTCATGCACAGAACTATGCGCAGGAAACCAGGACCTCAGTGAATTGTGGTGTACCAAAAACTCACCTCAGTACCCAGAACCCCTATCAGACTAGCATCAGTGTCTCATTCATTCTCCGTATCATCTCGAAGCTACCAATGATTAGACAACCCAGAACAAGCGACTTAGAGTACTCTCAGGAATGGTGGGAATCAGAAACACCTTTTCGTTATTATTCTCATATCAGTCCACAACAAGAGTAATCAGAGTCACGGTAAAGTTTAAAATGTTTATTTTAACTACGTGCTCTACGGTGCAGTACTTTGGCTAACATAAGCAGGCAAATGATTAAAAGCAAAACCATCAGCATTGTTACAATACCATAGAAAATGAAGGGAGAAATCATATTACCAATGATAGTGGAAAACAACCACCCTCCCTTCACTAGTAAACTAGTTTTATGTAACTAATAGAAGGTCTCTAGGCTTGAATGGGGAACCCCATACCGTCAATATCAGCTTAGGTGAATCACATCACAGGATCAGCTCTGCTCTCTGTGTCTGGAAAGGTTTTCTCCAAGTGCCTGAATCATGCATGCAAATGCAATATTAAAGGCACCCGAGTTTCAGGTATTTGCAGCTGTATGCGTGTTATGTCTAGAGCGTGGGCCAATCAACCTGAATTCAAAAGCATACATTGTTATTTGACCTTGACGGCTTCTGCACACAGTGTTCAGACTAAGGTTGCAGTGCACGTCTAGGGATGTGAACAACAGACCGTTCTCATGTGCAGAAAAGCAAACAAGCAGCTTTTCTTGTAATAACAGCTACCTGCCGTGTCGTGTGCAAAAGCAGCAAAGTGGCAAGATGGCGTTTTATATCTAAAGCGCTTATGCTAATATATTTGTGTACATAAAACCCCGTCCTCACTACAGGCTCATCAGTAGCTTGATACAATTCCATCATCCAATGTTATATAACTGATGACTTTAGAATCCTCCTCTACTTAAAAGAAGTGCAAAGGCAGTTCCCTCATTTAATAAAACCTGAGGCTGACTCTGCCGATATTATTTCTTACTGTGCAATCTCTTTCTTCCCAGCTTCCGTCAAGTTTCTTGGAGGCCATGTATCCAATCCTATGCGTAGCTTTCTTGACTCTTTGGAGACACTTCTATTATGCTCTAGCCGGCCAGGACACTGCATGAAGTTAGACTCCATTGCACTCCTGCATGATCTCAGGATGGACAAAGACAACAGAGGTGCCATCACCATGATTCTTCATGATCTGTGTATGTCGTTTAACACCAATAATAACTTTATTCTGTAGCCTGCTTTGGTTTTTCTGGGTTAAATCACATCTTTCTAACTTAGTCTGAAGGGCTCATCTTCCTCTCTTCCTTCTTGAATGTAGGGACCACACATTTTCTGTCCTATCGCCCGAGTAAATGAACATCTATATTCAACCATAAACATCAATGCCAAGTTTTTCCGCCAGTATACATGTATCAAAGTTTATCATTCAGCTGTGTGGAAATGTTTCCTTGGTAGCAATCTTCAACATCCGTTTGAGGTGAGTCTAGAATTGATTGGGTAGCCACTGGCTCAAGCTAAACCCAGAACAAACCCAGGTCTTTTGTCGCTTTGGAACACTCTACCACTGTATTCAAGTACCACAACTAGCTTTTCCTTGACACCAACTAGTCCTGGCCAGCAGCGTTATGTCAGTTTATGCGCCAAGAAACCTGACCATGTGAGTGATGTTAGATATATACATTATACCCTTTAGCGGAATATAATCTGCAAATAACTATACACTTATTCCTTTTGCAGTTAATAAACATGGTTCTTCTACACAATTGCAAATATTTTCTCAGAAAATAATGGTTTGTGAAAGTAATACGTTAAAAATGGAAATGAATAGGTAATTTGTTGTGATCCCTACCCATAACACATCCCAGTTGCATCCTACCCATTCAGTAAATGACCATGAGGCCTTCTTAATCTCCATCATAGTCTAGTGGTGTCAGTGAGGCTCAATGGCTTCCCCCAGCCTTTTCCAAATGGGAAAGGCACTGTGTATGAAATGGACTCCAGACTAGCCACTGGCACAGCCACAGCAGACAGCTGTATCTGCCTATCAGCATTTCTGACCAACGATCTTTTCTTATGTAATTGTAAACCAGATTCACTATGGTAAGAGCTATCTGTTTTGAACAACTTTACAATTGGCTACTATACAGTGTCAAGCTGCTGGGAGTGGGGATCAAGAATTGATATTGATGTGTGTATATGTGATGTAGCGCTTAGAAGGTTGAAAATCGTAGGGGTGCGTTATATTCACTGTTAGTCGACACCCGCATATAATCAAATGTGTACTCAGGTATTTTGTGTGCAATGTATTAAGAATTGTATAACCTATGTTGATTTCAATAGAAGTGTTAGCTATGTACAAGCATCTTATGTATATATTGAAGCAATGCATAGAGCTTAGTCCTTTGAACAATGTGATGTTAAAACATGAAAGAAAGACGTAAATGTCAATACTGTGATTTAAACCTGCTTGTGTAACCGAAGTAGTGGCCAGAATTCGCATATATCGTTGAGGCGAAAGGCCTGGTATTTTCTTATGTTAGCCAAGGGCAATAGGCCAAAAGGATTTATTCCAGTAAAGGTTTTAGGCTGTAGTAAATTGCAAGTTAAAAGATGTGAAGTATGTCTGCCTTGCATGATCTCACCCCAGGTGCAAGGACAGTTGCTCGTTAGTAGAGAAGCTCTTTGTTCACAAATTGACTTATGTAGAAAAAGCCAGACATGGGAGTGCATTGGAATGTGCCAATCGTAACTCCTAGTGCGGATGGCGTCTGGGACTCAAGGCCAAGCGATGGACGATGGAACTGGACAGCGCTCTGTGGAAAATTACTGAAAGTCGACCCCGCAGAAGAGGAGGCGCAAAGGGCGTGTTCTGAGATTTGGGGTTCTGTATTAGGGACAGCGCCCCGAGGGTGGAGGCAGATCAGAGCGGCCCTGAGCAGAGGAAGGCTAGGCGAAGAGATAGAGGGGGCAACTTAGATCAAGCTCTCTAGTGAAGACTTCTTAGGAAGTTTCACTCTGACACCTTTTACTCGATTGAGGGTCTTGGGGATTGCTAAGTAGGGATGTCATCTAGTACAGAGTAGGGACAGAGATGGTATGGTCCAGTGTCCCTAATATCGACATTGGCTTGGTAGTTTTCTACCTCATGCTTTTAGAAATTGTGCTTTTAGTTATTTTTAGCCGTATGCGGATTCTCCGTAGGGTAGCATTTGTGTTAGTGCCTATGTACTTGTTGTGCCTCGTATTGAGGACTCTGTATCTTCAAATCTTTATGCTGATAATGAAAGCCAGAGAGCCAAGAGATTAAGTCTCGCGTCCTTGATTATGGCAAATTGTGGACAGTAATTTTGATAATTGTGTTTATTCCCTCTACGCTATTGGGCAAGTAAAAAGTTCCATCCGACCAGAGTGGGTTCTAGTAGGTAATTGCGAGATACTAAAATGGGCCGGAGCAGTTGGTAGCAGAAACGGATGGTTACTTCCGATAGCGAGGGACGATTAGATTAGATAAGGATAAGTGATCCTCGAGGCCCAAGAGACGATAAGTGATGCTGAATCATCAGATGGCGAGCAGCAGACGGCAGCAGATGAGCATCGACGGCGAGTAGCAGCGCGGCCAAAAGCAGCAGTTCCAGGAGTGAGTATGAAAATGAGATGTTGTAGATTGCGGTGTTGATTTGTTGTGTGATGTCTTGCGGAGTTGATGTGTATGTCGTGTGATTGTGAGATCAGGCTGTGAGCGCGCGCAGCCCGGGAATTGTGGTGTAGAAGACACCTGAGATAGATTTTGTTGACCACCCAAAGGAGATCGTGAGGTACCATCGATCACCTGGACTGAGGTAGGGGGAGCGAACGTGTGTGTGTATGGCAACTTAACGCTGGTCGTGGGTTGTTGTGTGCGGATCGGAGTGTTAGTAACCTATCAGTGGCGATCTGTCTGGCCGGACGGGGGCAGACGGGCGCCAAACGAGGTCAACAAGGTCGAGAGACTGTGGACGAACAGTCAGAGGCTGTGGACGGACAGCCAGAGAAGTAACTTAATTGGTTATTTCAGTGTATGAATGGGACGAGAGCAAGCGTGAAACGTGTTTGGAGAAGGGAACTGCTGCGAACGGAGGAAGGTGACGTCAGAGGGTGTCGCGTTGTGATAGGCCGGTTGGTGTGAGTCGCGCTGTTATTGGAGGATTTAAGAACAAGAAGTAAACAGAGCGTGAGATCGAATTCGCGCATCATGAAGTGTCTCAGGGTTTTGCGAGAATTGTGTAGAGGCGATAAACATGTGGTCGTGCGAGAGGGAGAAGAAGCCCCTCCCGAGGACACCCCAGCACATTACATGGCGAAGAATGTGGGGTTACATACTATAGTTTGGATTGAGAATTGGCACAATATTACACAAGGTGAAGGGGAATTAGCGTTCCCGAGGTATGGCTCATTTAGATTAGCAGTGCTGTACCAACTGAAGATGGTGATGGGGTCCTTAAGACCCTTGCCAAGACCGGCGCAGTTCGAAGCATTACATGCGTGGATTAGAGCAGCGCATGATAAGGAAAAGGGAAGAAGTCAGGAGAGGATGAGGAAGTCGATTAGGGCATTTCAGGATGCCAAGTGGGACGCAGCGGAGAAAAGATGGAGAGTGCAGACAATTGAGGAAGAGAAATTGTATCCCGTGCTGATAGACTCGACGGGGATAAGGCATGTGAAAGCACAGGAAGAGGAGAGTGACTCCGATGATGGGGTATTGCAAAGACTGTTAGACGAGAGACCACCTCCTTATAATCCGGACGAAGAGGATGATAGGTGGGGTGAGAGGGGAGAAACTAGAAGGGTAACGATCCAACCCGAGACCCGAGTAGAAGGGTTGGTTTCGTTTGGAACAGAGAGTTCACGGAGTCAGTCAGAGGCTAGTGGGAGGATCGAACGAGAGATGAGGTTACCGGATGCATTGAGGGTACCGGTCACCATTGGACCGATTGTGTCAATATACAGTCCGGAATCAGAAGGAAGTGAGAGGTCAGAACGAGTGGCAGAAAGAACGAGGAGAGAAAGCGGGGAAAGTGGGTTGGAAGGGGCAACGGCCCGACCTCCAAGCCCTGTACAATGGAGTACACCATTAGCAGCGGTGTCAGATACATCTAGGGGCGAAGAGGACCAGAGATCGGAGAGGCCGAGGACCCTGATGGAGTCGAGATCAGATTTAAGGTCATGGGTACCGTCGGAGAGGCACCTGAACAGGAATGTGGGCCAAGCAGAGAAAACTCGAGATGACTTTAAGAGTTATTCTGCTCCCATAGAAACACCAGAAGAGAGGAGAGGGAAGGAACCGGAATGCGAATATGATGAGGGACGTGGAGCAAGTTGTCAGGTGTTGAAAGGAGCCTTGAAGGCAGGGATGATAGACATAGTAAGGCTCAAGGCAGAGGTAGATGAAATTATATATGGAAGTCTACCTCTTGAGAGGATAGTATCTTACAATCCAGATGAGCTGTTTTTCGTGGCGAAAGACGTGACGCGGAAAGCACGAATGGCACACGAGAAATTGAGGGGATTGGCGAAGGAATATGATGTGGATTTATCCAGGACTAGGGTGTTGCAAGGAAGCCATAGGATGCATTATACTGAGCGAGAGTTGGAGGAGAAGAGGGTTGTTGGATTGAGGTCCCATGCCAGAGAACTGGTCCTAGCCAATCGGCCATGGCTGACGCTGGATAAATGGGAAGAGAAATGGTCAAAGAAAAAGACCTCTAGGGGAGCGGAAGTAGGGACCCCGGGTGAAGGGTTGTTACTAGCAAAGACCTTTCCCCTGAGGGAAGTGGCGAATGGAGGATATGTGCATGTACCATGGAGCAGGGGGGATTTGGCATCATTTACGAATGATTTTCCCAGGCTCAGGGAGAAGCCTGCAGAGTGGTACAAGCAAGTTGAGCGTTTTGTTAAGATTTCGAAGGTATTGTGGATAGACCTGAACACCTTATTTGATATTGTGGTTCCAGGAGATCTGTGGAACGCATGTAAAATTGCTGTTGATTGGCCGGACTATGAGCCTGAGAGGAATATGATTACAAATGGTCCGTCGCCTGCGGTGATGAGGCTGTATGAGAAAGTAATTACCTGGTTGAAATCGAAGGTTTCACCCCAAGACATTGATTGGGTGAAAATAGACAGGACGGTGCAGGAGCCTAAGGAGACAGTACATGAGTTTTATGAGAGACTTTTGAAGGCTTTTAAGCAATACAGTGGCCTAGATGAGCTGGAAACGAAGGATATGGGACAGTTTGTGTCTAAGTTCGTGCTGGGTTTGAAGCCCGAGGTTAGTCTCATGATACAGCAGCATTTAATCTGTTGGCAGAATAAGCCCGTAGATGAAATCTTGCGGTACGCCAGGTACTGCACGGATGAGATTGAGTCGAAACACAAGAAGATGAAGGATAACCTATTGCTCATTCAGATGCAAGCTGCTCAGGGACCGCCGAATGGGGGTCCAGTGGTAAGGAGACAGGGAAACTACCAGACAGGGAATCAGAACGTGCAGGGTCAGGGAAGGCCGAGGCCCGTAGACCCTAGGACAGGCATAGATGTAGCAATACTGAAAAAGACGACAGCTTGTCACCAGTGTCACCAGGTGGGACACTGGAGGCGCGAGTGTCCCTTGAACCCCTATAATCAGCCACAGATAGAGGGAGGAATGGGTCAGGTCCCTGGGGCGGAACAGGTACAGACGGTGACTGTACCGAGAATGATGCAAGGGGGGACCGGCATCTCGCAAGTGCAGGTTCCCCAGCCACCCAGAATACAGAACATACAGCAGGGAGCTCGAACTTATTTACAGATGCCCATGTTTGAAGTAAGCGAGGAGAAAGATGTGGATTTGCTGGCCCAGTTGAGTTTAGGCCAGGATGATGATTGCATACTTAGGGCCATTCTAGAGGTGGATCAGAGAGGACCCTTCGTGGAAGCAGAACTCGACGGACACCCTACTACCTTTTTGGTTGATACGGGGGCTACCAGGTCAACTATAAGATCAGCAGTAGTTCCGGGTGTAGCCCTTTCTGGAGAAAGCATACAAGTGGTTGGAGTAGCGAACAAAAGGCTAGTTAGCCCCTTGACAGAACCGATTCCAGTTAGGATAGGAAACTTTAGGGATCGACACCAGTTCGTGGTGTGCGATTCTAGTCCTGTTTGTTTGTTGGGGAGAGACTTATTGTGCAAGCTCAATTGCACAATTTACTGTACCCCGAAAGGAGTAGAGGTGCAGACAAGAGATGAGGATGCGACCTTCAAGGTTGCAAATCAGCGGGTGTGCGTGGAAGTGTACCCAGCTTTGACAGTGGAAGAGCTTCCACAGGATTTGAGGGAATCAGTATCGGCTGATGTGTGGGACCTAAGTGGAGAGGAGATTGGCTTAGTCAGGGGAGTGGAACCAGTGAAGATTCAGGTTAAGCCAAACGCGGAATTCCCGAGAACACCTCAGTATAAATTATCCCCTGAAACGATTGCTGGGATCAAACCTGTGATCGAGTCTATGATTAGGCAGGGAATACTGGTGGAGATTATGGGTAGTCCATGTAATTCGCCCATTATGGGATTGCAGAAACCAAGTGGGAAGTTCAGGATAGTGCAAGACCTGCGGAAAATAAACGACATAGTCGTTCCATGTTGTCCAGTGGTACCGAATCCATCTGTGATACTGTTTCAGATCCCATGTGAAGCTGGATGGTTCACGGTGATTGACTTGCGTCAAGCATTTTTTTCGATTCCCCTACACGAAGAGAGCAGATTTCTTTTTGCATTTAGACTAGAAAATCGGATATTAACGTGGTGTCGTATCCCACAGGGGTATACGGAGAGCCCATCGATTTTTAATCAGCTCCTAAAGAAGAATCTCGAAAGTCTTGTGTTGCCGCGAAATTCTGTTTTGGTGCAATACATTGACGACCTGCTTGTTGCGTCAGAAACAGAAGACGCTTGCAGGACTGATACAATTGCGTTGCTGAACTTCTTGGGAGAAAATGGTCACAAGGTGTCTCCAAGCAAGTTGCAATACTGTTTACCTGAGGTACAGTATTTGGGGCACAGAATCGAAAAGGGTAAAAGAAAGGTGTCTCCAGATCGCATTGATGCGATTCTGAGAATGCCAGTTCCCTCGACGCAGAGGGAAGTTAGAATGTTTTTGGGAATGGTGGGCTATTGTCGCCAGTGGATCCCAAACTTTTCCTTTGAAGCGAAGCCTTTACAGCGGCTGACGCGAAAGGATGTAAGTGATCCGGTACCATGGGACGACGACTGTTTGAAATCATTTCTGAGGCTGAGAGAAGCCTTATGTAGCGCTCCTGCGTTGGGAATGCCGGATTACAACAAGGCATTTGCATTGTTCTGCTGCGAAAGAGAAGGTTGCGCATTAGCAGTGTTAACTCAGAATCATGGAGGTGTCCGTAGACCAGTTGCCTATTTCTCAGCTACTTTAGATCCAGTAGCTTCTGCGTTGCCCGGATGTCTCAGATCCGTTGCGGCAACAGGTGTCAGCATCGAGAGATGTGAGAGCATTGTGATGGGTCATCCTCTTGCTGTACATGTGCCACATTCTGTTGAATTGTTGATGACTAGGACTAAAACACAGCACCTCACGAATAATAGGCTGACTCGGTATGAGCAAGTTATCCTTGCAGCCGATAATGTGACATTGAAGAGGTGTGCTGTTTTAAATCCTGCTACATTGTTACCTGTTCCCAAAGTAGATGATAATGAAGATTGTGAGGACCATGATTGTCTCGACGTTACGGAACTATGCACCAAACCGAGACCTGACATTGTCGATGAACCACTCCCAGTTTCAGATGAGATTTTCTTTGTGGACGGTTCATGTTTAAGAGACAGTGTCGGTCGACTGAGAGCAGCGTTTGCTGTATGCACCATCACGGGTGTGGTTGAAGCCGCTTGTCTAGAAGGAGTACACTCCGCGCAGGTGGCCGAGCTCATTGCTTTGACTCGTGCCTGTTTGGCAGCTGAAAAGATCCGTGTAACGATTTACACGGACAGCCAATATGGGTTTGGTGTGGTTCATGACTTCGGACAGCTATGGTCCCAGAGAGGGTTTATGACGTCGTCAGGTTCACCCATAAGAAATGGTGATCATGTACGAAAATTGCTCGAGGCATTGCAAGGCCCTGATGAAATTGCCGTTGTTAAATGTGCTGCACATACGAAGGGGAATGATTTTGTTTCGTTGGGTAACAACTATGCTGATGAAGTAGCTCGGTTTTGTGCAGAGCAGGGATGCAATTTTACGGGGACTCACATTGAAGAAACTGAGAGGGAGTTGGTGTATGATCAAATGTTAGCAATGGCAGACTCTTGGGAGGAACTGAAACAGCTTCAGGAAGGGGTTTCTGATCAGGAGCGAGACAGTTGGATACGAGCTGGATGTGAGAAAGGAGATGTGGATATATGGGTTTCGAATGATGGACGAGCAGTGTTGCCGGAAGGGTTGTTGAACCCCATGGCGAGGCTGATACATGGTGCTGTGCATCTCGGGAGAGACGCAATGATGAGAGTGTTTCGTCAGACCTGGTACAACCCAAGGTTTCGGGCAGTGGCTGAAACGGTGTGCCAGAGGTGTGTTACTTGTCAGCAAATGAATGTAGGAAAGAGGACAGCTGTGACGTTGAGCCACATAGGGAGGTCAGGAGGACCTTTCAATAGGATGCAGCTGGATTTTGTTGAGATGCCAAAGTGTAATGGGTTGAGGTACATACTAGTCATAGTATGTGTCTTTTCCAGGTGGGTGGAGGCATACCCTACACATAGATGTGACACGCTCACGGTAGCAAAACTACTATTGAGAGAACTCATTCCAAGGTACGGGTTCCCGACGTCCTTTGAATCGGACAGAGGAACTCATTTCCATAGCGAAGTTATGAAGTTGCTTTGTGCTGCCCTGAATATAGATCAGAGACTACATTGTAGCTATAGACCAGAAGCTTCAGGGATAGTGGAGCAGGTGAATGGAACTCTGAAGGCTCGGATGGCGAAAGTATGTTCGTCTACGTCTCCGAAGTGGCCTGATGCATTACCCTTGGTCCTTATGAGCCTCCGAAGTGTGCCTGATAGAAGAACTGGGTTGTCTCCCCATGAAATCCTCATGGGAAGAGTGATGCGTTTGCCTGCAATACCTGCCACTGCTCTGATAAATATCACTGATGATATGATCCTGGACTATTGTAAAGGCCTTGCTGACGTGGTCCGTTCTGTGTCTCAGCAGGTGCAGACAGCAACGGTTCCAGCTGCGAGTGACTTGTGCCACGACCTGTGTCCAGGCGACTGGGTCCTAGTTCGCAAGCACGTGAGGAAGAGTTGCTTGGATGCAAGGTGGCGCGGCCCATTTCAAGTGATCCTCATCACGAACACAGCAGTTAAGTGTGGAGGTTTACCGAACTGGGTGCATGCTTCCCATACCCGCCGAGTCCCAGCACCCTTAGAAGATACAGCCCCTCTCGAGATCGAAAGTCCAGCTGAGCCGATAGAATCACCTGAGAGGGCCAGTCAAGCTGTAAGGGTTGCTGAAGCGGCTGATGGTGCACTGAATCGAGTTGGGGAAGGACGTGAAAGAAGTACTGACCCAGAAACAGGCGAAGGAGCAAGAGGTGCAGTGGGTAGTACGGAATCGAGTTCTGCCGAAGAGGAGGAGATCAGTGCACAGGGTATTGAAGGGAAGACCGGAGGTGCAACCGAAGCAGAAAGGGTTTGGCCCGCAAGACAGAATCGGGTAAACCTAAGGTCGGTACCGGACACAGATCTTGCACCAGTATCGGAGGAGCCAGAAGAAGAATCAGGCGACGAGGAGAATCCTCAAGGTGTGAGAAGATCAAGGAGAACAAGAGTGCCAAGTCGGAAGTACGCTTCACCAGAGTGGGCATATCAAGTGACTGATGCCAGGGTTACCGAGCACGGGAAGATTGAGGTCGATGACATTGGTCAACAGTGTCCCGCTCCAGAGAGTGGAAGTGTTGTTGAAAGTTCCGGGATTGGAGATCGAAGGAATTCTGACAATTCATATTCCGAGTCCGCCTTTCCTGAGTGTCATTCGAGGTATGATCTTGGACAATTTGGAGTTCCCGACGTTCACTACTGTGCCAGACCCACAAGAAATGATCATTCTTAGGCTCGAAATATTGCAGGGAGTCCTGGAGCTGTTGGGACCAGCGGTTATGTTGGATTGATTTGAGAGGGTTGCAAGCAGAGAAGAAGATAACCTAGACCCGAGCGGAAGAAGAACAAAATTAGGGATTTTTTCCGTTATAGAACGAAGAAAAGTTAGGGAGGTTTGCCTAAAGTTCACGAAAGAGACATTAATGAGAAAGAGACTTACCTTTCCAGAGACTGTATTGGACACTGAGTATATTCTGAAGATGGCAGATCCTGCAAACCCACATCGTAGGGCTAAATTGATAATAGGCACATTGATAGGAGTTGTGATAGTCACCATATTTGCAGTAGTGATAAGTTCGTACATGGTGGCTCACAGGCAAGAGGGAAAGGTTCAGGGAGCACCCACACCTATTACCCCAGAACAGAGAGGTGTCAGTATCAGAGAGCAGGGAATATCGAAGTTGAGGGATGATCGCAGACTCCACATGGATTTGTCGAGGGGTGATTTTAAGCTTAACGCGTATGCAAAGCTGCTGTATGAGTATGTTGATGCGATGGATGTGAAGGATTGCTATGTGTGTATGCAGTTGCCTGCTTCAGTGGATGAAGGTATCAAGTATCATCATCTCCCATTGACATATGGGATTTCTTGTAGTTTATTGCTCAGTCTATTTTATGACAGGAGGCAGTTCGAGTATTTCTTTTCAAATTTTGACACAGTACTTCCTGAAGTTCCAGCAATCAAGCATTTGAATAAGTATGATTACTATAAGAAAGAGGACAGACTCCTGAAGTATTTTAGACCGACTGTGAAGTTGGATACGGCGTATGCTCACAGGAATAACCTGACATGTGCGTTATCTGAGACGGAGAAAAAATTCATTGATCAGGTAGAAGACAGGTATAGGAAGTTGACCCAGACACGAGACACAGGAGATAGTCCAGTAGATTGGACAGAGGAGGAGAGGGCTCACAGGTCAAAGGGAAGTTATGGACCAATAGCGTTAGATGAAGTGCAGAGAGGGAATTTGTGCATTGGGCGGCCTCAATCGGCCACAGAGAAGGTTGCGGTAGGACATAGCACCTGTTCTCAGACTTTCACTCTGGACGCTTCTGTTAAGGGTTTTATGCAAGGTCCAGTAGAAGTGATTCCGACAGTGTATTATGTTTGTGGGAAGAATGCTTATGTCAGGCTACCCGCGAATTGGTATGGCATATGCTATTTGGCTATCATATTCCCAAAGATTTATCACACAGAGGACTTGGAGTTGTTAGAGACGAAGCGACATTCTAGAAGACGGAGGGCTGCAAACGCAGGTGCAGTGATTGGGGACATATACGGAGCAATGATACCTAGTATGGGTGTGGTGTTGAATGACGTGAAGATCAGGAGGTTGGCGACTGTAGTTGATGAGTTGTCTATGAACACGGCGAGGTCCTTGTTGTTGGTGGCTGGAGAGATGTTGTCGATACGAAATATGGTTATGCAGAATCGCCTTGCGTTAGACGTGTTATTAGCCAAAGAAGGCGGAGTCTGCAAATTATTGAAGGTTCAAGAATGCTGCACATATATTCCAGACAACACGAAAGAGATAGGGAAGTACATAGATAACATCACAACTATTCACAAGGAGATTATGGACTTGACGGAGGAGAATGTATGGGAGAAGATTGGAAAAGGATTTGGAAGAGTGGGAACGTGGTTTGCGAATTTGGGAAGAGGATTTCTTGGATCAGTGCTGAAGCCAATTATCATTGCTGTAGTTTGCGTGATTTGTTTGTGGGGATGCGTGAAAGCATGGAAGTGGTATCAAGGAGGCAAGGTTGAGAGAGCTCTTAGGGCAAACGAGAAGAGGATGGCGAAGCTCCAGGAGCAGCAATATGAGAGTCTTAAAAGGATGGAGGGAATTCGACATGGCAGAGCCATGACTAGTACGGTTTAAATCAGTTCAGAAAAGGGGATTGTAGTGGTGTGATGACAGATGTCATAGGGGGGAACTGATGTAGCGCTTAGAAGGTTGAAAATCATAGGGGTGCGTTATATTCACTGTTAGTCGACACCCGCATATAATCAAATGTGTACTCAGGTATTTTGTGTGCAATGTATTAAGAATTATATAACCTATGTTGATTTCAATAGAAGTGTTAGCTATGTACAAGCATCTTATGTATATATTGAAGCAATGCATAGAGCTTAGTCCTTTGAACAATGTGATGTTAAAATGTGTAGATTAGAATTCGTGTCTGTAGACTGTTTAGTTTGACCACACATGAAAGAAAGACGTAAATGTCAATACTGTGATTTAAACCTGCTTGTGTAATCGAAGTAGTGGCCAGAATTCGCATATATCGTTGAGGCGAAAGGCCTGGTATTTTCTTATGTTAGCCAAGGGCAATAGGCCAAAAGGATTTATTCCAGTAAAGGTTTTAGGCTGTAGTAAATTGCAAGTTAAAAGATGTGAAGTATGTCTGCCTTGCATGATCTCACCCCAGGTGCAAGGACAGTTGCTCGTTAGTAGAGAAGCTCTTTGTTCACAAATTGACTTATGTAGAAAAAGCCAGACATGGGAGTGCATTGGAATGTGCCAATCGTAACTCCTAGTGCGGATGGCGTCTGGGACTCAAGGCCAAGCGATGGACGATGGAACTGGACAGCGCTCTGTGGAAAATTACTGAAAGTCGACCCCGCAGAAGAGGAGGCGCAAAGGGCGTGTTCTGAGATTTGGGGTTCTGTATTAGGGACAGCGCCCCGAGGGTGGAGGCAGATCAGAGCGGCCCTGAGCAGAGGAAGGCTAGGCGAAGAGATAGAGGGGGCAACTTAGATCAAGCTCTCTAGTGAAGACTTCTTAGGAAGTTTCACTCTGACACCTTTTACTCGATTGAGGGTCTTGGGGATTGCTAAGTAGGGATGTCATCTAGTACAGAGTAGGGACAGAGATGGTATGGTCCAGTGTCCCTAATATCGACATTGGCTTGGTAGTTTTCTACCTCATGCTTTTAGAAATTGTGTTTTTAGTTATTTTTAGCCGTATGCGGATTCTCCGTAGGGTAGCATTTGTGTTAGTGCCTATGTACTTGTTGTGCCTCGTATTGAGGACTCTGTATCTTCAAATCTTTATGCTGATAATAAAAGCCAGAGAGCCAAGAGATTAAGTCTTGCGTCCTTGATTATGGCAAATTGTGGACAGTAATTTTGATAATTGTGTTTATTCCCTCTACGCTAATGGGCAAGTAAAAAGTTCCATCCGACCAGAGTGGGTTCTAGTAGGTAATTGCGAGATACTAAAATGGGCCGGAGCAGTTGTACAGACATCGCGCGAAGAGCGACGTCACTTCCTTACTGATGCGCTCCAGGGAGTCAATTGCATGTATATATACAGGGGCGCTGCACGGACGCAGTTGGCCCGAACCTGGTACTAGATCCTTTGCTGAGTATTTGCACATTAACAGGAGCTTTTAAACGGGGCATTGTTAAACAAAGTACTTGCTTCTACATTCTTTGAAACATCTCTTAATTGATTTTATGCGTTAAACTTGTGATTGTGTAATTTGAATTTGCTTGGGGGTAACTCACCGGAGAGAGGAGGCTGCCAGTTCCGGTCGGTCCCTCGGTACTCTCCCTACGCTGGCGCGAAGAGCGACGTCACTTCCTTACCGATGCACTCCAAGGAGTCAAGTGCATGTATATAATCAGGGGCGCTGCATGGACGCAGTTGGCCCAAACCTGGTACTACTAGATCCTTTGCACATTGATGGGAGCTTTTAAACAGGGGCATTGTTAAACAAACTACTTGCTGCTACATTCTTTGAAACATCCCTTAATTGATTTTAAGCGTTAAACTTGTGATTGTGTCATTTGAACTTGATTTTGCTTGGGGGTAACTCACCAGAGACAGGTGACTGCCAGTTTCGGTTGGTCCCTTGGTACATTCCATATGCTGGTGCGAAGAGCGACGCCACTTCCTTACTGACGCGCTCCAGGGAGTCAATTGCATGTATATAAACAGGGGCGCTGCACGGACGCGCAACGAAGGCGCGCAGTGGGTGCACCACTGGCGCACTGGAGGCATGCCTAAGGCAAGCCCGTCTGCACCCGTCCACACACGACCGGGTCCAGGGGCCAGGACCCCTGGTCAAAAATGTATCTAATCTATGGAGGAACTTTGCAAACTAAAAGGTACACTCTACACACCAGCCCTTCCTGTAGCATTAGAAGATAAGCTTCTATTAGACAACCTGTTAGTGAACAAGGGGTTGCCAGAGAAGAGTGTTACTCAGACTCAGAGGGCTATAGGAGTGCTTTCAGATGACCCCTTCAGCTTAAGGGCCAACTTGTTGAACACTCGGTACCTTCAGAATCATAATCTGGAAATCTTTGGGCTGCTCCAGGAAAAGGAGCTAGATATCCTTGCACTAACGGAAACATGACTAGAGGATGCATCAGGGCCCAACATAGTGGCCTCCCTTTCCCCAGACTATGATGTCCTGACATTTAATCGACAGGGGAAGAAAGGAGGGGGGGGGGGGTAGCAGTATTTTGCTGCAGGGCCCTGGCCATTGAGAAGATAGTAGAAGAGACCATGGATGGGGCAGAGGTCTTAGGGATTAAGGTTGGACTAAAATCTTCTTGCCTGATAGTGGTAGTAGCATACCGTCCACCTCGGTGAACCCCTTCATTTAACATCTGTTCAATGAAGTGGTTAGTGATCTATGTTCTATATACCAACAGATTCTAGTAATGGGGGAGTTCAATTACCACTGGGATCTGACTCCAAGAGAACATGTGACAAGTAGGTTTGGAGAGTCTCCTTCCTCCATTGTGGAGGATGGTACGGAATTGGCACAAGATAGAGGATGCCAGTTTGAGGGAGGCATTAAACGAGACAATGCACCCAGGGAAACAGCCCGGGAACTCGGATGAGGAGCACGAGAAATTTACTTGCCGGTTGCGGACAGCCATGGACAAGGTGGCTCCTGCCCGGAGGGAAAGGCTAATGAATGTAGCGAAGGGTGCCCCATGGTATACGGAGGAATTAAAAGGGGAAAAACAGGCCCTACGCCAGTGTGAAAGGCACTGGCAGAAATTATGCGACCCAAAGGCCCAGGAGGAATACAAAGCAAAGCTAGCCCTCTATAAAGCATCAATCATTGCAACTAAATGCGTGTATTACGAGCTGAAGATTAAGGAGGCCACGGATACTCAGAAGGAGACCTTCAAAGTGCTTAGAGAGTTGAGTCAAAAGAAGGAACAGAGGATGGCTGCCAACTTGGATGACTGTAATAAGATACACGACTTCTTACAAGCTTAAGTTAAAGACATCCTTATAGAAATAGGTAACACTGGCATAAGCCTTTGCCCTCTTTTAGTGGTAGATCCATTGGACTTTCAGTGTGGTATTTTCTCAGTTTTTCCTGCTCTAGATTCAATCAACGGTTTAGCGCATGTTATGGCTAAAGTGATATCAGGGTCACCGGTAGACCCCTGCCCTCCCAGGGTGTTCAAAATGGTCCTCCCTGGCGTAGAGCCAGAGACGCTGTTCCTTCTAAACCCGTCCTTGGCAACGGGGAAGGTTTCTCCCAAATTCAAGGAAGCTATGGTGACTCCGGCGCTGAAGAAGGCAGGGCGGCCACCAAAAACTTGAAGAACTTTCGACCTATTTCCAGACTTCCATTTCTGGTTAAAGTACTTAAGCAGCATGTGCTCAGAACACTCTCGTCCTTTTTGGAGGAACATTAGCTGCTACAGGCCGTTCAGCGGGATTCAGGGCCCACAAAAACACAGAGCTGGTGATGCTCTCAGTGCTGGATGAGCTGAGGCTCGCAGCCGACAAGAAGGAATCGTCAGCACTGATCCTTTTAGATCTCTCAGCTGCGTTTGACACAGCGAACTATGCTCAGCTGTTGGCCCATGTTCAGCTGCTGGGAGTTACTGGTGTGGTCTTCTAACGGATTGCCTCCATCCTGAAGGATCGGTCACAAAGGGTTCAAGTGGGGGAATGCATATCGAGGAATGGCGCTCTGCCATGACGAGTTCTGCAGGGCTCTGTCTTGTCCCCCCTGCTCTTCAACATCTACCTCCAGCCACTGGTAGAAGCACTGGTGAAACTTGAATGTCAGGTGTTCAACTGTGCCAACGACACGCAACTAATGATGCAGATCGACAGCTCTACACAGGCACAGTCCAATGTGCAGAATATTCTTCGGTTAACTATGAACTGGATGACCATTAATTCACTGAAAGTAAATCCTGACAAGACGGAAGAGCTTGCTATTATCCCAGGGGCCAGCTACTGCTCCAATTCCTTCTGGCCACAAGAGCTAGGCACTAACCCGATACCTGTGCCAATTGTGAAGAGCCTGGGCATCAGGCTGGACACCAAGATAACACTGAACAATCAGGTGACCGCTGTAGTGGGGAGTTTTGAGGCAACTCTGGAAACTTGTACTCTTGTTGTCATTTTCCACCATGCACACTGCGGTGTTGGCCCTAATTGTGTCATGCCTGGACTACGGTAACGCAGTTTACATAGGGATACCTGACAAACTATTAGGGAAACTTCAGGTGGTTATGAATTACGCGGCAAGACAGATTTTCAAACTTCCGAGAAGAGCACGTGCCACACCTCTGCTACAACAACTACACTGGCTCCCAATTAGGCAGAGGGTGAGGTTTAAGGGTCTTTGCATTGCACACAAAGCCCTGCATGGAGCAGCACCTGGCTACATCAAAGACTGTTTGAAGAAATATGTGCCAGGATGATGCCTCCGATTGTCTGAGGCAAGCCTGCTGGCATGTCCATATTTTGACAAAGAAACTTTGGGGGGGGCGAGCTTTTTCAGTTGTGATTCCCCAGCTTTGGAACAAGCGTCTGGATACCTTGCGCAGGAAAGTCACCCTACTCCCATTTAGGAGGAAACGTAATCTCTTCCATGCTTGTGACGGCCGGGAGACGTCGCGCGTCACTGTCAGGCATTTGGATAAGTTCATCTAGACTCGCCGAGCTCCAGGAGGCATGGTAGGTTCTAAGTTTTGGGTCCTTTTTTAAGCGCTTAGAGACCTGTTGGTGACTTTGCGCTATATGAATAGAAATTAACATAACATGACAACTCAGACACAATATGTTAACTGCTGAATCCAAGAAGGATGGGCCCCAGTCCACTGATGTGCAAGAGACCACAACCTGGAAATCTTCATTTGACGTTGTCGTCCCTTTCCATCTCTCTCCTTTATTTTCATTTTGGCCCTGAAGCAAATGTCTCAACCTAGCCATTCACAAAGTTCTCACTCCACTCTTGATGAATTCAGTATTTGAATGGTACTCTCTTCATCACTTATTTAATCCTCAACCTCGAAGCATAAGGAAAGTCTCGATGTATTTGCACTGCAACTCATTCAACTGACTATTCACTTGATATTATTTTCTCAACTCTGAACTTGACAGATACCAGAGGCATCTCTGGTATCCTTTGGTCTGGGTCAACCACTGTCTAATTCAGTCAATAATTCTATTGACTCCTCACTTGCATATCAACAAAATCTGATATGCATTGTATTTAAAAAGACCACATAGGTATCCATGACCCATGATATACTAACAGATCACCTTTGTCTTGTAGAATTGGAAAATATTGGGAAGGGCTTGAGAAAATAGAAATAGCTCTCTCCTTCTCTCTGTGCAGAAAAAACTGTTTCATATCAGTCTGAACTTTGTTGGTGGTACTTGAGAAAAAATGTCATGCTTACAAACTAATTTCCACAAATGTATAGATGTTAGCCCATTAGAAAAATGCTTTCTTTGTCACCAAAATGAAGACTGCTTCTAATTTTACCTGTGGCAGTTCACAGTTAGTTAGTAGTAACACTTTTATACCACTTAATTACCATCGGTCTCTTATCGCTAGTCTACCAATTAGCCACCTAGCAATGGCGGGTCATGCATCTATCTTGGTAGATTAAACATTAATCTTGTAGCGTCGTTAGTAACTATTTGGAGCTTACCCAGAAACTTATCCGGGAGCCCAATGTTTGACGCATTGCCATAGTCCAGCCACAACACAATCAGTGCTGCCACCACAGTTTGCATAATTGAAAAATAGAGGAGCAACACCAAATCCTGAAGTTGCCTAAGTAGACCCACGCAGCTTCCCACCACTTTCGTCACCTGCCCAGTCATTGCTAACTTCTTGTCCAACTTAATACCTGACTCTTCATGACAGACACAGGTGTTGGGGTATCCCTTAACTTCTGGGACCAAAAAACATCTATCCTAGGATTACCATTGGTTGGTTATTGGCAGGACCTAAAATGTATGAATGCATTCTTGTTTCTCTCACCAGGGCCTGCTTGTACATCTTTATTTTAAGTGGCTTGTCTTATTGTTGCAATACCTTCCAACATCACTGATTCAGAGATGGCTGGTCTGTGCTCTCTTTTAAAACCCAGTTCTCTGGTTGATCTTCAAATGATTTGCTTTTCAGAGGCTTGAGACCGCTACTGTTCATTTAAAAAACAAAACTTCAAAAATGGCCAAAGGTCCCCTTGAATCCTTGTGACTCGCCACACCTTAGAATGATCCATCTGTCCCATCAATAGTCAAACTTCCTAAAAAGTAATGTCCAACAGACTGTCTGTTTGAGATCCATAAGCCTAATTGATGTCATCAGTGATGTCATTTGAGATGCCATCAGTGATGTCATCAGTGATGTCACTGACCATGTCATAAATTATGTAATATGTGAGTTCAGAAGCAGTGCATTGAGGGGTGTGAGTTGTCGTTAACTCTAAAGGTAGCTATAACGGCTGAATTTCACTGGTTTTGTATGAGTAAAATCTTACCTATAACATCCCTGTAAGGTTTTTTGTGTGTGAATATATATATATATATATACATATATATTACCTACTGGCGGTCGCCAGTAGGTAGTTATAGTTAGGACCACGTTTCCATAGGAAATCCGCAACATTCTATTTTGAATAACTTTGGCGCCGGTCGACGAATCCTCGCGAATTTTTCAAAATAGGTGGGGCGCTACGCTCCGCTCCTTCCCTGAAAGTCTCGGGGGGATTCGTCAAGCGGGGGCTGAGATAAAAGGGGGGTCCCAAAACGCGTGTTTCCCATGCATTTTTCCATAGGACCTTTAGACAGGGCTACAGCCCGAACGGCTGAACAGAATTACTAGAAATTTGGCAGAGAGGTAGTCCTCAGGTCAAGGAAGTGCCTTTTGTAGGTTTGGTGTAAATCTGTTCAGTAGATTCTGAGAAAATAGCCTTTAAATCAATATATATATCTGAGCCAGCTTACGGTGCGCTTACGGTACGCTTACCGTACGCGTACGGTGGCGTGCGCGAGCGCGATTCTGATTGGCTCTTAGATCTTAGTAAACATTCGAATCGGTCGAAACCAGGAAGCGGCGGCCGCCATTTCGTGTGTTTCACTCAGAAAAAAAAGAGTGATAACAAGAAAAGGGGGCAAGGAGGTGAGTTACAGACCCCCTAACATTTGTAAGGGGGTCAAAGAAGGACAGAAAAGTACAAAGAAAACATTTATTGATTTTAAAAAAAATCACGGGGTACGCGTACGGTAAGCGTACGGTAAAAAAAAAAAAAAAAAAGAAATGAAAATCAGATTTAAGTGTTTAGATATTAGGGGGCTCTAAAAAGCCGTTGTGTTTATGAAGTGATTTTCTTGTGGTACCTACAAGTAAGTACCGATGCAGAGTCTAAGGTTCAAGAGGAAGACTCTGTTCCCTTCATCATTGAAGTGTACACCATCTCCTCTATAAATGTCTTGCATGTCATAACGCAAGTTGTTGTGGTAAATGGAACCCATACCATAGTCACGGAGGAAAGCAGAAACAGATTTGTTGACGTGCTTTCTTGCTTTGTCAATCTGCGGACAGAAATGATTGGACCAGTTCCATTTTTGCCTTTGGCATATGTTAGAAAACACAAAGGCAGTTTTAGGGAAAAGTGAAAACAGTTGTGCAAAGGTCTCCTTCATAAGCATTTCCAGACCTACCCCAGTCAAAGTGCCTAGGTCATTGCCACCACAGTGCACTATTATGAGGTCAGGGTGTTGGATGTGCATGAAGGATTTCACCAATGGCATTAATTGGTGCCACTTTAACCCTCTCTGACCAATCCATTTAATGTCTACATTTGGCAAAGCAAGGTCTCTCACCATATCTGTTTTCTCTGCATACTTTTCACTCCAGAAGACATAGCGGTGCCCTACAATCCACACTGTGAACATCTTCAAAGGAGAACTGGATGCACTCAGGAGGTGTCTTTCAGTAGAATGGCAATATGAAAAGAAAGACAGTTTGGAAATGGAGGCATACATATTTAAAAAAAAAAAAAAAGAACTGATTGGCTGTTTCATACCATTCTAGAATAAAAACTAGGCTGTATGTGTAAATTAATAGAAGCATGTTTTGTATTGGTACAGAAAAATGTGTTACCAAAGAACAGTACTATGGATTTGCTGTTAGGTTTGAAAAGTCAAGCACTCTTGCTCTGTGGAATTGAAACATTGTTTGGCGAACTTCTGACCTGACTCCACACAGCAGTGTTCCATGAGCTGTTGCTATGGTAGCAGGCAGAAGTCAAGTTGGGGGAAGGGTACTAGGCAGAAGTCAAGTTGGGGGAAGGGTACTTTTGGAAAAGGGTTGGTTTTCAACCAATAGAAATGTGTGATTACATTTGAAAAAAAGGGGCAAGCACTGAGATTTGAAACTAACATGTATATGTGTGGAAAAAGAGAGGGAAAGTTTGCCATTATCTGGTTCTGCTGAGAGGAGAGAGGTGTAGAGAACAGAGATCCTGGCTCTGATAATCTGCTGTTTGAGTGCCACATTTCTTTCACAACTAACTAATTTTAAAGGTGAGTTTAGAGTCTGAGAGGGGATGTATATGGTAAATTAAGAAATGAATAATAGAAATGCAATTCTTTTTGTTGAAGTTGTGTTTATTATTTTCTGTTTTGGGAGAAATTTAAATGTGAGGAACATGTAAAATAATATGGACTATGTTTTCACAATAAATTAAGGTGTACTGGTATAATAAAAGAATAGTTTAAGGGTTTGAGGTTGGACTCAGTAATGCAAATACATTCAGCATCACTAAGGCTGGTTGCCCTTGCTGGAGTGTAGGCAGACACCCAGGTTACAAATGATGCTGGTCTGAAAAAGCAGTTTGGACATGTGCTTTGTAAAAAATCTGAAAAGTGGATTCATAATGTGTCAGTCTGTAAAAGTGTTTATTACTTGCCAAAAAAAAGAGCAGTAAGTGTGCTTTCAAATTGGCAAAGAAATTTCGTTTTGTGACTAATGTGAAAACATGACTCTGTGTGCAAATAGGAATTACAGGCAGAGATTTATTGCGTATTGCTCTGGTGATTTCACAGTTGCATTAGATGGAAAGGGGGAGACATTTTTTGGTGCAGAAGCAGACTCTTAGCACACAGGTAGCTGCTTACCATGTGGAATCGTGCACAGTATTCACAAGCGAGTGGGGTTTGTGGTTTCAGTCAGTAATGCAAATACATTCAGCATCACTAAGGCTGGTTGCCCTTGCTGGAGTGTAGGCAGACACCCAGGTTACAAATGATGCTGGTCTGAAAAAGCAGTTTGGACATGTGCTTTGTAAAAAATCTGAAAAGTGGATTCATAATGTTTAAGTCTGTAAAAGTGTTTATTACTTGCCAAAAAAAAGAGCAGTAAGTGTGCTTTCAAATTGGCAAAGAAATTTAGTTTTGTGACTAATGTGAAAACATGACTCTGTGTGCAAATAGGAATTACAGGCAGAGATTTATTGCGTATTGCTCTGGTGATTTCACAGTTGCATTAGATGGAAAGGGGGAGCCTTTTTTTGGTGCAGAAGCTGACTCTTAGCACACAGGTAGCTGCTTACCATGTGACTAATGTGAAAACAAATGTAGTAATATATTTAAATAAAATAAAGGGATTTTTTTTTAGTTTTTTTCAGGTATTGCTGAAGAGCAGTGAACAAAATTTAAGATGCCTACAAAATCCAGAGTAAAAAAAGAGCAGAAAAAAAACCTATATTTGAAGACAACTGGAGGACCTAAGTTAGTTGAAGATGCTCATGTTGGGAAGAAGAAAAAATCTTCTGGTAAGCAAACAAAAGATTTTCTAAGGAACATATTCAAAAAAAGGAAAAATGTACAAAATGTCTGTACTGGAAAGAATGATTTCAATCGAAAAGGACAGGAAAAAATTGAGAATTTAGTTAATGCAAATATACCTTCTGCAACTAAAAAGATAAACTTAAACAGAAAAACAGCGTTTAAAGAGATACGTAGAAAAATGTTTCAGAGGAGAGTTATGTCCAATTTGATAAAGGATGTGAAGAAATATAAGCAAAAGGCAAAGTTTTATAAGAGAAAAAAAGAAATTGAAGCCATTGCAGCAAAGGCATTAGAATTAAAAAGGAAACTATTCATTTTAATTTTGAATAGGATGCGTACATTAGACAAAATGGTTAATGTACTGAAATCACATAACAAAAGGAAAAGAGTAGTGAACAGAACAAACTTTTGTAAAGTGTTTTTAGGAAAATGGATGCATAGTTCAAGTAGTGAACCTTTTTTTAATGAAGAGAGTTATTTTCAAAGTAATAGTTTGCTGCATGCAGTTGACACCAGAGGTCGTGCTTATGAAGTGAAAAATGGTTGCATAATGGAGAAGGAGATAATGGTTCCAAGAGATGAGGTACAAGTGATGGCGGATGAGGCTATGGGGAGACATCCTAAAGCCCCAGTGTACACTTGGAATTGTAGTAGTATTTGCACTGTGCGTCAGGAATCTATTGATAAATTTCGTGAGTTTCTAAGAGAATAGAGCAAAAAAAGTGTGAAACAGAAGATTAAGGTGCTTCAAAGTCTAGATCCATGCAGAGTGAGAGAGAATACTGGTTTGCAGGGTCATTCTCTGGCTTGTCTATCTAGAAAAGTGTGTAATAGTGTTTTCCATCATTTTAGGATGCTGGCTGTTCATCATACTGAAATGAGAAAGTTTGTGAGACGGTTGTATTTTGCTAAAAGTCCAGCAATAAAGTTAGATGAATTGAATAGGGCTCTGTTCCGTGGAATGGTATCAGATGTAGAGAAGGTTGTTGATGAAATTCAGTTTTGTTACTTTGGTCCTGAACAAAACAGTGCAGAGAAGGACACAGTAAATGAGGAAGAAGTGGAAGAAAATGTAGAACCCTCTGTAAGTAAGACATTTAATGATCACATAACAAAATTTGCAATAATCTCTAATGAAAGACCAAATATTACTTGTATTTGTTGCCGCAGAACTCATTATAGAAAACAAACCAGGTATGTTGATCTCTACAGAAAGAGTGAAAATGAAGATAATTATAAGTGGAAGGATTTTGCCACCTATATATTTCTTGAAAATTGTTTTGAATTGGGTGAAGTTCAGCGTATTTGTAAATACTGTTACAACAAGTTAGAGGAAAATAGAATGCCGACCAGAGCTGTACATAATAATTTAGAATTGGATGCTATTCCTGCTGAACTTTCTGAATTAAATACATATGAGTCTATACTCATTCAATGTGTTCATCCGTTCCAGACCATAGTACGTATGGAGCCCAAAACTGGTAAATTACCTCCTTCAGATTTACTGAGAGGTTTAAAAGGTAGAGTGGTGTATTTGCCCCTGGATTTGAAAAAAAATATGGAAACTATTGATGCGGATACTTTGGAAACTGAACCATTAATTATTCTGGTTAATGGTGTACCTACAAAGAATAAGAAGATTTGGCAGGAGCTGGTAGATGTACGGAAAGTACAAAGAGCAAATTTGTATTTGAAAAGGAATAACAAATGGTATGAATCAATTTATATAGAAGAAGAAGAAGAAGAAGAAGAAGAAGATTTACAAGAAGACACAGAAACACCAACTGGACAAATTGAAAAAGTGGACAAGTCAAAGGAAGAAGAAATTTATGAACATTTTAGCATACATCCTCTTCATTCAAAAGAAGTTATGGGAGACAATATTGATCTATTTCAGATGAAGAAAGCAAAAGGAACTCCCGTGAGTGTATGGGAGGAGAGCTTGGAAGCTCGATGTTTTCCCCAGCTGTTTCCTAAAGGAAAAGGAGGACGATACGATGAACGTCCGGAACAGATTCCAGCTTCTGAGTATCGGACTACAAGACTATATGCTGAAGATCCCAGATTTCGACAAAGTATTCCTTATTTGTTCCATCTTTTATTTGAAAGCGACTTGTCTGCACTGTCTTATGCAGTAAATCACATTTTAAAAAGTGGAGTACATTTACAAAATGTGTCTGCTAAGGATTTTATGGAGAAAGTGCAGCACCGAGATGATCATTTGGAAACACAACTGATCAATCTGATGGCTTGTCAGCGTGGGACAAATGAATATTAGTACCGACGCCATGGTGAATTAAAATGCATGTTACGGAATTTAGGAACTCCAACATGGTTCCTTACCCTAAGCTGTGCCGAGTACGCTTGGGATGATTTACTGGATTTTCTACGAGAGGCAAATTCAAACATTAAAAACATCGAATACAAGACAGCAGGAGAACTGTGCTCATTGGATCCGGTTAATGTTTGCAGATATTTCAATCATAGATTTGAGGCTATGATGTCCTTCATCTGCAATAAAAAAAATCCACCTCTAGGAGAAGTAGTGGATTTCTTTTGGAGAAAAGAGTACCAGGCAAGAGGTGCTCCTCATATTCATATGCTGTTGTGGATCAAGGATGCCCCAAAGTTTGGAACAGATACTGATGAAGCAGTGTTATCTTACATTGAAGAATATGCAACATGTGCTATACCAAAAAGCACAGAAGAGAAAAAGTTAAAGGAGCAAGTTTTACGTTTCCAAAGTCATCGGTGTGGAAAATACTGTCGACGGAAATACAAGAGCAAAGATAAATACTACACTAAATGTCGATTTGGATTTCCTAGACCTGTTCTTTCAAATGGAAGAGTTAACAGTTTTATGTCAGCTGTGAGACATACTATCACAAGAAAATCACCTAAGAATACCTACAACCTTAAAAGAAAAGAAGAATCAAAAAATATAAATGACTACAACCCAGTGATTTTATCCATGTGGAACGCTAACATGGATATACAGTATGTAGCTGACAATTCCATTGCTGTTGCTCGATATGTAACGTCTTACATTACGAAATCAGAAAAAACAGAATTGAAGGAAATGTGGGAAGAGATTTCTCACGAGAAAACTGTCAGTAAGAAGCTGTACAGTTTCAGTTTGAAGATGTTATCGCATCGAGAAACTGGATCCTACGAATGTTCAGATAGGTTATCTTCTGCAAGTCTCTACTCTAAATCAAGAAGAATAATTTGGGCAAGTTTAGGCCTTGCAGCAATGAGAAATCGGGTACTGAAATCTGTTGGAGAAATTGAATATTTGGCCCAGAATGACCCAGAAAGTACAGATATTTTGAAATCAAACATGTTGGATACATATTACCCAAAGAGAAGTCATCATCTGGAGAACATGTGTCTCTATGAAGTGCTGCAGAACTACATTTATTCACGGAAAGCCGCAGAAGACATCAACAATGGAAAATATAAAGTCATTGGTGAGGAAGGATGTTTGGTGAAGCAAACAAAAGGAAGTTTGATAAATCACCGGAAGCTGAGTTGCGACACTACTGACAAAAAGGAATTTTACTACTTGGCTCTTTTACAGCTGTTTAAACCATGGCGTACAGAGGATGAACTACTGGGAGAATTTCAAAGCTATGAAGATTCATTTAATGCTTGCAAAGACAGCATACAATGCAGAACATTCACAACTTATCTGCAAATGTTAAATGAAGAAATTGAACAGGAAACTACAATTGCAGCAGAAATAGCTAGAGACAGTTCTCAGGACAGCCAAAGTTCAGGAACACTCAGTCAAGATCCCCTAGGACAACCAATCGTTGAAAATGAAGCATCAATAGCCATGAATGAAGTGGAAACAGCTATGAATCAAGCTCAAGAAGAATTTATAGACTTACAAAATTTGGAAAGACAACTGAATCAAGAGCAGCAACAAATTTATGAAGAGATCAGAAACAAAATTGATCACGGATTTCTACACGAAAAAAAAGAGTGCTCATGCACATCATTTCATCCAATCAGGATGTATGTAAGCTGACAAGCTGGAACTGGAAAAAGTTTCCTAATAAAAGTCATCAGAAGCTACCTACAGCAAAAAACGGATTCTACTTTGTCTTGTGTGGTTACTGCTTCAACTGGGTTAGCAGCATATAACATAAAAGGAATCACTTTACATCGTTTGCTAATGTTACCAGTGGAGCATGAGAACAAAATACAATACAACAAGCTAACTGGAGAAGCATGCTTGGAAGTTTCAAGAGTATTGAAGAAGATGCAAGTTCTCATTATTGATGAGGTGAGCATGGTATCGAACTTAATGCTTGCCTTTGTGCATTTAAGAATGCAGCAAATTCTGAAGTCAGACTATGACGTGTTATTTGGAGGAAAACACGTCATAGTTTTTGGAGATCTTTTGCAACTTACTCCAGTTAAAGGACAACCAGTGTTTAATACTGTGACACATGAAGACACGAAGAAGTCATTGGGAAGCATCGGTAATACAAATATTTGGTCCTTCTTTGAGTACAAGGAACTTACAACTAATATGAGGCAAGCAAACGATGAAGAATATGGAAGTATTCTGAAAGATATCAGGATTGGACTACTCACAGAAGCTGGCAAAAAAGCATTACAGACTCGGCTGCTACATAATTTATTTCCAAAGGAAGAAATAGTTGCAGAGAAGAACATTGCAGAAAACAAAAGTGTCATCTGCTTAATGCCAACTCTACGTGAATGCTCAATATTCAATGAGGAGCTTTTGAAATTGGAAAAGGAAGATATCAGGAAATTGGAAGCAGTGCACAAAATTGAGGATGGAAGAATTACTGTCACATTAACAGGCACACTGAAAAATAAATTGGATTCACTAGAGAAGAAGATTTCCAAAACAGCTGGATTAGAAAAAAATCTATATGTTTGCATGAACTGTAGAGTATTTTTAAGGAGAAATTTGGATGTTGAAAAAGGTTTAGTTAATGGAGCTATGGGAAGAGTTGTGGGTTTTATTAATTATCAGAAAAAAGATGGAATTGAATGTTTAAAAATAAAATTTGATCAGATAGAAGAAGTTAAAGATATTTGTTGTTGTACAGTTCGTTTCATGCTTGTGAAAGACTTATATGTACGTAGGAAGCAGTTTCCGTTTTCTCTAGCATATGCTGTAACTATTCACAAGTCTCAAGGATTGACTGTAGATTGTGCATTTGTGAACATTGGTTCAACTGTGTTCAAAGAAGGTATGGCATATGTTGCTTTGTCACGAGTGAAAACATTATCAGGTTTATTCATGATAGACTTTGATGATTCAAAAGTTAGTGCTGATACAAACTGTGTAAAGGAGTATAATAGATTAAGAAGAAGCTATGCTCCTCATTTAGGTCAGTATCCTGTGTTGGAGAAACGTGTAGTTTCTCGTAAAAGGAGAAATGAGAATATCTGTAATGAAGATGTAGAGAGGAGGAAAAAAAAGAGGAGTGATGTAATTGCAAGCAAAAAGAATAAGGAAAATGAAGAACAGGTTGTAGGATGTTATTTTGAAAATAGCTCTGGTGTCAACTGCTACGCTAATGTAGTGCTGAATGTTGCATTTTATCTGGAAAGTTTGCAAGAGCAGATAATAGTAAATCAGGGAAAAAGATTCTGTACTGTGCTGAGTCTCCTTTTTGAAAAGCTGAGTAATGATAAAACTCAAATAGAAAGTGCTACTGAAATTAGAAAAGTTTTAGATGTATGTTCAGGACGAACACAGTTTTCTCAAAATGTACAGCAAGACGCACAGGAATTCTTGATTTATTTTCTTCAGGTACTGGAAGAAGAAGGGGTTAACATTGAAAATTTATTTGGTCTCTCTTATAAATGGGAACATAGTTGTGAAAACTGTTATAATATATGTGGCTCTAATGTTGATTCTGAAAGGTTTATTTATTTAACATTGCCAGAGAGTAAAACAGTCACTTTTGCTAAATTAGTTAAAGATGCTAATCATAGCATGCAATGCAGTGAGTGTAAATCTGACATGTTTTCAACATTAATTTTAAAGGAATACAGACAGTATGTAATTTTAATGATGCAACGATGTAGAGCTGATGGTTCAAAATTGGATACTTTACTAAAGAAGTTTACAGGACAGCAATTAGCAATTTCAGGAAAAACTTTTGTAACAGTTGCAATAATTTTCCATGATGGACCTACTGTAACTTCTGGTCATTACACAGTTTATCTTAAATGTGAAAAAGGCTGGACACTGTGTAATGATTCCCTATTGATTTTTAGCAACGTTTGCCTTTTGATTTAGCAAATTCCTATCTAATCTTCCTGAAACCTAAATTTTAGAGAGATTTGACAACATCTGGAGAAAACAATTTTACCATTTTATTGGATTACCATTTGGAATTTACAAATAAAAAGATTTAACAAATTATCATTTGGCCTAATGGAAAGGTAACCAATTGTAATGTGGAATTTTTCCATTTTTTAAGGAAACTTTGGAAAACCAAAAATTTAGAAAAAATCGGTAACATCTGCACAATTTATATTTTGGAATGTTATTGGATTGCCATTGGAAATTTTTTCAAAAAAGATTTTTAAAATTACTATTTGGCCATGCGGAAAAGTAAACAATTCTATTGTGGACTTATTTAATTATTAATTAATCTTTCGGAAACCAAAATGTTACAGAGAAACGGTGACATCTGTACAATTTAAACTTTAGTTTTTTATTGGATTACCATTGGAAATTAAACAAAAAAAGAATTTTATAATTACTATTTGGCCTAAAGGAAATGGAACCAGATGTATTGTGGAGTTATTTGACATATATTATTGTGATTATACTTCTGAAACAAAAATATCAGACGGTATTTTAAAGAAATAAGTATAGATATTAGATGATATTTTTTTAGAATATTATGCATTTCTTTAAAGTTATGTTTATGAAAAAAGAGATTCTGGGCTTTTTTAAAAACAATCTTTGAGATTGTTAATTTTTTTTTGCCTGCTGTTAAATGATGAATGCAATTGCTTTCAAAATTTATAGTGAAATGCAATATTTTCTGAAAACTGCAAAAAAAGGCAAAAATATTTTTTGAAAAATATGTAAATATGTGTACTGTATTATTAAATGTTTTATTAAATATTAATACTTTTTTCTTTTTTTTCAGATTGAGATAGAACATTTTCGAAAACTATAACCATTTTAAAAGCAATTAAAAATAAATAAATTAATAAATCTTTTTTTGAGTGGGTATGGTAAGTCAATAATGTCATGGTCCCTTTTTTCCACTTCTCTACAATCACATTTGCAGTTTTTAATTGTAGTCTCTCAAGGACCTTGTAATGTGATAATTGATTTTTAGTGTTTTTAAAAAAAAAAAAAAAATTACGCGTACCGTACGCGTACGGTAAAAAAAAAAAAAAAAAAGTTTTAAAAAAAATATATAAAAAATAGATGAAAGGTAAGGTTGGCTCTTAAAAGAGCCGTTGTGTTCATGCAGGGACAGAGGAAAGAAAGATTGGGAATATTAGACGGTACGACAAGTGTGCTGATCTATTTTACTGTTCACTAGGGAAACACTGGTCTCCCTATAAGTAATTAGATCGTGACAATGGGCGCACCGTACTTCAACCCTCGCAAACCGAGGGTTAATTTCCAGAGGACCAGAAAAAGGAGATGCTCCCCCCACAGATGAAGGGCTCACCTGACCTGCAGAAGAAGGACTCGGCTCTGCAGATGATGGTCCAGGCTGAGCTGCTGTGGATGTGCTTGGTTGATTTACTGAAGGGTTACCTTCAGTAAGTCGAGCATGTGTCCTTCTGTGTACATCCTTAAGGTGTCTCATCATGGTGTGATTCCCAAAGGAATACTTCCTGTCAGGATTACCTCTTGAAAGTACACGCTTACACAGCTTGCAAGTCACTAAGGGTGCATTTACCTTTTGCTGGCCTTCTGGAAAAGTAAAATACTCCCATACGTAAGAGGTCTTTTGTTTCCTCGCTCTCTGCCTCAAGGTAGTGCTGCTAGCCTCACTCTCAGAAGAGCTCTGCTGTTCTGCCATCGTATCACAAAGACAACCCAGCTCCTTCTCCTAAGGGATCACAAGCAGAAATGAGGGGAATGGGTGTGGTGTAGGAGAGTTCTAGAACTTAAAGTAGTTTCAACCAATCAAAAGTTGTGTTTCATGATCACATGACCTACCGTACGCTTACGGTACGCTTACGGCAAAAGTACGCATGCGCGTAAAAAAGACACGCGCTTGCGCGCATGCGCATAACAGTCACTCCCCGACACTTCCGCGTAACGTGCGCGTGTAGCGTTCACGCGTACACGTCCCACGCGGAGTACGCGCGGCTACGCAAATTGCGTAACTATACGCAAACAGCGTAGATAAATTACGGACATTGCGTAAACCGTACGCTTACCGTAAGCTTACGGTACGCGTACTAAAAAAAAAATTTAAAAAAAAGGAAAAAATGTATTGCTAATAAATTTTACCTGTTTATTTTATAAAATATATATAAAAAAACATATTATAGAATTTTAAAAATTTAACCATAGTCTTTAAAAAAGGATAGAAAATTAAAATAAAAATATGTAAAAAAAAATAGAAGAAAAAAAAAAAATTAGCATTTAAAAAACCTTGCAAATTCACTGAAAAAACCATGGGTTTCACACACGTTATAGTTAGGAATTAGCATTTAAAAAACCTTTGAAATTCACTGAAAAAACCATGGGTTTCACACACGTTATAGTTAGGAATTAGCATTTAAAAAACCTTAGAAATTCAATGAAAAAAACCAAAGGTTTCACACATGTTATAGTTAGCTGGACATTTCACTCGTAAAAAACCAATGAAATTCCCCCGTTATAGTTAGTTCAGCTAACTATAACTCGCGCGCCCGCAATGCACTACTGATGATGTCACATATTACATCACTCATGACATGGTCAGTGACATCACTCATGACATCACTGATGACATCTCAAATGACATCACTGATGACATTATCCTTGTGACAGAGTGGTAGACCTCCTCTCACCCTAATATAACCTTTGATACAAACATTCAAAAATAGACACTAAAATTTTCAAAACAATGGACATACCAATAACAGTTACAACAACCTATTCAGTAATTCTAAGATCCACATACACATCCACTCATCCACCAACAATCCTATACAGTCACTCATACATGTACTCACACATCATATGTACTCATACACCTAAACATCCTGTAACACAATCCCACTCATCCATAGAGTTACTCACACACATAGTCACCCATGCTAATAAAGAATCAAACATCCATTTACTTGCATATACAGTTATACACACACCAGCACACTTACTTTTACAGAAACTTACACATACTTAGTCTTTTTAACAATCACTTATAGAAACACATACTTATTCATACAGGAACTCTTCCAATCTCTCACTCTCACATATACTCACTTATAAACAACAATAGTCACATATACTAGTTTAAAACATATGTAGTTACTTATGAAGACACTATTGAGACAGTCATTCACTCACTAACACACCCATGCACACACCCATCCACCCATACAGTCCTGCACACATGCTGTCTTCAACACATACAAACAGTGAGTCACTCATTCATGCATCTATGCACTACGTAATACCCCCCACCGCACCATGAAGACACTCAGACACTCATACTGATACTCAAAAAACCAACTATTAACCTATATAGACACTCATGTAGCTACTCACCAACCCATGCAGCCACTTATATACAAAGTAAGAGACTGATACAGGTATTTACACATTTAAACATTACTCACTAAGCCATGTATTCAAAAAGATACACTTAATCAGTCAGTTATACAATCCATTTTTCAGAAACAAATCATCAATTTAGACACTTATATACTCATTTATTCTTCCATCGACCTTGAGATATACATATATAAAACGTATTTAATTTTCAGAAAAACACACATTCACTGGATGATGTCATCAGTGATGTCATTTGAGATGTCATCAGTGATGTCATGAGTGATGTCACTGACCATGTCATGAGTGATGTAATATGTGACGTCATCAGTAGTGCATTGCGGGCGCGCGAGTTATAGTTAGCTGAACTAACTATAACGGGGGAATTTCATTGGTTTTTTACGAGTGAAATGTCCAGCTAACTATAACATGTGTGAAACCTTTGTTTTTTTCATTGAATATATATATATATATATATATATATATATATATATATATATATATTCACTGAAAAAACCATAGGTTTCACACACGTTATAGTTAGGAATTAGCATTTAAAAAACCTTGCAAATTCACTGAAAAAACCATAGGTTTCACACATGTTATAGTTAGCTGGACATTTTACTGATAAAAAACCAATGAAATTCCCCCGTTATAGTTACTGTAGGCAAGTATAACTCACGCGACCGTAATCCTCTGCTGATGCTAATACTGTATTTAGACACTTATTTGCCCATGTCTTCTTCCATTAAATTTTAGCTATACATATATTAGCCTACAGTAACTATAACGGGGGAATTTCATTGGTTTTTTATCAGTAAAATGTCCAGCTAACTATAACATGTGTGAAACCTATGGTTTTTTCAGTGAATTTGCAAGGTTTTTTAAATGCTAATTCCTAACTATAACGTGTGTGAAACCTATGGTTTTTTCAGTGAATTTGTACGTTTTTTTAAATGCTAAGTTACTTTACGCCATTTGTGGCGTGCGCGCCCACTTAACGCAGTTCGTTCCGTGCGCGCACGGTGCGCTTTGCGCACCGCGTGCCCACGTTACGCTAGATGGGCCATGAACGCACGATGCGCTTCGCGCACCGTGCGCACATGGAGGACATATGATGAGCATCGTTGTGACAGGTAAAATATATGTTTTGTTTAGCTCTAATAAGTCATGCACAAAAGGTGCCCTTCGGGCACCTTTTGCACACGGGGTGGGGAGAATGTGGATATTTTTTTTTTTTTATTATTTCTTACCGTTCGCGTACGGTAAGCGTAATCGGCGAAATTTTCGAAAAAATTAAAATTGCCTTTTTTCACTTGGGGGATCGTTGGGGACTCCCTCGACATGGCTAGGTGCTTGGGAGCTGTGTAAACAGCCCCTTTACATGCTTTTGCACTTGGTTTTTCAACCCCCTGTCAGAGTGCGAGAGAGAAAATGGCAGCCGCCGCTTCCTGGTTTCGAACAATTCGAATGTTTACTAAGATCTAAGGGCCAATCAGAATCGCGCTCGCGCACGCCACCGTACGCGTACGGTAAGCGCACCGTAAGCGCACCGTACGCTGGCTCAGATATATATATTGATTTAAAGGCTATTTTCTCAGAATCTACTGAACAGATTTACACCAAACCTACAAAAGGCACTTCCTTGACCTGAGGACTACCTCTCTGCCAAATTTCAAGTAATTCTGTTCAGCCGTTCGGGCTGTAGCTGTGTCTAAAGGTCCTATGGAAAAATGCATGGGAAAAATGCGTTTTGGGACCCCCTTTTATCTAAGCCCCCGCTTGACGAATCCCCCCGAGACTTTCAGGGTAGGAGCGTAGCGTAGCGCCCCACCTATTTTGAAAACTTCGCGAGGATTCGTCAACCGGCGCCAAAGTTTTTCAAAATAGAATGTTGCGGATTTCCTATGGAAACGTGGTCCTAACTATAACTACCTACTGGCGACCGCCAGTAGGTAATATATATATATGTATATATATTCACTTAAAAAACCATAGGTTTCACACACGTTATAGTTAGGAATTAGCATTTAAAAAACCTTGCAAATTCACTTAAAAAACCATAGGTTTCACACATGTTATAGTTAGGTGGACATTTCACTCGTAAAAAAACAATGAAATTCCCCCGTTATAGTTAGTTCTGATAACTATAACTCGCGCGCCCGCAATCCACTGCTCATGACATCACATATTACATCACTCATGACATGGTCAGTGGCATCACTCATGACATCACTGAGGACATCATCCTTGTGATAGAGTGGCGGTCGCGCGAGTTATAGTTATCAAAACTAACTATAACGGAGGAATTTCATTGGTTTTTTACGAGTGAAATGTCCACCTAACTATAACATGTGTGAAACCTATGGTTTTTTAAGTTAATTTGTACGGTTTTTTAAATGCTAAGTTATGTATGTATTATTATATATATTTTTTTAAGGTTTTTCACCGTGCGCGCACCGTGCACGCACCCCACGATTAAAAAAAAAAAAAAATGTTTTTCACCCTTCGGGGTCCTTCAGGGACCCCCTGACAAAAGCTAGGGGGTCAGGAACTCTCTACCCTGCCCCCTTTTCACGTTCGCCACCTCTCTTTTTCAGTGTCGCACCCAAAACAAACAAAATGGCGGACAGCACTTCCTGATTTCGACCGATTTGAATGTTGACTGACATGTAACCACCAATCAGAATTATGCTCGCGCACGGCACGGTGTGCGCACGGTGCGTGCATATAGATATTTATGTACTTTTAACTGCAATTTTGTCAGGAACTACTGTACAGATTGACTCCATATATGCAAAAGGCACATGCCTGACCTGAGGACTACCTCTCTGCCAAATTTCAAGTAATTCTGTTCAGCCGTTCGGGCTGTACCTTCGACTAAAGGTCCTATGGGAAATAACATGGGGAAAACGCGTTTTGGGACCCCCCTTTTTTCTCGGCCCCCGCTTGACGAATCACCCCGAGACTTTCAGGGTAGGAGCTGAGCGGAGCGCCCCATTAGTTGTGAAACTTTTGCGAGGATTCATCAACCGGCGCCAAAGTTATTCAAAATAGAATTTTCAGATTTCCTATGGAAACACGGTCCTAACTATCTACTGGCGAACAAGCCTGCAGGACAGGCGAAACGCGTCCAACAGCTGAACATTAAATCTGTTTAATTTTGCAAGACACGGCGTCGTCATCCTTTACTTAAGTATCGGCAGTTTGGAGATTTCATACGGATCTAGCTCGGATGATCCGGACGGACGACGCGCCCTTTGATCAGGAGCTGCGGTGGTTGTGACCGAGCAAGAGAAGTTATATATATATATATATACATCCCAACACAATGCCCATGCATTTGGACACGCACTCCTCCAGCTGGTGATTCAAACAAAATCATTTATTCAAAAGGAACAGGCATTTTCACTCCGATTGTTTCGTCCTGCTGCCTGAAGCGTTTCTGAGCCTTCAAGCTCTTTCATCAGAGGCAGTTTGCGTACATCAATAATGTTCAACTCCCACAGTTCCCTGCATTTCACAATATTTACAGTGCATGCCGGAACTTGTGGTGCAATCAAAGTTAATTATTTCCTCCAGTGGATTTATGTGCACTTTCAAACCTTTTTACAGGATCCAAATAAAACCCTCCAGTGGGCCTCAGAGTAAGAATCCTGTTCCTGTAGTATATGGAACCAGCTGCGCCATATTCTCACCGAGCAGTTCAGGTAAGACAGGCCCCTCTGATCTTTCCGAAGTGTGGTGCGACCTTCCCACGGCCTGGACTTAGCCGTTTGTAAATCTCCCAACACAATGCCCATGCATTTGGACACGCACTCCTCCAGCTGGTGATTTAAACAAAATCATTTATTCAAAAGGAACAGGCATTTTCACTCCGATTGTTTCGTCCTGCTGCCTGACGCGTTTCTGAGCCTTCAAGCTCTTTCATCAGAGGCAGTTTGCGTGCATCAATAATGTTCAACTCCCACAGTTCCCTGCATTTCACTTAACTTAAGTGGCCTCCGGTGTGCCATTCTTGGTAGAAATATTTACAGTGCATGCCGGAACTTGTGGTACAATCACAGTTAATTATTTCCTCCAGTGGATTTATGTGCACTTTCAAACCTTTTTACAGGATCCAAATAAAACCCTCCAGTGGGCCTCAGAGTAAGAATCCTGTTCCTGTAGTATAGGGAACCAGCTGCGCCATATTCTCACCGAGCAGTTCAGGTAAAACGGGCCCCTCTGATCTTTACGAAGGGCGGTGCGACCTTCCCACGGCCTGGACTTAGCTGTTTGTAAATCTCCCAACACAATGCCCATGCATTTGGACATGCACTCCTCCAGCTGGTGATTTAAACAAAATCATTTATTCAAAAGGAACAGGCATTTTCACTCCGATTGTTTCGTCCTGCTGCCTGACGCGATTCTGAGCCTTCAAGCTCTTTCATCAGAGGCAGTTTGCGTGCATCAAGAATGTTCAACTCCCACAGTTCCCTGCATTTCACTTAACTTAAGTGGCCTCCGGTGTGCCATTCTTGGTAGAAATATTTACAGTGCATGCCGGAACTTGTGGTGCAATCAAAGTTAATTATTTCCTCCAGTGGATTTATGTGAACTTTCAAACCTTTTTACAGGATCCAAATAAAACCCTCCAGTGGGCCTCAGAGTAAGAATCCTGTTCCTGTAGTATAGGGAACCAGCTGCACCATATTCTCACCGAGCAGTTCAGGTAAGACGGGCCCCTCTGATCTTTCCGAAGGGCGGTGCGACCTTCCCACGGCCTGGACTTAGCCGTTTGTAAATCTCCCAACACAATGCCCATGCATTTGGACACGCACTCCTCCAGCTGGTGATTTAAACAAAATCATTTATTCAAAAGGAACAGGCATTTTCACTCCGATTGTTTCGTCCTGCTGCCTGACGTGTTTCTGAGCCTTCAAGCTCTTTCATCAGAGGCAGTTTGCGTGCATCAATAATGTTCAACTCCCACAGTTCCCTGCATATATATATATATATATATATATATATATATATATATATATATATATATATAGGTATATATTTCTCAGCTCTCATTGTTTTACATATAAATATATATATATGTAAAAACAATGTGTTACCCTACTGGCGGTCATCTGTAGGTAGTTATAGTTAGGACCTAGTTTCCATTTTGTAAGCTTATAACTTTTATGCTGATTAACAAATCTTCACAAAACCCTCCCAAAATAGTTGCTCTATTTCTAGGTGAGCATGTAAAGTTTCGGGGTGATCTATCAAGCGGGGGCAGAGAAATAGGGAGGTGAAAAAATGAGAACTTCCAATGTTAAAATTATTTTCCACAGAGATTTTAGACAGGTCTACAGCCCAAACTGCTGAACGGATTTACAGCAAATTTTTGGGAAAGCGTGCTTTTCGTGATTTCGTGTAAATCCATTAAGTAGTTTTTGAGATATTAAAGGAAAAACAAATTTGTATATCTAGGGACACAGAGCCATTACGCAAACTACGTGGTGCTCCTTGAATGCTCGTACTAGCAGCAATTATATGATTAGTTGGTCAGGGTACAGTTATCCTGATCCCATAAGTGCAATATAGGGATCTGTGACTGTGAGGGACCAATGATGGGCCCAGAACATGCCCTGAAACAAGTTTTTTTTACACGTGCGAAGATTTGTGCAATCCGACGCAATGCTAAGCATGACTCCCTTGCGTAAAGTTGTGTCAGATCCATGAATTCAAATGTAAAATTAAAAAAATATATATGCACTCACTGGTGCTCTTTAACACTCATACACCCATCCACAGATCTACGCAGACACTCACATACTCACTCTGACCCACTCAGACAATCCCACACCCACTCACAGATCCACCCAGATATGCACACACCCACTCATGACCACTCAGACACTCACACCCACACACAGAACCACTCGTACACTCACACATCTACTCACAAACCCACTCAGACACTCTCAAACCCACTGACAGATCTACTCAGACACTCACACACCCACTCACAGACCCATTGATACACTCACACTCCCTCTCACACATCCAATCAGAGACTCACAAACCCAGTCACAGAGCCATTTATACACTGAAATACCATCTCACAAATCCACTGACACTCTCACACCCATTCACAAACCCACTCTGACACTCACACATCCACTCATAGACCCACTCAGACACTGAGAAACCCAATCACAGACCCACTTAAACACTCACATGCCAACTCCCAGCCATTCAGACACTGAGACACCCACTCAAGTCACACTCAGACATTCAAACGGATTGCGGGGACGTAAGTTATAGTTAGCTCTGGTAACTATAACTGCTGATATTTTTATGGTTTTGTGAGTGTACAATATGAGCCTCACTATATCGTCCCTGCATCATTTGTTTTCTCAATGAATATATATATATATATATATTACCTACTGGCGGTCGCCAGTAGATAGTTATAGTTAGGACCGTGTTTCCATAGGAAATCCGCAACATTCTATTTGGAATAACTTTGGCGCCGGTCGACGAATCCTCGCGAAATTTTCAAAACTAATGGGGCGCTACGCTCCGCTCCTACCCTGAAAGTCTCGGGGGGATTCGTCACGCGGGGGCTGATAAAAAAGGGGGTCCCAAAACGCGTTTTCCCCATGCATTTTTCCATAGGACCTTTAGACACAGCTACAGCCCGAACGGCTGAACAGAATTACTTGTAATTTGGCAGAGAGGTAGTCCGCAGGTCAAGGAAGGGCCTTTTGTAGGTCTGGTGTAAATCTGTTCAGTAGTTCCTGAGAAAATAGCATTTAAATCAATATATATCTGTAAGCGCGCACCGTAAGCTTACCGTACGCGTACGGTGCCGTGCGCGAGCGCGATTCTGATTGGCTGTTAGATCTTAGTAAACATTCGAATCGGTCGAAACCAGGAAGTGTCGGCCGCCATTTTCTCTCTCGCACTCTGAGGGGGGGAGGAAAAACAAAGTTGAATAACATGAAAAGGGGCAGGCTAGACAGCTCCTGACTCCCTAGCCTTGGTCAGGGTGTCCCAGAAGGACCCCCAAGGGCAAAAATGTAATTTTTTTTTTTTGAAAAAACGCCGAATGCGCTTACCGTACGCGTACGGTAAAAAATCAACTAAAAAAAAAACAAACCCCACATATTCCCCCCCGTGTGCATAAGGTGCCCGTAGTGCACCTTTTGTGCATTGCATATCAAACCCGATGAAAATTTAATAGATAACCTTTCACAACAAAGCGCATAATATGTCCTCTGTGTGCGGACGGTGCGCGAAGCGCATCGTGCGTACATGGCCCATCTAGCGTAACGTGCACGGCACTAACTGCATAAAGTGGGCGCGCGGTGCGCGAAGCGCACCGCGTGCTCACTGTGCACGCACGGTGCGTGCAGCACACCGTGCGTGCACGGAACGAACTGCGTGAAGTGGGCGCGCACGGCACGAACGGCGTAAAGTAACTTAGCATTTAAAAAAACGTACAAATTCACTGAAAAAACCATAGGTTTCACACACGTTATAGTTAGGAATTAGCATTTAAAAAACCTTGCAAATTCACTGAAAAAACCATAGGTTTCACACAAGTTATAGTTAGCTGTACATTTCACTCATAAAAAAACAATGAAATTCCACGTTATAGTTAGTGCAGGCAACTATAACTCACGCGACCGCAATCCTCTGCTGATGCTAATACTGTATTTAGACACTTATTTGCCCATGTCTTCTTCCATTAAATTTTAGCTATACATATATTACAAATATTTTTTGTTCATAAAGACACATATGTCATCAGCAGAGGATTGCGGTCGCGTGAGTTATAGTTGCCTGCACTAACTATAACGTGGAATTTCATCGGTTTTTTACGAGTGAAATGTACAGCTAACTATAACTTGTGTGAAGCCTATGGTTTTTTCAGTGAATATATATATATATATATACATATATATTACCTACTGGCGGTCGCCAGTAGGTAGTTATAGTTAGGACCCTGTTTCCATAGGAAATCCGCAACATTCTATTTTGAATAACTTTGGCGCCGGTCGACGAATCCTCGCGAATTTCTCAAAATAGGTGGGGCGCTACGCTCCGCTCCTACCCTGAAAGTCTCGGCGGGATTCGTCAAGCGGGGGCTGAGATAAAAGGGGGGTCCCAAAACGTGTTTTTCCCATGCATTTTTCCATAGGACCTTTAGACAGGGCTACAGCCCGAACGGCTGAACAGAATTACTAGAAATTTGGCAGAGAGGTAGTCCTCAGGTCAAGGAAGTGCCTTTTGTAGGTTTGGTGTAAATCTGTTCAGTAGATTCTGAGAAAATAGCCTTTAAATCAATATATATATCTGAGCCAGCTTACGGTACGCTTCCCGTACGCGTACGGTGGTGTGCGCGAGCGCGATTCTGATTGGCTGTTAGATCTTAGTAAACATTCGAATCGGCCGAAACCAGGAAGCGGCGGCCGCCATTTTGTGTATTTCACTCCGGTAAAAAAGAGTGATATCTTGAAAAGGGGGCAAGGGAGAGAGTTACAGACCCCCTAACATTTGTAAGGGGGTCAAAGAAGGACAGAAAAGTACAAAGAAAACATTTATTGATTTTAAAAAAAAATCACGGGGTACGCGTACGGTAAGCTTACGGTAAGCGTACGGTAAAAAAAAAAAAAAAAAAAGAAATGAAATTCAGATTTAAGTGTTTAGATATTAGGGGGCTCTAAAAAGAGCCGTTGTGTTTATTAAGTGATTTTTTAGTGGTACCTACAAGTAAGTACCGATGCAGAGTCTAAGGTTCAAGAGGAAGACTCTGTTCCCTTCATCATTGAAGTGCACACCATCTCCTCTATAAATGTCTTGCATGTCGTAACGCAAGTTGTTGTGGTAAATGGAACCCATACCATAGTCACGGAGGAAAGCAGAAACAGATTTGTTGACGTGCTTTCTTGCTTTGTCAATCTGCGGACAGAAATGATTGGACCAGTTCCATTTTTGCCTTTGGCATATGTTGGAAAACACAAAGGCAGTTTTAGGGAAAAGTGAAAACAGTTGTGCAAAGGTGTCCTTCATAAGCATTTCCAGACCTACCCCAGTCAAAGTGCCTAGGTCATTGCCACCACAGTGCACTATTATGAGGTCAGGGTGTTGGATTTGCATGAAGGATTTCACCAATGGCATCAATTGGTGCCACTTTAACCCTCTCTGACCAATCCATTTAATGTCTACATTTGGCAAAGCAAGGTCTCTCACCATACCTGTTTTCTCTGCAAACTTTTCACTCCAGAAGACATAGCTGTGCCCTTCAATCCACACTGTGAACATCTTCAAAGGAGAACTGGATGCACTCAGGAGGTGTCTTTCAGTAGAATGGCAATATGAAAAGAAAGACAGTTTGGAAATGGAGGCATACATATTTTTTTCCAAAAAAAAAGAACTGATTGGCTGTTTCATACCATTCTAGAATAAAAACTAGGCTGTATGTGTAAATTAATAGAAGCATGTTTTGTATTGGTACAGAAAAATGTGTTACCAAAGAACAGTACTATGGATTTGCTGTTAGGTTTGAAAAGTCAAGCACTCTTGCTCTGTGGAATTGAAACATTGTTTGGCGAACTTCTGACCTGACTCCACACAGCAGTGTTCCATGAGCTGTTGCTATGGTAGCAGGCAGAAGTCAAGTTGGGGGAAGGGTACTAGGCAGAAGTCAAGTTGGGGGAAGGGTACTTTTGGAAAAGGGTTGGTTTTCAACCAATAGAAATGTGTGATTACATTTGAAAAAAAGGGGGAAGCACTGAGATTTGAAACTTACATGTATATGTGTGGAAAATTAGAGGGAAACTTTGCCATTATCTGGTTCTGCTGAGAGGAGAGAGGTGTAGAGAACAGAGATCCTGGCTCTGATAATCTGCTGTTTAAGTGCCACATTTCTTTCACAACTAACTAATTTTAAAGGTGAGTTTTGAGTTTGAGAGGAGATGTATATGGTAAATTAAGAAATGAATAATAGAAATGTAATTCTTTTTGTTGAAGTTGTGTTTATTATTTTCTGTTTTGGGAGAAATTTAAATGTGAGGAACATGTAAAATAATATGGACTATGTTTTCACGATAAATTAAGGTGTATTGGTATAAAAAAAGAATAGTTTAAGGGTTTGCGGTTGGACTCAGTAATGCAAATACATTCAGCATCACTAAGGCTGGTTGCCCTTGCTGGAGTGTAGGCAGTCACCCAGGATACACATGGTGGTGGTCTGAAAAAGCAGTCTGGACATGGGCTTTTTAAAAAATCTGAAAAGTGGATTCATAATGTGTCAGTCTGTAAAAGTGATTATCACTTGCCAAAAAAAAAGAGCAGTAAGTGTGCTTTCAAATTGGCAAAGAAATTTCGTTTTGTGACTAATGTGAAAACATGACTCTGTGTGCAAATAGGAATTACAGGCAGAAATTTATTGCGTTTTGCTCTGGTGATTTCACAGTTGCATTAGTAGGAAAAAGGGGGAGCGATTTTTTGGTGCAGAAGCAGACTCTTAGCACACACCCAGCTGCTTTCCATGTAGAATCATGCACAGTATTTACAAGCGAGTGGGGTTTGAGGTTTCAGTCTGTAATGCAAATACATTCAGCATCACTAAGGCTGGTTGCCCTTGCTGGAGTGTAGGCAGTCACCCAGGATACACATGGTGGTGGTCTGAAAAAGCAGTCTGGACATGGGCTTTTTAAAAAATCTGAAAAGTGGATTCATAATGTGTCAGTCTGTAAAAGTGATTATCACTTGCCAAAAAAAAAGAGCAGTAAGTGTGCTTTCAAATTGGCAAAGAAATTTCGTTTTGTGACTTATGTGAAAACATGACTCTGTGTGCAAATAGGAATTACAGGCAGAGATTTATTGCGTTTTGCTCTGGTGATTTCACAGTTGCATTAGTAGGAAAAAGGGGGAGCGATTTTTTGGTGCAGAAGCAGACTCTTAGCACACACCCAGCTCCTTTCCATGTATAATCATGCACAGTATTTACAAGCGAGTGGGGTTTGAGGTTTCAGTCTGTAATGCAAATACATTCAGCATCACTAAGGCTGGTTGCCCTTGCTGGAGTGTAGGCAGTCACCCAGGATACACATGGTGGTGGTCTGAAAAAGCAGTCTGGACATGGGCTTTTTAAAAAATCTGAAAAGTGGATTCATAATGTGTCAGTCTGTAAAAGTGATTATCACTTGCCAAAAAAAAAGAGCAGTAAGTGTGCTTTCAAATTGGCAAAGAAATTTCGTTTTGTGACTAATGTGAAAACATGACTCTGTGTGCAAATAGGAATTACAGGCAGAGATTTATTGCGTTTTGCTCTGGTGATTTCACAGTTGCATTAGTAGGAAAAAGGGGGAGCGATTTTTTGGTGCAGAAGCAGACTCTTAGCACACACCCAGCTGCTTTCCATGTAGAATCATGCACAGTATTTACAAGCGAGTGGGGTTTGAGGTTTCAGTCTGTAATGCAAATACATTCAGCATGACTAAGGCTGGTTGCCCTTGCTGGAGTGTAGGCAGTCACCCAGGATACACATGGTGGTGGTCTGAAAAAGCAGTCTGGACATGGGCTTTTTAAAAAATCTGAAAAGTGGATTCATAATGTGTCAGTCTGTAAAAGTGATTATCACTTGCCAAAAAAAAGAGCAGTAAGTGTGCTTTCAAATTGGCAAAGAAATTTTGTTTTGTGACTAATGTGAAAACATGACTCTGTGTGCAAATAGGAATTACAGGCAGAGATTTATTGTGTTTTGCTCTGGTGATTTCACAGTTGCATTAGTAGGAAAAAGGGGGAGCGATTTTTTGGTGCAGAAGCAGACTCTTAGCACACACCCAGCTGCTTTCCATGTAGAATCATGCACAGTATTTACAAGCGAGTGGGGTTTGAGGTTTCAGTCTGTAATGCAAATACATTCAGCATCACTAAGGCTGGTTGCCCTTGCTGGAGTGTAGGCAGTCACCCAGGATACACATGGTGGTGGTCTGAAAAAGCAGTTTGGACATGTGCTTTTAAAAAAATCTGAAAAGTGGATTTATAATGTGTCAGTCTGTAAAAGTGATTATCACTTGCCAAAAAAAAGAGTAATAAGTGTTTTCAAATTGGCAAAGAAATTACGTTTTGTGACTATTGTGAAAAGAAATGTAGTAATATATTTAAATAAAATAAAGGATTTTTTTTTTGTTTTTTTCAGGTATTGCTGAAGAGCAGTGAACAAAATTTAAGATGCCTACAAAATCCAGAGTTAAAAAAAAACACAAAAAAAACCTATATTTGAAGACAACTGGAGGACCAAAGTTAGTAGAAGATGCTCATGTTGGGAAAAAGAAAAAATCTTCTGGTAAGCAGACAAAACAATTTCTAAAAAATATATTCAAAAGAAGGAAAAATGTACAAAATGTCTGTACTGGAAAGAATGTTTTGAAAAGAAAAGGACAGGAAAAAATTGAGAATTTAGTTAATGCAAATATACCTTCTGCAACTGAAAAGATTTACATAAATAGAAAAACAGCGTTTAAAGAGATACGTAGAAAAATGTTTCAGAGAAGAAATATGTCCAATTTGATAAAGGATGTGAAGAAATATAAGCAAAAGACTAAGTTTTATAAAAGAAAAAAAGAAATTGAAGCCATTGCAGCAAAGGCATTAGAATTAAAAAGGAAACTATTCATTTTAATTTTGAATAGGATGCGTACATTAGACAAAATGGTTAATGTACTGAAATCACATAGCAAAAGGAAAAGAGTAGTGAACAGAACAAACTTTTGTAAAGTGTTTTTAGGAAAGTGGATGCATAGTTCAAGTAGTGAACCTTTTTTTAATGAAGAGAGCTATTTTCAAAGTAATAGTTTGCTGCATGCAGTTGACACCAGAGGTCGTGCTTACGAATTGAAAAATGGTTGCATAATGGAGAAGGAGATAATGGTTCCAAGAGATGAGGTACAAGTGATGGCGGATGAGGCTATGGGGAGACGTCCTAAAGCCCCAGTGTACACTTGGAATTGTAGTAGTATTTGCACTGTGCGTCAGGAATCTATTGACAAATTTCGTGAGTTTCTAAGAGAATATAGTAAAAAAAGTATAAAACAGAAGATTAAGGTGCTTCAAAGTCTGGATCCATGCAGAGTGAGAGAGAATACTGGTTTGCAGGGTCATTCTCTGGCTTGTCTATCTAGAAAAGTGTGTAATAGTGTTTTCCATCATTTTAGGATGCTGGCTGTTCATCATACTGAAATGAGAAAGTTTGTGAGACGGTTGTATTTTGCCAAAAGTCCAGCAATAAAGTTAAATGAATTGAATAGGGCTCTGTTCCGAGGAACGGTATCAGATGTAGAGAAGGTTGTTGATGAAATTCAGTTTTGTTACTTTGGTCCTGAACAAAACAGTGCAGAGAAGGACACAGTAAATGAGGAAGAAGTGGAAGAGAATGTAGAACCCTCTGTAAGTAAGACATTTAATGATCACGTAACAAAATTTGCAATAATCTCTAATGAAAGACCAAATGTTACTTGTATTTGTTGCCGCAGAACTCATTATAGAAAACAAACCAGGTATGTTGATCTCTACAGAAAGAGTGAAAATGAAGATAATTATAAGTGGAAGGATTTTGCCACATATATATTTCTTGAAAATTGTTTTGAATTGGGTGAAGTTCAGCGTATTTGTAAATACTGTTACAACAAGTTAGAGGAAAATAGAATGCCGACCAGAGCTGTACATAATAATTTAGAATTGGATGCTATTCCTGCTGAACTTTCTGAATTAAATACATATGAGTCTATACTCATTCAATGTGTTCATCCGTTCCAGACCATAGTACGTATGGAGCCCAAAACTGGTAAATTACCTCCTTCAGATTTACTGAGAGGTTTAAAAGGTAGAGTGGTGTATTTGCCCTTGGATTTGAAAAAAAATATGGAAACTATTGATGCGGATACTTTGGAAACTGAACCATTAATTATTCTGGTTAATGGTGTACCTACAAAGAATAAGAAGATTTGGCAGGAGCTGGTAGATGTACGGAAAGTACAAAGAGCAAATTTGTATTTGAAAAGGAATAACAAATGGTATGAATCAATTTATATAGAAGAAGAAGAAGAAGAAGATTTACAAGAAGACACAGAAACACCAACTGGACAAATTGAAAAAGTGGACAAGTCAAAGGAAGAAGAAATTTATGAACATTTTAGTATACATCCTCTTCATTCAAAAGAAGCTATGGGAGACAATATTGATCTGTTTCAGATGAAGAAAGCAAAAGGAACTCCCGTGAGTGTATGGGAGGAGAGCTTGGAAGCTCGATGTTTTCCCCAGCTGTTTCCTAAAGGAAAAGGAGGACGATACGATGAACGTCCGGAACAGATTCCAGCTTCTGAGTATCGGACTACAAGACTATATGCTGAAGATCCCAGATTTCGACAAAGTATTCCTTATTTGTTCCATCTTTTATTTGAAAGCGACTTGTCTGCACTGTCTTATGCAGTAAATCACATTTTAAAAAGTGGAGTACATTTACAAAATGTGTCTGCTAAGGATTTTATGGAGGAAGTGCAGCACCGAGATGATCATTTGGAAACACAACTGATCAATCTGATGGCTTGTCAGCGTGGGACAAATGAATATTGGTACCGACGCCATGGTGAATTAAAATGCATGTTACGGAATTTAGGAACACCAACATGGTTCGTTACCCTAAGCTGTGCTGAGTACGCTTGGGATGATTTACTGGATTTTCTATGAGAGGCAAATTCAAACATTAAAAACATCGAATACAAGACAGCAGGAGAACTGTGCTCATTGGATCCGGTTAATGTTTGCAGATATTTCAATCATAGATTTGAGGCTATGATGTCCTTCATCTGCAATAAAAAAAATCCACCTCTTGGAGAAGTAGTAGATTTCTTTTGGAGAAAAGAGTACCAGGCAAGAGGTGCTCCTCATATTCATATGCTGTTGTGGATCAAGGATGCCCCAAAGTTTGGAACAGATACTGATGAAGCAGTGTTATCTTACATTGAAGAATATGCAACATGTGCTATACCAAAAAGCACAGAAGAGAAAAAGTTAAAGGAGCAAGTTTTACGTTTCCAAAGTCATCGGTGTGGAAAATACTGTCGACGGAAATACAAGAGCAAAGATAAATACTACACTAAATGTCGATTTGGATTTCCTAGACCTGTTCTTTCAAGTGGAAGAGTAAACAGTTTTATGTCAGCTGTGAGACATACTATCACAAGAAAATCACCTAAGAATACCTACAACCTAAAAAGAAAAGAAGAATCAAAAAATATAAATGACTACAACCCAGTCATTTTATCCATGTGGAACGCTAACATGGATATACAGTATGTAGCTGACAATTCCATTGCTGTTGCTCGATATGTAACGTCTTACATTACGAAATCAGAAAAAACAGAATTGAAGGAAATGTGGGAAGAGATTTCTCACGAGAAGACTGTCAGTAAGAAGCTGTACAGTTTCAGTTTGAAGATGTTATCGCATCGAGAAATTGGATCCTACGAATGTTCAGATAGGTTATCTTCTGCAAGTCTCTACTCGAAATCAAGAAGAATAATTTGGGCAAGTTTAGGCCTTGCAGCAATGAGAAATCGGGTACTAAAATCTGTTGGAGAAATTGAATATTTGGCCGAGAATGACCCAGAAAGTACAGATATTTTGAAATCAAACATGTTGGACACATATTATCCCAAGAGAAGTCAACATCTGGAGAACATGTGTCTCTATGAAGTGCTGCAGAACTATATTTATTCACGGAAAGCCGCAGAAGACATCAACAATGGAAAATATAAAGTCATTGGTGAGGAAGGATGTTTGGTAAAGCAAACAAAAGGAAGTTTGATAAATCACAGGAAGCTGAGTTGCGACACTACTGACAAGAAGGAATTTTACTACTTGGCTCTTTTACAGTTGTTTAAACCATGGCGTACAGAGGATGAACTACTGGGAGAATTTCAAAGCTCTGAAGATTCTTTTAATGCTTGCAAAGACAGCATACAATGCAGTACATTCTCAAGTTATCTGCAAATGTTAAATGAAGAAATTGAACAGGAAACTACAATTGCAGCAGAAATAGCTAGAGACAGTTCTCAGGACAGCCAAAGTTCAGAAACACTCAGTCAAGATCCCCTAGGACAACCAATCGTTGAAAATGAAGCATCAATAGCCATGAATGAAGTGGAAACGGCTATGAATCAAGCTCAAGAAGAATTTATAGACTTACAAAATTTGGAAAGACAACTGAATGAAGAGCAGCAACAAATTTATGAAGAGATCAGAAAAAAAATTGATCACAGATTTCTACATGAAAAAAAAGAGTGCTTATGCACATCATTTTATCCAATCAGGATGTATGTAAGCAGACAAGCTGGAACTGGAAAAAGTTTCCTTATTAAAGTCATCAGAAGCTACCTACAACAAAAAACGGATTCTACTTTGTCTTGTGTGGTTACTGCTCCAACTGGGTTAGCAGCATATAACATAAAAGGAATCACTTTACATCGTTTGCTAATGTTACCAGTGGAGCATGAGAACAAAATACAATACAACAAGCTAACTGGAGAAGCATCCTTGGAAGTTTCAAGAGTATTGAAGAAGATGCAAGTTCTCATTATTGATGAGGTGAGCATGGTTTCAAACTTAATGCTTGCCTTTGTGCATTTAAGAATGCAGCAAATTTTGAAGACAGACTATGACATGTTATTTGGTGGAAAACACGTCATAGTTTTTGGAGATCTTTTGCAACTTACTCCAGTTAAAGGACAACCAGTGTTTAATACTGTCACACATGAAGACACGAAGAAGTCATTGGGAAGCATCGGAAATACAAATATTTGGTCCTTCTTTGAGTACAAGGAACTTACTACTAATATGAGGCAAGCAAGCGATGAAGAATATGGAAGTATTCTGAAAGATATCAGAATTGGACTACTCACAGAAGTTGGCAAAAAAGCATTACAGAGTCGGCTGCTACATAATTTATTTCCAAAGGAAGAAATAGTTGCAGAGAAGATATACAAGAACATTGCAGAAAACAAAAGTGTCATCTGCTTAATGCCAACTCTACGTGAATGCTCAATATTCAATGAGGAGCTTTTGAAATTGGAAAAGGAAGAGATCAGGAAATTGGAAGCAGTGGACAAAATTGAGGATGGAAGAATTACTGTCACAGTAACAGGCACACTGAAAAATAAATTGGATTCACTAGAGAAGAACATTTCCAAAACAGCTGGATTAGAAAAAAATCTATATGTTTGCATGAACTGTAGAGTATTTTTAAGGAGAAATTTGGATGTTGAAAAAGGTTTAGTTAATGGAGCTATGGGAAGAGTTGTGGGTTTTATTAATTATCAGAAAAAAGATGGAATTGAATGTTTAAAAATAAAATTTGATCAGATAGAAGAAGTTAAAGACATTTGTCGTTGTACAGTTCGTTTCATGCTTGTGAAAGACTTATATGTACGTAGGAAGCAGTTTCCGTTTTCGCTAGCATATGCTGTAACTATTCACAAGTCTCAAGGATTGACTGTAGATTGTGCATTTGTGAACATTGGTTCAACTGTGTTCAAAGAAGGTATGGCATATGTTGCTTTGTCACGAGTGAAAACATTATCAGGTTTATTCATGATAGACTTTGATGACTCAAAAGTTAGTGCTGATACAAATTGTGTAAAGGAGTATAATAGATTAAGAAGAAGCTATGCTCCTCATTTAGGTCAGTATCCTGTGTTGGAGAAACGTGTAGTTTCTCGTAAAAGGAGAAATGAGAATATCTGTAATGAAGATGTAGAGAGGAGGAAAAAAAAGAGGAGTGATGTAATTGCAAGCAAAAAGAGTAAGGAAAAAGAAGAACAGGTTGTAGGATGTCATTTTGAAAATAGCTCTGGTGTCAACTGCTACGCTAATGTAGTGCTGAATGTTGCATTTTATCTGGAAAGTTTGCAAGAGCAGATAATAGTAAATCAGGGAAAAAGATTCTGTTCTGAGCTGAGTCTCCTTTTTCAAAAGCTGAGTAATGATAAAACTCAAATAGAAAGTGCTACTGAAATTAGAAAACTTTTAGATGTATGTTCAGGACGAACACAGTTTTCTCAAAATGAACAGCAAGATGCACACGAATTTTTGATGTTTTTTCTTCAGGTACTGGAAGAAGAAGAAGTTGCAATTGATAATTTATTTGGTCTCTCTTATAAATGGGAACATAGTTGTGAAAACTGTTATAATGTATGTGGCTCTAATGTTGATAATGAAAGGTTTATTTTTTTTGACATTGCCAGAGAGTAAAACAGTCACTTTTGCTAAATTAGTTAAAGATGCTAATCATAGTATGCAATGCGGTGAGTGTCAATCTGACATGTTTTCAACATTAATTTTAAAGGAATACGGACAGTATGTAATTTTAATGATGCAACGATGTAGAGCTGATGGTTCAAAATTGGATACTTTAATAAAGAAGTTTACAGGATAGCAATTATCAATTTCAGGAAAAACTTTTGTAACTGTTGCAATAATTTTCCATGAAGGACCTACTGTTACTTCTGGACATTACACAGTTTATCTTAAATGTGAAAAAGGCTGGACACTGTGTAATGATTCCCAATTGGTTTTTAAGCAACGTTTGCCTTTTGATTTAGCAAATTCCTATCTAATCTTCCTGAAACCTAAATTTTAGAGAGACTTGGCAAGATCTGGACAAAACAATTTTACCATTTTATTGGATTACCATTGGAATTTTCAAAAATAAAGATTTTTTAAATTATCATTTGGCCTAATGGAAAGATAACCAATTGTAATGTGGACTTTTTTAATTTTTAATGAAACTTTTGAAAACCAAAAATTTAGAGAAAATCGGTAACATCTGCACAATTTAAATTTTGGAATGTTATTGGAGTGCCATTGGAAATTTTTTCAAAAAAGATTTTTTAAATTACTATTTGGCCATGTGGAAAGGTAACCAATTCTATTGTGGACTTAATAAATTATTAATAAATCTTTCGGGAACCAATATGTTACAGAGAATCGGTGAGATCTGTACAAATAAAACTTTAAAATTTTATTGGATTACCATTGGAAATTTAATCAAAAAAGAATTTTAAAATTACTATTTGGCCTAAAGAAAATGGAACCAGATGTATTGTGGAGTTATTTGAGAATATAATATTGTGATTATACTTCTGAAACAAAAATATCAGACGGTATTTTAAAGAAATAAGTATTGATATTAGATGATATTTTTTTAGAATATTATGCATTTCTATAATGTTAAGTTTAAGTAAAAAGAGATTCTGGGCTTTTTTAATACAATCTTTGAGATTGTTATTTTTTTTTTGCCCGCTGTTAAATGATGAATGCAATTGCTTTCACAATTTATAGTGAAATGCAATATATTCTGAAAACAGCAAAAATAAGGCAAAAATATTTTTTGATAAATATGTAAATATGTGTACTGTATTATAAAATGCTTTAAAAATATTAATACTTTTTCCTTTTTTTCAGATTGATATAGAAAATTTTCGAAAACTAGAACCATTTTTAAAGCAATTTTTTAAAAAAACAAATGAATAAATATTTTTTTGAGTGGGTATGGTAAGTCAATAATCATAATTGTAGTCTCTCAAGGACCTTGTAATGTGATAATTGATTTTTAGTGTTTTTTAAAAAAAAAAAAAAATTTACGCGCACTTAAAAGAGCCGTTGTGTTCATGCAGGGACAGAGGAAAGAAAGATTGGGAATATTAGACGGTACGACAAGTGTGCTGATCTATTTTACTGTTCACCAGGGAAACACTGGTCTCCCTATAAGTAATTAGATCGTGACAATGGGCGCACCGTACTTCAACCCTCGCAAACCGAGGGTTAATTTCCAGAGGGCCAGAAAAAGGAGATGCTCCCCCCACAGATGAAGGGCTCACCTGACCTGCAGAAGAAGGACTCGGCTCTGCAGATGATGGTCCAGGCTGAGCTGCTGTGGATGTGCTTGGTTGACTTACTGAAGGGTTACCTCCAGTAAGTCGAGCATGTGTCCTTCTGTGTACATCCTTGAGGTGTCTCATCATGGTATGATTCCCAAAGGAATACTTCCTGTCAGGATTACCTCTTGAAAGTACACGCTTACACAGCTTACAAGTTACTAAGGGTGCATTTACCTTTTGCTGGCCTTCAGGAAAAGTAAAATAATCCCATACATAAGAGGTCTTTTGTTTCCTCGCTCTCTGCCTCAAGGTAGTGCTGCTAGTGCTAGCCTCACTCTCAGAAGAGCTCTGCTGTTCTGCCATCGTATCACAAAGACAACCCAGCTCCTTCTCCTAAGGGATCACAAGCAGAAATGAGGGGAATGGGTGTGGTGTAGGAGAGTTCTAGAACTGAAAGTAGTTTCAACCAATCAAAAGTTGTGTTTCATGATCACATGACCTACCGTACGCTTACGGTACGCTTACGGTGCGCTTACGGCAAAAGTACGCATGCGCGTAAAAAAGACACGCGCTTGCGCGCATGCGCTTAACAGTCACTCTCTGACACTTCCGCGTAACGTGCGCGTGTAGCGTACACGCGTACACGTCCCACGCAGAGTACGCGCGGCTACGCAAATTGCGTAAATATACGCAAACAGCGTAGATAAATTACGGACGTTGCGTAAACCGTACGCTTACCGTAAGCTTACGGTACGCGTACTAAAAAAAAAAAAAAAAAAAAGGAAAAAATGTACTGCAAATAAATTTTACATGTTTATTTTATAAAATATATTAAAAAAAACATATTAAAGAATTTTAAAAATTTAACCATAGTCTTTATAAAAGGATAGAAAATTAAAATAAAAATATGTTTAAAAAAATAGAAGAAAAAAAAAATTAGCATTTAAAAAACCTTGCAAATTCACTGAAAAAACCATGGGTTTCACACACGTTATAGTTAGGAATTAGCATTTAAAAAACCTTGCAAATTCACTGAAAAAACCATGGGTTTCACACACGTTATAGTTAGGAATTAGCATTTAAAAAACCTTAGAAATTCAATGAAAAAACCAAAGGTTTCACACATGTTATAGTTAGCTGGACATTTCACTCGTAAAAAACCAATGAAATTCCCCCGTTATAGTTAGTTCAGCTAACTATAACTCGCACGCCCGCAATGCACTGCTGATGACGTCACATATTACATCACTCATGACATGGTCAGTGACATCACTCATGACATCACTGATGACATCTCAAATGACATCACTTATGACATCATCCTTGTGATAGAGTGGTAGACCTCCTCTTCCCCTAATATAACCTTTGATACACACATTCAAAAATAGAAATTAAAATTTTAAAAACACTGGACATACCAATACCAGTTACAACAACCTATACAGTAATTCTAAGATCCAAATACACATCCACTCATTCACCAACAGTCCTATACATGTACTCACTCATCATATGTACTCATACACGTATACACCCTGTTACACAATGCCACTCATCCATAGAGGTACTCACACACATAGTCACTCATGCTAATAAAGAATCAAACATACATTTACTTGCATATACAGTTATACACACACCGCCACACTTACTTCTACAGAAACTTACACATACTTAGTCTTTTAAACAATCACTTATAGAAACACATACTTATTCATACAGGAACTCTTCCAATCTCTCACTCTCACATATACTCGCTTATATACACCAATAGTGACATATACTAGTTTAAAACATATGTAGTTACTCATAGAGACACTATTGAGACAGTCATTCACTCACTAACACACCCATGCACACACTCATACACCCATAGAGTCCTGCACACAAGCTGTCTTCAACACATACAAAGAGTGAGTCATTCATTCATGCACCTATGCACTACGTAATACCCCCCACCGAACCATACAGACATCAGACACTGATACTCAAAAAACCAACTAATAACCTATATAGACATTCATGTAGCTACTCACAAACCCATGCAGCCACTTATACACAAAGTGAGAGACTGATACAGATATTTACATATTTAAACATTACTCACTAAGCCATGTATTCACTAAGATACACTTAATCAGTCAGTTATACAATCAATTTTTCAAAAACAAATCATCCATTTAGACACTTATATACCCATTTATTCTTCCATCGACCTTGAGATATACATATATAAAACATATGTAATTTCAGAAAAACACACATTCACTGGATGATGTCATCAGAGATGTCATCAGTGATGTCATTTGAGATGTCATCAGTGATGTCATGAGTGATGTCACTGACCATGTCATGAGTGATGTAATATGTGACGTCATCAGCAGTGCATTGCGGGCGCGCGAGTTATAGTTAGCTGAACTAACTATAACGGGGGAATTTCATTGGTTTTTTACGAGTGAAATGTCCAGCTAACTATAACATGTGTGAAACCTTTGGTTTTTTCATTGAATTTCTAAGGTTTTTTAAATGCTAATTCCTAACTATAATGTGTGTGAAACCCATGGTTTTTTCAGTGAATATATATATGCATATGTATATATAATTAACCGTTAAAAAAATGACTTACCTATAAATATATAACCAGCATAATAAATTAGTAATTAACATAAATCTAAAAATATAACAATTAAAATCAATATTAGAACAGTCAATTGAAATATTAACAAATAATTAAAAGAAACATAATAATAAGCAAGATAAATAAAAATGCAATGTATTGAAAAATGCTTTTATACATAAAAAATAGAATAAATAAAAAAATAGGCATAAGTCAATACATTGAACACGTTATTTGCATAATTATTACATGTTTTGACAAATTGATGCAAAATTCTTATGTTGTGTTATGTTATGTTATGTTGTGGTATGTTATTTTATGTTATGTGCATTTGCAAAGCACACCTGCAGGTGGTACCCTGGCGCTGAGTGGGTATGTGTGCCAATCCCTAACAAAGCTACCAAGCATATGGTGTTTGGAATTTGCAAGGGCAAAATAAGAAGAACCACATCATTAGATGGGCAAGTTTCTGAGTTTGATTATCCGGTGTTTGTTTGGAAGCCTTACAAGGGTGGCCAGCTCAGTTGAGGAAAGCACCCTGTGCTTTTCTACATTTAAATGTGGCTTCGAGTTTGACATGTATTTAGATATGGTTACCCAACCCTTTACATGAGCACTTTTTATCAAGTTTAGAATGGGCACACTACCAATAGCTACCTTCATCTGTCTTTGGAAGAAAGGGTCAGATATATCAAACATGTGTCCTATGGGATGCGAGGTTCCTGGAGTCCATTGAACACATCTTATACTTCTGCAGGGTATATAGAAACCAACATACACGCTGGACCATATAACAGCACTGAGAGTATGCAGAATGCATACGAGTGGTACGGTTGTCTTCTCAATTGGTAAATTCATAACAGCTATATGGTATCTGAGGCCCAAGAAAATTATTGTCTAAGAAAGGACTTTAGGGATATTTTAAATTCCTCACATCTCTGTCAAGAGGGTTATAACTTTTGTTTATCATTTATTAATCCATAGTGCTTTTATATGTACATATGTGTATTTGGTTTTAGTCTATTTTATTCATATATGATTGTATATTGTTGCCTTTTAAGGTTTTTTATGAACTGAAATAAAGGAAATGTATGAACATGAACAGTCCTCTGGAGTGGAGGTATCTGGATGGTTGGGGGAAGGAGATGTGACTGTTCAGGTAGGTGGAGCCTGAGCTGTGGATTGCCTTGAATGTTTAGATGAAGAGTTCAAATTGAGCACATTTATGTATTGGAAGCCAGTCTAGTTTCCTGAGGCGTGATATGAGTTCTGTGTGGGAGATTGAGGGTGAGTCTGGCTGTCAAGTTCTGGATGGTCTGTAGTCTTCTAGCGAGCTGCTTGGTGATCTCGGCATAGAGGTTGTTCCCATAGTCCAACTTGCTGGTGACTAGGGTGTGAGTGACAGTTTTTCTTGTGTTGCTTGGGAGCCATTTGAATATCTTCCTCATCATCTTCAGGGTATGGAAGCAGGCTGATGTGCCAGCATTTATTTGTGTAGTCATGTCCAGTTTGCTGTTGATTATTATTCTGATGTTCCTGGCATGGTTACTTGGTGTGGGTGCAGGTCCGAGGGTCTGATTTCCGGAGGCCAGCAGTTGGAGTCCCATTGTGAGGTGCTGTTGCTGAAGATCACTTCTTCTGTCTTGTCTGTGTTGAGCTTGAGACAGTTGCCTTTCAATAAATTAGCAACTGTGGTCATGCAGGCTGTAAACGTGTTTCTTGTGTTGGAGATCTTGTCCTAGAGTGAGATTATGAGTTGTGTGTCATCTGTGTAGGAGAAGATGTTGAAATTGTGTGCATGGATGACATTGGCCCGAGGGATCATGTATGCATAAAAAAAGGTGGGGCTGAGCGATGAACACTGAGGAACTTTGCAGATGAGTTTGCAGACTTCAGAGGAAAAAGGTGCCAGGCTGATAGCTTGTGTTCTCCCTATTAAGAATGAGCAGATCCAGCGGTGAGTGGGTTCTTGACTGGCAAACCTGTGCAGATGACTGAAGAGGATGGGGTGTTGGACTGTGTAAAATGCTGAAGAGAGGTCCTTGAGAATGAGAGCTGCCATGTCTCCTCTGTCAGGGATCATGCATATATTGTCTGTGGCAGCAATGAATGCTGTTTTTGTACTGTGGATGGGCCTGAATACAGACTGCATGGCATCCAGTAGCTGGCAGCTGTTAAGGTGGTGGGTGAGGTATCGGTTGATTAGACCGGGTATGGTAGGATGGAGATGGGTCTCTAGTTGAAAAGTGTGGCAGGGTCAGCAGATGGTTACTTGAGAAGGGACAGGACAGTGGGATGTTTACAGGTGTTGATTAATATGGTTGAGTCAATGGAGGCACTGAGAATAGTGTTAGGCAGGAATCATTTGGTGAAGGAATGGTGAGGGAAAGGGTCAGTTGCAGCCCGAGTAGATGGTCAAAATGGTAGCAGCGATTTCAGCAGTGGTGACGGCCGGCATTCATGGTTCATTCATAGGCCGAGATGGGTAGTTGAGTTGCAACAGTAATGGGGCTCCAGTTGAGGGGTAAAGTTGCTTTATTTGTAAAAATAATTATTGCAATTATAAAACAAATTAAACTCAAACAAAATACAATAAAATTACTAATATTGGATATCTTAAATATATATTTAGACATTTTACAAATCATCCAAAGACTCTAAATTTTCCCCATATATATTTAAAATGGACATTTTTTAACATATTTCCAACCCCCCCAAAACAAACAAAATAAACTTTTCTAAAATAATGTTAACTAAGCAATATTTTAATAGTAATTTATAAACATTCAATCTAATAAAATATTTCAAAAAATGTGGCCGACATGTTAGAAAGGTATTTTCATAGAATAGTAGTGTTCCAAAATGGCTGAAAGGTTATCATATAGCTGGCACGTGATATGGTAGTAGTGGGGAGAAAGTGCTAACTAAAGCCTGATTGTTGGCCAATAAAGATGGCCTGGTAGTTTGGGCTGGACTGCTCCCACAAAGAAGAGGGTCAAGACTGATTTGCATATGGCTGGGTCCAAACTGGGGCGGCATAGTGTGCAAAAGAACAATGGATTTAACCCAGATCTTTTGACTGGGGGAGAATGTTTGCATTGTCAGCATTCCGTCCATCATTTGTTTGCTGTAACACTTTTCGCCCTAAGTTGGATGGGTATGCCGAGACGTGGATCCCTTGCTCACTGTGCCACCGGATTGAAGCTAGCCTGGCTGAAGAAGGGTGACATACCCTGAAACCGGTCCCAGGATGCTCGTTTCTGGGAAAGGGCGGACCTGGCCTGGAAGTTCGGTCTGGACTTTTACCATGGAGCACAGGGTCAAGACTGATTTGCATATGGCTGGGTCCAAACTGGGGTGGCGTAGTGGGCAAAAGAACGATGGATTTAACCCAGATCTTTTGACTGGGGGAGAATGTTTGCATTGTCAGCATTCCTTCCATCATTTGTTTGCTGTAACACTTTTTGCCCTAAGTGGGATGGGTATGCCCAGACGTGGGTCCCTTGCTCACTGTGCCACTGGATTCAAGCTAGTCTGGCTGAATAAGGGTGACATACCCTGAAACCGTTCCCAGGATGCTTGTTTCTGGTCAATGGTGGACCTGTCCAGGCAGTTGGGTCTGGACTGTTTTCATGGGGCACAGTGTCAAGACTGATTTGCATATGGCTGGGCCCAAACTGGGGTGGCATAGTGGGCAAAAAACGATTGATTTAACCCAGATCTTTTGACTGGGGGAGAATGTTTGCATTGTCAGCATTCCGTCCATCATTTGTTTGCTGTAACACGTAATATTATTGAAGGCAGTTCCAGTTCGTATTACGTGCCACAGCACAAGAAGTGACAGAAAGTTCACTTTCAAATAGTAGTGTGAAAACATAAGGAATATCTTGTCAAAAACGTGAACCTCTGAATATAATCGTGTAGCTCAGTATTCAAATGCTGTAATTCGTACTGGTTGATCATCATATTATCCACCTTTTCAAATGGGGAATACATGTGAATTACAGCTTATTTCTAGGGGTGGACGGAATTTGCAAAAGTGACTTTCGCAAATTATCGTGAAAATGTTAAAAATCTCCGCAAACACGCGGAAATATCGCGAAGATGCAGAAGTTTTTTTCCCGCCCGTTCGCGGTATTTTCTGCGTGGTCGCGGCTCGCCAACTTACCCATGCGGTTGCTCGCGGGCGCGTCCATCTTGTTTTCACTCTTCTCGCGGTCCATGATCGTGAGAAGAAAGACGTGATCGCGCGACCAATGACATTACTGCGGGCGCGAACTGTCGCGAGACAGCGCAAATGGCTACCAACAATCCAACAACTCGTGGAGAACGCGACCAGATCGGGAAAACTTGTCGGCGAACGCAGGAATTCAGGTAAGGCGATCGCGCGCGCGCAAGAATGTATTATTTTACAGCGCGAGCAAGAAACAAATTATCGCTAAGCTGCGGAATGCGGAAATTTTGACATTTTCGCGCACTACGCGGAACGCGAAGATGTCAAATTATCGCAATTTCCACGAGCGGAACGGAAATTTAGCCCAGGCCTACTTATTTCTAGTGTTTTTTTCCCAGTCACTAAATGGTTCTCCTTTAGCTTCCTTCATCTGATAAAGTTCGAAAGCATCACCCAACATGTGTCTTGGGTGTAGTGGGTGTATACTAAAATGTTTAAATATATGCTTGTCTTATAGTTTATAATATACGTTGTTTTTATTAAGGAAATGAGGCGCTTTTTTTACTTTTTCTTTGTCAATTAATTCTTTGCCAGATTTTGTTTGTCTTGTTTAGCTACTTCATTGACTAAAACCATTAAAGGTTCCTCTATTTAATGTTCATTTACAATAGTGGTTTTGTTTTTGTTAAAATCTAATGGGTGAAGTTTAGATGAAGATCAGCTCCTGTATAGAGCATCCTACAATATAAGTTACACTCTGAACCTGCTCACCCCAACTTTATGTTTTTCAAGTGTTAGTGTTGAAGGGTGCTCAATACAGGAGCTGCATAATTTATGTGGCACTGTTAGCCTGAAAGGGCATTGTTTTGACTTTTACTGGGTATTCCCTTGTGTCTGAACAAATCGTAACCTCGTTGAAGGGCTATAATGAGAGTGAAACACATGTAAGAGGTTGCTTTTATTCATTTCAGGGTTGCTTGGATGGTATTTAATAATCCAAATGTGTAAAACTGTGCCTGGAGTGATAAAAGGATTTCGTCATTTTTCAGCTCGGCAGGATGGCACTAGCAATTCATAAGCTTAAAGACTTTGCAGCAAAAATGGCAAAATACTCTCTTTCTAGCTCGGCATGGATGGCACTGTGCTAATCCTATGCTTGAAAACTTTGCTGAGAATACTGACATTTGAGGTGAGCCGATTCAGAGTGTCGGTGGGGTCGTCGGGTGCTCCACAGTTCCTTGCTGCCTTTTTTACATTTATATGTAAGAAGGACAGCAATATATATAAAGACATCTATCTATCTATCTATCTATCTATCTATCTATCTATCTATCTATCTATCTATCTATCTATCTATCTATCTATCTATCTATCTATCTATCTATCTATCTATCTATCTATCTATCTATCTATCTATCTATCTATCTATCTATCTATCTATCTATCTATCTATCTATCTATCTATCTATCTATCTATATATCTATATCTATATATATATATATATATATATATATATATATATATATATATATATATATATATATTATCTACTGGCGGTCGCCAGTAGATAGTTATAGTTAGGACCGTGTTTCCATAGGAAATCCGCAACATTCTATTTGGAATAACTTTGGCGCCGGTCGACGAATCCTCGCGAAATTTTCAAAACTAATGGGGCGCTACGCTCCGCTCCTACCCTGAAAGTCTCGGGGGGATTCGTCAAGCGGGGGCTGAGAAAAAAGGGGGGTCCCAAAACGTGTTTTCCCCATGCATTTTCCCATAGGACCTTTAGTCCGAGCTACAGCCCGAACGGCTGAACAGAATTACTTGAAATTTGGCAGAGAGGTAGTCCTCAGGTCAAGGATGTGCCTTTTGTAGGTCTGGTGTAAATCTGTTCAGTAGGTCCTGAGAAAATAGCATTTAAATCAATATATATATCTGTAAGCGCTCTCCGTGCGCTTACCGTAAGCTTACCGTACGCGTACGGTGCCGTGCGCGAGCTCAATTCTGATTGGTGGTTACATGACTGTAAACATTCGAATCGGTCGAAATCAGGAAGTGTCGGCTGCCATTTTCTGTCTCTCGCACTGAGAAACAAGGGTGGGGAACTTGAAAAGGGGGCAACGAAGAGAGTTGCAGACCCCCTAGTGTTTGTCAGGGGGTCCAAGAAGGACCCAAAAGTACGGAAAATACATTTAATAATTTTAAAAAAAAATCGCGGAGTGCGCGTACGGTAAGCTTACCGTACGCGCACGGCAAAAAAAAATAAAAAAATAAAATAAAGAAGTAACAATCACATTTATTAAATAAATTAAAGGACCCACAAGGGAGAAAAAAACAAATGTTACTGTTTAAAAAAAGGCGAGGCGCGCACGGCATGGACTGCGCAACGTGGGCGCTCGGTGCGCGAAGCGCACCGAGCGCCCACAGCGCGCGCACGGTGCTCTAAGCGCACCGCGCGCGCAGGGTGTGCGCACAGTGAAAAAACAGAAAAAAAAAATAAATAATAAATACATAACTTAGCATTTAAAAAACCGTACAAATTCACTGAAAAAACCATAGGTTTCACACAAGTTATAGTTAGGAATTATCATTTACAAAACCTTGCAAATTCACTTAAAAAACCATAGGTTTCACACATGTTATAGTTAGCTGTACATTTCACTCGTAAAAAACCAATTCAATTCCACGTTATAGTTAGATCAGGTAACTATATCTTGCGCGACCGCAATCCACAATGTGTAATTTCAGATGTCATCATTGATGTCATGAGTGATGTCACTGACCATGTCATGAGTGATGTAATATGTGACGTCAACAGCAGTTTATTGTGGGCACGCGAGTTATAGTTACCTGATCTAACTATAACATGGAATTTCATTGTTTTTTTACGAGTGAAATGTACAGCTAACTATAACATGTGTGAAACCTATGGTTTTTTAAGTGAATAAATATATATATAGATAGATAGTTATAGTTAGGACCTATTTTCCATAGGAAATCTGCAACATTCTACTTACAATAACTTTCGTGCCGGTCAACGAATCTTCGCAAACTTTTCAAATCTCGTGGGGCGCTCCGGTCCGCTCCCATCCTGAAAGTTTTGGGGTGATTCATCAAGCGAATTTTCCATAGGAAACTTTAGTCGCGGCTACAGCCTGAACTGGTGAACTAAATTACACCAAATTTGGCAAAGAGGTAGCCCTTGGTTGAGAAAGGTGCCTTTTTGTTAAATGGTGTAAATCCGTTCAGTAGTTGCTGAGAAAATCAGAAGTAAAATCATATATATATCTATGGCCGCGCTGGATCCACGCACCCTCCCGATCACAAGCTGTATGCTAATTGGCTTTCAACATTCCAAATCAAGAAGTGTTGGCAGCCATCTTGTGCCTCGGTAGAACCGGGGCTCACAGCCCCCCCCAGCCCCGGGGACTGCCACCCCCTGTGGTTTTTGAATTTATTGGGTGGGGGCTAAAAGGCCCTCCAAGCCCTGGGGACCGCCATTCCCAGGGCTTTAATTTTTGACGTGGGGGGCATCCAAGCCCCCCCAAGCCCGGTGACTGCCCCCAGCCCGGGGACTGCCACCCCCTGGGGTTTTTGAATTTATTGGGTGGGGGCTCAAAGGCCCTCCAAGCCCCGGGAACCGCCACTCCCGGGGCTTTAATTTTTAACGTGGGGGGCATCCAAGCCCCCCCAAGCCCCAGGGACCGTCACCCCCAGACGTTTTTTTAAAATAAACCTGTGTGGGGGGAATGAGCCCCACCCCCATTCCCCCGGGGACTGCAACCTCCCCGGGGCACTAAGTATTGAAATTTGGTGGTCTGTAATGGACCCCCATGCCCCGGGGACCACCAACCACAGGGCTTTGAAAAAGGTGGGAGGGGGGCGCACGGCCCCCCTCCTGGAGCCCTGTGATGGCCCTGGGGACCGCCACCCTCCAGGGGCAGCTCCTGCAGTGTCCCGGGTTGCCCACCCGGGGACACTGTAGTTTGCTATGGCAGGGCGGGAGCCTCGCAAAACTGCTTTGGTTTTTGGAAGAGAGAGCAGGAAACCTGCTCTCTCTTCCAAAAACCAAAGACGATTGTTTTTCAACACGGGGAGCTGCATATTAGCAGCTCCCCATGTGGAAAAGCAATGCCAGCTCCCTAAGGACGCGGGGAGCCGGCATGACCGTGGGGAGATTGGGGACCCCCCACGGTCCCCAACGGAGAGGGCCAGCCCCGGGGGATGGGGTCCTCGGGGCTATTAGTGGCCCGGGAGGGGGGCCGCGAGGCCAGCCTCCCCAATATAAAAAAAATAAAAAATAAATAAAGGAACGGCCAGCCCCGGGGGATGGGATCCCTGGGCCATAAGTGGCCTGAGGAGGGGGGCAACGCAGCCCCCTCCAAATTTATCATAAAAAAAATCTATTATAAAAAAAATATGGCCTTTCCCCGGGTGATGTGGTCCCCGGGGCCGAGGGAGGGGGGGGGGCCACGCGCCCCCTTCCAAAGCAAAAAAAAAATAATTAGGGGGCAGGCTCTGGGGGATGGGGTCCCCAGGGCCAATTATTTAGGAAAAGAAGGGGGGCCACAAAGCCCCCCTTTTAAAAAAATAATAATAATTAAAATGACTGGCATCGCGTGGAGGCCCCGCCCCCTCCCTGCATCACTCTGCAAACGCACCCCCTGCCGCGTTTGGAGAATTAGTTCCCCTTGAATACTGGGGGTCCCTGGGGGCCAACTAGCCTACCAGGAACCTCCAGTATGCACCAGGGAGCTGCATTGCTGAGAGGTGTTCTGATGCCACGCCCCTTTTTACACCAATCTGCTACGCAGCTCTGTGGCGCTTAATGGAGGTACCTGGTGGGCTAGTTGCACCCCAGAGACCCTCAGGATACAAGGGGAGTTAATCCCCAAACTTAAAATGCGCCACAGGGCCCATTTGCACAGTGGTGAAGGGAGGTGCAGGGCTTGAGGTGACATGTGTGCAAACACGCCCTGTGGCATGTTTTAAGTTGGGGAATTAATTCCCCTTCGATCCTAAGGGTCCCTGGGGGCCAACCAGTCCACCAGGTACCTCCAGTAAGCGCAACGGAGCTGCGTTGCAGAGTGTTGTACAAAGGGGCGTGGCCTCTGAACACCTCTCTGCAACGCAGCTCTCTGACTCATACTGGAGGTACCTGATGGGCTAGTTGGCCCACAGGGACCTTCAGGATTGAAGAAGAATTAATTCCCCAACTTAAAACGCGCCACAAGGCGTGTTTGCAGACATGTCATCTCAGGCCCCGTCCCCTTCCTTCACCATTGTGCAAACGCACCTCCTGTAGGTTGGGGAATTAATTCCCCTTCAATACTGAGGGTCCCTGAGGGCCAAAAAGCCCACCAGGTACATTCAGTATACGTCAGGGAGCTATGTTGCAGAGAGGTGTTCAGAGGCCACGCCCCTTTTTACACCTCTCTGCAACGTAGCTCTGTGGCGCTTACTGGAGGTACCTATTTGGCTAGTTTGACCCTAGGGACCCTCAGGATTCAACGGGACTTAATTTCCCAACTTAAAACTGCTACAGGGCGCGTTTACACAGTGGGGAAGGGAGGGGACGGGGCCTGAGGTGACGGGTGCACACATGCCCTGTGGTGCATTTTAAGTTGGGGAAATAATTCCCCTGCAATCCCGAGGGCCCCTGGGGGCTAACTAGCCCACAATGTGCTTTCAGTAAGCGCCACTGTGCTGCGTTGCAGAGAGGTGGTCTAGGCCGTGCCCCTTTTTACACCTCTCTGCAACGCAGCTCTGTGGCGCTTACTGGAGGTACCTAGTGGGCTAGTTGGACCCTAGAGACCCTCAGAATTAAAGGGGACTAAATCTCCCAACTTAAAACGGCCACAGGGCGTGTTTGCACAGTGGCGAAGGGAGGGGATAGGCCCTGAGGTGACATGTGCAAACACGCCCTGTGGCGCATTTTAAGTTGGGGAAATAATTCCCCTTCAATCCTGAGGGTCCATGGGGGCTAATTAGCCTACCAGGTGCTTCCAGTAAGCGCCACTGCGCTGCATTGCAGAGAGGTGGTCCTGGCTGTGCTCCTTTTCACACCTCTCTGCAACGCAGCTCTGTGGCGCTTACTGGAGTTACCTAGTGGGCTAGTTGTACCTTAGGGACCCTCAGGAATCAAGGGGACTTAATCTCCCAAATTAAAACGGCCACAGGGTGCATTTACACAGTGGTGAAGGAAGGTGACGTGTGCAAACACGCCCTGTGGCGCATTTTAAGTTGGGGAAATAATTCCCCTTCCATCCTGAGAGCCCCAGCGGGCCAACTAGCCCACCAGGTGCTTCCAGTAAGCGCCACTGCGCTGCGTTGCAGAGAGGTGGTCTAGGCCCTGCCCCTTTTTACACCTCTTTGCAATGCAGCTCTGTGGCGCTTACTGGAGGTACCTAGTGGGCTAGTTGGACCCTAGGGACCCTCAGGATTCAAGGGGACTTAATCTCACAAATTAAATTGTCCACAGGGTGTGTTTATACAGTGGTGAAGAGAGGGGACAGGGTCTGAGGTGACATGTGCAAACACGCCCTGTGGCGCATTTTTAGTTGGGGAATTAAGTCCTCTTTAATCCTGCGAGTCCCTGGGTCCAACTAGTCCACCATGTACCTCCAGTAAGCACAACAGAGCTGCGTTGCAGAGAGGTGGTCCGAGGCCATGCCCCATTTTACACCTCTCTGCAATGCAGCTCTGTGGCACTTACTGGACATACCTGGTGGGTTAGATGGCCCCCAGGGACCCTCAGGATTCAAGGGAATTTTATCCCCCAACTTAAAATGTTCACAGGTCGTGTTTCCACACATGTCATCTCAGGCCCCCCCTCCCTTCACCAGTGTGCAAATGTACCCCGTGGCGCATTTTAATAGGTAGTTTTAATCCCCCTGCCCTATTATATACTAGGGGCTTACAGAGGAGGTCATGCTAATCACAGGGAGACTCCAACGCATAGTGTTCCCTAATGTATGTAGGTGTTTTCACTGTATTCTAAGTGTCTTTTAACATAGAACTGGCTCTAGGACTGGTTAGTCAGACTCCAGTATCTGTCTGATAAAGTTGAGGGTACAGGATGATTTTGCAACAAGGCTTCTTTCTGCTCTTTGATTTGTTCTTTCTGCACGTTTTCCTTCTTCATGCACTTTTCTTCATCTTTGAGGACTTCTGTTGCTTCTTTCTGCATTTCTTTTTTTTCTTTCTGTGCGTTTTTGCTTCTGTCTTCACATGTTCTATCTCTGTAGGCATAGTTAGAAATTAGCATTTAAAAAACCTTTGAAATTAACTGAAAAAACCATAGGTTTCAGGCACGTTATAGTTAGGAATTATCATTTAAATAACCATAGAAATTCACTGAAAAAAAACATAGATTTCAGGGGCGTTATAGTTAGTTGGACATTTCACTCGTACAATATCATTGAAATTCCCCCGTTATAGTTAGTTCAGCTAACTATAACTCGCGCGCCCGCAATGCACTGCTGATGACGTCACATATTACATCACCCATGACATGGTCAGTGACATCACTGATGACATCTCAAATGACATCACTGATGACATCATCTTTGTGATAGAGTGGCAGACCTCCTCTCACCCTCAGATAACCTTAGATACACACATACAAAAATAGAAACTAAAATGTTCAAAACAATGGACATACCAATACCAGTTACAACAACCTATTCAGTAATTCTAAGATCTACATACACATCCACTCATTCACCAACAGTCCTATTTAGTCACTCATACATGTACTCACTCATCATATGTACTCATACACCTATACATCCTGCAACACACCACCACTCATCCATAGAGTTACTCACACACATAGTCACTCATGCTAATAAAGAAACAAGTATCCACTTACTTGCATATACAGTTATACACACACCACCACACTTACTTCTACAGAAACTTACACATACTTACTCTTTTGAATAATCACTTATAGAAACACATACTTATTCATACAGGAACTCTTCCAATCTCTCACTCTCACATATACTCACTTATATACACCAATACTCACATATACTAGTTTAAAATATATGTAGTTACTTATAAAGATACTATTGAGACAGTCATTCACTCACTAACACACCCATACACACAACCATCCACCTATACAGTCCTGCACACATACTGTCTTCAACACATACAAATAGTGACTCACTCATTCATGCATGTATGCACTAAGTAATAGCCTCCACTGAACCATACAGACACTTAGACACTCATACTGATACTCGAAAAACCAAGTAATAACCCATATAGACACTCATGCAGCTACTCACCAACCCATACAGCCACTAATACACAAAGTGAGAGACTGATACAGATATTTATATATTTCAACATTACTCACTAACCCATGTATTCACTAAGATACACTTAATCAGTCAGTTATACAATCAATTTTTCATTAAAAAAATGATCCATTTAGACACTTATTTACCCATTTATTCTTCCATCGACCTTGAGATATACATATATAAAATATATTTAATTTTCAGAAAACCACACATTCACTGGATGATGTCATCAGTGATGTCATCAGTGATGGCATTGGAGATGTCATCAGTGATGTCATAGTGATGTCACTGACCATGTCATGAGTGATGTAATATGTGACGTCATCGGCAGTGCATTGCGGGTGCGCGAGTTATAGTTAGCTGAATTAACTATAACGGGGGACTTTCAATGGTTTTGTACGAGCGAAATGTCCAACTAACTATAACGCCCCTGAAACCTATGGTTTTTTCAGTGAATTTCTAAGGTTTTTTAAATGCTAATTCCTAACTATAACGTGCCTGAAACCTATGGTTTTTTCAGTGAATGTATAAATATATGTATATATATATATATATACATATTACCTACTGGCCGTCACCAGTAGATAGTTATAGTTAGGGCCTCATTTCTATTCAAAAAGCTTTTTTTCTTTTGCCATTATCTTTTGCGCCCATTGACCAATCGTTGCGAAATTTTCCAAACTAATGTGCCGCTCTGGTCAGCTCCTGTCTTGAAAGATTGGTCAAGGGGGCACCGAGAAAAAAAGGATATTCCCCAAAACGTTTTTTCTACATGTTAATTTCCACAGGAAACTTTTGTTATGGCTACAGTCCAAACTGCTGAACGGAATTACACCTAATTTGGCAGATAGGTAGCTCTTTGTCCAGAGTGCACTCTTTGTTTTAAATGGTGTAAATCCATTCAGTAGTTCCTGAAAAAAAAAAAATTAAAAAATTATATATCTCATGACCGCCATGGATCCGTGAACCCTACCGATCATGATCTTGTCTCTCATTGACTGCCAAAACAAGAAGTCTTGGTAGCCATCGTGTGACTCAGTAGAACCTAGTCACAAGAAAAAAGGTGAGAAAACAACAAAAGGGGGAAGGGTAGAAACACCCTGCCCCCTAGGCTTACTCAAAGGGTCCCACAGGGACCTCCAGGTCACAAAAAAGCATTTAAAAAAATCGGTGGGGTTTGTTTAAAGAAGCCCCTGCACTGCCCCAGGGACCACCACCTCCCCAGGGATTTGTGCAAATACAATACGGGATTCCGTAGCGGACCCCCATCCCCGGGGACCACCACCTCCCCAGGGCTTTAATCTGTTGGGAGCAGGGCCATGTGCACCCCTCCTGGAGCCCTCCTTGGCCCTGGGGACCCCCCCAGGGCCGGCTACTGCAATGTCTCTGGGTGCACACCCCGGGACATTGCAGTTAGTTATGACAGGGCGGGAGCACTGCTCACGCCCTGTCATAGCAAACACTGCTTTGCGTCATGGAAGCAAGAGCAGGAAATCTGCTCTCGCTTCCTTGAAGCAAAGCAAAATTGTTTTGGGCAAAGTACGCTGAATGTCAGCAGCTGCCTTAGTCCAGAAGCAATGCCTGCTCCTGCAGGAGGCGGGGAGCCGGCAGGGACAGTGGGGGAGCCCCAATGCCCCCGGGGTCCCCAACACAAAGGCCATTCCCCGGGGGATGGGGTCCCCAATGCCAAAAATGGCCCGGGAAGGGGGCAATGCCTGGTGTCTGCACCTGCGCGCTTTAAAAGGTACTTTACCAATATATTTTGGCAGTCTACTTGGCACCCCGCATACCTACCTGCTCCCTGCTGACGAGAGGCAATTACCTCGAAACACGTGTCCAGGGATGGCATTATTTCACATACTCGTGGCATAGGCGTACTCACCGCTGCCACTACATTATCCAGAATTCTTTGGGGCTATTTGCTAGTATGACGAGCAGTGTCGCGACCCACTACGTAAACTATTTAAAGCTCTTTCGAGCGACTTTGGGCTGACGAGCCTGGTGTCTGCACCTGCGCGCCTTGAAAGGTACTTTACCTATATATTTTGGCAGTCTACTTGGCACCCCGCATACCTACCTGCTCCCTGCTGACGAGAGGCAATTACCTCGAAACACGTGTCCAGGGATGGCAGTATTTCACATACTCGTGGCATAGGCGTACTCACCGCAGCCACTACATTATCCAGAATTCTTTGGGGCTATTTGCTAGTATGACGAACAGTGTCGCGACCCACTACGTAAACTATTTAAAGCTCTTTCGAGCGACTTTGGGCTGACGAGCCTGGTGTCTGCACCTGCGCGCCTTGAAAGGTACTTTACCTATATATTTTGGCAGTCTACTTGGCACCCCGCATACCTACCTGCTCCCTGCTGACGAGAGGCAATTACCTCGAAACATGTGTCCAGGGATGGCATCATTTCACATACTCGTGGCATAGGCGTACTCACCGCTGCCACTACATTATCCAGAATTCTTTGGGGCTATTTGCTAGTATGACGAGCAGTGTCGCGACCCACTACGTAAACTATTTAAAGCTCTTTCGAGCGACTTTGGGCTGACGAGCCTGGTGTCTGCACCTGCGCGCCTTGAAAGGTACTTTACCTATATATTTTGGCAGTCTACTTGGCACCCCGCATACCTACCTGCTCCCTGCTGACGAGAGGCAATTACCTCGAAACACGTGTCCAGGGATGGCATTATTTCACATACTCGTGGCATAGGCGTACTCACCGCTGCCACTACATTATCCAGAATTCTTTGGGGCTATTTGCTAGTATGACGAGCAGTGTCGCGACCCACTACGTAAACTATTTAAAGCTCTTTCGAGCGACTTTGGGCTGACGAGCCTGGTGTCTGCACCTGCGCGCCTTGAAAGGTACTTTACCTATATATTTTGGCAGTCTACTTGGCACCCCGCATACCTACCTGCTCCCTTCTGACGAGAGGCAATTACCTCGAAACACGTGTCCAGGGATGGCATTATTTCACATACTCGTGGCATAGGCGTACTCACCGCTGCCACTACATTATCCAGAATTCTTTGGGGCTATTTGCTAGTATGACGAGCAGTGTCGCGACCCACTACGTAAACTATTTAAAGCTCTTTCGAGCGACTTTGGGCTGACGAGCCTGGTGTCTGCACCTGCGTGCCTTGAAAGGTACTTTACCTATATATTTTGGCAGTCTACTTGGCACCCCGTATACCTACCTGCTCCCTGCTGACGAGAGGCAATTACCTCGAAACACGTGTCCAGGGATGGCATTATTTCACATACTCGTGGCATAGGCGTACTCACCGCTGCCACTACATTATCCAGAATTCTTTGGGGCTATTTGCTAGTATGACGAGCAGTGTCGCGACCCACTACGTAAACTATCAGGTAGGCTAGTTGTCCACTAAGGACCCCCAGCAGCGAAGGGGACTACACTCTCCGACCAAGAGCGCACATGGGAGCGCGTTTGCAGACTGGTGAGCAAAGGTGGCGTGGCCTGCTTTGAGAACTTACAAATGCTGCTGTGTGTGACTTAATGGAGGGGTAGTTGGCCCTTAGGTTGTCCATGGGGGCCAACTACCCCTCCTGTTACCTTCAGTAAGTCTCACACAGTGGTATTGGTAAGAAGTCTTCAGAGACCATGCCCCCCTTTCTTCACTGCTCTGCAAACCTGCCTCCTGGCCCACTACGGGTTGAGAGATGAAGTCCACTTTGCTCCTGATGGACTTTGGGGGCCAAGAAGCCCTCCTGGTACCTCCTGTAAGTCCTATGCAGCGGAATTCCTGAGCGCTGGTTGGAGGCCCAGTCCCCTTTCTGCGTATCTATGTATAACATTCTTAAGCTTTTAAAATCACCCAGTCTCTCGATGATGTCATCAGTGATGTCATTTGAGATGTCATCAGTGAGGTCATCAGTGATTTTACTGACCATGTCATAAGTGATGTAATATGTGACATCATCAGCAGTGCATTGCGGGGAAGCGAGTTATAGTTAGCTCAACTAACTATAATGGACACATTTCTGTTTTGTTTGAGTGAAATGTCCAACTAATTATAATGTCCCTGAAACCTGTGGTTTTTTCAGAGAATATATATAATTTGTTATTTTGTCCCCTCAATTTGGACTCAGCTATATGGGTTGATTGTGTTCTGGTTCACGGAGGACTTGGTTTGTCAGTTCAGGCCGGACTGTTCCCATTGGTAAAGAGTCAAGAATGATTTGCGTATAGCTGGGTTCAAACTGAGGTGACATGGTGTGCAAAATAACAATGGATTGGGATGCTGCCAGAGGAATTACCAGTGGCTGAGATATTTCAAGCATTGCATCCATCTGTAATGCTTCTCACTATGCATTATGTGTATAGATTATGTTGACATATTTCTCCAGACTGACTTCTGCTACAAAGTTAAGAGATGCTGTCTTGTAAATAAATTAGTGGGCCTTGAATCAAATTATGAAATCAGATTTGACGTAATTACTCTTCTATTGGTAAAGGAGGGGTGGGGTGGAACCTCAATAGCTGTTTTAGCACCTTCCTGTAATTTGACTTTGCCGATGATCCTACATGGTTCACAAAGCAGAGCTATAGCTCCAGACAGCATAGGAGGTTTTTGTAAAGTTGAAGAGGGAGGAGGCCAGGCCTAGTTGGATGAACTTAGAAAGGGAATGTGCAAAATCTGTGGACTAAACTGCCATTTGAAACCTTCCTACAGTGCAACAGAAGGGTGGGCTAGCTAGTAGACTAGGTTGTGGAAGTGACATTCACAGGGGCTACCAAAGGGGGTACAGGCAAGAGCCTAGGAACACCAAGAGGTGTAAGGACACACGGTTCCCAAAATTAAAATACAGTTGCATTTCTGCATCAAACATCAAATGTACTCATGGGTCTATTAACAAACTGTATTTTATAGTATGTTTAGTAGTACTACAGAAGTACAACTAAGAGGTGTTCACAGACCATTTGTGTGCAGGTTCCGCCTCTGCCTCTCCCACCATTTCTGTGTGGAGTTCTCCTCCCTGACTGTAGAGGTTCCACACACGTAAGTATATATGCAAGTAGTAAATGTGGGAGGGACGGGGCGTGCCCAGAAATATGGGATACATACCACTAAAATGAAGGGGTTAAGGGAAGAGTAAGTAAGGGTTCAGGAAGAGCTAAGCAGGGGTTAGGAAATGACACGGGCCCACCCACAAAAGAGTGTGGTGAATCCTAGGTTCTAAACACCAAGTCTGGATGGGTTGGCTTCCCAACACTCTGGAACTTAGTTCAGTGCACCATCATTGAATATGAAAGTCCAGTTTAGTTGCAGCTCCACACAACCTACTGGGCAGCCTTGTATTTGCTGGGTTATTAGCAGTTCCTTAAATAGTTACGGGACACAGTGGTAATTCAAACTCAATTTAATTCTTAGCATACTTAAGCATAGTACCAAAAAAAGCGCTGTATATTTTAACATCTTTTAATTCAACATCGTATTTTTTTATTCTGTGGCTTAGTACATGAATAATAACCACAGAGAATATAATTAAAGAGCGTCTATGCATGTTGCTAGCAGTTTGGATAAAATAAACAGTTCTAACATGCTTTAGAATGTTCCTAGCATCCTACCACCCTATGTCTACTTGTATGCACTAAACTATGAGTGCATGTGTAGGAACTGGGGTCACCAGTTCCCCGGGGGGTAGCTTGGCGTGAGCAGGCAGGCCCCCGAAAGCTTAGGTGTAAAGTGACCATACAGCACACACATCCACTGGGACAGGAAACGCATGCAATGACTGACACCACACCAGTGAATTTGGATGAAAATCAAATAGCTTTTATCGATAGCAGAATCAGGGTAATCAATAATCACGGTATCTCTATTTCATCAAAGCATTTCATCAAGGATAAACATGTCATTGAAGGCAATTAATCAACATTTCATTAGGCAAGAATAAAACCTTTCGTTAGGCAGGAATAAACATTTCATTCAACCTGGGTCGCATTAGCAAACAGTATTTCCTTAGGCATAAAAAAGAATGACCAGCTCAAGAAGCAGGAGTCAACATGGCATCGGGCCGGATGGCCCACCGTTGCTGGGGCAAGTAGGGCCCAACAGGGCCCAACTACAGTCTTCCCCAGGGGAGGGGCGATCTCGGGGCCTCCCTCCGGCCTTCCGACCTCCTCCCCAGGGGTTACCTTTTTCTTCGGCCCTCACGGGGCCCTTGCGGCGTACTGCAGGCGGCTAGGGGCCCACTCTCCTTGTAGCCCATCACGCCAGCAGTGCGGGCTTCCTGGCAGTGCCCGGGATGAGGAGGGGCTTCCTGGCAGTGCCCGGGATGAGAAGGGGATTCGTGGGGCCTCCTGCGGGTCTGGGGGAGGCCGGGGAGCCCCGCGCTGTCAGGGGGGGGCCCGGCCCCGGCCCTCCGATGGCTCCTGGGACCGGTTGTGGTAGGCCTCACTGAAGGCGCGCCTGCAGCCACCCACGGCAGCGCGGCCTGCGGGGGCACGGTCACAGGATCCAATGGGAGAGCGGCGAGGGCGGTGTCTGGGAGGACGCCCCCGTCATGTGAGGCGGGATGACGGCCTCAGGGCCTAGCGAGGCCCACTCTGGATTCCAGCGGCCCTCTCCTGACCAAGGGCCGACGCGAGGGTCGTAGAGCGGCCAGGCCCACGTCGGGGGAAGCGCCCAGGTCGCGACGGCGATGGCCGAGCCCCGGACCCCTCAGGGGCCCTGGAGATGGCAGCGGCACTCGGCCCACGCGGCGCCAGAGTTGCGACGGTGAGTTCGCCTGCAGTGCCTCTAAACCAGGCAGGTTAGCAGTTCAGGCCAGGCAGGACAGGCCACACGACAGTGGCAGTTCAGTACAGGGGTCCCAGGTGGAGTCAGGGAGCGCAGGGGTGACACAGCGCCAATACCTGGTTGGTCCCCCAGTAGTCCTGTGGGCAGTCATAGAGTCTTCTCGGTGCCTGATGGGTCCTGCGACCTTCGTAGATGATTTCTTGAGGGGGGTGGTGAGTTGGTGGCTGAAGGCAGGATAGTCCGTCACTACAGATCGTCCCTGGGTTCCCCTCCCGCCGGGCCAGATCAGTGGGCTAGTCCGGTAATCCTCACACAGCTTAGAAGGCAGCACCTAAGCCCTGTCACTCCCAGTGGTATAGGTCCCTGACTAGGCCCTACCGCCTACGTCTCCTGCGTAGGTTCCCCCAGGTCAGCGATGTCCCAACTGACTAAAAAGTTTCCCTCCTTCCCTTAACTATGCCCAGGTCAGGTGACCACACTCTCAGGCGGCAAAAAGCAGACCCCTCCCCTGTTCTGGAAGGCTCCAAGAGCTTCCCTACTCTAACTATGGGAGAAAATGGCGGGCTGGTGTTGCAACAATATTTAGGGTCCCAGCCAGCTCCTGGCAACTAGGGTGCTGCTAAAAAGACCACTCTGCAGTAGCATGGGCCTGTGGCAGCCATGTTGGAAGAAGAGAGCACCTGCCCCTTAGCATTGATTAGCAATGGGAAGGCGCTCGGAGACCTAAGGCCAACGAAAAAGAGGGTGGGAAAAATGAGGCAAGGGCGAAAAAAAAACAGGGAAAGAACACCCTAGGGCTGACAGGTCTAACAGCATGGAATAGCTAACTCGCCCCTAGAGTTTTTTGAGGTCCTGTGCACTGCATACCTATTTAGAACAGATCAGATGTGTTTATCAGACATCAAGGGTAAAGAGAGTGCGTCCAAAAGCAAAGCATAAAACAGGTCTTCCCAGCTTTTCTTATCACTGGGTCAACTCTTGGCATAAGAGTGAATGCTCTGACAGTCTGGCAGGACCTCTTATAATTAACCTGCTGCAAAGGCCTCTCCTGTCCCTCCCTTTTGCTGTCTGATGTTATAACAAATCAGAATTTAGGTGAAAACAATAATTTCACAATTTCTGTTTTGCTGATTGTGCACCAAAGACTGGCAGGCTTCAACATTTTAAAAATAGAGTCTGACTTGGGGGTTGATGACAAGAATAAGCCCAAAGCTCTTCACAGACTGTTCTTCTATAGTTACTGTAGCCACAAAGGATCATAAATAGCTGCAAATGTACTCAAGCTCTGACCTGAAGCAAGTCCAGCACCACCTGTGGCTACTCACAGGTCCTGCAACACCCCCACCCCATTGAAAATAATGAAAGTAGGAACCTAGGGCCTCATTTATGAGGTTTTTATGTAAAGCAGCTCCACAAGGAATTTTGCGGTGCTGCCCTACATCAAAACAAAAGGGCAGGAATGCATTGTATCTATGAGATATGGTTCATTTCAGTCCTTTTCCCCTGAGCTGGCGCACAATGGACTGCTATGTGCCAACGCAGGCATCCTTGTACCGTGGTGCAAGGGTGCCTGCGTTACAGCGCTGATTGATTTTGTGTATGACGTGACAATTTTCTGCACAAAATCAATCAATTCAGGCAATTTACTCTTTCCATGTGTGCTGCAAAAAAGAAAAAATCATGGAGAAATTAAAACATTTCTACTATTTGCGCCTCCCTAATGCCACCCATTAGGGGACGTTAGACTCTGATGCATTCCCAGGTTTGCGATTTCTCATAAATATGGGAATGCTTCAGATTCCTTAGGTATTGTGTGAGAACCAAGTTCTGGCGCAAAGTGCTAATAAATTAGACCCACAAAATGAAATATAAATCTATACAAAAGCAAATGTTAAAATAAATAAATGACTGAAAGTAAAAAAACTGGTAATTACATTGTAATTATTATCAAATATTAATGTTACTTTCTTTTCTAAAATAAAGCATTATTTATTTATTTTAGTAACCTCTTAAACTTTTTCACGTTGTTAAATGAATGTAACATTAACAATATATAGAAAATATTAAAATTATTGTTAATTAATTCTGCACATACTAATACATTTAAAATCGAGGACGTTCCTAGGTAGGAAACAAAACAATGTCCATTTTTGAAAATGAAATTATTTGGCATAGCCTAGGCATCTTAATTATTTTTTATGAATGGCAACTGCGACATTTGCCCCCTGGTTAGTTTACTACGCCTTTCTAGGAGGCATGTCAATTTGAAATTTCCCCAGCCATTTTGAAAATATTTATAATTGTGTATAATATGTAGTTGTGTATATGTTAAACCCCCTAATGCAGAGGAAAAGGCATTCACATCCTCCGTATTCCCATTGGAATGAAGAGGACGTACACATTTGAGAGCACCTGAAAGATTTTCTTTTTAAAAATTTATAAAGGTAGAGATTTCCTGGTGCCCAGTGATAATTCTTTTTTTTGGATCAGTACAACACACTGACATCACACTGAACTGAAAGTGAAAGCAGTCAGAGACATTAGGTGCCAGCTGCTTTCATTTAAATTGGTGCTTGGGTCATAACTCAGCCCCTTGAGTACCAAAGTGTGAGAGGTACAGTTGGAAAGTTAATATCTAGTGGATCCTTGCTTGGGGTTTGCTGCAAGAGGGAGATCTCCAAGCACTGATCCACCTACAGAACAGCAGGGTGTTGGTGGGTGTTGCCATCCAGGCATGGGCACGTGTTTTCCCCAGAAAAAATAATTTAAGAAAGACCATTAACACCCTGGATATTTGTTTATATTCTGATAAATCATGTGGGAGCAGTCCAAATTGGCATCAGGCTGTGACCCCACCCCCTTAATGACCCAACAGTCTTTCTGCTCCTGCCAGGGACAGATTGGGGATTAACCTCCAATATGCCATCTCAGATTGGTCAGAAAGAGCACTGGTCAACAAGGCTAATTTAAGGAATGGTGTGGGGTGAGTCCAACTCCCTTTTTTATTGAACAGTCTTTCTGAAAGCTTAGTAGACCTAGGAAATATTTGTGTAATTAAGGACATGGGGTAGGGTTGGTTGTCCCACCCTGGCATCAGGTTTTTGCCTCCACTCCCTAATTGGTGCTACAGCCTTCCTGGCCCCTGGGTAGTGCAGATTGAGGATTTCAATGGGAGAGATAGGCCTTTCAACAGTGAAACGTTGCTTTAGGCATTTTTTACTGCATGGGCATGTAAAACATAAGTACACATGTGCTACTTTTTAAATGGAATGCACCCTGCCCTCTGAGACTTTAGGGCCCATCTTAGAGGTGACTTACAAGTAGGGGTGGGCAAAACTCATGGAGTTTCAACCTGCTGAATTCCGCTGAGTTCATTGAAAACTCAGCAAAATTCTATGGGTTTCAGTGAATGGATGTAATTAGGCACATTGTGCTACTTGCACTGATTTTTGCAGCTGAGAACTCAGTCCAAGCTGAAAATTCCACATGAACGGCATCACACATTGTGCTGGAGGGCACTGGTTCTCAAGTTAATTTTGATACAGCTTAAGTTGATTTTCTACACAAGTGTCAAGTTTCTGACCATGAATGGTTGTGAAACGTCATGACCACTCACATTGGGGAAATCTTGTTAGGTGCTCCGCTATCAACCGATACTGTTGGCAATCCTCGTGCGGAATATAAACTCCACTGGGGGAAAGTAGCAAAAACTCTGCCAACTCTGCCGGCATAGCGGAATTTATTTCCCACTCCTTCTTACAAGTTTAGTTTTAGGCATGTCAAAAGGTTTATTTTCCCCAGTTAAAATGGCAGTTTAAAACTCCCTGGACTGAGACATGTTTTCGAAGTCTACTTTAGTAGGTGTCACACTGACAGTGGTGGCAAACCCACTAGTAGCATTTCATTTACAGGCCCTGGATGCATATACTTTACTAGGGCCATATATATAAATTAAATGTACCAATCAGTTAGATGCCAATTGTATCATGCTTTTTAGGGAGAGAGCACAAACACTTTCCCACTTATTAGCAGGGAAAACGTGTCCAGAGTTCTATGCCAATAAAAATGGGTTCAGTAACAGAAGGCAAAAATCTGATGTCGTACCTGCAAAAAGGGTTAGATCCACTGCCCAGTTATCTTTAGAATCACCAACTTAGATGAAAATCTGGCCTGAAATATTCTTTTGGAAATAAAATTATGAAGGTGATGTAGCGGAAACTTCATCCATATATTAGAGTTGCAATATAATCACACATGTAGAGCGCGCCACATATAAACCTTTGTTGTGTTCACACGAAGTGTTAGAATTCGAAATGTAATAACGTGAAACGTGATGTATTTAGGCCAATGATTAGTAATGTGAAGAGTTAATGTAGAATGTAAATGTAACTAGCAGAAAACATTAATTTGAAAAACTTGCATTACACAACTGACAATCAGGCATTTATTAAATGTGTTTGCTAATGTATCCTTTTACTTTTGGTTAAAATATTTACTGAACGTGCATTATTTCCTTTGCAATTTCGTAAAGTTCATATGTCATTTTTTCTTATGTTAGCTGAATATTGTAGGCCTGAAATGCAACTTCCATGGAAGCTCTCACTTTAGAATTACCAGGTTGAATTTCATGTGTGCTGTGGATTTCATTCTTCGCTCGGTTTGTATTGCAGGTGGAAGAAGCAATCTTGTTAGCTAGAATAATGTCTTTGTTTTATTAGTTAGGCAAGAAGAGATGGAGATACATCGCAAGATAAAGCCCATGAGGGGAATTGCTGTGTTTCACACCTGAGAAGGCCTGGAAATCAAGGTCACCATGTTGTTGTTCAGGAACACTGCTATCCTGTAGAAAGTTACCTATGATATCATGGGTGGAGCAGATGGCATGACCTGCAAGCACTTTTGGGAAGATACCTGTAATATTGGAACGTTGCAATTAGGGAAAGTGCCCACTTCTTTGCTGTGTTCGGAGAAGGAGCATCTCAGAATGAGCTCTATCTTGATAACTTTATGCTATCTGACCCATCAATGTTGGAGAGACTTCTTAGGAAGACTCCACATGCTGACACCTTTTCATTCATTTACCTGAGAAAATAACTTAAGTAAGGTTGCCATTTTAGCACTAATGTGGGGATAGATTAATGCTTTATTTTCATCAACCCTCGATGCAGGGAAATTTGTACTCATGCTTTTTGATCCTCTGCATCCTATTTTTTGAACTAATTGTTTTGTGAATGTTGCATCAACTCAACTTCATTTGCAGATTTGGCTCTATGCTGATTCCTATGCTTATTTACACTGTCATTTTGAGGTGTCTTTATGTTCAGTTATTTTTGGCTTTGTAATAAATCAAATAACCTTACGTAGTTGTCTGCGGGTACTATGTGTCCAGAGAAATTCCAGTTGAATTGATTATCATTAATGATTTTCTATCCTCTACGCTTACATGCAGCTAAAAAGAACCAGCGGAGAGTCTAGAAAAGGTCCATAACTTATGGGCCCAGCCTTTTCAGTGGTGTGAGTTTGAAATGCCCTACACATCAAAAAGGGCTCAGCACTGGGAGGGAAGGTCTCAACTTTTAATGAGTTAACATACTTTATATTTTCAAAAGAAAAGGTACTGACTGGTCAATATTTTCTTTGGCATGCTGTTGAGTTTTGAGTTCTTGTCCACAGCATTTGTCTGAGTCAGCCTTGTCTCGGTCCTCAGTTTGTGACTCTGCAGTACAGAAGTCCTATCACACCAGTGGTGGTGAAGGATCCAAGTTGACACAATTAGAGCAGGGTATCTTCTGATGGTACTGGGGCCTCCAAACTAGAGCACACATTAACAAAGATTCAGCGTCAGGTTTGTGTTACTTTTTAATGCAGTCCTGATGCAAAATTCAGATTGGGATTTACGATCCAAGTGGCAATTTGCATTGATTTGTAACCAAAATTAATGCAACTAAGCTCAATGCTCTAACTTGTGCTGCTTTGCATCAAGGAGGCATTCCATGGATGGTGCATAGGTGTTCCCATGTATCCACCCATGGACACAAAGCAATATCTTGTAGACATGGACTTGCGTTAAAATCCTATGCCTCCCTGAGGCTGGTGTTAGATGATTTTTATGTTTCCTGTATTTTTCTCCTTTGAGTGGGTGCTAAAGTTTGCCCCACACATGCAAAGAAGAAATTGCCTTTTGGCATAGACTTTGTGCAGAGTGGGACCTATTCCTGCATAAAAGGTATCCTGGCAACAATACAAACACCCTTACACTATGATAAAAGCATGCCTGCATTGGCATAGCTACAGTCAGTGCACTACTGTAGGGATGGGGCAGAACAACTGCATTTCTTTGCAGAAATGGTGCAGTACTGTACTTTCTAGTTGATGCAACTCATTTCAGCAACTTCGATTGCTTACCTGTATTGCATTAAAACTTTGTACATCTGGCCCAAATTGACCACAGCCACCAACTGGCAAGATTAATATGTTTATAATTGTCAAGTGCAGTACATCAATTATAAAATATTATTAACTTCTTTTTATATAGTACTTCATACCGTGTTTCAGCTATGTTAGACCTGACAGCATTAAGGGGGTGGACTTCCCCCAACTTTTTGCCTGCTTCCCTCCATTTGCTGTAGTAGTTTTTGCTTGCTTTAGGACTCTGCACACTTTACCACTGACAAAGCGCTTGTGATCTCTCCCTAAAGCATGATAGCATTGGCTTATATCCAATTGGCTCATTTAATTTACTAATAGGTCGCTAGTAAAGTGTACTACATGTGCCCAGGTCCTGTAAATCAAATGCTACTTGAGGGCTTGCAGCACTGATTGTGCCAACCACATACGTAGCCTCTTAACTAAGCCCCAAGATTGCCATCGCAGGGTCTGTGTGTGCAGTCCACTAATACCTTGACTTGCCAAGTCTTAAACTCCCCTTTTATTGCCCATAAGGTAGACCCTTGATAACCTATAGGGCAGGATGCTATGTAAGCAAAAGGTACACATACATTGGTGTTTCCCATGTTCTGGTAGTGATAAACAAGGATAAACAAGTACATTTGTTTTTCACTGCTGTGAGGCCTACTCCTCTCATAGGCTAACATTGGGAATTCCTGAAAATATGTTTAAATTGTAATTCCTGATCAAAAAGGAGTTGCTTTTTTATGTTTCATAAATTTGAAATGCTAATAATAAATCCTCTTTTGTGGTAAAGTTGCATTTAACATTACTGTTTCAGAAATGCCATTTTTAGAAAGTGGACATTTCTCTGCTCTTATAGCTCTGTGTGCCTTGCAGCCTGTCTCTAATACATGTCTGGGTTGGGCAACCGTTCCTCTTTGTGCATTCCCTCCTGAGAGCCACAAACACAGGAGAGCTAAGTGTGGCTGAGTACCCACCTACATACATCTGCATTCTGATGGCCCTTCCTGGGCAGAAGAGACTCACACCTAAACTTACACTTCAAAGGGTAGTGGCCTGAACCCACCCAAAGGACTGATTACCTCCACCCCATCCAGATAGTTAGGCAGACAGTACTGGGTCGAAAGGGATAATTGTACACTTCAAAATAACTCTTTGAAGTTTCCCCCACTTCAAAGTGACAGTTGGGTATAAGTACTAGGTCTCTGACCCCATCAAATCAGACACTTACATATCTTAACCTGAAGTGCTGTGCTGCTCAGAGGACTCAACTGGACTGCTTTTATGGAAGAACTGCTTTTCTGCTTGTTGCCCTGCTGCTCTCTGACTCTGCTAATGAAGGGCTGGACTCTGCCTTTCCTCAAAGTGATCCCTAAGGGCTCTCTGGCTTGCCCATTGTTTTCTGAAGTCTCAAGGACACAAAAGAGTTCTGGCAATTCTGCTGGAGTTTTAGGACTCTGCCATCTGTGAGTCCTACCCTTTCCTGAGGTGCCCCTTTCAGTTCTGGGCCTCAGAAGTGGGTTCTGAAGTTGTGTTTGCTACAACATTGATGCATTATCACCACTGCACTGATAGGAACCGACTCAGTGCTCTTTGAAGCCGATGCAGTGCTGATCCGAAGACATCCTTGTGCAGCAGGACTCGATTCTGTGGTTCGATGCTGATGCAGTGCTGAACCAAGGTACTGACTGCAAGGCTTGACTTCAATGTATAGACCACGTAAATCAAAACCAACTCATTGTCCTCAGGGCATGGAGATGATCAACGCATCTCGTTGCTTGCAATCAGGAAAGGTACGTTGTACAATGGAGCCTGCTTGACTCTTGTAGCCTGTTGGCGCTCCATCGCTGTCAGCCTGAACTTTGACTTTGCCCCAGTCCAGCATGACCTAAATTAACCTTTTTAGCCTACAATTCTAACCCATTTACAGGGCTACTAGTTGTGGTAAATCTGGGAATGTGCTCCATCCATGGAATGCCTCCCTGGGACAGGGTAATGCAAGGCAGTGACTTTCACTGCCTTGCGATACTCCATATTTACAAAGCACCGTAGGGCCATTTAATGTGACATTGAGTGGTTTGGTAAATCTGACTTTGGTGTTGCTTTGACCTTATGTTACCTTGTGTGATGCGTCAGTGAGACCAGGGTTGCCGTGCAAGATACAGACGTTGCCTTCTGCAGTGCAGTCAAGACACAGAGCCAGCAACGGAGTAGGTGACGGGATGGAGTTGGTTGCATTTTCCTTCTCTGTGGCAACTGAAACAGCGGATCCAGAAGTGGTACCAAGAGGTTGGTGAAGTCATTGCAGGCCTTGAGACTTCAGAACAGGAGGCAAGCACTACTTCATGCCCTTGGAGATACTCACCACAAGTAAAAGCAAGTTCAGTCGGGTCCTTCCACTGCCCAAAGCTGAAGCAGCAACTGCAGTGCAGCCCAAAAAGCAACAAAACAGCAAAGGGACAGTACTCCATCTGGCAGCTCTTCCAGCTCTTCTTCTTGGCAGGTTCCTTGATTCCATCAAGTTCTAAAATGTTGGAGTCTGGGCACTAATATTTATACTCAAAATCCCTTTGTTCTCTCAGGCAGAGAATGTCTGTGCTTAGTCCAAACCTGCTCTGTCCTTAATGGCCCAGCTTCCTGGCAGGAGGTGGAGAAAGCATTGTGGAAGGCAGACCAGGCCCATTCAGGTGAAAGGATATCTCCTCACCCTACTCTAAATGCAGCCTAGGTCTATTTAGCCAAACCCTGACTCATCCAGATTCTCTGGAGCCAGAGCACATCCCCAGCCCCTGTCACTCCAAAGCCAGACAGTCAATACACATCCTAGCAGAGGCATACAGGATGGCTAAGCAAGAAAATACCTACTTTCTAAAAGTGGTATTTTCAAACACAGAATGTAAAAATCACCCTCACTAAAAGATGCATTTTAACATTCTGAGTTCAGGTAAGTTAAACTTTTTTTTCCTACTTAGTTCCCAGGGTTAGTTATGTTTATAAGATGATACAAGCATCATCATCATAGTCGTTATTCGAATTAAAAGTAATTCATACAAGACACAGACATATACATAAGACAAAAGTATAAAATCTACTACAACTATACAGAATTTTACAATAAATAGTTAAAAACAGTTTTAAAAAGGAGAATTAAACATATCAGTTGACTACAGATGAAGCAAAGTGTTAAAAAAGAAAGAAGATAAAACAACCAGACAATATGGCGTCCCAGAATAGAACCCTATAAAAGTGGCGCCTCTGCTCCCCGTGTAACGTTACACCTTAAGGACCATGCCCATCCCAGATATTTAGCTAAAGCGATTGAGTGGACTGGAAAAGTGCTTGTGCTTAAAATCCTAACAGCGACAGCAGAACTCCTTGTGCCCAATAATTTGAACAAAGGAGTAAGCCACCGTCGTCTGGGATTCACATAGACCGGGCAAACAAACAAAAAGTGGGCAATAGATTCTTTTGTGTCACCACAACCAGGACAAGTATCTTTGCCTATACCAAACCACCCACTAGTTAGGGACCTTAGTGGTAGGGAACCTGCTCTAAGTTGGAAATAGAGTTTCCTGTCCCTAGGTGAGGTAATCAAATCCCAATACGGTTCAACAAGTGGGGTGGCCTTAGCCTCCAAAAAACAGCTAGTCATCGAAGAGGGGGCTGAGTCACTCCACACCCTATGATCTACCTTCTCCCAATAAAGCGTTTTCAAAAGCTTCTTAGTGGGAAAAGCAGCAGTAGCGGGGTCACTCCATAAATCTGTCAGTCCGAAATCTGCCAAAATATCTCGTAGATTCCTAAGCCACCCTATCTTATGAAACTTGTCGGCCTGCATTACATCCATGATACCCATTGCATATGGCCGAAGCTCTGGCGTAGTCCACAATCTCCTCCAGTATCAGACTGGACGGAGTTTGGCCAAATCCTTGAGGGCCTTTCTTCCTAGGTCATAGCGCAATGGGACCAAAGGTGTGCTTTGTGGGAGACCTATTATAGAGCGGAAGAAGTTATTTTCAACAACTGTAAGAGTCGATAGTACGTCAAAACCCCAGAGCTCTGCCCCATACAACACTGCACTAAGGGCCTTTGCCTCATAAACCTGGAGCACGGGCTTGACCGGCTTGGTAGATGATTTTTTATACTCTTTGGTCAATGTTCCCGTGATTTGTGAGAGTTTCAACGCAGAGATCTCCAGGTGTCTGTTCCACTTATTGTTATCTGACACGTGGATGCCCAAATAGGCAAAGTTATTTACCTCCTCGAGGACTTGGCCATTCATAGTAAGTTTACCTGTTCTATAGCTTGAGTGCGGGTTGAACGTCATAAGCTTGGTCTTGGTCACATTGACCTCCAATCCATGTTTGTTACAAAAGTCTTCAAAGACTTTCAAAGCTCTTTGCATGCCACTCGGAGTTTTTGATACTATAAGGGTATCGTCGGCAAACATTAGTATTGGGGTAGGGACTCCAGCCAACTTTGGAGCATCGGTGCTAGTTTGAAGCATGTAGTCAACTATGCCATTAATATACAAAGAGAAGAGTGTGGGCGCCATAGCGCACCCTTGGCGCACACCGCGCTCGACTGGAAACTCGGGGGTTGTGTCCCCCAAGCCTCCCTACTGTATTTTGGCAAAATTAGGTTCGTGGAACCTCTCGATTAAAGTCAGGAGTTCCATAGGAAGGCCACGTTTTGCTAGAACCCACCACAGTTGTTCACGAGGGACGAGGTCAAAGGCAGCTCTTAGATCTACGAAAGTGACGTAAAGACTGCCTTTGCCTAGCGTGACTGTCTTCCAAAGCCGTTGTTCAAAACGGAACACCTGGTCCACTGTGCTGGTGAATTTTCTAAAACCTGCTTGGAGGTTAGAAAGGATCTGTTATCTTCGATCCAAACCAGTAACTCATTCAATACCATCCTCCCAATAACTTTTTGGATAGTATCAATAAGGCTAATGGGCCTATAGTTTCCTGGGAGGGTTTTATCTCCCTTTTTGTGAATAGGAATTATAATGGCGCCCCCCCACGACTTAGGTACCGGGGCACCTTCAGCCACAGCATTGGCCAGGAGAGCAATGTACTTACTCCAGGGTATCTTATTGTTAAGAAAAAGATCAGATGGGACCCCATCTGCCCCTGGTGCCTGCCCGGCGGCTACACGAGCCAAAGCAGCTAAAACGTCTTTAGGACTAAAAGGGCCAGGCGAATAGAAAACATATGGAGTTGTCCTCAGGCAACTGTAGAGGGGGTCACTTGCGTATTGGGGTTTAAAATACCCCAGCCAATCTTCTTGGGTGACATGATTTGAGGGTTTTTCAGGGGAGCCGCCTCTGTTCCACTTGATCACATTCCAGAACAGTCTAGTGTCCCTGGCATAACAAGCCTCCTTCAGATCTAGCCAAAAAGATTCATCCCATCTTTTCTTAGCTTTACCTATACACTTCTTGTACGAGGACCTGGCTTGCTGAATGTATACCTTGTTTCCGCTAGAGACAGCTAGTGAAAGAGTACTTCTAGCGCGTTTACATTCATTATCATACCACCTCAGTTGCTTGCGCAGTGGCTTATTGCCCTTGTTGAGTGGTTTGAGGAAAAAAACGCGCAGGCCTTCAAGGATTCATGTATTCTGGTGACTTGGTCATTCGGAGCGTCCTCCAATCTCAAAATGGTTGCGGTAAGCTCAGTGTTAATACTGGCAATGGTCGTGGGATTGGTCATTACTTGGGACCACTTTAACCTCCGCATGTCATTAGACACAACACATCCACTGGAAACCATAGGTGTCTCCTCACATCTCAAATTATCTTTCCCCCACCAACTATGGGAGACACAAATAGGATTGTGGTCGCTCTCTAATCTTATCTCGACCACCATATCTATCAGTTTGCACCACATGCTGAATCCACATAGCACATAATCTATCCTGCTCTTTGAGCGGCCATTGTCAAAGGTAGAAGCTCCCATCCTATCCCCTGGGGTCCTACCATTCAGGGCCCTTAGGCCCCTCTCAAGGCAGAGTGCATTTACCTGCACTGCTACCGAAGACCATCTTTTGATGGAAGAGAGTAAGAGTGCTGGAATGCCCCATAAACTATCCTCTTCGGGATCAAGGCCATTTTCTAGATCAGGATCTAGTAGGGGTTCAAATGTGACATTGAAGTCTCCTGCAACAATCAAGTCTCTGTTACACGATTCAGTTTCTATAAGGCTAACCAAGGTGTCCAGCACCCTTGACGTTTTCCCTCTTGTGCCACGGAGGTATAGGTTATAAATATCCAAACTACCCCCATGGTCGAGAGTTAATCGTACTAATTGAATATGTGGAGAGCCCGTATCAATCGTAACGGCGCTCGGGAATAAATCCTGGCGAGCCCAGATGATTAGTCCACCCATTGGACGCCCAAACGGACCTTGGGTGGCTGGGACATGAACGTTTAAATATCCCAACAGACACTGAGCCTCACAGGCCCATGTTTCCTGCAGGAGACAAACATCATATTTGCTCATGAATCTAACCCATTCTGGTGAATCTAGTTTGGTCTTAATACCAGCTAGATTCCAAGACAACAGGGTCCCTTGTTTAATAGTGAGTGGTGCCATGTGAGATGGAGCGATCTGGCCTTGCGCGCTTTCCCTATCGTCCGTTCTGAGCTTAGGCGGCGAAGGGGCACCGGAGATTAAAAATGGTCCTATCGAATCTGGGAGGGCAGCATCATAATTGGTCGTGGGTATACTTTCATTGGCCCTCGGCTTATTAAGGGATAAAACGTTTGTCACAGAGTGGGATTGTCAGTAATTAGAGCCCTTGTTGTAAAAAAAGTTTAAATTATGGGCCTCTATCCCTGTTCTGGGTCCGTATGTTGGATATTCGGTAATAAACCTTGGTAGACGTGCATCCTCGAAATTAACGATGATGCAATCTCCCTGGGTAGTTTTGGGTTGAGAGCCTACCCATTGTACTCTTCTGGCAAATAGAATCCGCCCATTAAAGTGAGTAGGGATTGGCCTGTGTATATTCAGCCAATGACTCGTCTTGTTTTTTAGCTGGTGAAAGGATTCAGATTTGCCAGTGGGGAGTTCAGGGACACCAGTTAAGATCACAACATAAGGTAGTGATTCGGGGGGAAGATGTTTTTGTGTTGGAGATGCTCTGGGCGGAGTGCCTGTGGAAGGTAACTCAGTAGCTGTTCTCGCATCCACGGATTTCTTAGGATTTATAACCGGGGCTGCTTTACTTGTGCGACCTTCCCGCCCAATTGGCTGATGGATAACTGACATCCCCTCCCCCCCAGGTGACCCAGAGGACTGACACATGTTTGTAGGTTGTAAGGGCAGAGCTTTACCTAAGGCTATGCCTGCATCAGTTGTAACGGAACATTTGTCTGTTGGAGCCGGCATGGGGTTTATAGAACTTATGCCATAATGGCAATTACTTTTATCAATGTCCCTTGTAGCTAGCTTAACAACATTCTTAAGTGAACAGAAGTTGTCCAGAATAGTTTGTTCGAGTTTGTCCACCTTTTCTACAACAGTTTTTATCCTTTCTAATAAGGGTAAAATTAAGGAGCGAATGGTGTGTTCTAGCTGGGGAATCATATCATTGCCATTAGGCAAGGGGGGAGAGGGTGCGTTTGCATCTGCCGGTGTAAGACAGGCTGGAGAATTAGTAAAGTCAAAAGTCAAAGTATTGTTAGTAGATTTGGGGATTTTTGCCTGCCTGTCACCGTCAATTACCCCAGCCCTTTTCCTTTTATGGTGCACTGGTCTAGAAGGTTTCCCCCCTGCCCTGGTCGGTGGTCGAGTGGTTTTAGGTGTAGGAGTTACCACAGATTCCACTGCTGAAACCAAATCCGTCATCACCGGAGATTGTGATAACCTCCCGGAAGGTGATAGCAAGTTTTCTGGAGATACAATCTCTATGTGAGGAGAAACAACCCCCCGTGTATGGTCTGTGTGTTTATTTGGTGACTTGACAAGTGCTAGCGGGCCCAAGGAAGAGCGTCTAGCAAACTTAGGATCAATGGAAAGGCGTCTTTCGGTAATAGCGATTTCTTGCTCAAGTACCGAGACAGCTCGGGTGATAAATTGGTCCATAGTGCCAGACACAGTTGAAGGGACCGCAACACGTTTTCCCATTCCAGGCATTTCTCACACGGCAAATGGGGTCCCGACAAAAGTAACAAGATATCGCAAATGTCAAACGTTATGCAGCGTGTCTTCCAAACGGTCAGAATATGTACTCACTGTACAGGGGGGTGGCCCAGCCCGGCCTCTTCCGGCCCCGGACGGCCACAGATGGTCCCGCCCTTGTCCCGGGCTTCTCCCGGCGCTACCCGCGCGCGAAACCGCGTCGCGGGAGCGGTGACGCTGATTTAAGCGCCTCCAGGCGCGCAGCTGCAGGTCAGGTGGTGTGTGTCCACTGGGGCTACTGGGGCGTGTAGTCCTGTCTCCCCACGGCGGCCGTGATGTTTAAAACGCGGCGGCGGGAGACCAGGGTCACCCAGAGAGCGGGACAACCAGGCAAGCAACAGGATCCACAGGTCCTCTCAGCGAGGGGAAATAAGCTGCCAAACGAACTGCCAAACAGGTAGAAAGAAACCCGCTCTGCCGGAGCGGTGACGCTGATTTAAGCGTCTCCAGGCGCGCAGCTGCAGGTCAGGTGGTGTGTGTCCACTGGGGCTGCTGGGGCGTGTAGTCCTGTCTCCCCACGGCGGCCGTGATGTTTAAAACGCGGCGGCGGGAGACCAGGGTCACCCAGAGAGCGGGACAACCAGGCAAGCAACAGGATCCACAGGTCCTCTCAGCGAGGGTAAATAAGCTGCCAAACGAACTGCCAAACAGGTAGAAAGAAACCCGCTCTGCCGGAGCGGTGACGCTGATTTAAGCGCCTCCAGGAGCGCAGCTGCAGGTCAGGTGGTGTGTGTCCACTGGGGCTGCTGGGGCGTGTAGTCCTGTCTCCCCACGGCGGCCGTGATGTTTAAAACGCGGCGGCGGGAGACCAGGGTCACCCAGAGAGAGGGACAACCAGGCAAGCAACAGGATCCACAGGTCCTCTCAGCGAGGAGAAATAAGCTGCCAAACGAACTGCCAAACAGGTAGAAAGAAAACCCCTAACTTTACTACTACTAAACTCAGAAAAATCCTAATTTTAAGACTTTCCGTATTCACAGAAGGCATTTAGGAGTCCTAAAGTTAGGACTACTAACTTCTGTGAATACCGAAATGAGTAAGTGTCTTCTGTGAATACCAAAATGAGTAAGTGCCTTCTGTGAATACGAAAATGGTAGTAAGTTTAGGATTTTGTCTTAAGTTAGCTCTGTGAATCGGGCCCGCTAAGTCTAACAATAACACTTTAATAAATATGGCCTTCAGAAACTGTAGTATTCATGGATGGTGAATAGCCCATTTTTAAACAACACCCTCTGGACTTAATTTGTTTTTTGAGTAAGGCCATATGACAACTGTTTTCACATATCATTATAGATTATAAGGATCAAAGTAACCTATGTTGGAAGCCACAAGTCTACAGTTTACCCAGCCATCTTTTTCCAATTTCATGAACAGATTGCACAGTTGCATGTATTTCACTACAACTGAATCAATAGATCACCAGAAATACACAAACAAAGTCCCCTTGTGCTAGATTACAGCCTCTGAAATGCAAACAAGGGTAATTTCACAATCAAAAATGTCTTGGACCTCACTCCCATCCTTAACAGCATTGATGACAAATCTAGCTGATTTTGCTCAGAGGTTAATATCTGGTATTCCACTATAACCTGGTTCATGTAATTGCTGAACAAACAAAGCTGATCAGTTAAATTCAAGTAGCAGGTGTCTTATATATTGCTTACCAACTTGGCTGCTTTTATGTGGATGATGGTCGCATTCTTTAAATATAACAAGCCCTCATGCTTCTTTAAATATAATCACAAAAGTTGACCAGCAAATCGGATCCAGGATGGCCAAAAATCAATGAGTCCAGGATTAGTCAAAGTATTTCGAATTCTAAAACGCACAATTCCAAAACATGTCTGCCATTTTCTGTACACCTCCTCAATTGTATCCAATCATAAATCATCCAATCATCTAGAAAATGTAGGGATGTATATTTCATCTCGTTTCAGAACCTCACTGTGCCTTGTTTTATATCCTCAGCTCATTTAATACATAAAATAAGGGCTACTGTCTCCAATGTCCTTCATAAATTAGAGAGGAACTGATTGCTGATGCATTTGATATTCATAGCTCTGCTAATGATGTGATGAAATGAGGAAATGAAATTAAATTATAATTTGTAATGGGCACTAATACCCAAGAGTGTCTAGGTGCGGTCTGATTTGGCACATGAGAGGCTACATCTAAAGTGGCACATGAGAGGAGGCCGATGACATCTTCAATATCCTATGTGCTCCTTGTCTTGAGCCAGTGAAGTGAGATGAGTGGATCCTAATAAACATTTCTAAAAAAACAGTGTCCCAGGTAGGTCAGCATATCTGTCCTCCTCAAAATTTAGATGTAAACATGAATACGCAGGCACACTTTTCTGGAAAAGATAATGGAGATAAGACTGGTTATCCACCAAGATTGGCCAACTGTAGCCCCGCGAAGAAAGCCAAGAATCAAAATCTTTTCTTTGCTTTGGCAAACATAGGTTTCATATATATATATATATATATATATATATATACAAATGTTACTGATGTCAAAACCCACCTTAAGAAATTAGAAAAACTCCTACGCACAGAACTAAACAAATGGTGGGAGAAGCGATCATTGGAGAAATACAAAGAGGTGGGACGAGTACCACGGGGACTGAGAGTGCTTATTGCCCCCTCGTTTGAAAACCCGAACCCTCTTATGCTCAAGGAATGGGCTACCAACAACCTTGAAGCTTCAATGAACATGGTAACTATACTAATAAAATACACAGCTATAGATAGAGAGGAAATCCTAAAACAGATTGACGCCATCAATGCAATACCTGCATCTCATGAACAACAAGACATTATTAATAAAAGTAGAGGAGAAATTGATTTACGCCTTCAGAAATATGAAGTATCCTTAAAAGCGTGTAAAATATAGAAATTTGCCAGAGACAAAAAAGACTATGAATCTGGAAGAATCTTTACTTTTTCACGCAAGTTTGACAATGTTAAAAAGCAAGCTCTGACGTCCAAAACAATCTAAACAGCAACGTCTACTTCATGCAACCAAGAGGAAGTTGAATCAGATCTCAGCTCAGTTGCTAGTAGTATTTGCTCAGAAGGGAGCTGATCAGACATAGGACCTCCATCAATTGACAGTAACATATCTTCATCTGAAGAGTTGGGTTTTTTAGTAGAAGATCGCCGCCAGACTCTGCGGCAAACTACTCAAGCCAAGAGAGGACCAAATGGAGAAACGAATGCAGAAAACAAAGACGTAAAGCAAAAAGGAGGAAACAACAGGGGAAAATGGAGAAACATGAAGAAGAAAAATTAAACAATGATCAAACCATGGACAACACTGTGATTAATTTGACTAATATTAAACTAACAAAAGCTGAAATCAAGATACTATCATTGGGACTGTCATTCTGCCCTAAAAGTCGTTTTAAGTATGTTCAAACTCAGATCGATATTTTCAAATTTATTAGAAAACTAAAATTGTTGAAATATTTCAAACTAAACAAAGCATCGAATTTTGCTGCGAAAATCACAATTTCGGATACTCCGAATATACGACTGGCCGCCAGTGATGTATCTAACCTTAAGACTCTACATGCCCTTGTTAACAACTCGGATGATAGTGAGTGTTCAACTCAGGAACAACTACTCAGCTTGGGTACCATTGGAAATTCCTCTACTTTGAGTCCATTCCGTCCTAACTCTACCTTCATCCCACTTATGCCTAAAGATGCACTGGATATATTCAGTGATTGTGTTATTCAAGATCTTAAAACACTAAATAAAAAGATTTTAAAAAGAAACAAACATCAATCTTACCAGGATCAGCAATATTTCACTCTAATGAACAAGTTGAAAAATGATGCAGATGTTGTTATAACCAAGGCAGACAAGGGATGTAATGTCGTTCTGTGGGCTAAAAATCAATACCTACTGGAAGCATATCATCATTTAAACGATGAACAGTGCTACAGGAAGGTCACCATCAATGAGATAAGAAAATTGAAAGATCTAATCCACGGAGAACTTGGACAATGGAAAAGAGTTGGCCTAATCAATAAAAATGAACACAACTATTTGAAAGTTGAGTTTCCAACTACAGCGGCCCTGTATTTTGTTCCTAAAGTACATAAACAGCAAGTGCCTATCCCTGGTAGGCCCATTATCTCGGCTCAATGCAGTCTATTTGAAAATATATCCAAATATGTGGATTTTTTTCTTCATGAATTTGTTGAGGAACTGCCATCCTATATCAAAGACACTGGCCATTTTCTTTCCACCATACAGGCTACACCCTGGCAATAGGGATATTTGTTCATTGTTATGGATATTTGTTCCCTCTACACCAGCATACGTCATGTTGATGGTCTACAGGCAGTTAAATCCTATCTTGATGAGAGAAACATTATTTTCCTTCAAAACAATGCCATGCATGTTTGTACTACAACTATTTCATGTTTAACAATGAGCTATTCCAACAGCTACAGGGCGTGGCTATGGGGTATGCTTCTCTCCCAGTTTTGCGTGTTTACACGTAGGCTGGTGGGAGGAGCATGTCCTCAAACACACCCATAATGAGATGTATATGGCCCACGTTATACATTGGTGGAGATTTATAGATGATATCTGCATTATCTGGAATTGCTCAATTGAATCAGCCAATGAGTTTGTAAAAGTGGTTAATGTCAATGAATTGAATCTGAAATTTACTGCCCAAATAAATGGAGAACATGTGGAATTTCTGGATGTAGAACTGTATATCAGTGAAAACAAGATACAGACAAAACTACACTGTAAAAGTACAGCGGGGAATTCCATACTCCATGCTCAGAGCTCCCATCCCCAACACTTGCTTAAAAGTATTCCCTATGGTGAGTTCCTTTGTATCAGACGTATATGCAGTTTAGAGTCTGATTGTAACACTTGTCTATATGAATCTTTTTCAAGATTCCTAGCTCGTGGATATAAAAGAAAGGATCTAGAATTGGCTTTGGCCAAAGCTAACACTATAAACCGCAGCGAGTATCTTGAGACAGTTACCAGAACCACCACACACAAATCCATATGCAGTACAAACAGTGAATCCAATGAGGCAGATTCTCTTCGCTTTATCACTACTTTCAGTAGTCAAGACAAGGAAATAAGGAAACTTATATACAAAAATTGGTCTATAGTGAAAACTGACCTCACTATGTCACAACTAGTACCTGATCTACCTCAAATTACATTCAGACGAGCACCCTCTATGAGGGATGCTCTGGTGAAAACTAGTCCTGAGGTAACTAACACGAACACTTGGTTATCTAAACGTAAAGGTTTTTTCAAGTGCAGCTCTTGTCGAGCTTGCAAATTTGGCATCAATACCGTTGAATTTATGAGTGCTTTTGATCAGACCCCTATCAGTTTTAAAGGTCTGTTTACATGTAAATCTGATCATGCAGTATATGTACTTGAGTGTTCCTGTAATCTCAAGTATATTGGCAGCACCACACTACAGGTATTTACAAGGATTTTACAACATCTACGTGCCATCGTCAGTTCTGACCCTAGTTACCCTGTTGCACGCCATTTAAAATTAGTTCACCACAATAATTTGAACGATTTGAAATATTATGTGATAGATGCGGTACCAAAACTTCCGAGAGGCGGCAATAGGGAAAAACGTCTCAGACAACTAGAAACACAATATATACTACTACTAGATACCAAGATGCCAAATGGTCTCAACACAGGGGAGGACATGCATAATTTTCTATGACCATGGTATACAAAAGTGTTTTCTATACTCCTTTATGTGAGACTCCTATATACACATTTATCAGTTAGTATATATTCTCCAATTAATATTAGCCTACAATGGTTTCCTGTATATCGTTTTTTGCCAAATTGTACCCTGGTTTTAACCTAATTCTATCCCTGTGGGTTTGTCTTTGGGTTTTTATACTAAGGTTTTATGATTGGATTTTTTGTGCATGTTTTTAGATGAATCTGAGAATTTATTCTATTATACACGCCCCCCACATCTGTAAGTTTTCAATACTGCTCAAACACCTTAATCTAAGATAAATCATTTCCTTTTTTTCTCTTTTCTTCTTCTTTTTTCTCTCCTCTTTCTATGCTGCTAAATGGATGCTATTTGCACATTTTTTGCTATATCTGCACAGATGCACTAGCACCTCAGAATACTTGATTATTTGGATTTACTGTATGATTTTAATATTTATATTTGGAGATTGATCCATTTTATGAATATTCCCCTAGCCTGATAGATCCCAATATTTATTGCACTTGCACTTTATTGGAGAGGAGTATTCTGTTCAGAATCGCAAGATTATCAATGTGTGAGATTTATGCACTACAATTTGGGGATACACCAACTCACATTTATGTGATATTTGTTCAGTTGTTTACCAATGATTATAGTAGTTCTAATAATACTCGAGTATCGTGCATACCAAAAAATATGCAATAACCATATATATCATCAACAGCATTAAGTGAATCTTTTATGGTTCAGGCTAAACTGCCAATGTAACTACTGATTCATCTAAAAACCGCAATTGAGTATGTTGTTTGACCTATATTTTGCTGTCTTCAGGGCTTCTAATGCTATGACCTCTCAATTGACTTATGTTTAAATTAATTGGTTTTACGGGCTTCCTCCGCCCGCATTCATGTTTATGTAACCAGGACGATTTAACTTCTTTGATCGAATCTCGATGGTCCCTGCCTTTGGAAAAAAAATTCTTTGTACATTACAGGGTTTTCTTGAATTTTTCGTCACTTATGGGAATATAAGTTTTAAAGTTTTTAACTTATAATGCGATTATCTGTTTAAACTACAATATTTCTTATATGTTTACCCTCCTGGTACTTGTAGCTTGCTGTTTTGTCTGAGATTATTCCATTGGTTGAGGAAAGAGGAAGCCAAACATACTACACTATATAGAATGTGATAGGTTCACTATGTGTCATGTGATCAAGGCCGTGGTGACACGGCCATAACGCGTCATGCTGATTGACCTGGAATAAATTTGCGCAAATATACAAATATATCTTGCTGCGTGCTGTGGTCTGTTCCCGTCTCCACTTCTCTGCTGGATCTTTTGGGAAACTGCTTTCTGTATATATATATATATATATATATATATATATATATATATATATATATATATATATATTACCTACTGGCGGTCGCCAGTAGGTAGTTATAGTTAGGACCGTGTTTCCATAAGAAATCTCAAAATTCTATTTTGAATAACTTTGGCGCCGGTTGACGAATCCTCGCGAAATTTTCAAAACTAATGGGGCGCTCCGCTCAGCTCCTACCCTGAAAGTTTCGGGGGGATTCGTCAAGCGGGGGCCGAGAAAAAAGGGGGGTCCCAAAACGCGTTTTCCCCATGCATTTTCCCATAGGGTCTTTAGTCGCAGCTACAGCCCGAACGGCTGAACAGAATTATGTGAAATTTGGCAGAGAGGTAGCCATAAGGTCCATGAAGTGCCTTTTGCAGGTTTGGTGTAAATCTGTTCAGTATTTCCTGAGAAAATAGCATTTAAATCAATATATACATCTGTACGCGCGTACCGTGCGCGCACTGAGCAAGTCCTGTGCGCGCACCTTGCCGATTGCGAGCGCACTTCTGATTGGTTGTTAGATGTCAGTAAACATTCGAATCGGTGGAAATCAGGAAGCGGCGGCCGCCATTTTGTCTCTCGCATAAAGAGGGGGTGATAAACAAAGGGGGAGAACTTGAAAAGGGGGCAGAGTGGGGAGATATTGACCCACTAGGCATTGTAAGGGGGTCACAGGAGGACCTTGTAGGGCAAAAAAATAGATTTATATTTTGAAAAAAAATATCGCCGAGTGCGCGCACCCAGCGCGCACCCGAAAAAAAACTTTTAAAAAAAAATAATAAAAAATCGCATTTAAGTGTTTAGATATAAGGTGGCTCTAAAAAGAGCCCTTGTGTTTATTGTTTGTTTTTTGGTACCTACAAGTAAGTACCGATGCAGAGTCTAAAGTTCAAGAGGAAGACTCTGTTGCCTTCATCAGTGAAGTGTACACCATCTCCTGTATAAATGTCTTGCATGTTGTAACGCAAGTTGTTGTGGTATATAGAACCCATACCATAGTCTCTGAGGAAAGCAGAAATAGATTTGTTGACGTGCTTCCTTGCTTTGTCAATCTGCGGACAAAATTGGTTGGACCAGTTCCACTTTTGCCTTTGGCATATGTTAGAATATACGAAGGCAGTTTGTGGAAAAAGTGACATCAATTGCACAAAGGTGTCCTTAATAAGCATTTCCAGACCTACCCCAGTTAAAGTGCCTAGGTCATTTCCACCACAGTGCACAATAATAAGGTTAGGCTGTTGGAGATGTAGAAAGGTTTTCAACAAAGGCATTAATTGGTGCCACTTTAACCCTCTCTGACCAATCCATTTAATGTCTACATTTGGCAAAGCAAGGTCTCTCACCATACCTCTTTTTTCTGCAAATTTTTCACTCCAGAAGACATAGCTGTGACCTACAATCCACACTGTGAACATCTTCAAAGGAGATCTGGATGCACTCAGGAGGTGTCTTTCAGTAGAATGGCAACATGAAATGAAAGACAGTTGAAAAATGGGGGCACACATACTTTTTTTTATAAAAAGAACTCATTGGCTGTTTCAAACCATTCTACACTAAAAACTAGGCTGTATGTTTAAATTTTAAAAAGCAAGTATTGTATTGGTTCAGAAAAATGTGTGAACAAAGAACATTACTTTGGATTTGCTGTTAGGTTTGAAAAGTCAAGCACTCTTGCTCTTTAGAAATGAAACATTGTCTGCTGGACTTCTGACCTCTCTGCTCACACCTGTGTTCCATGACCTGTTGCTATGGTAGCAGGCAGAAGTCAAGTTGGGGGAAGGGTACATTTGGAAAGGGGTTGAAGTTTTCAACCAATAGAAATGTGTGATTTCATTTGACAAAATGTGGGAAGCACTGAGATTTGAAATTAACATGTATATGTGTGAAAAAAGAGAGGGAAACTGTGCCATTAACTGGTTCTGCTGAGAGGAGAGAGGTGTACAGCTCAGAGATTCTGGTCTGATAAACTGCTGTGTGACTGCCACATTTCTTTCACAACTAACTAATTTTAAAGGTGAGTTATGAGTTTGAGAGGGGGTGTTTGTGGTTAATTTAGATATAAAAAAAGAATTGTGATTATTTGTTTAAAGTTGTGATTTACATTTTCTGTTTTGCGAGATATTTAACTGTTTTGAATATGTAAAATATTATGGAGTATGTTTTCACCATAAGTTAATGTGTACTGGTAACAATGAGGAATACTGTTTTGTGCCTACCATCAAACTATGAGTCTGTGTGCAGAGAAGAATTGTTGACAGAGATGTAATTTTTGTTGCTGTTGAAAAGTAAGACTTGCAGTTGAAAGAAAAGGACAGCTTGTTTTTAATTGCGATGGTTAGCATTTAGCAGAAATCACTTTGAAAGAAAAGAGAGGAAAATGGCAGCACATTTGAAAAAAGCATTAGTTCTGTAACAATTGGTAACTCAGGAAAGGGGCAGCCTGTGTTTTGTGCCTACCAACACAGCATGAACCTGTGTGTATATAGGAATTGTTGTCTGAGATTTAATTTGTGAAGTTGTTGTTCAGTAAGAAATGAAGTCCTAGGAAAGGGGCAGCCTGTGTTATGTGCTTAAAATGATGACATGAGTCTGTGTACACACAGGAATTGTGGGCAGAGATTTAATTTGTGAAGATGTTGTTCAGTAAGAAATGCAGTTCCAGGAAAGGGGCAGCCTGTGTTATGTGCCTAAAATGATGGCATGACTCTGTGTGCACACAGGAAATGTGGGCAGAGATTTAATTTGTGAAGATGTTGTTAAGTAAGAAATGCAGTCCCAGGAAAGGGGCAGCCTGTTGTGTTTACACAAATTATCCCTTAGCACACATGCACTGTTACGTACATCCCTGCAGTCTTTATGCAGTTCTGGAAGTCTCTTTGCTCATCTGTCTTGCACCAGACAATACACAGTGTTCAGAAACACACTCTTGGCACACACGCAGCAGCTTCTCCAACACTCTCATGTGTAGTACTCAGCTCTGTGTGCTGTTTCAGATAGAACTGTGTAATGCAAACACATTCAACGTCAGCAAGGCCTCATTTAAATTGATCTAGTCTAATCACTCACCCTGTAACACATGGTCATTGTCTTAAGGAGCTGTTAGGACATGTGCTGTTTTCTGCTTGTGTAAATGATAAGGGAACTATATCAGGCTGTAACAGTAATTTGGTACTATTCAGGGACACTGTTTTGTTCCAAAAAACATAGCATGAGTCTGTGTGCGCACAGGAATTGTGGGCAGAGATTTAATTTGTGAAGATGTTGTTCAGTAAGAAATGCAGTCCCAGGAAAGGGGCAGCCTGTGTTATGTGCCTAAAATGATGGCATGACTCTGTGTGCACACAGGAATTGTGGGCAGAGATTTAATTTGTGAAGATGTTGTTCAGTAAGAAATGCAGTCCCAGGAAAGGGGCAGCCTGTTGTGTTTACACAAATTATCCCTTAGCACACATGCACTGTTACATACATCCCTGCAGTCTTCATGCAGTTCTGGAAGTCTCTTTGCTCATCTGTCTTGCACCAGTCAATACACAGTGTTCAGAAACACACTCTTGGCACACACGCAGCAGCTTCTCCAACACTCTCATGTGTAGTACTCAGCTCTGTGTGCTGTTTCAGATAGCACTGTGTAATGCAAACACATTCAACGTCAGCAAGGCCTCATTTAAATTGATCTAGTCTAATCACTCACCCTGTAACACATGGTCATTGTCTTAAGGAGCTGTTAGGACATGTGCTGTTTTCTGCTTCTGTAAATGATAAGGGAACTGTATCAGGCTGTAACAGTAATTTGGTACTATTCAGGGACACTGTTTTGTTCCAAAAAACATAGCATGAGTCTGTGTGTGCACAGGAATTGTGGGCAGAGATTTAATTTGTGAAGATGTTGTTCAGTAAGAAATGCAGTCCCAGGAAAGGGGCAGCCTGTGTTATGTGCGTAAAAAGATGGCATGAGTCTGTGTGCACACAGGAATTGTGGGCAGAGATTTAATTTGTGAAGATGTTGTTCAGTAAGAAATGCAGTCCCAGGAAAGGGGCAGCCTGTTGTGTTTACACAAATTATCCCTTAGTACACATGCACTGTTACGTACATCCCTGCAGTCTTCATGCAGTTCTGGAAGTCTCTTTGCTCATCTGTCTTGCACCAGACAATACACAGTGTTCAGAAACATAATCTTGGCACACACGCAGCAGCTTCTCCAACACTCTCATGTGTAGTACTCAGCTCTGTGTTCTGTTTCAGATAGCACTGTGTAATGCAAACACATTCAACGTCAGCAAGGCCTCATTTAAATTGATCTAGTCTACTCACTCACCCTGTAACACATGGTCATTGTCTTAAGGAGCTGTTAGGACATGTGCTGTTTTCTGCTTCTGTAAATGATAAGGGAACTGTATAAGGCTGTAACAGTAATTTGGTACTATTCACTGACACTGTTTTGTTCCAAAAAACATAGCATGAGTCTGTGTGCGCACAGGAATTGCGGGCAGAGATTTAATTTGTGAAGATGTTGTTCAGTAAGAAATGCAGTCCCAGGAAAGGGGCAGCCTGTGTTATGTGCGTAAAAAGATGGCATGAGTCTGTGTGCACACAGGAATTGTGGGCAGAGATTTAATTTGTGAAGATGTTGTTCAGTAAGAAATGCAGTCCCAGGAAAGGGGCAGCCTGTTGTGTTTACACAAATTATCCCTTAGTACACATGCACTGTTACATACATCCCTGCAGTCTTCATGCAGTTCTGGAAGTCTCTTTGCTCATCTATCTTGCACCAGACAATACACAGTGTTCAGAAACACACTCTTGGCACACACGCAGCAGCTTCTCCAACACTCTCATGTGCAGTACTCAGCTCTGTGTGCTGTTTCAGATAGCACTGTGTAATGCAAACACATTCAACGTCAGCAAGGCCTCATTTAAATTGATCTAGTCTAATCACTCACCCTGAAACACATGGTCATTGTCTAAAGGAGCTGTTAGGACATGTGCTGTTTTCTGCTTCTATAAATGATAAGGGAACTGTATCAGGCTGTAACAGTAATTTGGTACTATTCAGGGACACTGTTTTGTTCCAAAAAACATAGCATGAGTCTGTGTGTGCACAGGAATTGTGGGCAGAGATTTAATTTGTGAAGATGTTGTTCAGTAAGAAATGCAGTCCCAGAAAAGGGGCAGCCTGTGTTATGTGCGTAAAAAGATGGCATGAGTCTGTGTGCACACAGGCATTGGGGGCAGAGATTTAATTTATGAATTTGTTGATCAGTAAGAAATGCAGTTCCAGGAAAGGGGCAGCCTGTTGTGTTTACACAAATTATCCCTTAGCACACATGCACTGTTACGTACATCCCTGCAGTCTTCATGCAGTTCTGGAAGTCTCTTTGCTCATCTGTCTTGCACCAGACAATACACAGTGTTCAGAAACACACTCTTGGCACACACGCAGCAGCTTCTCCAACACTCTCATGTGTAGTACTCAGCTCTGTGTGCTGTTTCAGATAGCACTGTGTAATGCAAACACATTCAACGTCAGCAAGGCCTCATTTAAATTGATCTAGTCTAATCACTCACCCTGTAACACATGGTCATTGTCTTAAGGAGCTGTTAGGACATGTGCTGTTTTCTGCTTCTGTAAATGATAAGGGAACTGTATCAGGCTGTAACAGTAATTTGGTACTATTCAGGGACACTGTTTTGTTCCAAAAAACATAGCATGAGTCTGTGTGTGCACAGGAATTGTGGGCAGAGATTTAATTTGTGAAGATGTTGTTCAGTAAGAAATGCAGTCCCAGGAAAGGGGCAGCCTGTGTTATGTGCGTAAAAAGATGGCATGAGTCTGTGTGCACACAGGAATTGTGGGCAGAGATTTAATTTGTGAAGATGTTGTTCAGTAAGAAATGCAGTCCCAGGAAAGATGCAGCCTATTGTGTTATCACAAATTATCCCTTAGCACACATGCACTGTTACGTACATCCCTGTAGTCTTCATGCAGTTCTGGAAATCTCCTTGCTCATGTCTCTTGCAGCTGACAATACATAGTCTGCAGAAACACACTCTTGGGACACACGCAGCAGCTTTTCCAACACTCCCATGCGTACTACTCAGGTCTGTGTGTAATGCAAACACATTCAACGTCACCAAGGCCTCATTTTCTTTGCTCTACTCTAAACACTCACCCAGGTTGCAGATACTTATGGTATGAAGAAGCTGTTAGGAAATGTGCTCTTTTCTGCCTCTGTGATTTTCCAGGTAAAATGTGTAAGGCGGTAACAGCAATTATCACTTGATCTACCAGAGTAGTAAATGTGCTTTGAATTTGCAAATCAAATTCTGTTTTCTGCTTAGAAGCACACCATGAGGCTGTGTGTGCACAGGAATTGTGGCCACAGATATAATTTGTGTTGCAGTTGTTCTGTTAAAAAATGCACTTGCAGGAAAGGGGCAGCTTGTTTTTTTTCAACTGTGGTGGTTAGTACTGTGCACAAATTAGTAAATCTGAAATGAGAGACAAATGGAAAAACATTTGAAATAAATGAAAAGTAAAAAAAAATATTTTAATGAATTATAATTACAAAAAGGATTTTTTTTTAGTTCCTTGCAGGTATTGCTGAGCAACAGTGAAAAAAAAATGCCTTTAAGGACAAGAAAAAGGAAAGAAAAGCAACAACAAGTATATCTCGACAAAACTGGGAAAAAAAATAGCAGGAGAAGCTAGTGATGGCAAAAAGAAAAATCCTACTGGTAAGCAGAGCAGAGATTTCTTATAAAAGATTTTCAAAAAACAAAAAAATGGCAAAAATAACTGTAAAACAAAGAGAGTTTTATGTACAAAGCAACAACACAGTCAACAGCAAAAAAAAAAAGCTAATGTACAATCAGAAGTATGTCAAACAGATTTAACACGAAAATTAGATTTTAAAAACATTCGTCGAAAAATGTTTCAGAGAAGAGTGATGTTAAATTTGCTAAAGGATGTGAAAAAATATAAGAAAAAATCAAAATTTATTAAGAATTTTTTTTTTATAGAAAATATTGTAAGTAAGGCTTTGGAAATAAAAAGAAAACTTTTTATTCTAATTTTGAATAGGATGCATAGATTAGAAAAATTAGTGAATGCAATGAAGTCACAAAGCAAAAGGAAAAGAGAAGTGAAAAAAAGTAACTTTTGTAAAGTGTTCTTGGGAGAATGGAAACACAGTTCAAGTACTGAACCATTTTTTAATGAAGAGAGTTATCTTCAAAGTAATAGTTTGTTGCATGCAGTTGACACCAATGGTAGAGCATGTGAAGTTAAGGATGGTTGTGTGATGCAAAAAGAGAAAATGGTCCCAAGAAATGAGGAAGAAGTAATGGCTGCTGAGGCTATGGGGAGACGTCCAAAAGCCCCAGTGTACACTTGGAACTGTAGTAGTATTTGTACTGTGCGTCAGGAATCTATTGATAAATTACGTGACTTTTTATGAGAATATAGTAAAAAGAGTGTAAAACAGAAGATGAAGGTGCTTCAAACACTAGATCCATGCAGAGTGAGAGAAAATACTGGTTTGCAGGGACATTCTCTGGCTTGTCTATCTAGAAAAGTGTGTAAAAGTGTTTTTCATAATTTTAGGATGCTGGCTGTTCATCATACTGAAATGAGAAAGTTTGTGAGAACATTGTATTTTGCTAAAAGTCCAGCAGTAAAGTTGAATGAGTTGAATAATGCTCTGTTCCGTGGATCTGTATCAGATGTAGTGAAGGTTACTGATGAGATTCAGTTTTGTTACTTTGGTCCAGAACAAGAAAGTGCAGAAAAGGACACAGTAAATGAGGAAAATGAGGAACAGAATGTAGAACTCATTATTACTAAACATTTTGAGGATGAAATGACAAAATTTACTATCACCTCTAATGAAAGACCAAATATTACTTGTATTTGTTGCCGCAGAAGTCATTATAAAATTCAAACAAGGAGTGTTGATCTGTATAAAAAAAGTGAAAATGAAGATAATTATAAGTGGAAGGATTTTGCAACATATATATTTCTTGAAAATTGTTTTGAATTGGATGAAGATCAGCGTATTTGTAAATACTGTTATAATAAGTTAGAAGAAAATAGAATGCCGACCAGAGCTGTACATAATAATTTAGAATTGGATGCTATTCCTGCCGAACTTTCTGAATTAAATACATATGAGTCTATACTCATTCAATGTGTTCATCCGTTCCAGACCATAGTACGTATGGAGCCCAAAACTGGTAAATTACCTCCTTCTGATTTACTGAGAGGTTTAAAAGGAAGAGTGGTGTATTTGCCCTTGGATTTGAAAAAAAATATGGAAACTATTGATGCAGATACTTTGGAAACTGAACCATTAGTAATTCTGGTTAATGGTGTACCTACAAAGAATAAGAAGATTTGGCAAGAGCTGGTGGATGTACGAAAAGTACAAAGAGCAAATTTGTATTTGAAAAAAAATAATAAATGGTATGAATCAATTTATATAGAAGAAGAAGAAGAAGATTTACAAGAAGACACAGAAACACCAACTGGTCAAATTGAAAAAGTGGACAAGTCAAAGGAAGAAGAAATTTATGAACATTTTAGCATACATCCTCTTCATTCAAAAGAAGTTATGGGAGACACTATTGATCTGTTTCAGATGAAGAAAGCAAAAGGAACTCCCGTGAGTGTATGGGAGGAGAGCTTGGAAGCTCGATGTTTTCCCCAGCTGTTTCCTACAGGAAAAGGAGGACGATACGATGAACGTCCAGAACAGATTCCAGCTTCTGAGTATCGGACTACAAGACCATATGCAGAAGATCCAAGATTTCGTCAAAGTATTCCTTATTTGTTCCATCTTTTATTTGAAAACGACTTGTCTGCATTATCTTATGCAGTAAATCACATTTTAAAAAGTGGAGTACATTTACAAAATGTGTCTGCTAAGGATTTTATGGAGAAAGTGCAGCACCGAGATGATCATTTGGAAACACAACTGATCAATCTGATGGCTTGTCAGCGTGGGACAAATGAATATTGGTACCGACGCCATGGTGAATTAAAATGCATGTTACGGAATTTAGGAACTCCAACATGGTTCCTTACCCTCAGCTGTGCCGAGTACGCTTGGGATGATTTACTGGATTTTCTAAGAGAGGCAAATTCAAACATGAAAAAACATTGAATACAAGACAGCTGGAGAACTGTGCTCTTTAGATCCAGTTAATGTTTGCAGATATTTCAATCATAGATTTGAAGCTATGATGTCTTTTATCTGCAATAAAAAAAATCCTCCTCTTGGAGAAGTTGTGGATTTCTTTTGGAGAAAGGAGTACCAGGCAAGAGGTGCTCCTCATATTCATATGCTGTTGTGGATCAAGGATGCCCCAAAGTTTGGAACAGATACTGATGAAGCAGTGTTATCTTTCATTGAAGAATATGCAACATGTGCTATACCTAAAAGCACAGAAGAGAAAAAGTTAAAAGAGCAAGTTTTACGTTTCCAAAGTCATCGGTGTGGAAAATACTGTCGACGGAAGTACAAGACGAAAGATAAATTCTACACAAAGTGTCGATTTGGATTTCCTAGACCTGTTCTTTCAAAAGGAAGAGTCAACAGTTTTATGTTAGCTGTGCGACATACTATAACCAGAAAATCTCCCCAAAATACCTACAACCTAAAAAGAAATGAAGAGTCAAAATTTATAAATGACTTCAACCCAGTCATTTTATCCATGTGGAATGCTAACATGGATATTCAGTATGTGGCAGACAATTCTATTGCTGTTGCTCGGTATGTGACATCTTACATCACTAAATCTGAGAAAACAGAATTGAAGTAAATGTGGGAAGAGATTTCTCACGAGAAGACTGTCAGTAAGAAGCTGTACAGTTTCAGTTTAAAGATGTTATCGCATCGAGAAATTGGATCCTACGAATGCTCAGATAGGTTATCATCTGCAAGTCTTTACTCGAAATCCAGAAGAATAATTTGGGTAAGCTTAGGCCTTGCAGGAATGAGAAATCGGGTACTGAAATCTGTTGGAGAATTTGAATATTTGGCCGAGAATGACCCAGAAAGTACAGATATTTTGAAATCAAACATGTTGGACACATATTACCCAAAGAGAAGTCATCATCTTGAGAACATGTGTCTCTATGAAGTGCTGCAGAACTACATTTATTCACGGAAAGCCACAGAAGATATCAACAATGGAAAATATAAAGTCATTGGTGAGGAAGGATGTTTGGTGAAGCAAACAAAAGGAAGTTTGATAAATCACAGGAAGGTCAGTTGCGAAACTACTGACAAAAAGGAATTTTACTACTTTTTTTTTTTTTTTTTTGTTGACACATTTTTTTATTATTTTTCCAACACAACAATACAGCAATCAATTCTCACCCCCCACCCATTCAGGAAATACCCACATTTACCAGCATTTCCACTCAACCGTCCCACCCGATCCCTTCCCCCCCCCACCCTCTGTCAGTGTGCCCCCATCTACTACCCCTTTCCCACTCTCGATGCATTCCCTCCCCCTGGTCAAGGCAATACAGGGGCCTCACCTCTCCCTAAATCAACAGGACCTTCCCACTAGCCCAGTCCAAAGTATAGGCGGTCAGGGCCCGCCATCCCACCTCAACTACTCCCCACTCCCCACTACCACCTCCCCATCAGACCCATTCCCTCCCTCCCCCGACTCAGACATCAACCCCTGGAGTTCTACCACCAACGCCTCCCATGCCCGGGCTGTCGCTAGCGCTTTCTCGTCCTCTCGCCGGAGAGCCAGTTGCACCCTGAGCGTGCCCTCAGCCCCCTCCCAACGTGCCAGGGCTGCCCTCCAACGCAGGAAGCTGGGTCCCCCCCGGGATTTCCAGTGCAGAGTCAATTCCCTCTTGGCCTGTATCAGCCCTAGATCATAAAATTTGCTCGTGACCTTCGTGCGACGAGTGTGGGGGAACCACAGCAGCAAGCAGGTCCCCATCTCCGGATCAATGGAGCGATCCGTGACCTGGTTCAAGCAATCTACCACCGCTTCCCAATAGTCGCCCAATTGCCGACAGGCCCAAAACATGTGTCGAAAGTCCGCACTGTCCACCCCGCACCGCGGGCACTGAGAGTGCGCTCCCCCGAAATATTGTAGGATCTTGGCCGGTGTCAGGTACGCTCTGTGTAGTGTAAAAAACTGGACTAACTGGAACCTGGCATTCCTCGTCCCCTTCCATGCCCTCCGCACCAGCGTGGACCATGTAGACTCCGGGATCTCTTTCCCCAGGTCCGCCTCCCATTTTTCCCTCAAGGTGCCCAAGGGGAGGAGGCTCTCCGTCGACAGCCGGCGATAAAGGCATGTGATGGCCTTAGCCGTCCCCGCCGCCATCACCACGTATTGGCAACCTACTACTTGGCTCTTTTACAGCTGTTTAAACCATGGCGTTCAGAGGACGCGCTACTGGGAGAATTTCAAAGCTATGAAGATTATTTTAATGCTAGCAAAGACAGTATAGAATGCAGTACTTTCTCAACTTATGTCCAAATGTTAAATGAAGAAAATGAACAGGAAGCAAAAATTGCAGCTGAAGTAGCTAGAGACAGTTCTCAAGACAGCCAAAGTTCAGTAACACTCAGTCAAGATCCCCTAGGACAACCGATCATAGAAAATGAAGCTGCAGTAGCCATGACTGAAGTAGAAACGGCTATGAATCAAGCACAGGAAGATTCAATCGACTTACTAAATCTGGAACAACAACTGAATGAAGAACAAAAAGAAATTTATGAAGAAGTCATCAAAAAAATTGATCATGGATTACTACATGAAAAGAAAGAGTGCTCATGCACATCATTTGAACCAATCAGGATGTATGTGAGTGGACAAGCTGGAACTGGTAAAAGTTTCTTAATAAAAGTCATCAGAAGCTACCTACAGCAAAAAACAGCTTCAAATTGTTCTTGTGTGGTAACTGCTCCAACTGGGTTAGCAGCCTATAACATAAAAGGAATTACCTTACATCGCTTGCTAATGTTACCAGTGGAGCATGAGAACAAAATAGAATACCACAAGCTAACTGGAGAAGCATGCCTCGAAGTTTCAAGAGTGTTGAAGAAGATGCAAGTTCTCATTATTGATGAGGTGAGCGTGGTTTCAAATTTAATGCTTGCCTTTGTGCATTTAAGAATGCAACAAATTCTTAAGAGAGACTATGACGTGTAATTTGGAGGTAAACATGTCATAGTTTTTGTGGATCTTCTGCAGCTCACTCCAGTTAAAGGACAACCAGTGTTTAATACTGTGACACATGAAGACACGAAGAAGTCATTAGGAAGCATTGGTAATGCGAATATTTGGTCGTTCTTTGAGTACAAAGAACTCACTACCAATATGAGACAAGCAAACGACGAAGATTATGCAAGTATTCTGAAAGATATCAGAATTGGACTACTCACAGAAATTGGCAAAAAAGCATTACAGAGTCGGTTGCTACATAACTTATTTCCAAATGAAGAAATAGTTGCAGAGAAAATATACCAGAACATTGCAGAAAAAAATACTGTAATCTGCTTAATGCCAACACTACGTGAGTGCTCAATATTCAATGAGGAACTTTTGAAGTTGGAAAAGGAAGAGATTAAGAAAATGGAAGCAGAGGACAAAATTCAGCATGAAAGAATTACTTTTACATTAACAGGCAAACTGAAAAATAAATTGGATTCACTAGAGAAGAATATTTCCAAAACAGCTGGATTAGAAAAAAATCTATATGTTTGCATGAATTGTCGAGTGATTTTAAGGATAAATTTGTATTTGGAAAAGGTTTAGTGAATGGAGCTATGGGAAGAGTTGTGGGTTTTATTAATTACCAGTAAAAAGATGGAATTGAATGTTTAAAAATAAAATTTGATCAGATAGAAGAAGTTAAAGACATTTGTCGTTGTTCAGTTCGTTTCATGCTTGTGACTTATATGTACGTAGGAAGCAGTTTCTGTTTTCTCTAGCATATGTTGTAACTATTCACAAGTCTCAAGGATTGACTGTAGATAGTGCTTTTGTAAACATTGGTTCTACTGTGTTCAAAGAAGGTATGGCATATGTTGCTTTGTCACGAGTGAAAACATTATCTGGTTTATTTATGATAGACTTTGATGACTCAAAAGTTAGTGCTGATACAAACTGTGTAAAGGAGTATAACAGATTAAGAAGAACCTATGCTCCTCATTTAGGTCAGTAAACATGTTGTTTGTCGGAAAAGGAGATTTGAGAATATCTGTAATGTGGATGAAAAGAACAAAAAAAAAAGGACAGTGATGTGATAGCAAGGAAAAAGAAAAAGGACAGTGTTGAAGAGGTTGTTGGTTGCCATTTTGAAAATAGCTCTGGTGTCAACTGCTATGCAAATGTAGTGCTGAATGTTGTATTTTATCTTGAAAAGTTGCTAGAACAGATAATAGTAAATCATGGAAAAAGATTGTGTTCTCTGCTGAGTCTCCTTTTTGAGAAGCTGAGTACTGATAAAACTGAAATAGAAAGTGCTACTGATGTTTGAAATCTTTTAGATGTATGTTGTGGTTCTACACAGTTTAAAGAAAATGTCCAGCAAGATGCTCAGGAATTCTTAATATATATTTTGAGTGTACTAGAAGATGAAGGAGTAGAAGTAGAAACCTTATTTGGTGTCTCTTACAAATGGGAACATTGCTGTGAAAACTGTATGAACACATGTAGTAGTAATGTTGATTCAGAAAGGTTCATATTTTTACCATTACCACAATGTAAATCAGTGACTTTTAGTAAATTAGCTAAAGATGCCAATCACAACATGGAATGTTCTGAATGTAAATCAGACATGTTTTCTACATTATTTTTACAGAAATATGGTCAGTATGTAATTTTAATGATGCAACGTTGTAGAGCTGATGGTTCAAAATTGGATACTTTAATAAAGAAGTTTATAGGACAACAATTATCAATTTCTGGAAAAACTTTTGTTACAGTTGCAATAATCTTTCATGAAGGACCTACTGTAACTTCTGGACATTACACAGTTTATCTTAAATGTGAAAAAGGCTGGACACTGTGTAATGATTCCCAATTGATTTTCAAGCAACGTTTGCCTTATGATTTACCCAATTCTTACTTAATTTTTCTGAAACCTAAATTTTGAAAACTAAAAACTGCATCTGAAGAAAGCATTTTTTGTAATTTTAAAGGATTATAATTGAAGATATCACTTAAAAAGGATTTTTAAATTACTATTTGGCCTAAAGGAAAAGTAATAAAAACAATTGTGGACTTCTTTGACAGAAATTATTTTGGCATGTGTGCTTTTGCAACAAGGTTTAAAGACGGTTTGTCTAGAAAAATTTTATTCATCTAGAGAAGTACTTGTAATATATATGTAATATTTCTAACAAGGTATATTTTAGTGAGGAAAGTTTTAGGGCTTTTTTAAAGAAATCTTTCAGATTGTTTTTTTTTTGCCCGCTGTTAAATGATGAATACAATTGTTTTCACTATTTTAAGTGAAAAATAAAAAATTCTGAAAACAGCAAAAAAAGGGCAAAAAATTGCTTTGTAAAATATGTAAAAACATGTAATGCTTTTTGTAATGTATGATTGAATAGTAATACTTATTTTCTTTTTTTGCAGAACTGGAAAGAAAAAATTAAAAAAAAATTATTTTCCTTTGCAAAATACTTTTAAAAAAATTATTTTCGAAAAAAATTATTTTTTACAAAAAATAAGTGAAAAATATTAGTATTACTCAATCCTCCCTTTTCATGCTTCCATTTCTTCACCTCTTTTTGTACATTAAATTTAAAAAAAAAAAAAAAAAAAGAATTTAAAAAAACACCTTGGGTGCGCGCAGGGTGCGCGCACCTCAAAAAAATTTTTTAAAAAAAAGCCCTCCAAAAACTTTTTGGGGGTTTAGTTTATAAGTGGCTCTTAAATGAGCCCTTGAGTTAATGGAGGGAAACAGGAAGAGAAAAACGAAAAAAAAGAAAAAACATGTATGGCCTACTTGCACTCATGGGCATCAAATTTTCTCTGAATGAGATCAAGACTGGTCTTACCCACAGAAATAAGTTTACCGCAATCAGTGCAGCGTGTGGACAACCTAGCCAAACAAGGTGGTCCAAAAAGAGGTGTGGAAGAAGGCAAAGGCACCACTGCAGAAGAAGTGCTCGGCTGAGCTGCCGAAGATGTGCTCAGCTGAGCTGCTGCAGATGTCGTCGGTAGAGCAGGTGGAGGGTTTGCTCCAGAAGCTCGACGAAAAGATACTGGATGCATTGCCTCAACATGCCTCGTCATTGTGTGTATGATAAAAGAATATTTCTTGTTAGCATTCCCACATGATAAGACTTTTTGACACAATGTACAAGTAACTTTCGGTGCATTTACCTTTTTTTGTCCCTCTGGGAAAGTAAAAAACTGCCATATAAAGCTGTCTTTCTGCTTCCTGTTCCTCTGCCTCTCAAGAGTGTCCTGCTCAGTGTCTGAAGATGGTTGCTGTTCAGCCATTGTATCTCAACAACAGAATAGCTCCTTCTCCAAAGGAATCAGAACTAATAATGAGGGGAGTAGGTGTGGTTTGGGAAGAATCTGGAACTGAAAGTACTTCAAACCAATCAAAAGTGATGATTCTTGATCACATGACTTGCCATGAGGGGATTGGGTGTGGTGTTGAAACAATCAGAAACTGAAAGTAATGATAACCAATAAGAAGTGCTGTTTTATTATGCATAAACCCGAGGTGCGCGCACTGCGCAAGCTCCGAGCGCGCACCTCGTGATTACGTATGCGCGAACGCGTAGGAACGCATGTGCATACGTCATAAGCGCGTACCTAGCGCGCATACGTTGAACACGCGTATACGTGACCTTTATTGCGCGTAATTTTAGCGTATGCGGAAGTAAACCGCGTGGAGCGCGTAGGATGCACGCACACATGCGTACGTACGTATGGATACGTACTGGATGCGCGCTCCCAGCGCGCACTATGACGTATATCTGCGTACGTAAATAACGTACGACGGTATTCATAAAAAACGTACGAAATTGTACTAGGAGCGCGCTCAGAGCGCGCACCCCAAGAATTTATATAAAAAAAAAAAAAAGTGGAGAAAAATTAATTGCAAAAATTAAAAAAACTATTCAACTTTATCCTAATTGAATTTTTTTTAAAAAAGCAAAAACAAATAAAAAGATACAGATAATATATAAATGAATACATAGGAATTTTATTTTTAATAAAAAAAAATATTTTTTAATTAAATAATACAAAAATTAGCATTTAAAAAAACGTACAAATTCACTGAAAAAACCAAAGGTTTCACACACGTTATAGTTAGGAATTAGCATTTAAAAAACCTTGCAAATTCACTGAAAAAAACATAGGTTTCACACATGTTATAGTTAGCTGGACATTTCACTCGTGAAAAACCAATGAAATTCCCCCGTTATAGTTAGTTCAGCTAACTATAACTCGCGCCCCCGCAATGCACTGCTGATGACGTCACATATTACATCACTCATGACATGGTCAGTGACATCACTCATGACATCACTGATGACATCTCAAATGACATCACTGATGACATCATCCTTGTGACAGAGTGGCAGACCTCCTCTCATCCTAATATAACCTTTGATACACACATTCAAAAATAGAGACTAACATTTTCAAAAAAATGGACATACCAATACCAGTTACAACAACCTCTTGAGTAATTCTAAGATCCACATACACATCCACTCATTCACCAACAGTCCTATACAGTCACTCATACATGTACTCACTCATCATATGTACTCATAAACCTATACATTCTGTTACACAATGCCACTCATCCACAGAGTTACTCACACACATAATCACTCATGCTAATAAAGGGAGAAACATACATTTACTTGCATATACATTTATACACACACCACCACACTTACTTCTACGGGAACTTATACATACTTAGTCTTTTAAACAATCACTTATAGAAACACATACTTATTCATACAGGAACTCTTTCAATCTCTCACTCTCACATATACTCACTTATATACACCAACAGTCACATATACTAGTTTAAAACATATGTAGTTACTAATAAAGACACTATTGAGACAGTCATTCACTCACTAACACACCCATACACACACTCATCCACCCATACAGTCCTGCACACATGCTGTCTTCAACACATACAAAGAGAGAGTCACTCATTCATGCACCTATGCACTACGTAATACCCCCCACCGAACCATGCAGACACTCAGACTGATACTCAAAAAACCAACTAATAACCTATATAGACACCCATGTAGCTACTCACAAACCCATGCAGCCACTTATACACAAAGTGAGAGACTGATAAAGATATTTACATATTTAAACATTACTCACTAAGCCATGTATTCACTAAGATACACTTAATCAGTCAGTTATACAATCAATTTTTCAAAAACAAATCATCCATTGAGACACTTATATACCCATTTATTCTTCCATCGACCTTGAGATATACATATATAAAACATATTTAATTTTCAGAAAAACACACATTCACTGGATGATGTCATCAGTGATGTCATTTGAGATGTCATCAGTGATGTCATGAGTGATGTCACTGACCATGTCATGAGTGATGTAATATGTGACGTCATCAGCAGTGCATTGCGGGGGCGCGAGTTATAGTTACCTGAACTAACTATAACGGGGGAATTTCATTGGTTTTTCATGAGTGAAATGTCCAGCTAACTATAACATGTGTGAAACCTATGTTTTTTTCAGTGAATTTGCAAGGTTTTTTAAATGCTAATTCCTAACTATAACGTGTGTGAAACCTTTGGTTTTTTCAGTGAATATATATATATATATATAATCTACTGGAGGTCACCAGTAGATAGTTATAGTTAGGACCGTGTTTCCATAGGAAATCCGCAACATTCTATTTTGAATAACTTTGGCGCCGGTTGATGAATCCTCGCCAAATTTTCAAAATAGGTGGGGCGCTCCGCTCCGCTCCTACCCTAAAAGTCTCGGGGGATTCGTCAAGCGGGGGCTGAGAAAAAAGGGGGGTCCCAAAACGTGTTTTTCCCATGCAATTTTCCATAGGGACCTTTAGTCCAAGGTACAGCCCAAACGGCTGAACAGAATTACTTGAAATTTGGCAAAGAGGTAGTCCTCAGGTCAGGGATGTGCCTTTTGCAGGTCTGGTGACAATCTGTTCAGTAGTTCCTGAGAAAATCAAAAGTAAAATCATATATATATGTGGGCAGGGCCTAACCACACATCTCATCCTGAGATCTGATTGGCTGTCAGCACTTCATCCAAGAAGTGTTGGCAGCCATCTTGGGACCAATATACATGATAGCACCTCATTAAAAAGCATTGCAGTTAATAGAAGGTTTTAAGACTTTAGTTACATTATAAATCATTTGTTGATGGTACCAAAATCATTTTAGGAACTGTGGTATGTTCTAAGGTGATTTAACCATGTGAAAAAGCCTTCTGCTGGGATATCATGATTGAGAGAAAAATATTTTCTCATGCTTTTCCCACAGAGGTTTGGAAGGTGATCTATAAGCTAAACTGAGAGCTTATTTTCTGTAAATTCACATTATCTTTCTCAGTCCTGTGAGAATGAAGTCTGACATTCTCAGTAAAACATGTACATCCAACAAGGGCAGAGACTGTCAGTTGATTCCTTTGTGTTCTACTGCAGCTTCCCAGAGTGATCCAAAGAACAACTAGAGCGCTAACAGTCCTACTTATGATAAACGTATGGCACACCTGAAGCCATCTTGCTTGGATTAAAGTGGTAACTCTTAAAACATTTAATTTAAAAAGGAACAAAATGAGGGGGTTCATTTTTCCATAAAAAGTATGATTAGTGCTGCAGAAAGAAAAATTAGGGCACATTTTGAGTGACTTCTCAAATCCTCTTCTATTTCATTAAAAAATTCTGACATGCAGACTGAAACATGCACTTTCAATACCAGCAGCAGTTTTCCCTGGTGAGCAGTAGCTTTACTACAGTGATCTAATGAGCAAAAAGAGTGCTAACATTCTGAATTTATGGCAAATGTGTGACACATCTGAATGCCTTCTTGATGGAATCAAAGTAAAAAACTGAAAGTATTTCCTACGAGGAGACTGCAGTAAATGAGGAAATTAGGAAACTTCATAACAAATAAGTCTCCCAAGATGGCCACCAGACACAAAAGAGCCCAAATGTAGCCCAAATATTACCCAGATGTAGCCCAAGTATAGCCCAATGACAGAATGTCCCAGAGTGTTCTTAAAAACAACTAAAGCGCTTACTGTCTTCATTATGACAAAAGTATGGCACACCTGAAGCCATCTTGATTGGAATAAACTGGTAACACTTAAAACATGTAATTTAAAAAGGAACACAATGAGGGGGTTCATTTTGCCATAGAAATTATGATTAATGCTGAAGAAAGAAAATGAGGGCACATTTTGACTTCTCAAATCCTCTTCTATTTCAGGCTGAAACATGCCCTTTTAATGCCAGCAGCAGTTATCCCTGGTGAGCAGTAGTTTTACTACAGTGATCTAATGAGCAACTAGAGTGCTAACATTCAGAATTTATGGCAAATGTGTGACATATCTGAATACCTTCATGATGGAATCAAAGTAAACAACTGAAAGCATTTCCTACTGTTGAGACTGCAGTACATGTGGAAATTAGGAAACTTCATAACAAATAAATCTCCCAAGATGGCCACCGGAGACAAAAGAGCCCAAATGTAGCCCAAAATCACCCAGATGTAGCCCAAATATAGCCCAATGACAGAAGTGTGCAAAACACTTATTATTTTGTGTTTTTGCAGTGTTATATAGTGCAGACTTGTCAGGTATTGGAGTGCTTTACATGAGCATTGGTTACATCACACAAGAACAAATTCATTTTGGTTGTAGACATGGGGAGACTAAGTGATTTGACCAGAATCACAGAATGTCGAGCTGAAGCAGAAACTCCAACCTGGTTCCCCAGTTGCAAAGTGTGCAGTTCTGGAAGTAACACCACATCCTCTCCCCTAAGTGCAACATTTAATCAAGTGGTCAACTGGATAAAAAAACATAAAGATAACAAATAATTTAAAAGTGCTTTGTCGCTATTTGAAAACTCAGAAAATATGTCCTTATTTTAGTCTTTTAGAGCACTAACCATAATTTTGATGCCAATAATACCCTCTCATATATGTAATTTCTAAAGGAAATGCTCTAGGTATTACAGTTTTGATTACATCAAGATGACTTCAGGCGTTCCACACTTTTGTAATAAATATAGAATGTTAACAATCTAGTTGTTCATACTGTTGAGAGGCAGAGGCCAGGGGCACGGACTCTGAAAATTGAAGGCAGGTAGGAGGGTGCAAAGGCAACAATTTAACCACACTGAGCAGGCAGGAAGGGCCGTGGCAGCACAACCGACTATGGAGGGCAGTGGAAAGGGGGGCAGGGGCAACAAACAAACAATACAGGACTTGCAAGAGAGGCTGTGGCAATGTAATAGACCATTGTGGGCAGAAGGAAGAGGCAATGGTAGTACAACCATAGATGCCAACAGACCCGATTCAGCCAGGAAACGTCCAATGTTTTTAAGCTCAAATGGGCTTTATTTGATCTGTCTCCTGTCTACAATCTCCTCTTTTTCAATGTAACTCAAAGGGGAAAATCAATACCCCAGTTTTTTTTCATAATCACCCTCTTACCAAGTTCAAAATGTTCGCAAGTATGGTACATTGGATCATGGAAGGAAATGGGGTAGGGACATGGACTTGGATAACAGAGGACAGGAGGGACATGGAGAGGTGCACCAAACTGACCCTGCAAGGCAGGCATCAGGGTTTGCAGCAGCACAATACACCACACAGGGCATGCGGGACGGGAGTGCAGCACAACAATCCATAGAAAGCAAGAGGGAGGGGACAGGACCATGCACATGGACAAGAGCGAACAGATGGACCAGAGGCAATGGTAGCTAGCTGACCATAATGGACAAACAGGAGAGAAAGCTGCAGCATAACAGACCATAAAGGGCAGGAGGGACGGATCAGGGGCATTACAATGGAACAGACAAGCCAGGAGGGAGGGAGTAGGGGTCTGCACATGTAAACAGAGGGCTGGGGGCAAGGGGGCAGGGCAGGAGCAGCAAGATAGCCATGGAGGTCAGGCAGGATGGGCACTAGAAGCAAGACACACCATGAAGAGCAACAGTGAGACTGTGATGGCATACACACAGACCATGGAGGGAAGGTGGGAGGGGGTCAGGGGCAGGTAACTGACCACACAGGGAAGGTGGGAGGGGCCATGGCAGCACAGAAGACCATGCATGGCAAGTGGGAGGGTTAGTGGCAGCACAATGGCTATGATGGGCAAGAAGGAGGGTGCAGGGGCATGCACAAAGGACGATGGAGGATAGAAGGGAGGGTCAGGACCTGTGCACAGACAAGAAAGTTCAGGGGAAGGGGCCTCACAACAGACCGCACGGGGCAGGCAGGAGGAGCAGTTGCAGCACAACAGACCAGTGAGGGCAGAAGGGTGTGGCAGTACAATGGACCATGTAGGACAGGAGGAAGAGGATAGGGGCATGGCATGTGGACAGGCAGGGTGGAGGTGGCAGGGACAGGTTACAGTCATCTGACAATGCTAGGCAGGTGGGGGGGAGTGGCAGCTCAACAGAACACTCAGAGTAGATAGGAGTGGCAGGTCCATGGAACATGGTGGGAAAAAAGGATGGAGCAGGGGCATGCACAAAGACATCGGAGGGCGGGGGGAAGGAGAATAGGGGAAGCAAGCTAAGCACAGAGTTTAAGCAGGAGGTCAATGATGGGGCATAGAATTGGGCAATGGAGGGCAGGAGGAGTGGACTGGTACATCATACTAAATTGAGGGCAGTGGCAGCACATCAGACCATGCATGGCAGGAGGGAGGAGGCTAGTCCATGGATTCAGACAACAGAGGATAGGGAGGAGGTGGATGGGGCAGCAAGCTAACTGTTCAGAGAAGGCAGGTATTAGGAACTTTATTGTTTTTAAAACGTGTGTCTGTGCGAACTACTTAAAATATGAACAAGTATGCAGCATAATCTCACTTTCATTCAGGAAGAAGAGGACGTTTGTGACTGTGACTGTGACTCCAGGCTCACTTGGCAGAAACACCCCTTGACCCTCCACCCCCTATCGCAAAATGTAATGCCCGTGAAAAGGGTAGGAAAACACAGTGTTATATAGAACATAGTCCTGAGAGCACGAATGAAAATGAAAACTAGATATAGTGTACGGTATAAATTATGCACCAAAAAGTGTGATATAAGATGAACCGGGAGTGAAATATAATATGCAATACATTGTGCGCAATGACAGATTCATTGGAGAGCGCGAGTTAGCACAGGCACTAGCGCGTGCTATGTGATATGCGCCTTGGAGTGTAATATGCACAGGGCAGTGTTGTGTAGCATAACTAGTCTCTAAAATTGTAATATAAAATATGTGCTGGGGGTGTAACGTTGCATATGCACTGTGACAAAGATATGGATCCCAGATTGTAATATGTATGGCATAGCACTGTGCGTTATAACATAGGCATAAAGGAAGGCACGTTAGATGGGGCAATACAACCCGTGCGAAGACAAGTGTGGCATGACATATTCACGGGGTGGTGTTACAGTGCACATGGGCTAGAGAGTGTCATAGCATATTCACTAGCTAGTGGAATACAACACAGAGGTGTGAGGCAATCGGCGGGCAGTGGTGGGTGTAACACAGCATTGGGCTCTGCCAGGAGCACGCTGTGACTCTCAATTGATGTTCGTCCCCTTTCCAGAGAGTAAAAAAAAAAGTATTACACAACCGGCAGTGGATGTGTGTTTTATTAACCGTGAGGGGGGTTTCTTGCATAGTTTTGGTCGAATTTTTGTCGAATCCCCTTTGAATGGCTTGGTGTGCATGTGTATTAAATGTGCCCATCAATAGCTACCCATGTTTGTATAAATAAATGACAAGGGTGTCTACCGGGATTAGGCACGGTAGGGCATCAGACATGTCAGAGCTTCACTAGTGGTGTAAATACATTCCACGTGGATTCATTGTATGCATAGTCGCCTTTTAATGAATATCACGCAAATCGTCATGGTGATAGGTACGTACGGTTTGTCCAGCATGTCCTAGGTGTGTCTATAAATATATATTTTTTAAAAATATTAAAAAACAGTTGCCGGCCCTGGGAATATGTGCTGGGGGTGTAATGTTGCATATGCACTGTGACAAAGATATGGATCCCAGATTGTAATATGTATGGCATAGCACTGTGCGTTATAACATAGGCATCAAGGAAGGCACGTTAGATGGGGCAATATAACCCGTGCGAAGACAAGTGTGGCATGACATATTCACGGGGTGGTGTTACAGTGCACATGGGCTAGAGAGTGTCATAGCTAATGCACTAGCTAGTGGAATACAACACAGAGGTGTGAGGCAATCGGCGGGCACTGGTGGGTGTAACACAGCATTGGGCTCTACCAGGAGCACGCTGTGACTCTCAAGTGATGTTCGTCCCCTTTCCAGAGAGTAAAAAAAAAAGTATTACACAACCGGCAGTGGATGTGTGTTTTATTAACCGTGGGGGGGGTTTCTTGCATAGTTTTGGTCGAATTTTTGTCCAATCCCCTTTGAATGGCTTGGTGTGCATGTGTATTAAATGTGCCCATCAATAGCTACCCATGTTTGTATAAATAAATGACAAGGGTGTCTACCGGGATTAGGCACGGTAGGGCATCAGACATGTCAGAGCTTCACTAGTGGTGTAAATACATTCCACGTGGATTCATTGTATGCATAGTCGCCTTTTAATGAATATCACGCAAATCGTCATGGTGATAGGTACGTACGGTTTGTCCAGCATGTCCTAGGTGTGTCTATAAATATACATTTTTAAAAAATATTAAAAAACAGTTGCCGGCCCTGGGAATTGGGGTCAAAAAAATATAATTAGGAGACAGGCCCTGGGGGATGGGGTCCTCAGGGCCAATAAATTAGAATAAGAAGGGGAACCACACAGCCCCCTTCTTAAAAAATTAAAATAAATAAAAGACTGGCATCGTGCCGGAGGCCACGCCCCCTCCTTGCAGCACTCTGCAAACGCGCCCCCTGGCGAGTTGTAAGTTGGGGAATTAATTCCTCTTCAATACTGAGGGTCCCTGAGGGCCAACTAGCCCAACAGGCATCTCCAGTATGTGCCAGGGAGCTGCGCTGCAGACAGGTGTTCGGAGGCCAAGCCCCTCTTTACAACTCTCTGCAACGCAGCTCTGTGGCGCTTACTGGAGGTACCTAGTTGTCTAGTTTGACCCTAGGGACCCTTAGGATTCAAGGGGACTTAATCTCTCAACTTAGAACAGCCACAGGGCGCGTTTACACAGTGGTGAAGGGAGGGGACGCGGCCTGAGGTGACATGTGCAAACACGCACTATGGCACGTTTTAAATTGGGGATATCATTTCCCTTCAATACTGAGGGCCCCTGGGGGCTAACGAGCCCACCAGGTGCTTCCAGTAAGCGCCACTGAGCTGCGTTGCAGAGAGGGGGTCCAGGCCGCGCCACTTTTTACACCTCTCTGCAACGCAGTTCTGTGGCATATACTGGAGGTACCTAGTGGGCTAGTTGGACCTTCAGGATTCAAATTAACTTTTAATCTCCCAACTAAAAACGGCCACAGGGAGTGTTTACACAATGGTGAAGGGAGGGGACGGGGCCTCAGTTAACGTGTGCAAGCAAGCCCTGTGGCGCGTTTTAAGTTGGGGAAATAATTCCCCTTCAATCCTGAGGGCCCCTGGGGGCTAACTAGCCCACCAGCTGCTTCCAGTAAGCGCCACTGAGCTGCGTTGCAGAGAGGTGGTCTAGGCCGTGCCACTTTTTACACCTCTCTGCAACGCAGCTCTGTGGCGCATACTGGAGGTACCTAGTGGGCTAGTTGGACCCTAGGGACCCTCAGGATTCAAATGAACTTAATCTCCCAACTAAAAACACACACAGGGCGTGTTTACACAGTGGTGAAGGGAGGGGACGGGGCCTGAGTTAACGTGTGCAAAAACGCCCTGTGGCCTGTTTTAAGAGGTAGTTTTAATCCCCCTGCCCTATTATATACTAGGGGCTTACAGAGGAGGTCATGCTAATCACAGGGGGACCGCAACGCAGAATTTTCCCTAGTGTATGTAGGTGTTTTCACTGTATTCTAAGTGTCTTTTAACATAGCACTGGCTCTAGGACTGGTTAGTCAGACTGAGTTACCACCAGTATCCGTCTGAAAAAGTTGAGGGTACAGGATGATTTTGCAACAAGGCTTCTTTCTGCTCTTCTTTTTGTTCTTTCTGCACGTTATCCTTCTTCCTGCACTTTTCTTCATCTTTGAGGACTTCTGTTGCTTCTTTCTGCACTTCTTTTTTTTCTTTCTGTGCATTTTTTCTTCTTTCTTCACATGTCCTATCTCTGTAGGCATAGTTAGAAATTAGCATTTAAAAAACTTTTGAAATTCACAGAAAAAAAACATAGGTTTCAGGCACGTTATAGTTAGGAATTAGCATTTAAAAATCCTCAGAAATTCACTGAAAAGACCATAGGTTTCAGGGGTGTTATAGTTAGCTGGACTTTTCAATTGTACAAAACCATTGAAATTCCCCCATTATAGTTCGTTCCGCTAACTATAACTCGCGCGCCCGCAATGCACTGCTGATGACGTCACATATTACATCACTCATGACATGGTCAGTGACATCACTCATGACATCACTGATGACATCTCAAATGACATCACTGATGACATCACTGATGACATCATCCTTGTGATAGAGTGGCAGACCTCCTCTCACCCTAATATAACCTTTGATACACACATTCAAAAATAGAGACTAAAATTTTCAAAACAATGGACATACCATTACCAGTTATAACAACCTCTTCAGTAATTCTAAGATCCACATACACATCCACTCATTCACCAACAGTCCTATACAGTCACTCATACATGTACTCACTCATCATATGTACTCATACACCTATACATCCTGTTACACAATGCCACTCATCCATAGAGTTACTCACACACATAGTCACTCATGCTAATAAAGAATCAAACATACATTTACTTGCATATACAGTTATACACACACCACCACACTTACTTCTACGGAAACTTACACACACTTAGTCTTTTAAACAATCACTTATAGAAACACATACTTATTCATACAGGAACTCTTTCAATCTATCACTCTCACATATACTCACTTATATACACCAATAGTCACATATACTAGTTTAAAACATATGTAGTTACTCATAAAGACACTATTGAGACAGTCATTCACTCACTAACACACCCATACACACACTCATCCACCCATACAGTCCTGCACACATGCTGCCTTCAACACATACAAACAGTGAGTCACTCATTCATGCACCTATGCACTACGTAATACCCCCCACCGAACCATGCAGACACTCAGACTGATACTCAAAAAACCAACTAATAACCTATATAGACACCCATGTAGCTACTCACCAACCCATGCAGCCACTTATACACAAAGTGAGAGACTGATACAGATATTTACATATTTAAACATTACTCACTAAGCCATGTATTCACTATGATACACTTAATCAGTCAGTTACACAATCAATTTTTCAAAAACAAATCATCCATTTAGACACTTATATACCCATTTATTCTTCCATCGTCCTTGAGATATACATATATAAAACATATTTAATTTTCAGAAAAACACACATTCACTGGATGATGTCATCAGTGAGCTAACTATAACACCCCTGAAACCTATGGTTTTTTCAGTAATATATATATATATTCACTGAAAAAACCATAGGTTTCACACACGTTATAGTTAGGAATTAGCATTTAAAAAAACCTTGCAAATTCAATGAAAAAACCATTGGTTTCACACATGTTATAGTTAGCTGGACATTTCACTCATACAAAACCATTGAAATTCCCCCGTTATAGTTAGTTCAGCTAACTATAACTCGCGCGCCCGCAATCCACTGCTGATGACGTCACATATTACATCACTCATGACATGGTCAGTGACATCACTCATGACATCACTGATGACATCTCAAATGACATCACTGATGACATCACTGATGACATCTAAGAGTGCATCTGTGATGGACTGTATGGTTGAGGAAGTGTATGTATGGGTGTGTTAGGGATTGAATGTATATCTCAGTGGTACATTTGTGACTAACTACATATGTGTAAGGCAGCATATATGCATGTAAGAGTATATAAGTGGGTAGATGTGGGAGTGTGTGATTGTGATAGTGACTGTATGGATGAGTGTGTGCTTGTATCAATGATTCTATAAGAGCGTAAGAATGTCATACTATTTTTATGAGTAAGTGAACTTGAGTGTGTATAACCGCATAAGTGAGTAAATGGGAGTGTGATTATTTGCATGACTGAGTACATGTGAGAGTACCTCTATGGATGATTGGTAGTGTGTGAGTGTCTATATAGGTGTATAAATGCATATGATAGTTTTGTATGGAGTGACTGTAAGTATGAGTGACTGTACAGGTGAATGAGTGGAGGTGTATGTAGACCTTCGAGTCAATGAGTGGGTATGTAGTTATTGGTATTGGAGTATGTATGGTTTTGAGAATGAAACTCTTACATTTTGAGTCGGTGTATCAAAGATTATATTAGGGTGTGAGAAGATATGGTAACTTTTCACATGGATGACGTGGAATTTCAATGGTTTTGTACGAGTGACATGTCCAGCTAACTATAACAAGTGTGAAACCTATGGTTTTTTCATTGAATTTGCAAGGTTTTTTAAATGCTAATTCCTAACTATAACGTGTGTGAAACCTATGGTTTTTTCAGTGAATTTGCAAGGTTTTTTAAATGCTAATTCCTAACTATAACATGTGTGAAACCTATGGTTTTTTTAGTGAATTTACAAGGTTTTTTAAATGCTAATTTATCATTTTTTAATTATATTTTTTATTTATTTTTTGTACAATATGCTACCTATGTATATAATTATAGATGTACTGTATCCTGCAATATGGAATGGCTCAGCTTTTTTAAAAAAAATGTTAGATATAGTTGAACAGCATAGTTAATATCTTCTATAAATCTCTAAACATTTTTTATTTATCTTTTAAAGGGTTTTTACCGTGCGCGCACCGTTCGCATACTGTATGCGTACGGCACTTATGCGTACGGTGCGCGCACGTGGCTTGCATGCGTACGTACTCCGTGTGCGCATGTGTATGTGAGTTACGTGTGCATGCGTACTTCGTTCGTGATGCGTATGCGCGTGCTCTGTACGCGCATGCACGCGTGTTCTTTTTGCGCATGTGCGCGTGCTCCAAATGCGCATGCGCGCATGCGTCGTACGCGCATGCTCTGTACGTGCATGCGCGCTTCTTACGTACGCGCATACGTGCTTGTACAGTGCGTGCACCGTAAGCGTACTGTGCGCGCACGGTAAGTCATGTGATCAAGAAACAACACTTTTCATTGGTTTATACTAGTTTCAGTTCCAGAAACTTCTAACAACACACCCACTCCCCTCATTATTTCTTCTGATTCCCTGGGAGAAGGAGCTGAACTGTTTTTGTGATACAATGGCAGAGCAGCAGTCATCTTCTGGGAGTGAGCAGGAGACTCTTGTGAGACAGAGACAAAGGAGTCTTTTATCTGGCAATATTTTACATTTCCACAGGGGCAGAAGAAAGTGAATGCTCCCAAAGTCACCTGCACTCTTTGTGGTCGAGTCTTATCAAGAGGAGATCGTAAAAAGAAGTACTCTTTTAGTATCTTCACTATGATCAGGCACGTTAGGGATGTACATCCTGTGGCTTATGCTCGAGCTACTAGAGAAAACCCTCCAGCAGCTCAGCCGAGCACATCCGCAGCAGCTCAGCCGAGCACTTCATCTGCGGCGGCAGCTTCACCTTCTTCAGCTCCTCTGGATATACACCCTCTGTTTGAGAGGGTGCATATAAGGTGCAATACGTGTAATGCTCTTCTTGCTTTGTCGGAGACCAGCATTCCCCTAATAGACATCAAGATACAGCAGCACACATGCGACACCCTATAATTTTTGCCATTCTTTCCTTCCTCTGTCCCTCAATTAACACAACACCTCTTTTTAGAGCCACCTAACATCTAAACACTTTTTTTTTTTTAAATCATTATTTTTCCCCGACGTGCGCATACCGTGCGCGCACTGTACGTGCACCCCTCGATTTTTTAAATAAAATAAAGTTTTTTCATCCTTCATGGTCCTTCAGGGACCTCCTGTCAAAAGGTAGGGTGTCAGGAACTCTGTACCTCGCTCCCTTTTCACGTTCCCCACTTTTTTTAAAATGGAAACACACATTTCTTTTTTTTGCATATTTTAAACTTTTCTAAATGATTTCTACCCCCAACATGACTTCTGCCTGCTAGCATAGCATTAGATCATGTAACACTTGTGTGTGCAGAGACGTCAGAAGTTCAGCACATAATGTTTCTAATCCAAAGAGCAAGAGTACATTTCACAGATGAAGGGAACAGAGTCTTCCTTTTGATCATTAGACTCTGCATAGATACTTACTTCTAGGTACCTAAAAACACTCAATTAACACAATGGCTCTTTTTAGAGCCAACCAAAATCCAAACACTTAAACTTTTTCATTAATTTTTTTTTTTAACAATGTTTTTTGTCACATCTCTATGCTTCCCCTTCGCAGGCGTACAAACTGCAGCCATGCGCCGGCGCAGGCTCCCTTGCACCATGGTACAAGGATGCCTGCGTGGTGGGGAGATTGTTCTTGTGCAGGAAGGGAAACCTTCCTGCACAAAAATAATCACAAGAGGCTTTTTCCTCTTTCAATGCGTGCTGTAGAATGGAGGACACACTAAAAGAGGAAAAAACAAGGAGAAATAAAAACATTTCTCCTTGTTGTGCCTTGTAACACCACCTCTAGGGTGGCGTAGAATTCACACACATCTCCAGAGTTACGATTTCTCGTAAACCAGGAGATGTGTCTAGTTCTTTGTGTGTTGCGTGGGAACACCCACAACAACACCCATGGAACGCCCTTTCAACACACAGTGCTGCGTGTGAAGTGGCTGTATTTATGTGGAGAGGAAAAGTCATGCAGGGTGGCTTTTCCTCATCTTGTAAATATGAAGGAGCTCCCTGGGCCACCAGTACGTTATGAAAAGTGCCGTAGGGGTGGCACAGAGGCCTTGTTAATCTGCTCCAGAGATGTTAAGGAAATTAAGGGTAAGACAGATGAAGGGAGAGAGACAGAAAAAGAGACAGAGAGCAAGGAACTGAGAAGGAGTAAGGCAGTTAGAATGACTGAGACACATGGAGACAGGGAGAGATACATGGTTGAAAAAGTAGTGATGGAGGCAGTAAACCTAGGGGAGTAGTATAGAAGGAATAAGGGAGTTACGAAAGAGCAGTATAGGAAGAAGACAGAGAGAAGGGGAATGAGAATAGCACAGTGAGGAGTAGTGAAGAAAAGGGAGCATGAAAGTGAAGGGGTGAGAAATACAGATATTTCAAACTTACCTGACCAACAAAATAACTTAATTATAAATACATGTTTTTTTTAATTGCTAGAAAAAAGGGTTACATTTCCTACATTTTCTTTCTTGATCTGAAAAAAAAGAAAAAAGTATTAATATTTAACAATACATTTTAGAATACAGTACACATATTTTCACATTTAACAAAGTAATTTTTTGCCCTTTTTTTGCTGTTTTCAGAATATATTGAATTTCACTGCAAATTGTGAAATCAATTGCATTCATCACTTAACAGTGGGCAAAAAAATTAAAAATCGGAAAGATTGTTTAAAAAAAGCCCTGAATCTCTTCTCAGTAAAACATACCTTGATAGAAATGTAACATATATATTAAAAATATCATCTAAGAACAATAACTATTTGCAATAAATAACGTCTGTAAATCTTGTTGCTTAAGCTCATACACCAAAATGATATCTGTCAAAGAAGTCCACAATAGTAATTTTTACCTTTCCATGAGGCCGAATGGTAATTTTAAAATTCTTTTTTGGTGAAATATCCAATGTTAATCCTATAAAATCGAAATAATGGTTTCTTCAGATACTGCAATTTGTATCTAAAATTTTGGTTTTAGAAAACTTAAGTAGGAATTTGGTAATTCTGCAGGCAAACGTTGCTTGAAAATCAATTTAGAATCATTACACAGTGTCCAGCCTCTTTCACATTTTAGATAAACTATGTAATGACCAGAAGTTATAGAAGATCCATCATGGAAAATTATTGCAACTGCAACAAAAGTTTTTCCTGATATTGATAATTGATGTCCTGTAAACTTCTTTATTAAAGTGTCCAATTTTGATCCATCAGCTCTACAACGTTGCATCATTAAAATTACATACTGTCCATATTTCTTTAAAAATAACGTTGATAACATGTCTGATTTACATTGAGAACATTCCATGTTGTGATTTGCATCTTTAACTAATTTCCTAAAAGTCACTGATTTACTCTCTGGTAATGTTAAATATATGAACCTTTCTGACTCAACATTAGAGCTGCATGTGTTCAAACAGTTTTCACAACTATGTTCCCATTTATATGAGAGACCAAACATATTTTCTATTTCTACCCCTTCATCTTCCAGTACCATAAGCATATATATTAAGAATTCCTGTGCATCTTGCTGGACATTATGAGTAAACTGTGTACATCCTGAACATACATCTAAAAGATTTCTAACATCAGAAGCACTTTCTATTTTAGTTTTATCATTACTCAGCTTCTCATAAAGAAAACTCAGCAGAGAACAGAATCTTTTTTCATGATTTAGTATTATCTGCTCTTGCAAACTTTCAAGATAAAATACAACATTCAGCACTACATTAGCGTAGCAGTTGACACCAGAGCTATTTTCAAAATGACAACCAACTACCTCTTCAACATTGTCCTTTTTCTTTTTGCTTGGAATTCCTTTTGTTTTCAGAACTCTCCTTTTGTTTTCTCTTCTGTACATCCTCATTACAGATATTCTCAATTCTCCTTTTCTGACAAACAACACGTTTATCAAACACAGGATACTGACCTAAATGAGGTTTGCATCAGCACTAACTTTTGACTCATCAAAGTCTATCATGAATAAAGCACATATTTTTTTCACGCGTGACAAAGCAACATATGCCATACCTTTTTTAAACACAGTCGATCCAATGTTTACAAATGAACTATAGACAGTTAGTCCTTGAGATTTGTGAATAGTTACAGCATATGCTAGAGAAAACGGAAACTGCTTCCTACGTACATATAAGTCTTTCACAAGCAAGAAACGAACTGAACAACGACTAATGTCTTTAACCTCTTCTATCTGATCAAATTTTATTTTTAAAAATTCAATTCCAACTTTTTTCTGGTAATTAACAAAACCCATAACTTTACCCATAGCTCCATTCACTAAACCTTTTTCTACATCCAAATTACGTCTTAAAATGACTCGACAGTTCATACATACATAAAGATTCTTATCTAAACCAGCTGTTTTCGAGATGTTTTTCTCTAGAGAATCCAATTTAGTTGTCAATTTGCTTGTCAATATAATAGTTATTCCTTCATGTTGTATTTTATCCACAGCTTCCAGTTTTACAATCTCTTCATTTTCCAATTTCAAAAGTTCTTGATTGAATATAGAGCATTCATGTAGTGTTGGCATTAAGCAGATTACAGTATTTTTTCCTGCAATTTTCTTGTATATTTTCTCTGGAACTATTTGTTCTGTTGGAAACAAATTACATAGCAATCGACTCTGTAAAGCTTTTCTGCCATGTTCTGTGAGTAGTCCAATTCTGATATCTTTGAGAATACTTGCATAATCATCATCATTTGCTTGCCGCATATTGGTAATGAGTTCTTTGTACTCAAAGTATGTCCAAATATTCACATTACCTATATTTCCTAATGACTTTTTCGTGTCTTCATGTGTAAGAGTATGAAATACTGGTTGTCCTTTAACTGGAGTGAGCTGCAGTAGATCCCCAAAAACTATAACATGTTTTCCTCCAAATAGCACATCATAGTTTGTCTTTAGAATTTGCTGCATTCTTAAATGTACAAAGGCAAGTATTAAGTTTGATACCATGCTTACCTCATCAATAATGAGAACTTTCATTTTTTTCAATACTCTTGAAACTTCAAAACAAGCTTCTCCTGTTAGCTTGTGGTATTGTATTTTGTTTTTGTGCTCTACTGGTAACATTAGCAAACGATGGAGGGTTATTCCTTTTATGTTATATGCTGCTAACCCAGTTGGAGCAGTAACAACACAAGACAAAGTTGAATCAGTTTTTTTCTCTAGGTAGCTTCTAATTACTTTAATCAAGAAACTTTTTCCGGTTCCAGCTTGTCCACTCACATACATTCTGATTGGTTCAAATGATGTGCATGAGCACTCTTTATTTTCATGTAGTAATCCATGATCAATTTGTTTTGTGACTTCTTCATACATTTGTTGTTGTTCATCATTCAGTTGCTGTTCCAAATTTGGTAAGTTTATTAAATCTTCCTGAGCTTCATTCATAGCTGTTTCCACTTCAGTCATGGCTATTGCAGCTTCATTTTCTATGATTGGTTGTCCTAGGGGATCTTGACTGAGCGTCCCAGAGCTTTGACTGTCTTGAAAACTGTCTCTAGCTACTTCAGCTGCAATTGTTGCTTCTTGTTCAATTTATTCATTTAACATTTGTACATAAGTTGTGAAAGTACTGCATTCAATGGTATCTTTGCATGCATTAAAGGAATCTTCATAGCTTTGAAAATGTCCAAGTAATTCATCCTCTGAGCGCCCTGGTTTAAACAACTGTAAAAGTGCTAAGTGGTAAAATTCCTTCTTGTCAGTAGTGTCGCAACTCAGCTTCCTGTGATTAATCAAACTTCCTTTTGTTTGTTTTACCAAACATCCTTCCTCACCAATGACTTTATATTTTCCATTGTTGATGTCTTCTGTGGCATTCCGTTTATAAATGTAGTTCTGCAGCACTTCATAGAGACACATGTTCTCAAGATGATGACTTCTCTTTGGGTAATCTGTGTCCAACATGTTTGTACTCTGCTAAATATTCAATTTCTCGAATAGATTTCAATACCCGATTTCGCATTCCTGCAAGACCTAAACTTACCCAAATTATTCTTCTGGATTTGGAGTACAAACTTGCAGATGATAACCTATCTGAGCATTCGTAAGAGCCAATTTCTCGATGCGATAGCATCTTTAAACTGAAACTGTATAGCTTTTTACTGACAGTCTTCTCATGAGAAATCTCTTCCCACATTTCTTTCAATTCCGTTTGCTCAGATTTTGTGATGTAAGATGTGACATACCGAGCAACAGCAATAGAATTGTCAGCTACATAATGAATATCCATGTTAGAATTCCACATGGATACAATGACTGGGTTGTAGTCATTTAGATATTTTGACTCTTCTTTTCTTCTTAGGTTGTAGGTATTCTTAGGTGATTTTCTTGTAATAGTATGTCGCACAGCTGACATAAAACTGTTTACTCTTCCTTTTGAAAGAACAGGTCGTGGAAATCCAAATCGACATTTTGTGTAGAATTTATCTTTACTCTTGTACTTTCGTTGACAGTATTTTCCACACCGATGACTTTGGAAACGTAAAACTCGCTCTTTTAAGTTTTTTTCTTCTGTGCTTTTAGTTATAGCACATGTGGCATATCCTTCAATGAAAGATAAAACTGCATCATCAGAATCTGTTCCAAATTTTGGGGCATCCTTGATCCACAGCAGCATATGAATATGAGGAGCACCTCTTGCTTGGTACTCTTTTCTCCAAAAGAAATCCACAACTTCTCCAAGAGGTGGATTTTTTTTATTGCAGACGAATGATATCATAGCCTCAAATCTATGATTGAAATATCTGCAAACATTAACCAGATCCAATGAGCACAATTCTCCTGCTGTCTTGTATTGGATGTTTTCAATATTTGAATTTGCCTCTGGAAGAAAATCCAGTAAATCATCCCAAGCGTACTCAGCACAGCTTAGGGTAAGGAACCATGTAGGAGTTCCTAAATTCCGTAACATACATTTCAATTCTCCATGGCGTCGGTACCAATATTCATTAGTCCCTTGCTGACAAGCCATTAGATTAATCAATTGAGATTCCAAATGATCATCTCGCTGTTGCACTTTGTTCATAAAATCCTTTGCAGACACATTATGTAGATGTACTCCAGTTTTCAAAATGTGATTTACTGCATAAGATAAGGCTGATAAGTCACTTTTAAATAAAAGATGGAACAAATAAGGAATACTTTGACGAAATCTTGGATCTACTGCATTTAATCTTGTAGGCCGATTCTTAGAAGCAGGAATCTGTACTGGACGTTCATCATATCGTCCACCTTTTCCTGTAGGAAACAGCTGGGGAAAACAACAAGCTTCCAAGCTCTCCTCCCATACAATCACAGGACTTCCTTTTGCTTTTTTCATCTGAAAGAGATCAATAGTGTTTCCCATAACTTCTTTAGAATGAGGAGAATGTATGATGAAATGTTCATAAATTTCTTCTTCTTTTGACTCATCCACTTTTTAAATTTGCCCAGTTGGTATTCCTGTGTCTGCTAGTAAATCTTCTTCATCTTCTTCCATATAAATTGATTCATACCATTTATTATTTCTTTTCAAATATAAATTTGCTCTTTGTACTTTTCGTACATCCACCAGCTCCTGCCAAATTTTCTTGTTCTTTGTAGGTACACCATTAACCAGAATAACTAATGGTTCAGTTTCCAAACTATCTGCATCAATTGTTTCAATATTTTTTTTTCAAATCTAATGGCAAATAGACAACTCTTCCTTTTAAACCTCTTTGTAAATCTGTAGGAGGTAATTTGCCTGTTTTGGGCTCCATACGAACTATAGTCTGAAACGGATGGACACATTGAATGAGTATAGACTTATACGTATTTAAATCACTAAGTTCTGCAGGAATATCAACCAATTCTAAATTATTATGTACAGCTCTAGCAGGCATTTTATTTTCTTCTAACTTGTTATAACAGTATTTACAAATACGGTGATCTTTACCCAAATCAAAACAATTTTCCAGAAATAAATATGTAGCAAAATCCATCCACTTAGAATTATTTTCTTTTTCACTTTTTTTATAGAGATCAACATTCCTTGTTTGATTTTTGTAATGGCTTCTCCGGCAACAAATACAAGTAATATTTTGCCTTTCATTAGAGATGATAGTAAATTTTGTCATTTGATCTTCAAATGTTTTACCAACAGTGAGTTCTACATTCTCTTCCATATTTTCTTCAATAACTGTGTCATTTCCTGCACTTTCTTGCTCTGGACCAAAGTAACAAAACTCAATATCCTCACAAACCTTCTTCACACCTGTTACAGATCCACAGAACAGAGCACTATTCAACTCACGTAACTTTAGTGCTGGACTTTTAGCAAAATACAATCTTCTCACAAACTTTCTCATTTCAGTATGATGAACTGCCAGCATCCTAAAATGGTGAAAAACACTTTGACTAACTTTCCTAGAAAGACAAGCCAGAGAATGTCCTTGCAAACCAGTATTCTCTCTCACTCTGCATGGATCTAGTCTTTGAAGCACCTTAATCTTCTGTTTAACACTTGTTTTACTATATTCTCTTAGAAAGTCACGTAATTTAGCAATAGATTCCTGTCGTACAGTACAAATACTACTACAATTCCAAGTGTACACTGGGGCTTTAGGACGTCTCCCCATAACCTCATCAGCTAACACTTCTTCCTCATTTCTTGGAACCATTTTCTCCATTTCCATTACACAACCATCTTTAACTTCATATGCTCGACCTCTGGTGTCAACTGCATGCAGCAAACTATTACTTTGAAGATAACTCTCTTCATTAAAAAATGGTTCAGTACTTGAACTATGCTTCCATTCTCCTAAGAACACTTTAAAAAAGCTTTTTTTTTTCACTTCTCTTTTTCTTTTTGACTTCATTACATTCACTAATTTATCTAATGTACGGATCCTGTTCAAAATTAAAATTAATAGTATTCTTTTTAATTCCAAAGCCTTTGCAACAATTGATTCAATATGTTTCTTTTTCTTATAAAATGTGGCTTTCTTCCTATATTTTTTCACATCCTTTAGCAAATTGAACATCAGTCTTCTCTGAAACATTTTTCTACGAATGTTTTTAAAATCTATTTTTCTTTTTAAGTCATTCTTTCTTATTTCTGATTGTACATTAGCATTTAGTATATTCTGTTGATTGTCTTGTTGTTTTCTACTTGAAACACTATTTGCAGTGGATATATTTTTTACATTTTTTCTTTGCTTGAAGATATTTTTTATAAAATCCTTAGTCTGCTTACCAGAAGGCTTTTTCTTTTTTCCAACATCAGGTTCTTCAACTAATTTTTTTTGTCCAGTTGTCTTCAAATATAGATGTTGTTGCTGTTCTTTTCTCTTTCTTGAGTTTATAGGCATCTTTAATTTATTTCAGTCTTGTTCAGCAATACCTGCAAGAAACTAGAAAAAAATACCTTTATGTAATTTATATATATTACTATATTTTTTATGAGCTTTTCAAAACATATCATATGAGGTATCCCTTTCCTATGACTGCAAGTCTTACACAATAAAAGCTACACAAATTAAATCTCTGACAACAATTCCTGTGTGCACACAGACTCATGGTGTGATTCTAGGCAGAAAACGATTTTTCATTGGCAATTTCAAAGCACATTTACCACTGTGGTTTTGCAAGTGATAATTACTGTAAGAGTCTGACACATTTTCCTTATAGTTTAGAGAGGCAGAAAAGAGCACATGTCCTAACAGCTACTTGATAGCGTGAGCATGTGGAACCTGAGTGAGTGATTAGACTTTAGCAAAGGAAATGAGCCTTGGTGACTTTGAATGTGTTAGTGTTACAAACTACTATCTAAAATACCACACAGTGCTGAATACTTAGCATGGGAGTGCAGGAGAAGCTACTGCCTGTGTGATAAGAGCGTGTTTCTGGAGACTGTGTATTGTCAGGTGCAAGAGAGATCTGCATGGACGCTTGCAGAACTGCATGAAGACTGCACACATGTATGTAAGAGTACATGTGGGGTAAGAGTTAATTGCAGTTTTGAACATGTAGGATCTACCTCACCCATGGCAGGAGTGGAAGGAAAATCTACCCTGTTGTTTTCAAATGTGTTAGCATTTGCCTCTCATTTGTGAGATAGTGATTTCTGCTGAATGCAAACCATCACAGTTCAAGAAAACAAGCTGCCCCTTTCCTACGAATGCAAGTCTTACAGAACCAGACCAACACAAATTAAATCTCTGACAACAAATTCCTGTGTGCACACAGACTCATGGTGTGATTCTAGGCAGAAAACGATTTTTCTTTAGCAATTTCAAAGCACTTTTACCACTGTGGTTTTGCAAGTGATAAATACTGTAAGCGCCTGACACATTTCCCTTATAGTTTAGAGAGGCAGAAAAGAACACATGTCCTAACAGCTACTTGAGAGCATGAGCATGTGGAACCTGAGTAAGTGATTAGACTAGAGAAAAGGAAATGAGCCTTGGTGACGTTGAATGTGGTAGCGTTACACACTACTATCTGAAATACCACACAGTGCTGAATACTTAGCATGGGAGTGCAGGAGAAGCAGCCGCCTGTGTGATAAGAGCGTGCTTCTGGAGACTGTGTATTGTCAGGTGCAAGAGAGATCTGCATGGACGCTTGCAGAACTGCATGAAGACTGCACAGATGTATGTAAGAGTATATGTGGGGTAAGGGTTAATTGCAGTTTTGAACATGTAGGATCTACCTCACCCATGGCAGGAGTGGAAGCAAAATCTACCCTGTTGTTTTCAAATGTGTTAGCATTTGCCTCTCATTTGTGAGATAGTGATTTCTGCTGAATGCAAACCATCACAGTTCAAGAAAACAAGCTGCCCCTTTCCTACGAATGCAAGTCTTACAGAACCAGACCAACACAAATTAAATCTCTGACAACAAATTCCTGTGTGCACACAGACTCATGGTGTGATTCTAGGCAGAAAACGATTTTTCTTTAGCAATTTCAAAGCACTTTTACCACTGTGGTTTTGCAAGTGATAAATACTGTAAGCGCCTGACACATTTCCCTTATAGTTTAGAGAGGCAGAAAAGAACACATGTCCTAACAGCTACTTGAGAGCATGAGCATGTGGAACCTGAGTAAGTGATTAGACTAGAGAAAAGGAAATGAGCCTTGGTGACGTTGAATGTGGTAGCGTTACACACTACTATCTGAAATACCACACAGTGCTGAATACTTAGCATGGGAGTGCAGGAGAAGCAGCTGCCTGTGTGATAAGAGCGTGCTTCTGGAGACTGTGTATTGTCAGGTGCAAGAGAGATCTGCATGGACGCTTGCAGAACTGCATGAAGACTGCACAGATGTATGTAAGAGTATATGTGGGGTAAGGGTTAATTGCAGTTTTGAACATGTAGGATCTACCTCACCCATGGCAGGAGTGGAAGCAAAATCTACCCTGTTGTTTTCAAATGTGTTAGCATTTGCCTCTCATTTGTGAGATAGCGATTTCTGCTGAATGCAAACCATCACAGTTCAAGAAAACAAGCTGCCCCTTTCCTACGAATGCAAGTCTTACAGAACCAGACCAACACGAATAAAATCTCTGACAACCAATTCCTGTGTGCACACAGACTCATTGTGTGATTCTAGGCAGAAAACGATTTTTCATTGGCAATTTCAAAGCACTTTTACCACTGTGGTTTTCCAAGTGATAAATACTGTAAGAGCCTGACGCATTTTCCTTATACTTTACAGAGGCAGAAAAGAGCACATGTCCTAACAGCTACTTGAGAGCATGAGCATGTGGAACCTGAGTGAGTGATTAGACTAGAGCAAAGGAAATGAGCCTTGGTGACATTGAATGTGTTAGCGTTACACACTACTATCTAAAATACCACCCAGTGCTAAATACTCAGCATGGGAGTGCAGGAGAAGCTACTGCCTGTGTGATAAGAGCGTGCTTCTGGAGACTGTGTATTGTCACGTGCAAGAGACATCTGTATGGACGCTTGCAGAACTGCATGAAGACTGCACAGATGTATGTAAGAGTACATGTGGGGTAAGGGTTAATTGCAGTTTTGAACATGTAGGATCTACCTCACCCATGGCAGGAGTGGAAGCAAAATCTACCCTGTTGTTTTCAAATGTGTTAGCATTTGCCTCTCATTTGTGAGATAGCGATTTCTGCTGAATGCAAACCATCACAGTTCAAGAAAACAAGCTGCCCCTTTCCTACGAATGCAAGTCTTACAGAACCAGACCAACACAAATAAAATCTCTGACAACAAATTCCTGTGTGCACACAGACTCATGGTGTGATTCTAGGCAGAAAACGATTTTTCATTGGCAATTTCAAAGCACTTTTACCACTGTGGTTTTCCAAGTGATAAATACTGTAAGAGCCTGACACATTTTCCTTATACTTTACAGAGGCAGAAAAGAGCACATGTCCTAACAGCTACTTGAGAGCATGAGCATGTGGAACCTGAGTGAGTGATTAGACTAGAGCAAAGGAAATGAGCCTTGGTGACATTGAATGTGTTAGCGTTACACACTACTATCTAAAATACCACACAGTGCTAAATACTCAGCATGGGAGTGCAGGAGAAGCTACTGCCTGTGTGATAAGAGCGTGCTTCTGGAGACTGTGTATTGTCACGTGCAAGAGACATCTGTATGGACGCTTGCAGAACTGCATGAAGACTGCACAGATGTATGTACGAGTGCATGTGGGGTAAGGGTTAATTGCAGTTTTGAACATGTAGGATCTACCTCACCCATGGCAGGAGTGGAAGGAAAATCTACCCTGTTGTTTTCAAATGTGTTAGCCTACGAATGCAAGTCTTACAGTACCAGACCACCACGAATTAAATCTCTGACAACAATTCCTTTGTGCACACAGACTCATGGTGTGATTCTAGGCAGAAAACAATATTCCTGATACCAGTACACCTTTACTTATGGTGAAGACATACTCCATAATATCTGACAACTTCAAGGCAGTTAAATAGCTTCCAAAACATAAAATGTAAAACACAACTTTAAAACAAGAATCTCATTTACATTTTTGTTATCAAAATGCACCACATGCATCCCCTCTCAAATTCATAACTCACCTTTAAAAGTAGTTAGTTGAGAAAGAAATGTGGCACTCACACAATAGATTATCAGAGCCAGAATCTCTGAAATGTACACCTCTCAGCAGAACCAGTAAATGGCAATGTTTCCCTCTCTTTTTTCACACATACATGTTAACTTCAAATCACAGTGCTTCCCACATTTTTTCAAATGGAAACACAAATTTCTATTGGTTTCAAATTTCAACCCCCAACATGACTTCTGCCTTCTACCATAGCAACAGGTCATGGAACACTGGTGTGAGCAAAGAGGTCAGAAGTTCAGCACACAATGTTTCTAATCCAAAGAGCAAGAGTGCTTGACATTTCAAACCTAACAGCAAATCGAAAGTAATGTTCTGTGGAAACACATTTTTCTGAACCAATACAAAACATGCTTTTTAAAATTCAAACATACAGCCTAGTTTTTAGTGTAGAATGGTGTGAAACAACCAATGAGTTCTTTTTATTAAAAAAAAAGTATGTAAGCCTTCATTTTACAACTATCTTTCTTTTCATATTGCCATTCTACTGAAAGACACCTTCTGAGTGCATCCAGATCTCCTTGAAAGATGTTCACAGTGTGGATTGTAGGTCAAAGCTATGTCTTCTGGAGTGAAAAGTATGCAGAAAAAGAGGTATTTTCAAAGACCTTGCTTTGCCAAATGTAGACATCAAATGGATTGGTCAGAGAGGGTTAAAGTGGCACCAATTAATGCCTTTGGTGAAATCCTTTCTACATCTCCCACAGCCTGACCTTATAATTGTGCACTGTGGTGGAAATGACCTAGGCACTTTAACTGGGGTAGGTCTGGAAATGCTTGTTAATGACACATTTGTGCAATTGATGTCACTTTTTCCACAAACTACCTTTGTATATTCTAATATATGCCAAAGGCAAAAGTGGAACTGGTCCAACCATTATTGTCCGCAGATTGACAAAGCAAGAAAGCACATCAATAAGTCTGTTTCTGCTTTCCTCAGAGACTATGGTATGGGTTCTATATACCACAACAACTTGCGTTACAACATTCAAGGCATTTATAGAGGAGACGGTGTTCATTTCACAGAGTCTTCCTCTTGAACTTTAGACTCTGCATCGGTACTTACTTGTAGGTACCAAAAACCACTCAATGAACACAACGGCTCTTTTTAGAGCCAACCCACATCTAAACACTTAAACTTGATTTTTTAATCTATTTTTTTAATGTTTTTTTTGCCACAGTGCGCGCACCCCGCGATTTTTTGAAAAAAAATAAAATGTTTTTTTCACCCTTCGTGGTCCTTCAGGGACCCCCTGACAAAGGCTACGGAGTGTGGAACTCTCTACCCTGCCCCCTTTTCACGTTCTCCACCTTTCTTTTTCACTGTCACACTCACATAGCTTGGACTAAAGGTCCTATGGAAAAATGCTTTGGGAAAACGCGTTTTGGGACCACCCTTTTTCTCAGCCCCCGTTTGACGAATCCCCATGAGACTTTCAGGGAAGGAGCGGAGCGCCCCGCTCCTACCCTGAAAGTCTCGGGTGGATTCGTCAAGCTGAGAAACAAGGGGGTCCCAAAACGCGTTTTCCCTATGCAATTTTCCATAGGGACCTTTAGTCCAAGGTACAGCCCGAACGGCTGAACAGAATTACTTGAAATTTGGCAGAGAGGTAGTCCTCAGGTCAGGGAAGTGCCTTTTGCAGGTCTGGTGTCAATCTGTTCAGTAGTTCCTGAGAAAATCAAAAGTAAAATCATATATATATGTGGGCGGAGCCTAACCACACATCTCATCCTGAGATCTGATTGGCTGTCAGCACTTCATCCAAGAAGTGTTGGCAGCCATCTTGGGACCAATATACATGATAGCACCTCATTAAAAAGCATTGCAGTTAATAGAAGGTTTTAAGACTTTAGTTACAATATAAACCATTTGTTGATGGTACCATACTCATTTTAGGAATTGTGGTATGTTCTAAGGTGATTTCACCATGTGAAAAAGCCTTCTGCTGGGATATCATGATTGAGAGAAAAATATTTCCTCATGCTTTTCCCACATAGGTTTGGAAGGTGATCTATAAGCTAAACTGAGAGCTTATTTTCTGTAAATTCACATTATCTTTCCCAGTCATGTGAGAATGAAGTCTGACATTCTCAGTAAAACATGTACATCCAACAAGGGCAGAGACTGTCAGTTGATTCCTTTGTGTTCTACTGCAGCTTCCCAGAGTGTTCCAAAGAACAACTAGAGCGCTAACAGTCCTACTTATGATAAACGTATGGCACAGCTGAAGCCATCTTGCTTGGATTAAAGTGGTAACTCTTAAAACATTTAATTTAAAAAGGAACAAAATGAGGGGGTTCATTTTTCCAAAAAAAGTATGATTAGTGCTGCAGAAAGAAAAATTAGGGCACATTTTGAGTGACTTCTCAAATCCTCTTCTATTTCATTTAAAAAATCTGACATAAAGACTGAAACATGCACTTTCAATACCAGCAGCAGTTTCCCCTGGTGAGCAGTAGCTTTACTACAGTGATCTAATGAGCAAAAAGAGTGCTAACATTCTGAATTTATGGCAAATGTGTGACACATCTGAATGCCTTCGTGATGGAATCAAAGTAAAAAACTGAAAGTATTTCCTACTGAGGAGACTGCAGTAAATGAGGAAATTAGGAAACTTCATAACAAATAAGTTTCCCAAGATGGCCACCGGAGACAAAGGAGCCCAAATGTAGCCCAAATATCACCCAGATGTAGCCCAAGTATAGCCCAATGACAGAATGTCCCAGAATGTTCTTAAAAACAACTAGAGCGCTTACTGTCTTCATTATGACAAAAGTATGGCACACCTGAAGCCATCTTGATTGGAATAAACTGGTCACACTTAAAACATTTAATTTAAAAAGGAACACAATGAGGGGGTTCATTTTGCCATAGAAATTATGATTAATGCTAAAGAAAGAAAATGAGGGCACATTTTGAGTGACTTCTCAAATCCTCTTCTATTTCATGAAAAAATTCTGACATGCAGTCTGAAACATGCACTTTTAATACCAGGAGCAGACTTCCATGGTGAACAGTAGTTTTACTACAGTGATCTAATGAACAACCAGAGGGCTAACATTCAGAATTTATGGCAAATGTATGACTTATCTGAATACCTTCATGATGGAATCAAAGTAAAAAACTGAAAGCATTTCCTACTGAGGAGACTGCAGTAAATGAGGAAATTAGGAAACTTCATAACAAATAAATCTCCCAAGATGGCCACCGGAGACAAAAGAGCCCAAATGTAGCCCAAAATCACCCAGATGTAGCCCAAATATAGCCCAATGACAGAAGTGTGCAAAACATTTATTATTTTGTGTTTTTGCAGTGTTATATAGTGCAGACTTGTCAGGTATTGGAGTGCTTTACATGAGCATTGGTTACATCACACAAGAACAAATTCATTTTGGTTGTAGACATGGGGAGACTAAGTGATTTGACCAGAATCACAGAATGTCAAGCTGAAGCAGAAACTCCAACCTGGTTCCCCAGTTGCAGAGTCTGCAGTTCTGGAAGTAACACCACATCCTCTCCCCTAAGTGCAACATTTAATCAAGAGGTCAACTGGATAAAAAACATAAAGATAACAAATAATTTAAAAGTGCTTTGTCGCTATTTGAAAACTCTGAAAATATGTCCTTATTTTAGTCTTTTAGAGCACTAACCATAATTTTGATACCAATAAGACCCTCTCATATATGTAATTTCTAAAGGAAATGCTCTAGGTATTACAGTTTTGATTACATCAAGATGACGTCAGGCGTTCCACACTTTTGTAATAAATATAGAATGTTAGCAATCTAGTTGTTCATTAGGATACTGTTGAGAGGCAGAGGCCAGGGGCACGGACTCTGAAAAGTGAAGGCAGGTAGGAGGGTGCAAAGGCAACAATTTAACCACACTGAGCAGGCAGGAAGGGCCGTGGCAGCACAACAGACTATGGAGGGCAGTGGAAAGGGGGGCAGGGTCAACAAACCAACAATACAGGACTTGCAAGAGAGGCTGTGGCAATGCAATAGACCATTGTGGGCAGAAGGAAGAGGCAATGGTAGTACAACCATACATGCCAACAGACCCGATTCAGCCAGTAAACGTCCAATGTTTTTAAGCTCAAATGGGCTTTATTTGATCTGTCTCCTGTCTACACTCTCCTCTTTTTCAATGTAACTCAAAGGGGAAAATCAATACCCCAGTTTTTTTCAAAATCTCCCTCTTACCAAGTTCAAAATGTTCGCAAGTATGGTACATTGGATCATGGAAGGAAATGGGGTAGGGACATGGACTTGGATAACAGAGGACAGGAGGGACATGGAGAGGTGCACCAAACTGACCCTGCAGGGCAGGCATCAGGGTTTGCAGCAGCACAATACACCACACAGGGCATGCGGGACAGGAGTGCAGCACAACAATCCATAGAAAGCAAGAGGGAGGGGACAGGACCATGCACATGGACAACAGAAAACAGAGGGGCAAGAGGCAATGGTAGCTAGCTGACCATAATGGACAGCCAGGAGAGAAAGCTGCAGCATAACAGACCATAAAGGGCAGGAGGGATGGATCAGGGGCATTACAATGGAACAGACAAGCCAGGAGGGAGGGAGTAGGGGTCTGCACATGTAAACAGAGGGCTGGGGGCAAGGGGGCAGGGCAGGAGCAGCAAGATAGCCACGGAGGTCAGGCAGGATGGGCACTAGAAGCAAGACACACCATGAAGAGCAACAGTGAGACTGTGATGGCATACACACAGACCATGGAGGGAAGGTGGGAGGGGGTCAGGGGCAGCTAACTGACCACACAGGGAAGGTGGGAGGGGCCATGACAGCACAGAAGACCATGCATGGCAAGTGGGAGGGTTAGTGGCAGCACAATGGCTATCATGGGCAAGAAGGAGGGTGCAGGGGCATGCACAAAGGACGATGGAGGATAGAAGGGAGGGTCAGGACCTGTGCACAGACAAGAAAGTTCAGGGGAAGGGGCCTCACAACAGACCGCAAGGGGCAGGCAGGAGGAGCAGTTGCAGCACAACAGACCAGGGAGGGCAGAAGGGTGTGGCAGTACAATAGACCATGTAGGACAGGAGGAAGAGGATAGGGGCATGGCATGTGGACAGGCAGGGTGGAGGTGGCAGGGACAGGTTACAGTCATCTGACAATGCTAGGCAGGTGGGAGGGGAGTGGCAGCTCAACAGAACACTCAGAGTAGATAGGAGTGGCAGGTCCATGGAACATGGTGGGCAAAAAGGATGGAACAGGGGCATGCACAAAGACATCGGAGGGCAGGGGGAAGGAGAATAGGGGCAGCAAGCTAAGCACAGAGTTTAAGCAGGAGGTCAATGATGGGGCATAGAATTGGGCAATGGAGGGCAGGAGGAGTGGACTGGTACATCATACTAAATTGAGGGCAGTGGCAGCACATCAGACCATGCATGGCAGGAGGGAGGAGGCTAGTCCATGGATTCACACAACAGAGGATAGGGAGGAGGGGGATGGGGCAGCAAGCTAACTGTTCAGAGAAGGTGGGTATTAGGAACCTAATTGTTTTTAAAACGTGTGTCTGTGCAAAATACTTAAAATATGAAAAAGTATGCAGCATAATCTCACTTTTATTCAGGAAGAAGAGGACGTTTGTGACTGTGACTCCGGGCTCACTTGGCAGAAACACCCCCTGACCCTCCACCCCCATCGCAAAATGTAATGCCCGTGAAAAGGGTAGGTGAACACAGTGTTATATAGAACATAGTCCTGAGAGCACGATTGAAAATGAAAACTAGATATAGTGTATGGTATAAACTATGCACCAAAAAGTGTGATATAAGATGAACCGGGCGTGAAATATAATATGCAATACATTGTGCGCAATGACAGATTCATTGGAGAGCGCGAGATAGCACAGGCTCTAGCGCGTGCTATGCGATATGCGCCTTGGAGTGTAATATGCACAGGGCAGTGTTGTGTAACCTAACTAGTCTCTAAAGTTGTAATATAAAATATGTGCTGGGGAGTGTAACGTTGCATATGCACTGTGACAAAGATATGGATCCCAGATTGTAATATGTATGGCATAGCACTGTGCGTTATAACATAGGCATCGAGGAAGGCACGTTAGATGGGGCAATATAACCTGTGCGAAGACAAGTGTGGCATGACATATTCACGGGGTGGTGTTACAGTGCACATGGGCTAGAGAGTGTCATAGCATATGCACTAGCTAGTGGAATACAACACAGAGGTGTGTGGCACTCAGCAGGCAATGGTGGGTGTAACACAGCATTGGGCTCTGCCAGGAGCGCGCTGTGACTCTCAAGTGATGCTCGTCCGCTTTCCAGAGAGTAAAATAAAAAGTATTACACATCTGGCAGTGGATGTGTGTTTTATTAACCGTGAGGGGGGTTTCTTGCATAGTTTTGGTCGAATTTTTGTCGAATCCCCTTTGAATGGCTTGGTGTGCATGTGTATTAAATGTGCCCGTCAATAGCTACCCATGTTTGTATAAATAAACGACAAGGGTGTCTACCAGGATTAGGCACGGTAGGGCATCAGACATGTCAGAGCTTCACTAGTGGTGTAAATACACTCCACGTGGATTCATTGTATGCATAGTCGCCTTTTAATGAATATCACTCAAATCGTCATGGTGATAGGTACGTACGGTTTGTCCAGCATGTCCTAGGTGTGTTTTTTTTAAAATAATAAAAAACAGTGGCCGGCCCTGTGGATTAGGGTAAAAAAAATATAATTAGGAGACAGGCCCTGGGTGATGGGGTCATCAGGGCAAATAAATTAGAATAAGAAGGGGAACCACACAGCCCCCCTTCTAAAAAAATTAAAATAAATAAAAGACTGGCATCGTGCCGGAGGCCACGCCCCCTCCTTGCAGCACTCTGCAAACGCGCCCCCTGGCGAGTTGTAAGTTGGGGAATTAATTCCTCTTCAATACTGATGGTCCCTAAGGGCCAACTAGCCCAACGGGCATCTCCAGTACGCCAGGGAGCTGCGCTGCAGACAGGTGTTCTGAGGCCAAGCCCCTTTTTACACCTCTCTGCAACGCAGCTCTGTGGTGCTTACTGGAGGTACCTAGTGGTCTAGTTTGACCCTAGGGACCCTTAGGATTCAAGGGGACTTAATCTCTCAACTTAGAACAGCCACAGGGCGCGTTTACACAGTGGTGAAGGGAGGGGACGGGGCCTGAGGTCACGTGTGCAAACACGCACTATGGCACGTTTTAAATTGGGGATATAATTTCCCTTCAATACTGAGGGCACCTGGGGGCTAACTAGCCAACCAAGTGCTTCCAGTAAGCGCCACTGAGCTGCATTGCAGAGAGGTGGTCCAGGCCGTGCCACTTTTTACACCTCTCTGCAACGCAGCTCTGTGGCACTTACTGGAGGTACCTAGTGGGCTAGTTGGACCCTAGGGACCCTCAGAATGAAAATGAACTTAATCTCCCAACTAAAAACGGACACAGGGCGTGTTTACACAGTGGTGAAGGGAGGGGACGGGGCCTGAGTTAACGTGTGCAAAAACGCCCTGTGGCCTGTTTTAAGAGGTAGTTTTAATCCCCCTGCCCTATTATATACTAGGGGCTTACAGAGGAGGTCATGCTAATCACAGGGGGACCCCAACGCGTGATGTTCCCTAGTGTATGTAGGTGTTTTCACTGTATTCTAAGTGTCTTTTAACATAGCACTGGCTCTAGGACTGGTTAGTCAGACTCAGTTACCACCAGTATCCGTCTGAAAAAGTTGAGGGTACAGGATGATTTTGCAACAAGGCTTCTTTCTGCTCTTCTTTTTGTTCTTTCTGCACGTTATCCTTCTTCCTGCACTTTTCTTCGTCTTTGAGTACTTTTGTTGCTTCTTTCTGCACTTCTTTTTTTTCTTTCTGTCCATTTTTTCTTCTTTCTTCACATGTCCTATCTCTGTAGGCATAGTTAGAAATTAGCATTTAAGAAACCTTTGAAATTCACAGAAAAAAACATAGGTTTCAGGCACGTTATAGTTAGGAATTAGCATTTAAAAAACCTCAGAAATTCACTGAAAAAAACATAGGTTTCAGGGGTGTTATAGTTAGCTGGACTTTTCACTTGTACAAAACCATTGAAATTCCCCCGTTATAGTTAGTTCAGCTAACTATAACTCGCGCGCCCGCAATGCACTGTTGATGACATCACATATTACATCACTCATGACATGGTCAGGGACATCACTCATGACATCACTGATGACATCTCAAATGACATCACTGATGACATCACTGATGACATCATCCTTGTGATAGAGTGGCAGACCTCCTCTCACCCTAATATAACCTTTGATACACACATTCAAAAATAGAGACTAAAATTTTCAAAACAATGGACATACCAATACCAGTTACAACAACCTCTTCAGTAATTCTAAGATCCACATACACATCCACTCATTCACCAACAGTCCTATACAGTCACTCATACATGTATTCACTCATCATATGTACTCATACACCTATACATCCTGTTACACAATGCCACTCATCCATAGAGTTACTCACACACATAGTCACTCATGCTAATAAAGAAACAAACATACATTTACTTGCATATACAGTTATACACACACCACCACACTTACTTCTACGGAAACTTACACATACTTAGTCTTTTAAACAATCACTTATAGAAACACATACTTATTCATACAGGAACTTTTTCAATCTCTCACTCTCACATATACTCACTTATATACACCAATAGTCACATATACTAGTTTAAAACATATGTAGTTACTCATAAAGACACTATTGAGACAGTCATTTACTCACTAACACACCCATACACACACTCATCTACCCATACAGTCCTGCACACATGCTGTCTTCAACACATACAAACAGTGAGTCACTCATTCATGTACCTATGCACTACGTAATACCCCCCACCGAACCATGCAGACACTCAGACTGATAATCAAAAAACCAACTAATAACCTATATAGACACCCGTGTAGCTACTCACCAACCCATGCAGCCACTTATACACAAAGTGAGAGACTGATACAGATATTTACATATTTAAACATTACTCACTAAGCCATGTATTCACTATGATACACTTAATTAGTCAGTTACACAATCAATTTTTCAAAAACAAATCATCCATTTAGACACTTATATACCCATTTATTCTTCCATCGACCTTGAGATATACATATATAAAACATATTTAATTTTCAGAAAAACACACATTCACTGGATGATGTCATCAGTGATGTCATCAGTGATGTCATTTGAGATGTCATCAGTGATGTCATGAGTGATGTCACTGACCATGTCATGAGTGATGTAATATGTGACGTCATCAGCAGTGCATTGCGGGCGCGCGAGTTATAGTTAGCTGAACTAACTATAACGGGGGAATTTCAATGGTTTTGTACAAGTGAAAAGTCCAGCTAACTATAACACCCCTGAAACCTATGGTTTTTTCAGTGAATTTCTGAGGTTTTTTAAATGCTAATTCCTAACTATAACGTGCCTGAAACCTATCGTTTTTTCTGTGAATATATATATATATATATATATATATATATATATATATATATATATATATATATATATATATATATATGGCAACAACGCTGTGATTTTCTCCTCTTCCTTGAACCAACAGCAGCTACGGACACCATTAAGCTTCAAAACAATCTTTATTGGTTCAGTGTACCAACGACCAACTCAACGCGTTTCGGGAAAGCCCTTGCTCACGAGTATAGCGCTGATCAACCAGGAAGTGTTTTTTAACTAATCATGTGATTACAGAAAAGGTAAACAGTGAAAACATACTTCACGGTTTTCGTTACTTCACGATACCGCTGTGTTTTTTCCAATACAACTTTACACTTCAAACATAATTATCATGACACTAAGGTGCCGATTACGATCCGGTTAAAAAATTCCCCGTACGACTAGTATCCGGTATTTTTACCGTACGAATCGTACAAGTGCCGTACAAACTGCCAAGTACGATTCGCATGGGAAAAAGTCCATGCGAATCGCATTGGGAATTATTCCCCACACGTCCTCGGGTCGGAAAATGTGTCCGACACGTCCACGGACGATTTACCGTACAAATGTGAAAAGTGAAGTCCGACCGCGGAATTACGATCCATCCCGTGCGTCCGATGTCACAACCGTATGGAAAAAACACCGTCCGCACCAAACTCCCATAGCAACCATGGAGACATGTGCCCGCATATGCGCCGACCCCCCCCAGCCCCCGTATGTACGCTCTGACCCCCCCCAGCCCCCGTACGTACGCGCCGACCCCCCCAGCCCCCGTACGTTCGAGTCGTACCCCCCGTGTATGTACACCCTTGTACGTGTCGAACCCCCCCGTGTATGTACACCCTTGTACGTGTCGAACCCCCCGTGTATGTACACCCTTGTACGTGTCGTACCCCCCCGTGTATGTACACCCGTGTACGTGTCGTACCCCCCCGTGTATGTACACCCTTGTAGCGCTGGGGGAACGCACCGTACATACACGGGTGGGGGTACGACTCGAACGTACACGGGTGTACATACACGGGGGGTTCGACACGTACAAGGGTGTACATACACGGGGGGTTCGACACGTACAAGGGTGTACATACACGGGGGGTTCGACACGTACAAGTGTGTACATACACGGGGGGTTCGACACGTACAATGGTGTACATACATGGGGGGTACGACTCGAACGTACGGGGGCTGGGGGGGTCGGCGCGTACGTACGGGGGCTGGGGGGTTCGGTGCGTACGTACGGGGGCTGGGGGGGTTGGCGCGTATGTACGGGGGCTGGGGGGGTCGGCGCATACGTACGGGGGCTGGGGGGGTCGCGCGTACGTATGGGGGCTGGGGGGGGTATGGCACGTACTGGGCCACCTACTCTGGTCGTTTCGCGCCGTACTTTGCTTTTCCGGCACTTTTTGGGTGCCGTGAAAATATTGCCGTCCGGACTGCTGTCGGTTCGAATCGTACTTCCTGGGTCGTGAAACGCTGCCTGAAAGCGTCCCGACGTCACGTCGCAGCATTCCCGGATCACATTCGTATGTATCTTTTCGTCGGTCGGTGTTTTTTACGATTCGTACGGAAATGGTGTTTCCGTGCGAATCGTAATTCCTTGTTTGTAAAGTTTTACGACCGGGTACGAGTCGGACAGAGAAAACGCTCCGACCGACGGTTCGTACCCGGTTTTTACCGGATCGTTATCGGCACCTAAGTTTGTCAAGGCTGGTAGCAGAACACAAATTATACAAGTAATGAAAATTACTGCCATAATATTATCACATTAAATATTTAGGAATTTGCCCAAGTGGGCATAATGTCCGTGTGTCCTATAGTTCATGGGTAAAGAACGGCCAATTACACGTTCACAATGCGCATTCGTTCTGAAACGTGGCTTTAAAGAAAATTCACCTTTTGGAAATTGACACCCAAGTGGGCATAATGTCTGAATTCTAATCACATTTTGATATGACAGCAACAACTTTTCTAGCCAAACATGGCTAAAAAGATACTTTAGTTCTTCTGCATTCCTTCATGATTCACCAGTGCTTTATATGTCTAGAAAGAGAAAAAACACGCATCTGTTACACACTGACCTATTATACCTCTTAATTATAACACTTCCTGATCTTCAACACTGAAAAATACATTCATTAAAACCATTTTTTTACATCAATCAAAAAAAGTTGCTGACCTAAAATTCCACAATGCGGGAAAACCTGATGACGGTTAGATATTCAGTGTGCCTGAGGTATTTAACCCAAATGTGCTGCCAATTCTTCATCACAATTGTGGCCTATCAGGGCCAGAGTTCTATACTAGATTATAAGTTTGGATTCAAGGCGTCTAAGATCCTGGAGCCTGTTGCCTCCTCTTTCATTGATTTTTACTGAGTCGAGAACACAAAAACTAAGCAAATCACTATTTTGACTATGATGGCTTGAAAAGTGGCGTGCTATAGGGTACTGTTTGTCGCCATGTTTGATGGCGCGCAAATGTTCTAAAATCCTGATCTTAGCTTTATGGATGGTGCTTCCTATGTATGCCTTTTTACAAGGACAAAATAAAGCATACACCGCAAAATCCGTGTTGCATGTCGATTATCCTTTGCTCGGCAAGCAGACTCAGACCAAGTTTTCGGTGCTTACAATAGCTGTTTAATGTCGGCCATTACGCGTTTCGATCCAGGAAGGACCTTGATCACATGACAACGCCGTCAATGTTCGCAGACCATTTAAAATGCTACAATTTGCACGTGATTGCTGATACATAATAGACATAGAAAAAAAATTAAACATGCCCTCATGGGTTTTCAATGTCGCTCATTGTTGAGTTTTAAATAACACGAGTATGAATAATAAAAATCACAAAGTCATATGCCAACTCACAACAAATATAAATTATCAAAATTTGATGTGAAAGGTTAAACGATATTAATAAATAAATAGATAACCTTAAATATGATAAGACACAAAAAATTTAAAAATGTCGTAATAAATCATCTAAAAACGTTTTTGAATGTTATAAAAATATTAATAAATATTGTGATCTAAAAGAACTTAGTTTTGTTCTATTGGCTCATATATAAATATTCATACAATGTAAACAATGTCAGGATGAATCCAAAACGGTTGTTTGGAGCGAGATTCTGCTGGCATGAGTGCAAGGATCAAAGGTTCCTACTTGGGAATTTAGAAACCCTTATTGACAAAAAGTGCTGTGTGCTAATAAATGCAAAAACCCTTAAGTGTTAAAATATTAAAGTGCAATAAATGTGGTGTGTTAAAAAACCATTATGTTAACTGGTTTTAAGTGACATGGCAGCCTCCATTTACGTCTGTTACTTCAGAACACTGATAACTTGATTGGGACGACGTAACTATAATTTGTTAAATTAGAGCGATTTTCATCAAAAGTAGATATATAATACAGTATGTGTTCAAACAAATTGCCCCAGCATTTTGAAAAGGTCACTCAACAGCGCCCCATACCAACGGTATTGTCATGCCTCGCTGCAGCTTGCCTTGGACCAGCCATTCGTTCTCCTCATGTTGCCGATGCGTTTCGAGGCTAACACGCCTCTTCTTCTTGGGCTTTGAGAAAACAGGCATCACGCATTTACTTCATACAGGTGTGATTTTTATTAGACTTCCTTAGTGGGTTGGGCTTAGTGCCATCGTCAGTTCTTGTGCATTATGGGACTTGCGGTCCTATGAAGTAAATAAAATAATTATCCTTTAGTAGGTTGATGTCCTGTTAATTATTAAAAGCATTTTTCATCCTTGGTAGGTAGGCAGGTTTAAGGCGGGCTTTATCTGCAAAGAGACGCTGTGCCTGGTAGAAAGAAACAGTTCCTCCCCACAGCCTTTCACTTGATACAGGAAATGGTGCTCCTTTATTCCCACGGCGGGCCGCCGCGTAAGTATGTGTTCAAACAAATTGCCCCAGAATTTTGAAAAGGTCACTCAACAGCGCCCCATACCAACGGTATTGTCATACCTCACTGCAGCTTGCCTTGGACCAGCCATTCGTTCTCCTCATGGGAATTGCGGTCAAGTGAAAGGCTGTGGGGAGGAACTGTTTCTTTCTACCAGGCACAGCGTCTCTTTGCAGATAAAGCCCGCCTTAAACCTGCCTACCTACCAAGGATGAAAAATGCTTTTAATAATTAACAGGACATCAACCTACTAAAGGATAATTATTTTATTTACTTCATAGGACCGCAAGTCCCATAATGCACAGGAACTGACGATGGCACTAAGCCCAACCCACTAAGGAAGTCTAATAAAAATCACACCTGTATGAAGTAAATGCGTGATGCCTGTTTTCTCAAAGCCCAAGAAGAAGAGGCGTGTTACCCTCGAAACGCGTCGGCAACATGAGGAGAACGAATGGCTGGTCCAAGGCAAGCTGCAGCGAGGCATGACAATACCATTGGTATGGGGCGCTGTTGAGTGACCTTTTCAAAATGCTGGGGCAATTTGTTTGAACATATGATACAGAATGTGCCAATTGGTAAAAAGGACGCGCAGAGTTCTGGGAAATTTATGGGTCATTTTTATAAATAGGTGTATACATCTTCCGTATTGTTAAGACCTCCCGGAGATTTCCTATCCACATTAAGAATATAACGAGTTTCAAGTCGTCTCAGACAGTATTCCCTGTCTCCCCCTCGTTTGGTTTTTGGTATGGCATCTATCACAAAATATGTAAAGTCTTTTAGATCGTTATTATGGACTTCTGCAAAGTGCCTAGCGACAGGGTAAGTGGGATCATTGTTGTTAATTGCCCTGATGTGTTACAGGATTCTTTTGTTCACCGGTAATTTAGTACTGCTTATGTATTTTAATGGGCATGTACATTCCAGAACATATATCGCAAATTCTGTTTTGCAGTGCAAAGGTTTGTTGATTTTTATCTCCTGCTTGCTGAACGCAGTACAGTAACTTTTTTTGTTTATGCCATATTGGCATGCCTTGCACATTTTGCATTTTGTGAATCCGTTAGGGACAGTTAACAAATTCGTACGGTTAGATGATTCCGGGCTGCTGGAAACTAAACTGTTGTACATTGAAGGTGCCCGTTTATAGGTAATGCTAGGTTTTATGGGGAGTTCATGACCTATAATGGGATCATTTTCAATTTTCAAAAACACATTTTTAAATAGTTTTTTCTTGGGCGCTATAGGTGGTAATAAGTCTTACCTCATCAGAACTGGACTTTTCTATTTGTATCTCTTTTCCTGATTTTTTGGGCACTAATAGTTCTGTTCTGACCAGATCTTGGGTTTTGTTGATTGCCTCTTGTATTGTTTTAAGGGGATATCCCCTAGCCAAAAATCTATTTTTACTTAGTTGTTGCGCTTGTATCAGATCATTTTGATTGCTACAGATTCTTTTTAGGCGGAGCATTTCCCCATAGGGGATGCTGTGTACAAGGTGCCGTGAATGGAAGCTAGAAAAGTGCAGTACCGCGTTCCCAGCAGTCTCCTTTCTGTAGAGCCTGGTCTCGAATTTACAATTGTTAATATAGACATCTACATCAAGGAAATTAATTTTTTGGTTGCTTATGGTAGCAGTAAAATTTAGATTGACATCATTTTGATTGATCATAGTGACAAAGTTCATAGCTGACTCTTTTGAGCCATCCCATATGATAAATAAATCATCAATATATTGTCGCGTAGGCTCAGGAGAGGAGGAGGAAAAGGAAAGGACCCTCATTGATTATACCTTTCCGCCCCATCTACAGGATGCAGACGGCCCCTTTAATGCGGCATGGCTCGCCTCGGAGGCTGGGAGTCCTGCTCTGACGTCACCATCAGAGCACCAATCTGCTGCGGGGATCCCGTGTAAGGAGGACGCCAGCGACGAGGGAAGCGCGAAAGCCCACAGAGGAGAAGGAGCCAGGGAGCGATCGAGGACGGAGACGGAGAGCGAGGTATCAGACAGAGGACGAATTGTGGAGACCAGAAGAGGAGGAGAAGGAAGAACCAGCGACGGGAGAGTCGGAGGGCCAGGAGGAGCGTGGCTGGGAAAGGTACGGGACCGGGTCCTGGGCTTTGTTTCTACACGGGGAGGGAGGTAGTTTTCTTTTGGTTGTTGTCGGGGAGGTCACGGGGTACGAATCGGGTTGTTTGGGTGGTGTGTCCAACCACAGTCTCCCTGATTCAGGGCCAAGCGTACTTTTGGTGGCGGACCCCGGTGACTCCTCACTTCCTTTCCCATACCCTTTCTTTGAGACAAAGAGAGCAGTAGGTCTAAAGTGTGGTCTCTCTTTCTTTCATGCCCCTCGGAGCCCCAACGCCGGACCAAGAACCCCAGGGGAAGGAGAGATAGAAGAACTCCGGACCAGAGGAGGAGACCGGGACCTATTCCAACCTGTATTGTGTACTGTACTTGACCACTAAAGATAGACCATACCCCTCGATATGGACTCTGTCCCTCATTGGTCCAATCATGGGCCAGTATTCAACCTCACAATATCTGTAATACATTTTCACATGTTCATCAAACTCCCTTCGGTGTGTGCCTTTGAGAAACAGCCCCTCCCACCGGCCCATAAATAAACAGGCGTAGGTGGGGGAGAAGCTGGCTCCCATAGCAACACCCCGCATTTGCTGATAAAACATTTTGTCAAATAGGAAAATATTGTTGTTTAGACAAAAACTGATCATATTTAACAGCATAGCGTTGTGTTGGGGGCAAGTTGCCCTGTTTTGATTAAGATAAAATTCCACTGCACAAAGGCCTTCTTTGTGAATATTGCAAGTGTATAGGGAGGATACATCCAACGTAAGAAGGTAAAATCGTTGGTTCCATTCAAAGTCATTCATTTTGGCTAAAAAGTCACTGGTATCCCTAATATATGATGACAAACTTTGTACCCATTCTAGAAGAAAAAAGTCTATATACTTGGAAGCATTCTCTAGAAGACTTGATCTTGCAGATATAATGGGTCTGCCAGGCGGCTTGGAAGCATTTTTATGGATTTTTGGGATAAAATAAATGTTAGGAATAGTTGGATGATCATTTCTGATAAACTGGTATTCATCCATAGTTAACAATTCCGCGCCTTTCCAAGCCACCAACTTAGTATAGAAGTGATTGTCAATTTCCCTTAAGGCTACTGAATTGCTGAGACGATAGCAGGATCTATCATTTAGTTGTTACAGGGCTTCCAACATATAATCCTTTCTTGCCCACAGAACGGCATTACCCCCTTTATCAGTGTTTCTCACTATGATGTTATTGTCTGTTTGTAATTTATTGATGAGTTGATAGTATTGTCTATTTTTGTTGGATATTGTTTTCCTCTGGTTGGAGATTTTGTAATTTAGCAGCTTGATTTGACCTGTTACATTTTCGTTGAAAATGTCAATACCATCTCTTATCAATATTGGAGTGAACTTAGATTTCTTTTTGAAGGGGGTATTTTTACTTTGAAAAGCTTGTGTGGTCAAGACATTTGTTGTTAGGGTAGGAGAAAGCACTTCTTCCATACATTCATTTTCCTGGCGTAAGTCAGTTAAAACTTGTTGCAATGCTTGGTCAGTAGTGAACATGGACTGTGTATGTTCCAGTGTTTCTGAGGAGTTTGCAAGTATAATAGCAGCATCTGATTTACTTTTTTTCATCGCATGATACTTTTTAAATTTCAATTTTCTCACGAATTTGTAGATATCCATACGAGTTTTGGATAATCAAAATTGGATTCATTGCAGAAGGATAGACCAAGGGCCAGTATTTGTGCTTCCGCTTTGCTTAGTACGGCTTCAGATAGATTGATCACCGTTCTTTTCTTTTCCTCAAGAGTATTTATCGGCGATTCCACCAGCCCCTGACGCGTTGCTTGTTGTTTGTGCGTGGTACTCTTTCGTTTTCTTGCCTTTCGCCTCTGCCTCCGCCTGAAGTTTCTCCTCTGCCTGCTTGTTGTTTCTGAGGTCATGGTCGGAGGGTGGCTCTCCGCTCTTCCACTAAAAAATTAAGCTCTTCGGTGGGAGATGGTGTAACCCGGGTCCAACTAGGCGGTGGATTGTCAGAGTTTCCCTCTGTTTCACTTTCCAACGCCGAGCTGAGATCTGAAATAGATGTGTCTGTTGTGACTTGTCTATTTGCAGCTTTACCCGATCCTTGTGCATTGGGGGCGGCATATTTTGAAGATTTCATTCCTTCATATTTACGTGAGAAAGTGAAAATGCGCCCACTTTCATAATCCACCCGGTCCCGGTGGAATTTGAACGGTTTTCGTTCCTTTATTTTATCTTCTTCTTTACGTAGGCAAATGGTCATTTCACTCCTTAACTTGGCAGTTTCTTCAGGCAGTCCCATGGCAATTATTTAATCGGACAATTTATCAATGCATTGCTGTAACATAATTCTATCAATTTCTGCATATTTGACTAGTATTTCTACTAATCTTCTTGATGAGTCCAGATTTCATTGGGCCCATTCCTTCATCATTTCTGGGTTCGGCTGCTCATAACTTGGCGCTGTTAAAATGCGCAACCCTCTCGGAATTCTTCCTACGTCCAGATAGCGTTGTAGCGATTTGTGTTCCCACCATTTCCCCTGTTCTCCGTGCATCAATTTTTCCAAAGCTTTCATTTTGCTTTTTAAGTCGTCATTTGAATTTGTGACATTGGTTCCCGATTGTGGAAATCCTTTGTTAGCTTGAGGCAAAAAATCAAACATTTCTGAGGCTGCTGCTTCACGGTCTTTTAGTGTGTCTGCCGACATTTTGATAATTCTTGTGTTGATTTAATTTGGCGTATCCCGGGTATATAAAAGTATTTAATAATCCTCTAATCCCATACGCTGCGCACACCAAACACCCCTCAATGCCTTAAAGTCCTACCTTTCACGGCTTTCCTGCAACCCGAGAGTCCTCCGACACTGCGAGCGCAGTGGACGATCCTGGCGGTACAATTCTGGCTAAGGGGGGGCTGACTGTAAACGAATCCTTCCGGGTTACTTGCTTCCTCCGAGTCGAAGACGGGAGTGGTGGCTTGATTTAAACAGTCACCTATTGTTGTTTGGGGATCCGAGTTTGACTGGTCAAAGCCTCTCCAGTCCAAATACTAAAAACTACCTCCCTCCCCGTGTAGATACAGGGGATTTTTTGAACAAAATTCAAAATGTTACATGGGAAGATGATTTTTTATTGGTGGTAATGGACATTGAGTCTTTATATACCAGCATTGACCATCATGCTGGATTGACAGCAGTGAAACATTATTTGGATAGTAGACCTCTGGGCTTGTACAACCACAACATGATGCTCTTAGAAATGGTGAAATGGTGTCTTTTTAACAACTTCTTCATGTTTGATAATACCGTGTACCGTCAGATACACGGGGTGGCTATGGGGGCTTGCTTCTCTCCCAGCTACGCGTGTTTACACGTGGGCTGGTGGGAGGAGCAGACCCTCCATGGCACCCTGGCCAGGATTTTTGACAATCACGTCTTGCATTGGCACAGATGTATAGACGATGTATTTTTTATTTGGAAGGGAGACCGTGAAAGTGCTTTATTATTCATTAGTGAGCTTAACAACAACACCTGTAATCTCAAGTTTACGGCACTCATTAGTCCATCTAAGGTCCCCTTTCTCGATACTACCGTCTATATCAGGGATAGCAGTCTCGAAACCACACTTTTCAGAAAGCCAACAGCAGGGAATGCTACGTTGCACGCAACCAGCTCGCACCCCAATCATCTAATCCGGAGTATCCCTTATGGGGAACTCCTTAGATTGAAGCGTAGCTGCAGCACAAACGAGGAGTTTACCAAATGCTCTGAACAAGCATTATCTAGATTCAGGGAAAGGGGATATAGCAGTAAAATCCTCCAACAAGCTCAGGAGAAGGCGGCCCTCAAACCTAGAGAGGACCTCCTAGTTTCCATCAGGGACACCATGACACCATTGACGAGCAGTACTGAGGACACTAATATACCCCGTCTCATCACTGCTTTTAACAAACAACACAATCAACTGAGAAGGATAGTGAATAACAATTGGCCAATACTGAAAACAGATGCAGTATTGGCACCTAGATTACCATCTACACCCACTATTACCTTCAGACGGGCGGTTTCAATGAGAAACCAGTTGGTTGTCAAGAATCCAGAAACCACATCCAAAACGAGCTGGTTGCAGGCCATTAAAGGTTTTTTTAAATGTGCATCTTGCAGGGCATGCAAATTTGGAGTAAACACTACTTACTATAATACTCCTTTCAGCCCCACACCAATACGTATTGGGGGACACTACACTTGCCGTACTGAATTTGCAGTTTACATTTTAACTTGCACCTGCGGTCTTAAATACGTGGGTAGCACGAAACTGCAGGCACATGCCCGTATCTTGCAGCACCTTAGGGCTATCGTGAATAATGATCCCACCTATCCTGTGGCCCGCCATTTTAGAGCAGTACACAACAATGACTTAAACTGTCTCTCTTACTTTGTAGTAGATGGAATTCCTAAATTAAAACATGGTGGAAATAGAGAACGCATGTTAAGGCAATTAGAGACTCGGTTCATTATTGAGCTAGACAGCACGACACCGCTGGGACTCAATACTACGGAAGACATGCACAACTTTTTATGATTCTTCCAGTGATCTGATGTTGTCATTCATATTCTTTTGCCATGTGCATTAATTGGGTTCCATGTCTCCTAAACCTGCATCCCCATCTTTTCAGGAAATATTTTTATGAGATATTTTGAGTAAACATTTTTAGGACATGTCCTTTGTCTTTTGAGTCCTGTGAGTTTGAGTTGAACGTCACTGTAACCTCGCTTTCAGAATTATTTGTCAAACATTGTTTTTAACACTCACATCAATATTTATTGGTATTTATCAGTGGGACATTGTTTTCTATCAAGATGTTATGTTCGACTGTATGTGCTTTATTGGCGCTACATATTTTGCACATTTATTGCGTATTTGCACATGTACTTGCACTATTTGCACTTTATAATTCTACTTGCACTTAGACACATTTTGCACATACACATTCAAATATAAATAACAAAACACATAAAAATATAAGATCAATATTCACATTGATAGACATCTTCCTCATAGAACATCTCTAATGGATCGACATATAACTTCATTGTATTCACAGTGTCCCTGCTTATGTGAAAGGTCCTCAGATATTTTTCCAGCAGTATTTACACATGGAGTTTCATTTGTTTTTATAGCTGGTTGGTACTTACCTTGTATTATTCTGCAGGATATCGGTCTCGCATTGTGCATCAGTTTTACACGATTTTATTTAAACTGTTCTGTTTGCTTTGAGACTGTATAGCAGATAGCATTTAGACTTTTTTATCATGGTTTTAACTCAGAGCGTAAGATTGGATATTTTATCATAATTACTTACGACTGTTTTATTTATTTCGTGTATACAAATGAACTGTTATCTTTTTAATGCAGGGCACTATTTTTTCGATTTGTAGTATGCCTTCTATGTCTTTCCATCACGTGATGTGGGTGTGTTTACTTTAACTATTGTCACACACAAAGTTTGCTTCATGTGATCAAGGCCGTTTTCCGGCCGAAACGCGTCATGACAGAGTAAAGGGAGTTTCTAAATACTTGCAATAAAAAAGTATTCACCGACGAAGAGGAGTTTGTGCATTCTTTTTCCTGGGAGAAACTGACGAATGCCTTTGGTTTATATATATATATATATATATATATATATATATATATATATATATATATATGCACAGAGAGACACACAAAGAGAACAAATGGCTCATATGCACACTATTAAATAATATACAAAAAGTTTCATCTAATCTATTTGCAGTGCTCAGTCACCCCCATTGCCATTTACTGTTCATTTGTTCCTCATCAAAAAGGGCAACACATGCTTTAGTCAGCCAAATAAGGTACGCTACGGTTTAAAATGTGTTTTTATCTAAACAAACATTTTCTCTGTATCACCTTCCTCAGAGCTATTTTCACCTCTTGGTTCCTAAGGCTGTATATGAATGGATTTAGCATTGGAATCACCACAGTGTAAAATACAGATACCACTCTGTCCTGGTCTAAGGCGAAGGAAGAACTTGGCCTCATATACATAAATACCATTGTCCCAAAGAAGATGGACGCACAGAGAAAGTGCGAGGAGCAGGTTGAGAAGGCCCTTTGCCTGCCGTTTGAGGATCGTATTTTTAGGATAGCGGAGACAATATGAAAATAAGAGACAATTATGATTCCAAGAGATACTATTACAAATACACCACCAACAAGAAAGTCCACCAGCTCATTGATGGAGGTGTCGGAGCAAGAAATCTTCAATAGTGGAGGAATATCACAGAAGAAATGAGTGATTTTATTTGAGCTACAGTAGGACAACCTAAATGTGAAAATGGTGTGTATCAAAGCATTCAAAAGGGCAAACAAGTACACCCCAATAAGAAGACATACACACATTCTTGTGTCCATAATCACTGAGTAAAGTAATGGATTGCATATAGCAATGTATCGATCATAGGCCATCACTGTCAAGAGGAATATTTCTGTACTCCCCAAGAATGCAAATGAGAAGAGCTGTGTGACACACCCCAGGAAGGAAATGGTATTGGTCTCTGAGAGGAAGTTGGTCAACAGGTTAGGTGTGATTACTGATGAGTAACAACAGTCAACAAAAGACAGGTTACTGAGAAGGAAGTACATGGAGGTGTGAAGGTGTGGAGAGATTCTGACCACCGCAATAATGCCCACATTTCCAAGCAGGGTAGTCATGTAGACAAAAATGAAGAACACAAAAAGTGGGATCTTCAACTTTGGGTCCTCGGTTAGACCCAAGAGGATAAACTCTTTCACAGAGGTCCAATTGCCGTCTTTCATCTATCCAAAGAATGTTATGTATTGCTGGAAGGACCCAAGTAGAGATGACAATAGCAACTAAGATTGGAGAAAAATGTAAATGTAAATGAAATATCATTGCATCAAGGAAAGTCAGTTTTCTAGGTTCATCATTTCATATGTTTATATAGACAACTATGATTAAAAAAGGCCAAGAGGTCAACAAATTGCAAACCTACTTGATGTACACAAGTTAATGTCAAATAAAATCAATCTAATTACCAAGTGGCATGCCCATCATACTTGAAGATTTTTTTGCTGCACACAAATCCACAATTTTGTTATTACATTAACACAATCAATTTACTACACTGAAAAATTGGTTCAATTGATGGAGTTCATGCAAGCTCTTGGCCACACAGCCAGAGATAAGATGTAGAGTAACTGTCAAAGCTACAAAACATTGGGAAATAGGCGGTATCCTTTAGAATCTTAATCAGATTACATGAGCATCATTAACAGAAATCTTATCCAAACTGCAGAAATGAAACAGAAGTTACCCTCTAAAAGTCTCTTTCCCAGTTTCTTGTGATCTAAAGATCTGCCAGTAATGGAGCCACTGGACCCATAAAGATCAAGTTTAATGCGGTAAACCTGTGGTCCCGGATAGCTTGTCCAGGTGACAACATTTTGTCAAAGCAGGAAATATCTCTGGATAAATATGAGAAAAAGAATAAGGAATGACATTTAGAGTAAGCTGCCGTAAAACACTTTCCCTTGGTACTCCCCTCCTTCTTAGTGGACTTTCTGGTTCCACCTAGAATTTCCCAGTACCCACAGTTACCATAATGGTAGGTAACAGTATCTACAGGGCCCAGAATTGCTTGTCCCATTAATCAACGACTCACTCTAGGTGCCCAAATCCCGAACCATTTGTAATAAGGAAAAGTTATGGTTAAGCGTTCTTTTTTTTCTGCCGTACCCTCTCATCATTCACAGGTCAATGTAAAGTACCTAAATTGTTTTTGTCTAGCTAGGTAACATGTTGGTGCCTCAGATTTCTTAAAGATTAACATCCTAAGACCCTCACTGGTGACTAGTGTGCTTTACAATCCTTGATTGATTGATTGATATTCGATACCTAGTTTTTCTCTTTCACTAACAGATTTCTTAACTGGTTTCATGACTGGAAAAATGCCAGTGTAGCTCATTTAAGCTTTGACTTTAAGGTGCAGGAGATTAGCCTGCGGCTCCAGACTCAAGAAACCACAAAGGAAAATGTTGCTACATCTCTTCGAGATCTTCAGAGCCTTACTTCAAGAGTTTTAAAAGAAGGACATGAATCCTCCACCACTTGAAACCACTATGAGAACCATCCTCCCATCGTCTAAAGGTAGACAACTTTGATGAGTTTCAGTTACACATTGACCTTGAACCTTGATACTTCTGAATGTGATATTCTTCACATGTTTCGTCCAAAAAGCTTAAGGATAAGTCCCAGGACTACCAAATAGTCATGGTTGAAAACCTGCTGCAGGTCTTGGCCCTCCAGATAATAAATCCAATAATAAGACTTGTTCTAAAATCCACGTGTTTGTCTCAGGAACAGAAGCACTGATCCTTCCTTTCTGCACCTCCAAGGAATGGGAGACGGAATCCTCGAGTCAGGTAGGACATGTATATTGTAATCAGCGATCACTAATCAGCAAGCACCAGAACTAGGACCTTTTCTAATGATTTTTAGAGGACCAAGTTTCTTCTACTGAAGTGTTTTAATGCTGAGGTCTTGCGAATAGAGATCCTGCTGATCTTATGTTCCTTCCACGAAAGTAGGGCTTGATAAAAAAGAATGCAAATATTGAGGACCCTTGTTTTTAAGAACCCTATGGCAATAGCGCATTACTTTGAAGAAGATCATTTTCTTCATGGGTAGCCAATGAAATTTTTGAAAGTGCAGGGCCCCTGGGAGACTGCCTAAGTAGGTTGAGCAGCAACCGGACTGCCACGCTCTGTACACGCTGAAGTCTCATCAGCCCAGACTGTGAGCCTCCCATGTACAGAATATTGCATTAGTTCAGCCTGACGTTGACCAGGGCTTGGACTATTGTCTTTCCGGTGGTTTCTGGGAGAAGTCCAAGGATCTTTTTGAGAGTTTTTAGGATCCCAAAGTACATGCCCGCTAAGACTGTAATCTGTCTATCAAAAGCGCACCTAGCATTGAGTCAGATGCCAAGGATCTTGACTTTAGGCTTTTGGGCAGGTACTGGTCCAAGCGAGTCTGGCCACGAGGTGGAGGACCGGTCGAAGGCTGTTTACCTAAGATAAGGACCTCTGTTTTGACGGCATTGAGTTGAGACAACTGTGACCCATCCGCTCCGCCACCTCAGACAGACAGCTCTTTAACTGGCCCATTGTGCCAGCTGCCTCCTGTGTCAGGGTGATAATCACCTGCTTATCATCAGCGTACGATAAGATGCTAAAAAAACCTGACGCTCTATGATATCAGCCAGGGTGCACATGTAGATGTGGAATAAAGTAGAGCTCAAGGAAACCTGAGATCATAAAGGTTTTTGTACCACCTGAAAGGTGAGGATCGATCCGCAGCCAAGCATTCCAAGTGATGCCCCAAATCCACAACCGTTGAAGTAGAAGACTGTGGGATATGGTACCAAAGGCAGCGCTACGGTTCACCCTCAGCAGTGCTGCAGGGTCACCCCTGTCTACAATTTTGCAGATGGACTCAGAGGCAAGTAGTAGCCCAGACTCCACACTGTGAAGGGGGCGGAGCCTGACTGTGTCCTGTGGAGCAGCTCTTTTGCCTCCATGAAGGTCGAGAGCTGCTGGTTTACATATTTCTCAAACATTTACCTTGTCTCACAAACATAATACAGCTAATTGATTTTCTTCTTCAAGCAATTGTATACAACACACACGTTGATAAGTAAAAGAGTGCATACTGCCTTTTTCTATTCCTTGTGCTAGCACTGGCCTCCCTGCAAGCATACAGATGAGCTTTGCTGAGAGAAGAAGTCCTGTTGTGTGGAAACACTGACCAGAGCACAATAATGCAGCCTGATTGGCACCCAGTGGAGGCCATAGGCAGCTGAGTGTGCTGACACGTCGTTGCTGATTGTTCTCCCCCTTCTGCCACAAGGGATTGGATGGCGGTAACGTCGACATTTATTACATGCATGAAGCAATTTTTCTTTATCACCGATGATACAAAAAATTAGAATCATTATTGGTGCCCCCTGTTATGTAAATGTTCGCATGCTCTAAATGTGTGGATTGATTGCTTTACCTAACTCTTGCCCTTGTTAAGCCACACTTTTTACTAGATAAACGCAGAGATTCAGGCGCGAGTGTGCTACAAAGAGGCATTTCCTCACCACAGCGACGCAGTATCTTCCGGAACCAGGACTGCGGCACCACGTGCCCACCCCCACCCTCAGGCCACCACTATTTGTACATCCGTGATTGTCGGTAGCTCCGTTTTGTTCACCTCCGTTTACATCCATTCACCTCTGAAGGTGCTCTGTAATTTTCCACAGCCGTACATCTTTAATTGCAGTATGTGGGAGTCATGAGGCATCCAAGTAATTATATTCATAAAACACAGGACAAAGCGGTGTGGGCGGAGGCCAGACCTGCACATCATCGGGGGGGCGGTTCACCATACCTGCCTGGGATCCACTGGTCGCAGGGCGTGGATGCAGGGTTGTTTGTGGGTGTGGTGTGCGCTGTGCAGTCTGTGGGATGACATGATAGAGAGGAGCAATCATATATAGAGCCTGGAAACCATTTAAAGTGTATATGCTGAGCTCAGAGACCTACTGTCTGGTGATTGAAACCCAGGAGACCGAACAACAAACCATGTGAGAGCTGGAGAATGAAAACAACTCCAGCAATTCTGTGATGTGTAAGTGAACTGCTGTACAGATTCAGAGGTATACTGGTCCATAGGGGCATAGCTGGATGAAAGGACATATAATGGGATGAGTATGAGAGCAAATGAGCCAAGGGGTGAATAGGTGAACCCCTGTTCGGTTAAGGGGGCCCTGGGAGAAACTGGTGATAACTTCTAGTCTGACTAACTGTATGAAACTGGAAGGGTACTTGGATGGATGATAAACGAATGGATTAGTGGCTAAATGCTGATAGATGAGTTAATGAAACAATGATTCCAAAACTTGGTGAAAGAATAGATGGATGGGTTGATGAATTATGTATAAGCAGAGTAAATAAAATGAATTGAGAGATGGGCAGATTGGATGGATGAGAAGATGGATTGGGTGCATGGATGTCTGAATTGCTTCTTGAGTGGAGCTTGAAGAGGGAAATCCTGGATGAGAGCAGTTTTCCCTTTCTCTTACTTCTGTCTTAAATCGCAGTAGCATGCATAGAGTGGGAGCGGAACGTTCAGGCTGTGGACCAATGACATGCCAAAAAGTTACTACGAATTTAGGGGCATATCAACAAGAAGTAGCTATAATTATCGCTAAACTAGCTTAGCGCGTTTTTCAATATCGCCGTGTATCACTGGTTGACATCGCCGTGTTAGCGGCGTATTAGCAACGCTTAGTGCACAGGCGATGTCATTTCCAGCGATAAACGGCGAGAATCGGCATTAGCATGTGAAATATGGTGAAGATTTCACAGCGCTACTGAAAGGCTTTCTGATAGGGGAGTGTGGACCTAACCAGGCAATCTCCCTCCCATTATCAGTATAGCTAAGTCGATGTGAAGGAGACATTAAATTACAGCGTTAACCGTGGTTAGCGCGTTCAATTATATCGCTTCGCAGATCTGCTGCAGGGTTGTAAATATTGCGAAACTGTGTACACGAGTATTTACATGGTGTTGTGGGCAGGAACGCCCACTTTGCATGCCATTAGCGATGTTCATCGCTGACATGCAAAGTGGGGAAAAAAAGCAGCTAACTCAAGGAAACTCGTATTAGCGAGTCCTTGTAAATAGTGATTTACTGAAATCGCCGCTTTTCCGGCGCTATGTGCCGGAAAAGCGGCGCTATGTTTGTTGATAATATGCCCCTTAGAGAGAGACTGTATGAAAGAGGTAAGCTGCAGTGATCCATGTTTTACAATACAGTGGTATGGTGTGGCAATACTTGAACCATAAAGCCTAGCACCCCAGCTGGCCAGCTGTTCTTACCGTCTTTAGGTCCTTGGCCATATGTGAAGCATGGAGTGGGAGTACCAGGAGGAGGGGAAACTTTCCAATGCTAGAGTTTTTAAGGGCTACTGACTGAATCTGGAGTCAAATGAGATGGAGCGCACAGTGCTGTTTTCTCGAAGTCCCACCTGTGCCAATTGTGTTTTGCTGTTATACTGCTTCTACCAAGACCCCCGTTTCACTGCTCATAGTTGACGGTTCCTTTTCATGTGCAAACCTAAGCTTATGCTGGTTCTTTTCAGATATTTTGGCTGATACATGTGTGTGTATGTTTGCATCAATGTAAACACAGGCATTGGCCTCTATAGCAAAAATTGTAACCTTCAGTTCTTAGGAACTACTCTTATTCCTGATTATGGCATAACTTCAACCTTCAGTGAGACCAGGTTAGTATGAGCATTTTTTCACTTTTAAGTCTTAATAACTAGACAAGCGTAGTCTTCTTGAACACCTAATACCAGACAATCTCTTTGATTAGCATATATCCTACAAAGAAATATTTGGAGTCAATATTCTCACTGAGGGAAATTTTAGTACTATTGCATTGCACTTGTGTTGGTAGGAATCACTGAAGGCCTTGAATTTCAACTTTTTCTCTCCGACTCCTATATATGTTGGACTCCTCTATCTTAAAAAAAACTCATGCTAGTTATTAGACCTGTTGTTAGAAATGGGGGTCTCTAGTTGGCAGGTTGTTACCCTGTTCAAGTAGGGACCCTTCTTCCTAGTCCGGTTAAGGAGGATACACTACTGAAATAACCCCTGCTCACCCCCTTCGTAGCTTGGCACGAGCAGTCAGGCTTTTATCAGAGGCAGTGTGTAAAGCATTTGCACATAACCAACATTAATACAGTGGAACACTACAAAAGGACACCACACCAGTTTTAGAAAACTAACCAATATTTTATCTGTTTAAACAAGACTAAACATGCTAAAAAATATCCTTCATACAGTTCTTAGGAATATCACTAAGCAAAAATAGACTTAACATACAGTTCCTTGAAGTTGATAGCTATCATGGCATCGTGAACAACAAATCCAAACAGTTCTGGCTGACCGCGGCATCTCGGGCCAGCTACAGTGTTAGAAAGACCCGTAAAACAGGACCTTTAGAAATGCAGAGCTTCGGCAACCTGTCACTGAGGTCCAAAAAGCTGGTGTGGGCAGGAGTTGGTTTCGGAGGTCGAGGCAGGAGTTGTCAGGCCCCTGGAGTCACATGTTTTCCAGATTGAACTCCTCGTGGTTGAAGTAAAGAGCACCGGTGGCAGCAGGAGTCAGGCTGTGGTGCAAAGTGCAGTCGTGCGGTGACTTCAGGTCGCAGTGCGGGCTGCTGCTAGGTGACGGTCATCCAGCGGTGTCGGTGAGACCGGGCTGCGGTGCGAAGTGATGTGGTGCTGGTCATGGTGCTGGCAGGTCATAGTGGAAACAGCAGCGTTGTCGTTGCTGATGTGCTATCATCAGCTGATGAACTGGAGTCGATAGTGTCGGTGTTGGTAGGCTAAGGCTGCGATGGGGAATAAGGCCAGTGTGTCGTGTAACTTATGAGTAGTGCCCTCGAACCACAGTGCAAGCAGCGGCATCAGTGTCAGCGTCAAGCATCGTAGTCCGGGATACCAGGTTGGCGGTGTGAAATGAGGCGGTGCGAAGTGCGATGCTTACAAGCTGCAGTGCAAGCAACAGCTCAGTAGTAGCGTCGAATGTCGTCGTCGGTGAGACAAGAGATGCAGTGTGAAGTGTGGCGGTGCCCTTTTGCGGTGCATTCAGTACATGGAGCTGGAAGCGGCGTCGGAGACGGCATCAGACTACCTTTTCCCTCTGTGGCAGCTGAAACATCCAGTTCTAGAAGCCGGTACCCAGATGATGTTTAGGTCTTTGATTTTCCTTTCCTGAGACTTCCAACAGGAGGCAATCTCTACATCGAGCCCTTGGAGATATGTTGAATGCAGAAAGAACAGTCCAGACCTTTCCCTTCCCAAGACAGAAGCAGCAACTGCAGGCCAACACAGCAAAGCACCCAGCCAAGCGGAAGTACTCCTCCTAGCAGCTCTCCCCGCTCGTCTTCCTGGCAGGTCCTTTAGTCCAGCAATATTCTAAAGTTCTGAGGTCTGGGCCCCAGTTTTTTTACCACATTTTCCTTTGTTATCTTGTGGCAAAAAACTCTCAGCTCAGTCCAAACCAGTTCTGTCCTCTCTGGCCCAGGTTCCTGGCATGAGGGGGAGACAGCATTGTGCAAGGGAGACAGGGCCTATTTAGGTGCAAGGGAAATATCCTCCCACCACTATTCAGCCCAGTTCTGAGTCATACAAAGAGAGGCAGAACACACCTAAACCTCCCCAGTGGCTGTCTAAAGAGAATACAGATACCCAGCCTCTGTCACTCTAAATCCAGACAGTCAATCCACAACCCAACAGAGGCACATAGGATGGCTAAGCAAGAAAATACCCACTTTCTAAAAGTGGTAGCTTAAAACACACAGCATAAAAATCATCCTTGCTAAAAGATGCATTTTTACATTCTGAATCCAGGCATACTAAACTATATTTCTCCATCTTGTCCCAATTGGAAGTTATACTTGTAAAATGTTAAAAAAGTATCTCCCATTCTATCCTATGGGACAGATTGCCTTTCAATAGTGAAAAACAGAATGCACTGTATTTCACTATGGGCATGTCACACACCAGTGCCTGTCCCACCTTACACTTCAGCCTGCCCATGGGGTGCCTTGGTCCTCCCTTATGGGTAACTTACATGTAATAAAAAGGAAGATTAGGGCTTGCTTAGTGGGTGCCCTAGCCAAGTCAACATGGCAGTGAAAACTGCACGCAGACATGGCAATGGCAGGTCCGAGATACCATTACAGGGCTACTTCTGTGGGTGGCACAATCAGTGCTGCAGGCCCACTAGTAGCAGTTGATTTACAGGCCCTGGTACTCTCAGTGCACTTAATTAGGGACCTACCAGTAAATCAGACATACCCTTCATGGAAACACCAATCCATAACATAATTTACACGGGGAGCATATGCACTTGAGCAGTGGTAAAGTGCCCAGAGACCTAAAACCAACAAAACCAAGGTCAAAAACAGTAGGCCAAACAGCAAAAGGTCTGGGGGTAAACCCGCTGAAAAGCCAAGTCTATCACAACCCCCTCTCAGCCTAAAGCCAGTGTATACTAATCAATCCCTTGATAGAATATAGACCTGGTCCACAACAGCGGGGGCACATTTTGGTTCTACGCCTTTCTGAACCAGTTGGATTCCTCTGTCCATACTCTCAGGGCCCACAAAGCTAACCCATGGGAAACCATTCACCTCATCTGGGGGACCCCATCTGTGCAGCACCTTACCTCAGCTTGCTTACAGGTGTGTCCCAGCAGGCAGACTGCACCCACAAGACCAAAACAGTGGTGTGGCCCAGTCCACCCTGGGGTGTGACCAGTGTCCCCTCCCTAGGGGCACCACTGTCCACCAGGACAGTAGGTCACAGTGGCCACTGACAGCTGTCAAAGACGAGAGCCAGGCCTCAGGCCTCCAGGGCCCTCTAACCCATGTGGCATCAGAGAGTGAGGGGTGGTAGCTCCAGGTGCCCGGCACTCGTTGTCCACTCTCCCTTCTGACACTGTCCCACCAGCTCAGGGTCTGTACCATGAGGCTGAACAGGAGACTGAGGTGGGCTCTTTCATACCCTGTTCTTCTCCCTGGGGCTCTGCACCCTCCCACCTGGAGTGGTAGCCCCAAACTCCAGAATTGTCAGGGCACCTGTGTCAGGTGTCCCTCACAATTCTTCTACCAGTTCAGGGGGTGCTATTCTGAAACAGGTTATTCAGCTCAGGGTCTGTACCCTGAAGCTGACCAGAAGAATAGGGTGGTCTCCCCCAGGACTGGTCCTCCCTCCAGAGGTCCTCTACCCTCCACTGTAGAGATGTACCCCCAGGCTCTAGAATTGTCAGGGCGACTGGCCAGCCATCCTGCACAATCCTTCCACCAGTTCAGAGGTGCTATCCTGCAACTGGTTTGCCAGCCAAGGGTCTGTACCTTTAGGCTTGGCAGGGATCAGGGGTGAGGCTGCCCTCTCTCTGTCTCCCCTTACCGGGGCCTTGTACCCTCCCACCTGGAGCAGTGCCCCAAAAGACAAATCGGTAGGGGCACTTTTAGCAGTCAACCCTTTCCTGCAGGTCAGGGGGGACACCCTGACCTGGAGGCCCTTCAGTGCAGGGTCTGCACTCCTAGGCTGGGCCTGTGCCTGGCAACCCAGGACTTCCAAGAGAGTGCATCAACCCCCCAAGGGAAAGATACTCCTCAGAAGTTGTGCAAGAGACTGCCTGGTGCAGGTCTCCAGATTCCTGTCTACCTGGCAGAAGTGGCCTCACCAGTGTCAGTCCTGGGGTGCTCTGACCTCAGAGTTGACAGCCCCTGAACCACTGGTCCTTCCACTGGGTACTGTCTCCTGCTCTCACCCCTTTCTCTGAACTCACACACCCTCCCTACTGGAGAGGTGCTGCCAGACACCAGAACTGGTAGGATGGTTGTTACAGCAGCCCCCAGCTCACCTGATACCTTGTGATCTCCCTCCAGGGATGGCCTCCTGTTAAGACCAGCTGCCATCCTGGTGGTTCCTCGTGGAACCAACCAGGCCTCTGAGACAGGACATGGAACCATACACCCCTCCCACTGCTCTGGGTCCTATCTGGGCTACCACAACCCTCACCTACCTCACTTGGTTGGGGAAAACCAGAGTAACCTCCTTCAGGATCATCCCCAGATGCTTTTTCAGACCCTCTGGAATCCACTGAAAGGTCTGCCTCCAGTGCGAGCTCCATGGGGTCAGAGAACTCACACTCCACCATGTGTTGGCATGGCTATGGAAAACAGGGACTTGAAATATGCTCTCCAACAACTGAATCACACAGTCCCACTTAGATGTTAACCAAGCTACTCTTTACCTCACCATCAAGTGCCTCGCACAAGTACCCCACATCACTCTCCTGTGGCTGGCAAGATAGTGTCTAACTGTCTCTGTTCTCAACACATTCTTCTGGGCGGTCTCCACACTCACATGCCAGGACTTCTACCATGATGGAACACCTCTTCCTGCACCTCTCATCTAGACTCAGTAGAGTGTCCCTCCCACCATTAGGGATATGATCCTCTGTGCCAGGTCCCCAATCCACCTCAGGGAGGCTGTGCACCTCATAAATTGGAACCCCTGGTGTACGTTAACCCCCTCCTTCAAGTCAGGTGCCACATCTCTGGGTGAGTGTACTTTTTACTTAGCACTAAATAACACCTTTTTGCTGCCACCATCTGAGCTGGACTCCACATCAAGCCCAGCCAAGCTCAAGTCCGGAGCTACACACATTTCTTTTTCAGCTAAGGCTCAGTCTATCTCCTCACATTCCTGGTCTAGCAGCCTCAGCCTCCGGTCACAAGAGTGAATCTAATTCCTCTCCTCACAAGCCAATCTTTCCCATAATGTTTCTTCTTCAGGGCCACTGCCCTCTTGGTATTCTGGCTGTGGACCCCCCCTCAGATTCCTCCTCAGAGTCATCTGATAGTCATAGCTACGCAGGGCTGCCTCACGAACCTGCCTTGTGGATCCCCTATTCACAGGTATCCCCCTCTCCTTTCAAAATACTTTTAGTTCCTTCATCTTGTAGATGTGCATATGCCAAAAGGTGATTTCTATTTTGACAAGGCTGCACAGGTGCAACAACTAACCAGAGTGCCAACAACCAAATGCTGAAGGGAAAGAGGTAAAAGATAGTATGTGGTTGCTTTACGTTCTGCACTATACCAGTAGTCTATAACAAACACTGTATGTAAGACACACATGCAAGTCCTAATCCACACTGCTGAACACCAATGTTAGAAATGGGGTCTCTAGTTGGCAGGTTGTTAAACTGCCCTAGTAGGGACCTGTCTTCCTAGTCAGGATAAGGGGTATACAGTACTGAAATAATCGCTTTTCACCCCCTTGGTAGCTTGGCATGAACAGTCAGGCTTATCTCAGAGACAGTGAGTAAAGCATTTGCACATAACCAACAGTAATACAGTGAAAACACTACAAAAGGGAACCACACCAGTGTTAGAAAAATACCCAAAGTTTTATCTGTGTGAACCAGACTAAAAATGATAAAAATTCACCATGCAGTTCTTAGGAATATCACTAAGAAAAATAGACTTAAAATACGGCTCCTTGAAGTCAATAGCTCTGTCCAGGGCTATCACAGTGTCGTGAACAAAAAATCCAAACAGTTCTGGCTGACCGTGGGATCAAGGCCAGCTATGATGTGGGGAAGACCAGCAAAAAGTACCTTTAGAAATGCAGGGCGACGGAGCAATCTTGTTGAGCTCCAAAAATATGGAGTCCTCAGGTGTCAGTTCTGGAGGTCGGTGCAAGAGGCATCGGGCCCTTGAAGTCACAGATGCTGCAGATCGAACTCTTTGCGGTTCAAGTCGGCATGGGCAAGCGTGCAGTGCCCTCAGGTTGTGGTACAGGCAGCGGCTCTGTGACAGTCTCCAGTGGCATTTGTGAGACAAGGGCTGTGGTGCAAAGTGATGCATTGCTCGTCGCGGTGCTGGCAGGTCACAGTGCAAGCATCGCCGTTGCTGAAGTGCTGTTGACGGCTGATGAACTGGAGTCGATGATGCGGGTGTCGGTAGGCCAAAGCTGCGGTGTGGGATGAGGGCGGTACATCATGTAACCTATGATCGGTGCCCTCGAACCATGGTACAAGCTGCAACGTTGATGTCGGCGTGCAGCGGCATCGCTGGGGATACCAAGGTGGCAGCGTGAAGTGAGCCAGTGCAAAGTACAGTGCCTACAAGTCACGTGCAAGCAGCCTCTTGGTAGCTTCATCCGATGGTGTCGGTGAGACCAGGTTTGTGGTTTAAAGTGCAACTCTGCCCTTTAGGACACAGAGCTGGCAGTGATGTCGGTGATGGCGTCAGGTTACCTATTTCCTCTGTGGCAGCTGAAATGTCCAGTTCCAGAAGCCGGTACCCAGAAGATGTTTGAAGTCATTGATCTCGTTGAGACTTCCAACAGGAGGCAAACTCTATGACAAGCCCTTGGAGATATGTTGAATGTAGAAAGAACAGTCCAGTCCTTTCCCTGTCCAAGACAGAAGCAGCAACTGCAGGCCAACCCGGCAAAGCACACAGCCGAAGGGCAATACTCCTCCTAGCAGCTCTTCCCGCTCTTATTGCTGGCAAGTTCCTTAGTCCTGCAGTAATCTAAAGGGGCCCATACCATCTAAAGTGGTATGGGCCCGAATATTTCTCCATGTTTTGCTGAATCTTTTTGTTGACCTTAGGACTCTGAGCACTTTACCACTGCTGACTAGTGCTAATGTGCATGTGCTTCTTCCCTAAACATGAGTGTAATTGGTTTATACATAATTGGCATGTATATGATCAAGATCGCGGAGGCGATCGAAACGCGTCTGAGGCGGACACTTGTCTGGTGAAATAAAACCAAGGGATTGGAAACTTTGAAACCGCTTGGTGCATTTCTTGGATGACAACATCGACTGTGGTCCGTACCTGTTTCAAAAACCCCCTCTGTGAAATCGGAGGTTCGGCACTTTGTGTTTTATATATATATTCACTGAAGAAACCATAGGTTTCAGGGGCGTTATAGTTAGCTGGACTTTTCACTCGTACAAAACCATTGAAATTCCCCCGTTATAGTTAGTTCAGCTAACTATAACTTGCGTGCCCGCAATGCACTGCTGATGACGTCACATATTACGTCACTCATGACATGGTCAGTGACTTCACTGATTACATCACTGATGACATCTAAAATGACATCACTGATGACATCACTGATGACATCATCCAGTGAATGTGTGTTTTTCAGAAAATTACATATGTTTTATATATGTATATCTCAAGGTCGATGGAAGAATAAATGGGTATATAAGTGTCTAAATGGATGATTTGTTTTTGAAAAATTGATTGTATAACTGACTGATTAGGTGTATCTTAGTGAATACGTGGCTTAGTGAGTAATGGTTAAATATGTAAATATCTGTATCAGTCTCTCACTTTGTGTATAAGTGGCTGCATGGGTTGGTGAGTAGCTACATGAGTGTCTATATAGGTTATTAGTTGTTTTTTTGAGTATCAGTATGAGTGTCTAAGTGTCTGTATGGTTCGGTGGGGGTATTACGTAGTGCATAGGTGCATGAATGAGTGACTCACTGTTTGTATGTGTTGAAGACAGCATTTGTGCAGGGCTGTGTGGGTGGATGAGTGTGTGCATGGGTGTGTTAGTGAGTGAATGACTGTCTCAATAGTGTCTTTATGAGTAACTACATATGTTTTAAACTAGTATATGTGACTATTGGTGTATATAAGTGAGTATATGTGAGAGTGAGAGATTGGAAGAGTTCCTGTATGAATAAGTATGTGTTTCTATAAGTGATTGTTTAAAAGACTAAGGGGCAGATTTATGTTTCCTGGCGCATCCCTGCAAATCAGCAAGGATGCGCCAGGAATGATGCGTCATGCAAGTTCACCCTTGCGCCACACATGATGCGCCATATTTACAATGCGGCGCATCATGGCGCAGGAATAAACAGATGCGTGACGCATCCGATGGCGTAAGGTTGGCGCAGTGCTTCAGTTGTGTCGCAAGCGCGACGCAACGCCAGCACTGTTCCAACCTACCCTATCCCTAACATGGTGCGTCAAGCCTTACGCCTGCTTCAAGCAGGCGCAGGGTTTTGGCGCATCAGCGTTGGGAAAGTGACTCAGTCAAATCTTATAGATTTGACTGAGTCACTTTTCAGGGGCGTTCCTGTGACGGAACGTCCCCCCCTCTGTCGACACGCCCACGTGAAACCTGAAGCAGGTTTTACGTGGCGCAGGGCTTTACATCGTGACGCATCTCCATAGATACGTCACGATGTAAATATGGCGCAACGTGGCGCAGGGTTTACACCGCCGCTGCGTCATAAAAGTGACGCAACGGCGGCGTAAAAGTGGCGCATCTCCAATATAGATCTGCCCATAAGTATGTGTAAGTTTCTGTAGAAGTAAGTGTGGTGGTGTGTGTATAACTGTACATGCAAGTAAATGGATGTTTGATTCTTTATTAGCATGAGTGACAATGTGTGTGAGTAACTCCATGGATGAGTGGCATTGTGTAACAGGATATATAGGTGTATGAGTACATATGATGAGTGAGTACATGTATGAGTGACTGTATAGGGCTGTTGGTGAATGAGTGCATGTGTATGTGGATCTTAAAATTACTGAATAGGTTGTTGTAACTGGTATTGGTATGTCCAGTGTTTTGAAAATTGTAGTTTCTATTTTTGAATGTGTGTATCTAAGGTTATATTAGGGGGAGAGGAGGTCTGCCACTCTATCACAAGGATGATGTCATCAGTGATGTCATCAGTGATGTCATTTGAGATGTCATCAGTGATGTCATGAGTGATGTCACTGACCATGTCATGAGTGATGTAAAATGTGATGTCATCAGCAGTGCATTGCGGGCGGGCGAGTTATAATTAGCTGAACTAACTATAACGGAGGAATTTCAATGGTTTTGTACGAGTGAAAAGTCCAGCTAACTATAACGCCCCTGAAACCTATGGTTTCTTCAGTGAATTTCTAAGGTTTTTTAACTGCTGATTCCTAACTATAACGTGCCTGAAACCTATGTTTTTTTCAGTGAATTTCAAAGATTTTTTAAATGCTAATTTCAAACTATGCCTACAGAGATAGGACATGTGAAGAAAGAAGAAAAAACGCACAGAAAGAAAGAAAAGAAATGCAGAAAGAAGCAACAGAAGTCCTCAAAGACGAAGAAAAGTGCAGGAAGAAGGATAACGTGCAGAAAGAACAAACAGAAGAGCAGAAAGAAGCCTTGTTGCAAAATCATCCTGTACCCTCAACTTTTTCAGACGGATACTGGTGGTAACTGAGTCTGACTAACCAGTCCTAGAGCCAGTGCTATGTTAAAAGACACTCAGAATACAGTGAAAACACCTACATACACCAGGGAACACTGTGCGTTGGGTCCCCCTGTGATTAGCATGACCTCCTCTGTAAGCCCCTAGTATATAATAGGGCAGGGGATTAAAACTACCTCTTAAAACGCGCCACAGGGCGTGTTTGCACACGTCACCTCAGGCCCCGTCCCCTCCCTTCCCCACTGTGTAAACACGCCCTGTGGCCATTTTAAGTTGGGCGATTAAGTCCCTTTGAATCCTGAGGGTCCCTAGGGTCCAACTAGACCACTAGGTACCTCCAACAAGCGCCACAGAGCTGCGTTGCAGAGAGATGTAAAAAGGGGCACAGCCTAGACCACATCTCTGCAACGCAGCGCAGTGGCGCTTACTGGAAGCACCTGGTGGGCTAGTTGGCCCCCAGGGTCCCTCAGGATTGAAGGGGAATTATTTCCCCAACTTAAAACGCGCCACAGGGCGTGTTTGCACACGTTAACTCAGGCCCCGTCCCCTCCCTTTACCACTGTGTAAACACGCCCTGTGGCCGTTTTTAGTTTGGAGATTAAGTTCATTTGAATCCTGAAGGTCCCTAGGGTCCAACTAGCCCACTAGGTACCTCCAGTAAGCGCCACAGAGCTGCGTTGCAGAGAGGTGTAAAAAGTGACACGGCCTGGACCACCTCTCTGCAACGCAGCTCAGTGGCGCTTACTGGAAGACCCTGGTGGGCTAGTTAGCCCCCAGGGGCCCTCAGGATTGAAGGGGAAATATTTCCCCAACTTAAAACGCGCCATAAGGCGTGTTTGCACACGTCACCTCAGGCCCCGTCCCCTCCCTTCCCCACTGTGTAAACACGCCCTGTGGCCATTTGAGTTGAGAGATTAAGTTCCCTTGAATCCTAAGGGTCCCTAGGGTTAAACTAGTCCACTGAGTACCTCCAGTAAGTGCCACAGAGCTGCGTTGCATAGAGGTGTAAAAAGGGGCATGGCCTCAGAACACCTGTCTGCAACGCAGCTCCCTGGCGCATACTGGAGATACCTGTTGGGCTAGTTGGCCCTCAGGGACCCTCAGTATTGAAGGGGAATTAATTCCCCAACTTACAACTGGCCAGGGGGCGCATTTGCAGAGTGCTGCAAGGAGGGGGCGTGGCCTCCGGCACGATGCCGGTCTTTTATTTATTTTATTTTTTTAAGAAGGAGGGCTGTGTGGCCCCCCTTCTTTTTCTAATTTATTGGCCCTGGGGACCCCATCCCCCCAGGGCCTGCACCCTAATATTTTGTTGAAAAAATAAATTTGGAAGGGGAGCACGTAGCCCCCCTCCCAAGGCCTTAATCGGCCACGGGACCCCAACCCCCGGGTCATGGCCTTTTTTTAAAATTCTTTAGGAGGGGGGCTGCGTTGCTACCCTCCTCAGGCAACTTATGGCCCCGGGGACCCCATCCACCGGGTCCGGCCTTTGTTTTTTATTATTTTAAAAAAAAAATATATTTATAGAAACACCTAGGACATGCTGGACAAACCGTATGTACCTATCACCATGACGATTTGCGTGATATTCATTAAAAGGTGACTATGCATACAATGAATCCACGTGGAATGTATTTACACCGCTAGTGAAGCTCTGACGTGTCTGACGCCCTACCGTGCATAATCCCGGCGCCCCCGCCGGTGGGTACTCTCCAAGTAGACACCCTTGTTGTTTATTTATACAAACATGGGTAGCTATTGATGGGCACATTTAATACACACGCACACCAAGCCATTCAAAGGGGATTCGACAACAATTCGACCAAACTATGCAAGAAACCCCCCTCACGGTTAATAAAACACACAACCACCGCCGGATGTGTAATACTTTTTATTTTACTCTTTGGAAATGAGACAAACCTCACTTGAGAGTCACAGCGTGCTCCTGGCTGAGCCCAATGCTGTGTTACACCCACCAGTGCCCTCCGAGTGCCACACACCTCTGTGTTGTATTCCACCAGCTAGTGCGTATGTCATGACACACTTGCCTTCACACGGGTTATATTGCCCAATCTAACGTGCCTTCCTCGATGCTTATGTTATAACGCACAGCGCTATGCCATACATATTACAATCTGGGATCCATATCTTTGTCACAGTGCATATGGAACGTTACACTCCCCAGCACATATTTTATATTACAACTTTAGAGTCTAGTTAGGTTACACAACACTGCCCTGTGCATATTACACTCCAAGGCGCATATCGCATAGCACCCGCTAGTGCCTGTGCTATCTCGCGCTCTCCAATGAATCTGTCATTGCGCACAATGTATTGCATATTATATTTCACGCCCCGGTACCATATACTATATCTAGTTTTCATTTTCAATCGTGCTCTCAGGACTATGTTCTATATAACACTGCGTCCACCTACCCTTTTCACGGGCATTACATTTTGCGATGAGGGGTGGAGGGTCAGGGGGTGTTTCTGTCAAGTGAGCATGGAGTCACAATCACAAACGTCTTCTTCTTCCTGAATAAAAGTGAGATTATGCTGCATACTTGTTCATATTTTAAGTAGTTCGCACAGACACACATTTTAAAAACAATAAAGCTCCTAATACCCAACTTCTCTGAACAGTTAGCTTGCTGCCCCATCCACCTCCTCCCTATTCTCTGTTGTCTGAATCCATGGACTAGCCTCCTCCCTCCTGCCATGCATGGTCTGATGTGCTGCCACTGCCCTCCATTTATCATGATGTACCAGTCCACTCCATTGCCCAATTCTATGGCCCATCATTGACCTCCTGCTTAGCCTCTGTGCTTAGCTTGCTGCCCCTATTCTCCTTCCCCCTGCCCGCCGATATCTTTGTGCATGCCCCTGCTCCATCCTTTTTGCCCACTATGTTCCATGGACCTGCCACTCCTATCTACTCTGAGTGTTCTGTTGAGCTGCCACTCCCCTCCCACCTGCCTAGCATTGTCAGATGACTGTAACCTGTCCCTGCCACCTCCACCCTGCGTGTCCACATGCCATGCCCCTATCCCCTTCCTCCTGTCCTCCATGGTCCATTTTACTGCCACACCCTTCTGCCCTCCCTGGTCTGTTGTGCTGCAACTGCTCCTCCTGCCTGCCCCACGTGGTCTGTTGTGAGGCCCCTTCCCCTGAACTCTCTTGTCTGTGCCCAGGTCCTGAACCTCCCTTCTATCCTCCATGGTCCTTTGTGCATGCCCCTGCACCCTCCTTCTTGCCCATCAAAGCCATTGTGCTGCCACTAACCCTCTCGCTTGCCATGCATGGTCTTCTGTGCTGCCATGACCCCTCCCACCTTCCCTGTGTGGTCATCTAGCTGCCCCTGACCCCCTCCCACCTTCCCTCCATGGTCTGTGTATATGCCATCATATACTCACTGTTGCTCTCCATGGTGTGTCTTTTTTCTAGTGCCCATCCTGCCTGACCTCCATGGTCATCTTGCTGCTCCTGCCCTGCCCCCTTGCCCCCAGCCCTCTGTGTCCATGTGCAGACCCCTATTCCCTCCCTCCTGGCTTGTCTGTTCCATTGTAATGCCCCTGATCCGTCCCTCCTGCCCTTTGTTGTCTGTTATGCTGCAGCTTTCTCTCCTGTCTGTCCATTATGGTCAGCTAGCTACCATTGCCACTTTTCCCTCTGTTCTCTGTTGTCCATGTGCATGGTCCTGTCCCCTCCCTATTGCTTTCTATGGATTGTTGTGCTGCACTCCCGTCCCGCATGCCCTGTGTGGTGTATTGTGCTGCTGCAAACCCTGATGCCTGCCCTGTAGGGTCAGTTTGGTGTACCTCTCCATGTCCCTCCTGTCCTCTGTTATATGAGTCCATGTCCCTACCCCAATTCCTCCTGCCTACCATGATCCAATGTACCATACTTGCCATCATTTTGAACTTGTTTAGAGGGAGATTTTGAAAAAAAACTGGGGTATTGATTTTCCCCTTTGAGTTACATTGAAAAAGAGGAGATTGCAGACAGGAGACAGATCAAATAAAGCCCATTTGAGCTTTAAAACATTGGACGTTTCCTGGCTGAAACGGGTCTGTTGGCATGTATGGTTGTACTACCACTGCCTCTTCCTTCTGCCCACAATGGTCTATTATATTGCCACAGCCTCTCTTGCCAGTCCTGTATTGTTGGTTTGTTGCCCCTGCCCCCCTTTCCACTGCCCTCCATAGTCTGTTGTGCTGCCACTGCCCTTCCTGCCTGCCCAGTGTGGTCAAATTGTTGCCTCTGCACTCTCCTACCTGCCTTCAGTTTTCAGAGTCCGTGCCCCTGGCCTCTGCCTCTCAACAGTATCCCAATGAACAACTAGATTGCTAACATTCTATATTTATTACAAAAGTGTGGAACGCCTGACGTCATCTTGATGTAATCAAAACTGTAATACCTAGAGCATTTCCTTTAGAAATTACATATATGAGAGGGTCTTATTTGCATCAAAATTATGGTTAGTGCTCTAAAAAACTAAAAAGAGGACATATTTTCTGAGTTTTCAAATAGCGACAAAGAACTTTTAAATTATTTGTAATCTTTATGTTTTTTATGCAGTTGACCACTTGATTAAATGTTGCACTTAGGGGAGAGGATGTGGTGTTACTTCCGGAGCTGCAGACTTTGCAACTGGGGAACCAGGTTGGAGTTTCAGCTTCAGCTCAACATTCTGTGATTCTGGTCAAATCACTTAATCTCCCCATGTCTACAACCAAAATGAATTTGATCTTGTGTGATGTAACCAATGCTCATGTAAAGCACTCCAATACCTCACAAGTCTGCACTATATAAAACTGCAAATACACAAAAAATAAGTGTTTTGCACACTTCTGTCATTGGGCTACCTGTGGGCTACATCTGGGTGATATTTGTGCTGCATTTGGGCTCTTATGTCTCTGGTGGCCATCTTGGGAGATTTATTTGTTATGAAGTTTCCTAATTTTCTCACTTACTGCAGTCTCCTCAGTAGGAAATGCATTCAGTTTTTTACTTTGATTCCATCAAGAAGGTATTCAGATATGTCACACATTTGCCATCAATTCTGAATGTTAGCACTCTAGTTGCTCATTAGATCACTGTAGTAAAGCTACTGCTCACCACAGACGTTTGCTGCTGGTATTAAAAGTGCATGTTTCAGTCTGCATATCAGAATTGTTTAATGAAATAGAAGAGGATTTGAGAAGTCACTCAAAATGTGCCCTAATTTTTCTTTCTTCAGCACTAATCATAATTTCTCTGGCAAAATGAACCCCCTCATTGTGTTCCTTTTTAAATTAAATGTTTTAAGTGTTACCAGTTTATTCCAATCAAGATGGCTTCAGATGTGCCATACTTTTGTCATAAGTAAGACAGTAAGCGCTCTAGTTGTTCTTAAGAACACTCGGGGACATTCTGTCATTGCGCTATACTTGGGCTACATCTGGGTGATATTTGGGCTATATTTGGGCTCTTTTGTCTCTGGTGGCCATCTTGGGAGATTTATTTGTTATGAAGTTTCCTAATTTCCTCATTTACTGCAGTCTCCTCAGTAGGAAATACTTTCAGTTTTTTACTTTGGTTCTATCAAGAAGGCATTTAGATGTGTCACACATTTGCCATACATTCTGAATGTTAGCACTCTAGTTGCTCATTAGATCATTGTAGTAAAGCTACTGCTCACCAGGGAAGTCTGCTGCTGGTATTCAAAGTGCATGTTTCAATCTGCATGTCAGAACTTTTTTATGAAATAGAAGAGGATTTGAGAAGTCAAAATGTGCCCTAATTTTTCTTTCTGCAGCACTAATCATAATTTCTATGGCAAATTGAACCCCCTCGTTTTGTTCCTTTCTAAATTAAATGTTTTAAGTGTTACCACTTTATTCCAATCAAGATGGCTTCAGGTGTGCCATACTTTTGTCATAAGTAAGACTGTTAGCGCTCTAGTTGTTCGTTAGAAAACTCTGGGACATTCTGTGTTTGGGCTATACTTTGGCTTCATCTGGGTGATATTTGTACTACATTTGGGCTCTTTTGTCTCTGGTGGCCATTTTGGGAGACTTATTTGTTATGAAGTTTCCTAATTTTCTCATTTACTACAGTCTCCTCAGTAGGAAATACTTTCAGTTTTTTACTTTGATTCCATCAAGAAGGCATTCAGATATTTTTGTAACTGAAGAAAGGTGCTGCCATCATAGGTAGACCCGGAGCCAGAGATGTAGTTAAGTAGATTTATTGGTTCAGGTAAGTTGGTAGAGGGTGCCCCACCGGGAGCAGCATCCTACTGCTCAGCCCCACTCAATCCAACTGATCACTCATTCCAAGCATGCACACACACCCAACATTCCATGACATCACACTCATGCAGGCTGAGCAGTCAGGACTAAGAAGCATAGGATATAACATATCTCCTTCCTTTAGAAATAATAAAACAACAAGAAGCAAAGTGAAGAAAATAATCACATTTTGTTTCTTGGAAATGAAATCAAGATAGATCGCAAAAAGTAAATGCATCCTTATTCACAATATAAATCAAATAGCATTCTAGGATATTAAGATCAACACGATCAAATAAAATGATAAGAGATAAATGATTCCTCTCTAATTCACATAAGAACATATAGCATTAATAATAGTGTTCTTAGAATGGTAATGAAACATTTAAGGTCACATTAAAAAATTGCACATGTTTCAGGCAGGGTGCAATCAAAACAGATGGCAAGTGTTTCAGGGAAAATGCACTCACAACACTTACCTAGTACACCCTGAAGAACACCACAATACACCTATCTCCCTCTGCTATAGAACATGAAAGAAAAACGTGCACATGTTCCAGTATGGATATTATAGTGCACAATAAATGATGTACGAGGGAGAACAAAAATGTAATGCACGCCGAACACTACAGTTTAAATAGCTAGTGCACTACCTATGCAACCTTGACGTGCGAGGCAAAAGATAAAAATAATGCACTTGACAACTACAAAACGAATTCTTGAGTACTCTGCCAATGCAACCCTGATGTGCGAAGCAAAGCACCTTTCCAACACAATCCTGACATGTGAGGGACATTCCCAACGCAACCTTGACGTGCGAGGGAGCCTGCCAACGCAATCTTGACGTGCGAGGCAAAACACATTCCCAACACAACCCTGACGTGTGAAGGACACTCCCAACACAACCATGACGTGCGAGGGACACTGCCAACGTAACCTTGACGTGCGAGGCAAAACACATTCCTAACACAACCCTGACGTGTGAGAGACATTCCCAATGCAACCCTGACGTGCGAGGGAAATACAAAAAAAATACTGCACGGGCTACACCTACAAATGAATAAGGTACTTAACACAAACAGAAATCCCTGTGCACCTGAAATAAAATATGTACTAATACTTAAGAAAAATATGCACTTATCCAACAGTGCAACCACACCCACACTGAAGATTCACTTATATACTGAACACAACTAAATGCCAAAAAATTCACCGAACGACATAAAACAATACACATGCCAAAATAACACCCTCCCATACTGCTTACATGTATCACTCACTAGCACAAATGATAGCCTCTATGCATGGCACATAAAAAAAAACCTTTCATGACAGTATGCGTCACAATTGCATGGCATTAAACTTAGACAAGGTCAAAACAATCAAAATATTAGGTGAGCGACCTGTCACCCGAATCTACAGTGCAAATACTACCAGAATGAGTCCACCTCCAACCTGCAACATGAAAGTAATATCCAAAACTAACCAGCAATCTTGGCTCAATAAAATGCAGTGTACATCGGTGCTTGTATTGAAAACCTTCATGTTAGAGACACTTCAATTTGCAGTACATGCGCAATCATCGTTAAATAGGAGCAGTTTACACGGGTTTTTGAGTACAATGCAAAGGGCCCTTGACAGAAATATATATATATTTTTTTAAAACAAATAAGGAAGTCACCGTTGGACAATATTCAGAGGTAGTTCTGGATTGCGCTGTGTTGAAATGTTGCCTCTAAACTACTTTACTGAAAAACAGCTTTGTCCTGCCTTGTCGCATGGAAAATCGCCATTTCCAATAATCGCGGCGCTGTTGGTTGCCAAGGCGATGTCCTGCATTCATACACAATGAATTACGTTGCTCTGGCGTTACGGCATTACGTTGTCAGTACGCGTCTCTCACTGTGACGCACAACAGATTGGGACCGGCAGGAGGGCTCCATTCGTGGTAACTCATCCTCTCAGGATAATCTCGCGCCTGCTAGCAGAATGCAGGTAAGTGTTTGAATGAAAACACACGCGAAGGCAGGCACCCAGCTCAATGGTCTATCCTCTGCTTAAGGTTTCAACTGCATTCCAACCGTTGCCGTGAAGTTTTGCTAAACACTCCTCGGGGCTCTACCCATGCCCCCAAACAGTGAAATGCCTCCAAATTAGTCCACGTACTGTCGAACAACACTGCAGACCATGCATGAGTAGCTTCAAAAATACACGATGCTGTTTCACTGCATTTCTTCACAACGTTCAGTCCATGCATGGCTAGCTTCAACAACACACGCTGCCGGTTCACTGAATATTCAAGGCAGTAAATTGATTTTAAAATCAAAGTTGTTCATTTACCTGCTGCCAGCTGCTGACAAATAAACACTGCCAGTTTACTCCATGTGAAGTGCAATTCACGACACAATCCATAATGTACAAATCTTCTGATCTTCTGTCTGTTGCATAGGCAGTGTGCAAGTCTCATATGCCAAATGTCTCTTCATGTGGACTGTCAGTTCAAAATCCCACGTTAACAACGTTCATTTTATACGGTTTGTAGGCAGGTTTCAAGCCACATAATGTCCAACGCCAAACACATACCTCTGTGGACTGTCTGTTGGAAAAGACACCGGTGGGGCATCCAAGGCGTTGCGCAGGCTTAATTTTCAGGCTTCTTTTTGGACACTAGCCATCTTCTTTTAGTTCCTTGTGTAATTTCTAGGTTCTTCACGCGTGGTTCTTTTAAAAATCATCGCCATTTTTGTAACTGAAGAAAGGTGCTGCCATCATAGGTAGACCAGGAGCCAGAGATGTAGTTAAGTAGATTTATTGGTTCAGGTAAGTTGGTACAGGGTGCCCCACAGGTAGCAGCATCCTACTGCTCAGCCCCACTCAATCCAACTGATCACTCATTCCAAGCATGCACACACACACCCAACATTCCATGACATCACACTCATGCAGGCTGAGCAGTCAGGACTAAGAAGCATAGGATATAACAGATATGTCATACATTTGCCATAAATTCAGAATGTTCGCACTCTAGTTGCGCATTTGATCTCTGCTCACCAGGGAAGTCTGCTGCTGGTATTGAAAGTGCATGTTTCAGTCTGCATGTCAGAATTTTTTAATGAAATAGAAGAGGATTTGAGAAGTCACTCAAAATGTGCCCTAATGTTTCTTTCTGCAGCACTAATCATACTTTCTATGGGAAAATGCATGGTGAAAATGCGTTTTGGGACCCCCTTTTTTCTCGGCCCCTGCTTGACGAATCACCATGAAATTTTCGGAATAGGAGCGGACCGGAGCTGGCCAAAAGTTTGGAAAATTTCGCGAAGATTCGTCAGTCGGCGCCAACGTTATTCCAAATAGAATGTTGCGGATTTCCTATGGAAAATAGGTCCTAACTATAACTACCTACTGGCGACTGCCAGTAGGTAATATATATATATATATATATATTACCTACTGGCGGTCGCCAGTAGGTAGTTATAGTTAGGACCACGTTTCCATAGGAAATCCGCAACATTCTATTTTGAATAACTTTGGCGCCGGTCGACGAATCCTCGCGAAGTTTTCAAAATAGGTGGGGTGCTACACTCCGCTCCTACCCTGAAAGTCTCGGGGGGATTCGTCAAGCGGGGGCTGAGATAAAAGGGGGGTCCCAAAACGCGTTTTTCCCATGCATTTTTCCATAGGACCTTTAGACACAGCTACAGCCCGAACGGCTGAACAGAATTACTAGAAATTTGGCAGAGAGGTAGTCCTCAGGTCAAGGAAGTGCCTTTTGTAGGTTTGGTGTAAATCTGTTCAGTAGATTCTGAGAAAATAGCCTTTAAATCAATATATATATCTGAGCCAGCTTACAGTGCGCTTACGGTATGCTTACCGTACGCGTACGGTGGCGTGCGCGAGCGCGATTCTGATTGGCTCTTAGATCTTAGTAAACATTCGAATCGGCTGAAACCAGGAAGCGGCGGCCGCCATTTTCTCTCTCGCACTGAGAGTGATGATTAAAATACAAAGACCAAAAACATGTAAAGGGGCTGTTTGGACAGCTCCAAAACACCTAGCCATGTTGAGGGAGTCCCCAAAGATCCCCCAAGGCCAAAAACGGAATTTATATTTTTTCGCCAATTTCGCCGATTACGCTTACCGTAAGTGTACGGTAAAAAAATATAAAAAAAAAAAATTATCCACACTCACCCCACCCCGTGTGCAAATGGTGCCCGAAGGGCACCATTTGAGCATGGCTTATAACCGGTGCGAAAAATTTAAATATTTCCTTTTCAAAACGAAGTGCATCATATGTCCTCCATGTGCGCACGGTGCGCGAAGCGCATCGTGCGTACATGGCCCATCTAGCGTAACGTGGGCACGCGGTGCGCGTAGCGCACCGCGTGCCCACCGTGCGTGCACGGCACTAACTGCGTAAAGTGGGCGCGCACGCCACGAATGGCGTAAAGTAACTTAGCATTTAAAAAACCGTACAAATTCACTGAAAAAACCATAGGTTTCACACACGTTATAGTTAGGAATTAGCATTTAAAAAACCTTGCAAATTCACTGAAAAAACCATAGGTTTCACACATGTTATAGTTAGCGGAAATTTTACTGATAAAAAACCAATGAAATTCCCCCGTTATAGTTAGTGCAGGCAACTATAACTCACGCGACCGCAATCTTCTGCTGATGACATATGTGTCTTTATGAAAAAAAAATATTTGTAATATATGTATAGCTAAAAATTTATGGAAGAAGACATGGGCAAATAAGTGTCTAAATACAGTATTAGCATCAGCAGAGGATTGCGGTCGCGTGAGTTATAGTTGCCTGCACTAACTATAACGGGGGAATTTCATTGGTTTTTTATCAGTAAAATTTCCGCTAACTATAACATGTGTGAAACCTATGGTTTTTTCAGTGAATATATATATATATATATATATATATGTATATATATATATATATATATATATTCACTGAAAAAACCATAGGTTTCACACACGTTATAGTTAGGAATTAGCATTAAAAAAACCTTGCAAATTCACTGAAAAAACCATAGGTTTCACACATGTTATAGTTAGCTGGACATTTCACTCGTACAAAACCATTGAAATTCCCCCGTTATAGTTAGTTCAGCTAACTATAACTCGCGCGCCCGCAATCCACTGCTGATGACGTCACATATTACATCACTCGTGACATGGTCAGTGACATCACTGATGACATCTCAAACTTGAATTTTTTTCCGGCGTGCGCGCACGGTGCGATTTTTTGTCAAAAAATAAAACGTTTTTTTCACCCTTCGGCATCCTTCAGGGCCCCCCTGACAAAGGCTAGGGGGTCAGGAACTCTCAACACTGCCCCCTTTTCACGTTCTCCACCTTTCTTTAAAATGGAGACACGGATTTCTATTGGTTGGAAATTTCAACCCTTTCCAAATGATTCCTACCCCTAACATGACTTCTGCCTGCTAGCATAGCAACAGATCATGGAAAACTGGTGTGAGCAGAGAGGTCAGAACTTCAGCACACAATGGGGCAGATTTACAAGCCCCTTGCGCCACTTTTCCGTCACTTTTAACATGGAAAAAGTGATGCAAAAGTGGCTCAAGGGGCTTGTAAATCTGCCCCAATGTTTCTAATCCAAAGAGAAAGATTGCTTGACTTTTCAAACCTAACAGCAAATCCAAACTAATGTTCTCTGGAAACACATTTTTCTGAACCAATACAAAGCATACTTTTGAATATGTAAACATACAGCCTATTTTTTATTGTTGAGTGGTCTGAAACAGCCAATGAGTTCTTTTCATTAAAAAAAATATATATAAGCCTCCATTTTACAACTATCTTTCATTTCATATTGACATTCTACTGAAAGACACCTTCTGAGTGCATCCAGGTCTCCTCCTCACTCCCTGAAGTAGACTGCTGTTCTGCCATTTTCAAGTAAAATTGATACCTTTTCAGCTCCTTGTCCCAGTAAATAAGAAGAAATAGTGAGAGGAGTAGCAAGGCATTTATAGAGGAGTCGGTGTACATTTCACAGATGAAGGGAACAGAGTCTTCCTCTTGAACTTTAGACTCTGCATCGGTACTTACTTTTAGGTACCCAAAAACACTCAATTAACATAACGGCTCGTTTTAGAACCAACCAATATCTAAACACTTATATTTGTTTTTAATTCTATTTTTTTAACAGGTATGAGGATTAGAAAAGGGGGTAAGGGAAAGTGAGAGATGGAGAGTTAGGGGATGGAGGGATTTAGGAAACTGGAGTGAGAGAAAGGGAGTCAGGATGTCAATGAGCAAAGCAGAGTGAGGGAGATTGAAGGAAAGAATGCAAAATGGTGAAGGGGTGTGAGATACAGACAGGAGGAAGAGAAGTAGGAGAATAGGAGTGATTATGAGTAAAGGATAGTGACAGTTAGGGAAGGTGAGGGAAGGAGAATGACGGAAAAGGTTAAAAAATTAACAAAGAATTAAAAATGAGTGATGGAGAGAGGAGGAGTGGTAGAAACAGAGGGGCAGATTTATAACAAACTAACGCAGCACGGTGCAGCAAGTAATTTTGCTGCGCCGTGCTGCGTTAGTTTCGAAGCACAGACATGCGACATGTTTACAAGAATATGTTGCATCTCTATGCTTCCCCTGCGCTGATGCACAAACTGCAGCCATGCGCCGGCGCAGACTTCTTTGCACCATGGTGCAAGGATGCCTGCGTGGTGGGGAGATTGTTCTTGTGCAGGAAGGGACACCTTACAGCACAAAATCAATCACAAGAGGCTTTTTCCTCTTTCAATGTGTGCTGTAGCATGCAGCACGCACTGAAAGAGGAAAAAATGAGGAGAAATGAAAACATTTCTCCTTGTTGTGCCTCGCAACGCCACCTCTAGGGTGGCGTAGCATTCACACACATCTCCAGATTTACGATTTCTCGTAAATCTGGAGATGTGTGTAGTTCTATGACTGTTGCGTGGGAACACCCACAACAACACCCATGGAACGCCCCTTCAACGCACAGTGCTGCGTGTGAAGTGGCTGTATTTACAAGGAGAGGAAAAGTCACACAGGGTGGCTTTTCCTCTCCTTGTAAATATGGAGGAGCCCCCTGCGCCACCAGTACGTCATGAAAAGTGACGTAGTGGTGGCGCAGGGGGCTTGTAAATCTGCCCCAGAGATGTTAAGGAAATTAAGGGTAAAACTGACAAAAGGAGAGAGACAGAAACAGAGACAGAGAGCAAGGAACTGAGAAGGAGTAAGGCAGTTACAATGACTGAGACATATGGAGACAGGGAGAGAAACATGGTTAAAAAAATAGTGATGGAGGCAGTAAACCTAGGGGAGTAGTAGAGAAGGAGTGAGGGAGTTACAAAAGAGCAGTAAAGCAAGAAGAGAGAGGGAAGAGGAATGAGAAAAGCAGAGTGAGGAGAAGTGAAGAAAAGGTACCATGAAAGTGCAGGGGTGAGAAATACAGATATATTAAACTTACCTGATCAACAAAATAAGATCATTAGAAATAAATGGGTTTTTTTAATTGCAAGAAAAATGGATTCAATTTCCTAAATTTTCTTTCTATATCTGAAAAAAAAGAAAAAAAGTATTAATATTCAAAAATACATTTTATTAAACAGTACATGTATTTTCATATTTAACAAAGTAATATTTTGCCCTTTTTTTGCTGTTTTCAGACTGTATTGAATTTCACTGAAAATAGTGATATCAATTGTATTCATCATTTAACAGCGGGCAAAAAATAAACAATCTGAAAGATTGTTTAAAAAAGCCCTGAATGTATCCTCACTAAAACATACCTTGATAGAAATGTCACATATATATTAAAAGTATCTTCTAAGAACAATAACATTTTGCAATAAATAACGTCTGTAAACCTTGTTGCTTAAGCACATACACCAAAATATTATCTGTCAAAGAAGTCCACAATAGAAATATTTACCTTTCCATGAGGCCAAATGGTAATTTTTAAATCCTTTTTAAGTGAAATATCCAATGTTAATCCTATAAAATTGAAATAATGGTTATTTCAGATGCTGCAATTTGTATCTAAAATTTTGGTTTTAGAAAAATTAAGTAACAATTTGGTAATTCTGCAGGCAAACGTTGCTTGAAAATCAATTGAGAATCATTACACAGTGTCCAGCCTTTTTCACATTTTAGATAAACTGTGTAATGACCAGAAGTTATACAAGGTCCATCATGGAATATTATTGCAACTGCAACAAAAGTTTTTCCTGATATTGATAATTGATTTCCTACAAACTTCTTTATTAAAGTGTCCAATTTTGTTCCATCCGCTCTACAACGTTGTATCATTAAAATTACATACTGTCCATATTTCTTTAAAAATAACGTTGACAACATTTCTGATTTACATTGAGAACATTCCATGTTGTGATTTGCATCTTTAACAAATTTACTAAAAGTCACTGATTTACTCTCTGGTAATGTTAAATGTATGAACCTTTCAGAATCAACATTAGTGCTGCATGTGTTCAAACAATTTTCACAACAATGTTCCCATTTATAAGAGAGACCAAATATATTTTTTATTTCTACCCCTTCATCTTCCAGTACCATAAGCATATACATTAAGAATTCCTGTGCATCTTGCTGGACATTTTGTGTAGACTGTGTACATCCAGAACATACATCTAAACGATTTCTAACATCAGAAGCAGTTTCTATTTTAGTTTTATCATTACTCAGCTTCTCATAAAGGAAACTCAGCAGAGAACAGAATCTTTTTTCATGATTTAGTATTATCTGCTCTTGCAAACTTTCAAGATAAAATACAACATTCAGCACTACATTAGCGTAGCAGTTGACACCAGAGCTATTTTCAAAATGACAACCAACAACCTCTTCCACATTGTCCTTTTTTTTTTGCTTGCAATCACATCACTCTCTTTTTGTTTTCTCTTCTGTACATCCTCATTGCAGATATTCTCAATTCTCCTTTTCCGACAAACAACACGTTTTTCAAACACAGGATACTGACCTAAATGAGGAGCATAGCTTCTTCTTAATCTATTATACTCCTTTACACAGTTTGCATCAGCACTAACTTTTGAGTCATCAAAGTTTATCATGAATAAACCAGATATTCTTTTCACTCGTGACAAAGCAACATATGCCATACCTTCTTTAAACACACTAGATCCAATGTTTACAAAAGCACTATCTACAGTTAATCCTTGAGATTTGTGAATAGTTACAGCATGTGCTAGAGAAAACGGAAACTGCTTCCTACGTACATATAAGTCTTTCACAAGCAAAAAATGAACTGAACAACGACTAATGTCTTTAACCTCTTCAATCTGATCAAATTTTATTTTTAAAAATTCAATGCCATCTTTTTTCTGGTAATTAACAAAACCCACAACTTTACCCATAGCTCCATTCACTAAACCTTTTTCTACATCTAAATTACGTCTTAAAATTACTCAACAGTTCATACATACATAAAGATTCTTTTCTAAACCAGCTGTTTTCGATATGTTTTTCTCTAGAGAATCCAATTTAGTTGTTAATTTGCTTGTCAATATAATAGTTATTCCTTCATGTTGTATTTTATACACAGCTTCCAGTTTTATAATCTCTTCATTTTCCAATTTCAAAAGTTCTTGATTGAATATAGAGCATTCATGTAGTGTTGGCATTAAGCAGATTACAGTATTTTTTTCAGCAATTTTCTTGTATATTTTCTCTGGAACTATTTGTTCTGTTGGAAACAAATTACATAGTAATCGACTCTGTAAAGCTTTTCTGCCATGTTCTGTGAGTAGTCCAATTCTGATATCTTTGAGAATACTTGCATAATCCTCATCATTTGCTTGCCTCATATTGGTAATGAGTTCTTTATACTCAAAGTATGTCCAAATATTCACATTACCTATACTTCCTAACGACTTTTTCGTGTCTTCATGTGTAAGAGTATGGAATACTGGTTGTCCTTTAACTGGAGTGAGCTGCAAAAGATCCCCAAAAAATATAACATGTTTTCATCCAAATAACACGTCATAGTCTGTCTTTAGAATTTGCTGCATTCTTAAATGCACAAAGGCAAGCATTAAGTTTGATACCATGCTTACCTCATCAATAATGAGAACTTTCATTTTCTTCAATACTCTTGAAACTTCAAAACATGCTTCTCCTGTTGGTTTGTGGTATTGTATTTTGTTTTCATGCTCTACTGGTAACATTAGCAAACGATGTAAGGTAACTACTTTTATGTTATACGCTGCTAACCCAGTTGGAGCAGTAACAACACAAGACAAAGTTGAATCCGTTTTGTTCTGTAGGTAGCTTCTGATTACTTTAATTAAGAAATTTTTCCAGTTCCAGCTTGTCCACTCACATACATTCTGATTGGTTCAAATGATGTGCATGAGCACTCTTTATTGTCATGTAGTAATCCGTGATCAATTTTCTTTCTGACATCTTCATAAATTTGTTGTTGTTCATCATTCAGTTGTTGTTCCAAATTTGGTAAGTTTATTAAATCTTCCTGAGCTTGATTCATAGCTGTTTCCACTTCAGTCATGGCTATTGCAGCTTCATTTTCTACGATTGGTTGTCCTAGAGGATCTTGACTGAACGTCCCAGAACTTTGACTGTCTTGAGAACTGTCTCTAGCTACTTCAGCTGCAATTGTTGCTTCTTGTTCAATTTCTTCATTTAACATTTGTACATAAGTTGTGAAAGTACTGCATTCTATGCTATCTTTGCATGCATTAAAGGAATCTTCATAGCTTTGAAAATCTCCAAGTAATTGATCCTCTGAACGCCATGGTTTAAACAGCTGTAAAAGTGCTAAGTAGTAAAATTTATTTTTGTCAGTAGTGTCACAACTCAGCTTCCTGTGATTAATCAAACTTCCTTTTGTTTGTTTCACCAAACATCCTTCCTCACCAATGACTTTATATTTTCCATTGTTGATGTCTTCTGTGGCATTCCGTTTAAAAATGTAGTTCTGCAGCACTTCATAGATACACATGTTCTCAAGATGATGACTTCTTTGTGGGTAATATGTGTCCAACATGTTTGTTCTTAAAATGTCTGTACTTTCTGGTTCGTACTCTGCTAAATATTCAATTTCTGGAATAGATTTCGGTACCCGATTTCGCATTCCTGCAAGGCCTAAACTTACCCAAATTATTCTTCTGGATTTGGAGTACAGACTTGTAGATGATAACCTAGCTGAACATTCGTATGACCCAATTTCTTGATGCGATAACATCTTTAAACTGAAACTGTATAGCTTTTTACTGACAGTCTTCTCGTGAGAAATCTCTTCCCACATTTCTTTCAATTCCGTTTTCTCAGATTTAGTGATGTAAGATGTGACATACCGAGCAACAGCAATAGAATTGTCAGCTACATATTGAATATCCATGTTAGCATTCCACATGGATAAAATGACTGGGCTGTAGTCATTTATGTATTTCGACTCTTCTTTTCTTCTTAGGTTGTAGGTATTTTTCGGCCATTTTCTTGTAATAGTATGTCGCACAGCTGACATAAAACTGTTTACTCTTCCTTTTGAAAGAACAGGTCGTGGAAATCCAAATCGACATTTTGTGTAGAATTTATCTTTACTCTTGTACTTTCGTCGACAGTATTTTCCACAACGATGACTTTGGAAACGTAAAACTTGCTCGTTTAAGTTTTTTTCTTCTGTGCTTTTAGGTATAGCACATGTTGCATATTCTTCAATGAAAGATAAAACTGCTTCATCAGCATCTGTTCCAAATTTTGGGGCATCCTTGATCCACAACAGCATATGAATATGAGGAGCACCTCTTGCTTGGTACTCTTTTCTCCAAAAGAAATCCACAACTTCTCCAAGAGGTGGATTTTTTTTCTTGCAGATGAAGGACATCATAGCCTCAAATCTATGATTGAAATATCTGCAAACATTAACCGGATCCAATGAGCACAATTCTCCTGCTGTCTTGTATTGGATGTTTTCAATGTTTGAATTTGCCTCTCGAAGAAAATCCAGTAAATCATCCCAAGCGTACTCAGCACAGCTTAGGGTAAGGAACCATGTAGGAGTTCCTATATTCCGTAACATACATTTCAATTCTCCATGGCGTCGGTACAAATATTCATTAGTCCCACGCTGACAAGCCATCAGATTAATCAATTGAGATTCCAAATGATCATCTCGCTGTTGCACTTTGTTGATAAAATCCTTTGCAGACACATTATGTAGATGTACTCCAGTTGTTCAAATGTGATTTACTGCATAAGATAGTGCAGACAAGTCTCTTTCAAATAAAAGATGGAACAAATAAGGAATACTTTGACGAAATCTTGGATCTTCTGCATATAATCTTGTAGTCCGATACTCAGAAGCAGGAATCTGTACTGGACGTTCATCATATCGTCCACCTTCTCATGTAGGAAACAGCTGGGGAAAACAATGAGCTTCCAAGCCCTCCTCCCATACACTCACGGGAGTTCCTTTTGCTTTTTTCATCTGAAACAGATCAATAGCGTTTCCCATAACTTCTTTAGAATGAAGAGGATGTATGCTGAAATGTTCATAAATTTCTTCTTCTTTTGACTTATCCACTTTTTCAATTTGCCCAGTTGATATTCCTAAGTCTTCTAGTAAAACTTCTTCATCTTCATCCATATAAATTGATTCATACCATTTATTATTTATTTACAAATATAAATTTGCTCTTTGTACTTTTCGTACATCTACCAGCTCCTGCCAAATTTTCTTATTCTTTGTAGGTACACCATTAACCAGAATAACTAATGGTTCAGTTTCCAAACTATCTGCATCAAATTGTTTCAATATTTTTTTTCAAATCCAATGGCAAAAGACAACTCTTCCTTTTAAACCTCTTTGTAAATCTGAAGGAGGTAATTTACATGTTTTGGGCTCCATACGAACTATAGTCTGAAACGGATGGACACATTGAATGAGTATAGACTCATACGTATTTAAATCAGAAAGTCCTATTTAAATCAGGAATATCAACCAATTCTAAATTATTATGTACAGCTCTAGTTGGCATTTTATTTTCTTCTAACTTGTTATAACAGTATTTACTAATACGCTGATCTTCACCCAAATCAAAACAATTTTCAAGAAATATATATGTAGCAAAATACTTCCACTTATAATTATCTTCGTTTTCACTTTTTTTATAGAGATCAACATTCCTTGTTTGAATTTTATAATGGCTTCTCCGGCAACACATACAAGTAATATTTGGTCTTTCATTAGAGATTATAGTAAATTTTGTCATTTCATCTTCAAAATTTTTACTAACAGTGAGTTCTACATTCTCTTCCACATTTTCCTTAATAACTGTGTCAATTCCTGCACTTTCTTGTTCTGGACCAGAGTAACAAAACTGAATATCATCAGTAACCTTCACTACATCTGATACAGATCCACGGAACAGAGCACTATTCAACTCATTTAACTTTAGTGCTGGACTTTTAGCAAAATACAATCTTCTCACAAACTTTTTCATTTCAGTATGATGTACTGCCAGGATTCTAAAATGGTGAAAAACACTTTGACAAACTTTCCTAGAAAGACAAGCCAGAGAATGTCCTTGCAAACCAGTATTCTTTCTCACTCTGCATGGATCTAGTCTTTGAAGCATCTTAATCTTCTGTTTAACACTTTTTTTTACTATATTGTCTTAGAAAGTCACGTAATTTATCAATAGATTCCTGTCGCACAGTACAAATACTACTACAATTCCAAGTGTACACTGGGGCTTTAGGACGTCTCCCCATAACCTCATCAGCTAACACTTCTTCCTCATTTCTTGGAACCATTGTCTCCTTTTCCATTACACAACCATCTTTAACTTCATTAGCTCGACAATTGGTGTCAACTGCATGCAGCAAACTATTACTTTGAAGATAACTCTCTTCATTAAAAAATGGTTCAGTACTTGAACTATGCTTCCATTCTCCTAAGAACACTTTACAAAAGTTATTTTTTTTCACTACTCTTTTCCTTTTGCTTTGTGACTTCATTGCATTGACTAATTGATCTAATGTACGCATCCTGTTCAAAATTAAAAGAATAGTTTTATTTTTAATTCCAAAGCCTTTGCAACAATTGATTCAATATGTTTCTTTTTCTTATAAAATTTGGCTTTCTTCTTAATATTTTTTCACATCCTTTAGCAAATTTAACATCACTCTTCTCTGAAACATTTTTCTACGAATGTTTTTAAAATCTATTTTTCATTTTAAGTCATTCTTTCTTACTTCTGATTCTACATTAGCATTTAGTATTTTCTGTCGACTGTGTTGTTGTTTTGTACTTGAAACACTATTTGCAGTGGATATATTTTTAAAAATTTTTCTTTGTTTGAGGATATTTAAAAAAAAAATCCTTAGTCTGCTTACCAGAAGACTTTTTCTTTTTTCCAACATGCGGTTCTTCAACTAATTTTTTTTGTCCAGTTGTCTTGAAATATAGATGTTGTTGCTGTTCTTTTCTCTTGCTTGACTTCATAGGCATTTTTAATTTATTTCAGTGTTGTTCAGCAATACCTGAAAGAAACTAAAACAAAAAATACCTTTATGTAATTTAAATATATTACGAATTTTTTTTGAGCTTTTCAAATTCTATCATTTGAGCTGTCCCTTTCCTACGACTGCAAGTCTCACAGAACAACAGCAACACAAATTAAATCTCTGACATCAATTCCTGTGTGCACACAGACTCATGGTGTGATTCTAGGCAGAAAATGATATTTGATTGGCAATTTCAAAACACATTTACTACTGTGGTACAGTAAGTGATAATTACTGTAACAGCCTGACACATTTCCCTTATAGTTTAGAAAGGCAGAAAAGAGCACATGTCCTAACAGCTACTTGAGACCATCAGCATGTGTTACCTGGGTGAGTGATTAGACTAGAGCAAACAAAATGAGCCTTGGTGACTTTGAATGTGTTAGCGTTACACACTGCTATCTGAAATACCACACAGTGCTGAATAGAAAGCATGGGAGTGCAGGAGAAGCAGCTACTTGTGTGCTAAGAGTGTATTTCAGGAGACTGTATATTGTCAGGTGCAAGAGAGTTCTACATGGACGCTTGCACAACTGTATGAAGACTGCAGAGATGTATGTAAGAGTACATGTGTGGTAAGGGTTAATTGGAGTTTTGAACATGTAAAAATTACCTCACCCAATGCAGGAGTGGAAAGAAAATCTACCATGTTGATTTCAAATGTGTTAGCATTTGCCTCTCATTTGTGAGATAGTGATTTCTACTGAATGCTAACCATCACAGTTGAAGAAAACAAGCTGCCCCTTTCCTGCAAGTGCAAGTCTTACAGAACAACAGCAACACAAATTAAATCTCTGAGAACAATTCCTGTGTGCACACAGACTCATGGTGTGATTCTAGGCAGAAAACGATATATGATTGGCAATTTCAAAACACATTTACTACTATGATACAGTAAGTGATAATTTCTGTAACAGCCTGACACATTTTCATTATAGTTTAGAGAGGCAGAAAAGAGCACATGTCCTAACAGCTACTTGAGACCATCAGCATGTGTTACCTGGGTGAGTGATTAGACTAGAGCAAAGGAAATGAGCCTTGGTGACGTTGAATGTGTTAGCGTTACACACTGCTATCTGAAATACCACACAGTGCTGAATAGTAAGCATGGGAGTGTAGGAGAAGCAGCTGCCTGTGTGCTAAGAGTGTGTTTCTGGAGACTGTGTATTGTCAGGTGCAAGAGAGATCTGCATGGACACTTGCACAACTGCATGAAGACTAGGGGTGGGCGGAATTTGCGAAATTAACTTTCGCAAATTATCGCTAAAATGCTAAAAATCTCCGCAAACACGCCGGAAATATCGCGAAGACGCGGAAGTTTTTTTCCCGCCTGTTCGCGGTATTTTTTGCGTGATCGCGGGTCGCCAACTTACCCATGCGGTTGCTCAAGGGCGCGGCCATCTTGTTTTCACTTGTCTCACCCTCTCGCGATGCTTACATCCCGTTTCGGGTCGCGCAATGCATGTTCGCGCCCGTTCGCGGTCGAAATTTCCTGTTCGCGACCGCTTTTACTTGATCGCGTTGCTTTTTGCTTGCTCGGGGAGAAAATATCGCGCGAACTTGCGCACGTGGTCGCAATGGGCGCGGCCATCTTGTTTTTCACTCTATTGCATGGTTCTGGGGCCTGATTTTCAATCCTCCCAAAATCCTTTCAATCCTTTGTTTATAGACACTTTTTTTGGATCTTTATTACTTATTATTTCTCTAACTATTTTCCTGCTTCTATATTTTTGGTTTTTGTCTAATTTTTTTTTGTTTTTTAGCTACTTTTTCTCTTTCTATTGCCTGCTATTTATTTCCTTTACTCCTTTATTTATTTTACCTTTTCTTTCCCGCCCCGTCCCCAGAACCATGTCCAAGGGTAGGGCTGTTCACCGGCGCAGCCAGAGCCGCGACCGCCTTCCTTGCGGAAGGCGGCGCCCACAAGGGGTGCAGGCACGGGCCTTATTTGGGGAGGAGGAGTTGGCTGCACTAATTTTCTTTGTGCAGCACCACCTCCCCTCAACCCTGGCAGCAGGTGGCAGGCCTGGGTCCGGGTACGGCCTCCGGGAGCGTCGGCAGCGGTGGGGGAAGGTGCGCCGGGCAGTGTAGCGCATCTCTGGGGTCCGGCGCACCCAGGCACAGCTGACGCACCGGTGGTCCGACATCCTGGACCGTGAGCAGGACCTGCTGGACCTGCTAGGAGTGGAGGTCCCGGGGCTTGGTGAGTATATATTTAATTACTACAACTTGTATCTGTTCTTCTGCTCTGTGTTATATATTGCGAATATTTTTTTTTCCTTCCAACCAGCTAGAATGTTGCTGCTTACAATACATTCCAGGTTAATAACGTTTAAAAGTCTTCTGTGATTATGGTGCTCTTCTGCGCTACTACTAATCTTACTTGTTTGCAGCTTTGCGTTTGCGCTTGCTTAGCGTGATTCTTTACGAGTTTATTTTAGAGAAATTAAGTTACGTAATGCTACAGTGACTCTAGTCCACTCCTTACTTTGTCCCGTCACTAATAGATAGGGGCGGATTGATGTTTAGGTACACTACTTTGTATGAGCTTCTAATTTGTTAGTGGTATGCGTGATGCCCCCTCACTCAGTTACGTGACGTGCTGCTAGTACGGCAGTCTTTAGAACCTTTTCTAGTTTGTTCAATGAGTGGTGTTAGGCTTAGCAGTTACTTAGCAGTAGCAGATCAGCATCAATCAAACCAAAATTTGGTGTATACAAAAAATGTAGTCATGTTCATGTGTCCTCCATGATTTGACCATACGCATTGTTGAGGAATACAGTGGAAATGCATACTTAATGTACAATTGGCATGCCTGGAATAGGTGGGCTAGGTTGGGTGGTACGTTGTACTTAAGCTTAGTTGTAACTTAGTTTTCTGGAATCAGAATGGAAGACTGGATTACTGTTGATAAATAGTAACTTAAGTAGTCGAACTGCGAGTCCCCCGATATTACATGTTGACCAGATGAGATCGGTCAATGTAGTTATTGCAATTGTTGTTTACATAAGTGTTTTTTGACCGTTGTTGAAAAATATTGACACCATCCATCAATGTTTGTCTCTTTCTTATATCTTTCCTGTTCATCAGCACCCAGGGGCAGACCGACAGGGACTGGGCAGTCGGCGGGACAGGAACAACACCACCAGGAGGACACCGCTGAGGGCTCCTCTGCTGGCCCCAATAAGTCTTCTTGTTTTTAATAATATTTCTTATTCCATAACTTTTACTGCCCCATATTTTTCCTGAACTATTGTTGGTTTCCAAATGCTATTTTTTTACCACCAATTACCCTTCGATCTGTACTGTTTCAAAAATCTTATCCCTGCCTCCGCTATGATGACTCTGAGTACTACTACTACTACATACGATCAGTCTGTCTGTACTGTAGTAGCTAGTCTTGCCCAGTTGGCCAGTGCCACGCTTTGTGAAAGGTTGTAATATAAAACTCATATTGACCAGTAGCTCGAGCCATTGAGTCCAATCCGTTGGGTCGTCGTCTTGTACTACTTTTACTCTCATTGATCTTGAGGCTTTGAAAATTCACAGCAACAACAGCCCTACCAGATTTATTACTATTTTGATATGATACCCTATAGGACATACTACTGTTGTAGGGATCTTGCACATACATTTGCACCAGAAAATAGGATGTTGGTGATGGTAGGTTGGACCTTCCTTGCACACCTCAATCAGAAATTCCGCACCCACCACAATTCCACTGCTTGACTATAGTACTGTCTTGTCATAACTATTAGGTCTCGGAACCCTCCCCCCAAGATACCCAACAAGTAGACAACCCAGAACATAACACACCCAACCTCTCAGTCGTGGAAGCAATTCACATGCACACCCTTACTTTAATTTGCTCACTCGTGTAAGTTAGTCCTCCACACCAAATACCACCAAGTCTATGTAAGTTCAAAATGTTTATTTCAATTTGAGAAGGTCTGTACACTGTTTTCTTATAAATGCAGCACCAACCGGAAAATCAATAACATTAAAACAATATACATTGTTACACTTATACAGTTGGGAATTAAATCATGATAACTGAACAGTGGTGGAAGGCAGCACCACCATCACATAGCAATTTAGTTTATATAAATTTATAAAAGAAGATGTGAGTGAAGGGACCCCTCACCTTAGAAGAACCTAGTACTGGTAGTTGTTGCATCATTCAGAAGCTCTGGTTCGTAGAAGGGAATCTTGCGTCTGTAATGCGAAAAAAGAAATGGTGTGCGTTAGTATATTGCAACTTGCAAGCATTTCTCAGCCGTGCCAAAAAGTGTAGCATCAATGGATAAGCAATATGGACTAACAGTAACAGTAGTACACCAGTACTTCCTAAAAAAGTGGCTTGTTAATGTTTGTGGACCGCTTGTACGCAGCACGTAGACTAGACAGTAGCAGTGTGAGGCAGGTCATGTGGGCTCAAAGGTGTCTTAAGAAGCTGCAAGGTAAAGGTAACGTCACATGTGCAAAAATAAAAGCCACAAAGGTAAAATGGTAGCATGGCTAGGGCTAATTAAGCAAAGGCTACAATGATCATATATAACTATTAGTGTCTACTCTACTACTACCTGATTTGTACTAGTGATGCATGTTAGTATTAACTAATTTTTCAACCTTGCAACTGATCAATAGGGGGGAGGTGTATATGACGCCTAATAAATGTGTAATGTTTTCTAGGCACACTACCGACCACCAGTGCCGGGGCCAGCGAACAAGGCGACGCGGAGGGAGAGGATGTGGCAGTTGCTGCCGATACCGACGATGGAGCGGTAGGGGGAGTGGCAGCACCAGTGGCAGGCGGTGGTAAGTTAGATTCATAATCCTTAACTATTGTTGAACTTGACAGCACACTCACTGCAAGGGTGTACTGTATGTATATGTATACTGTACAGTTGTGACTTAGGGCCCCATTAGGATGGTTGGCGTATTGCCCCGCCGGGCCGTCTGGAATTCACTGCCGACACCGCAGGGGCAAACCTCCCGCCATCCCTGTAGAAAATATTCAGACCCCCCACATGTCGACCAGGCGGAAAAGGGTTCAATATGGCGGTGGTGTCTCTCTGAACTCACCGCCAGCCATATAATCTGCATTTTGGAATGCCTTTGCGTGGCGGCATTGCCGTCCGCCACGGAAAGGCATGCAGACATTGCAGAGTATGCTTGGGGGCCCCCATGGAGGGTACCTACCTATGCTATGGTACCCTCCCACCTTTCAAAGCAAAACGTGACAGGCTCCGTGCGGGGCCCGTCATGTTGTGCTTGGAAAAGCAGGACAACATTTTAGCATTGCTTTCAGCAAAGCCAACCAGAATGTAAAAAAAAAAACAGGATGCGCCCGCCACTGTGCCGGGCGCATCATCCTAATTAATTGTCCCCACGGGACCCCCACCCTTTTTAGCATGAGGATGGCGGGCGGACAAAGTCTGCCCGCTATCCGATGTCGTAAGTAAGTATGAGTTGTTGGGGACGTTTGAAGAGTGAACTAGAAGACTAGAATTCCCTTTAATTGGCATAGGACTAGGAGCCGGAGTATTGAGTAACCAATGGCCTCATCTATCTGATTTCAACTCCGCTTTGAAAGTTTTATGGAGAAGAGCACCTGGTGCACTGTTCAACTAAAAAGTGAAAGACGGGTGGAAGGAAGAAGGACGGGCGACATTTAAAATGTTATGTACTACTGTGCTTTATTTTATAGTGCTACTCTACCATGCCACTATGTGTATAAATAATTACCTTGTCCTACTGTTTTTCTAAGAGTATATTTTACAATTGTCTTGTTTTTTTCTTTTTGATACACAGCTACTCCGAAACTCAACCGGAAGGAGTTGGCCGCCAAGGCACGGCGCCGGAAGCTGGAGGCAATCCAGCGGGAATACCGGCGGCTGGTGGTCCTAGCGGAGGAGGAGGAGGAGACTGCGGCAGCAATTGTTCAAGCCTCCTCCAGTGCCCCGGGCCCCAGCCACCGCCCTCCAGCGGTACGGCGCCACCGTCTGGCGGCTGCCCGCCGCCACCGTGACATCTCCGGTGCCCCCCCCAATTGTGGCTGCAACTGCCGCGGCCTTAGACGCCGCGTCGCCCGTTTAGAGGACGAGATGCACCAGATGCGTGTCCTCCTTCAGTCCCGCCCCACCACTTAGTCGCTGTCATCCTGTTCTGCCCCTTTTTTAATTCTTGTTTGGGTGGGTGGGTGGGAACTTGTTTGGGTGTTACGGACTTTATGGACATTGGTTGGGGTTAGGGAGGGGGGTGGGTCAGCTTTTGTGGGTTTAGTTTATTTTTGTTAGGGTAAATTAAATATATTTTTCTATGTTACATGCAATGTTTTTAATGTTTTGTAGGTGGGGTAACTGTTTTACATCACACTGTTTCCTTGCTGGTGCATGGCCGCCCATAGCCTGTGTTTGATTTCAATAATTTGCTGACTGTATAAGACACAAACAGATAGATGCGACACACCTCACTCATTGACTGGTCCTTCTAGTACTTTCAGTCTGTCCTGTAGTCTATGCATTCTTTGGAGTGGTGTGTGAAAATGAAATCATTGACAACATGTCCATTATTAATTCTGCCTCCCCCAAACTTCTCTCTTACCGGTGCTTGATGTTTATGTCCAACTGTGGCACAGCACTGGCTGCATGGTGAAGATGGTTTCCTTTTTCATACATGCCATGATCGGGGTGGTGGTGGTGGTGGTGGTAGTATAGTAGTAGTAGTGGACACTGGCAGGGCGGCAGCATTTCCAAAAAAAGAAAAGGAGACAGTCAATCGCCTTTGAGAGACTGTTAGAGGAGTAGTTGAATGAAGTACAGTACAGAACTTACCGAGCAACAATAATATGCTCAAATATTTGACAAAAAAACTGAATGGTGGTTAGGAGGATAGCCTACTAGACAGAGTTACAAACTATAGTTGTGTCGAGTCACTTGACTATGCCTACAGTCTAACAGTTAGTGCTGTATATGAGGAATGACAACAAACAAATCCAATCAATGCCGGCAATTCATGTTGAGGTATATGTTCCTTTGTTAAATAAAATAACCTCTGAAATATCCTACTCATGGGTGGCCAAGCAGAAGAAGATCATCGCTCTGCCTTGAAATTGAAGTAGTGTTGCTTTCACCACATCCGCCCCAGCAAGTGTGTGATTAAGTATTGGTGTACATTTAATTTAGTTACACCTCGACAATAAGTCACACAGCCCGGGGGAAGAGGGTTAGGGTTTGTTGAATTTATGGGAAGGGGGTTTTTGGGAAAGGTTTGACATAGAAAAACAGTATGCATACATAAACAAACAAACGACAATCATTGAAGACTACCATATCCATATGTTAAGGGAGAAAAAGTCAATGCATGCATGATGATGAGAGACCCGGATTACATACACTTCTAGTTCTTGTTCTGTTGTTCCGGTCTTAATACTTTAACACATAGCAAATAGAAATTTTAAATATTGGTAGGGAAGAAACGTAAACACAGAGCAAACCTAATGATGATAACAACTCCAAAAACACACTGTTGTAAAGATTGTATACAAGATATTAATCAAATTATTTAAAAGAAGATAAAAGTGGATACTGTTACTGTCTTATCCCGGTCAAAAATGTGGACTGGATTTGCATCTCGGCATTCCTCTTGCTCCTCTCGTCCATCAATCTTGGGTGTGTCGCCTCGCCACTGCCCGGCTGGAAAAAAAAAGGTGATGGATTGGTAAGGTAATTAATATGCATTGTAATGTTTTACAAAGTTTAGGGCAAGGCCCGGCCTGTAATTGTAGATGGAAAACCAAAGGGGATATTGAGAAAGAAAGTGAAAACAAATGCACAAGTGATGGTGTAGTGCAACAAGAACACTTTCCGAGGTGGCATGTATGCATCGTCTCTACTCTAGTCTGTTTCCAGCATTGACCTTCAACAGTAACAGGAGAGAGCAGGCCCACAGTGCTTAGCATTAGCACATCCTACGTTAACACTTTAGAGTCTTTTTTTTCTCTCAAAGAGTTGGACAAACGCAAAGCACATTATCCATTCCAAACATAGCATTTTACAGTTTAAGTTAGTAAAATCAATGCACTGCAGTCATCCCACCGCTACACTCTATTCAACTTCTACACAGACATTTGGGTCTGCTGTGTTTGTTGTTGACGTGTTTACCTTTAGGCTTTTCCGTTTTATGCCACTCCTGAAACATCCTCCTGACTTCATCATCATCTCTGATACTTTTACTGACTGACTGAAGATCGGCCTGCAGTATAAGTATAATTTTTATGACACAACAAGAGTAGAAATATAAATATTACTGACTTGAGTCATTCTTTATTGTGTACAGAAAGATAGATTACTACTAGTACACTTTGACATCACTTTGTGCACAACAAACAAACAACGCAAACACAAAGACCAATAGCTCAGAGTCAGGTGTCCAATGCATGCCATTAATTGTCATCATTCATTACCTGTTCCTTCTCATCTTAAGTTAACGGGCCATCTCTTTCGCCATCATCATGATGGACGGTGCTGTTGTGTCACAGTCATTTGCATTGCGCAGATTGAGTGAGTCCCCTTCCTGTATTGAACTAAAAGCAATGTATCACCAAGATGCAGGAGAAGTACACATTTCTTATTTGCAAGAAGGGGAAAATTTGTGTGTTCTGTAGAAAGTTGATTAGTGGCAGTGCACAATTACATAAGTTCATGCGCAACAAATACAACAAAATCTACATCATTCAGTCTGAGACTCTGCGGCCAATGCATGGCATCAATCATTACCTGTTCCATCTCATCTTGTTAACGGGCCGTGTATTTTGCCATCATCATCATGGACGGTGCTGTTGTGTCACAGTCATACGCATTGCGCAGATTGAGTGAGTCCCCTTCCTGTATTGAATTAAAAGCAATGTATCACCAAGATGCAGGAGAAGTACACATTTCTTATTTGCAAGAAGGGGAACATTGAATTCACCTTGAGTTAAGTTTAGTGTGTTCTGTAAAGTTGATTAGTGGCAGTGCACAATTACATAAATTCATGCACAACAAACACAACAAAATCTAAATCATTCAGACTGCGACTCTGCGTCCAATGCATGGTATCAATCATTACCTGTTCCATCTTATTTTCAGTTAATGGCCAGTCTCTCTCGGCTCTGAAAGGAGGATAGCTATAGTAGTCATCTGATTCATGGTCCACTTGTTTTGGAAGGACGAGGAAAGTTTGAATTTGTTGTTACCAGCATCCAATCATCATTCATGAGGGAAATGGAATTGAGCAGGAGATTCAGTATGATCGAGCGGAGGAGCTGGATTCGGAGGACTGTACTGTCAAATGGCAGACACCTGAAACTTGTATATTAAATTAGAAGAGTAGAAGACGGTGATAATGGATTTGTTGCGATTCACAAGTTTATAACCGGAACGACAGACACATAAACAAAGGGGGAAAAAAGGGAGCAAGACAGTAAGTGCGAGCCTAATTGTCAGGGAAGTATAGCTCGTCCTCACACTCTGGGGGTTCTTCCAGTAGTAGGTAACCATCTGACACAATACTTCCGTCACCTGATCCGCTGTCCTCATCTTCCTCTGTTGATTCATGTATTGTGTAATTCGGTGGTATGAAGTGCTGATTCATTTTGATCATTGTTAACCTCTCCTCGTTTTTTGGAGATAGACTGGTCCTTCTCAATGTTACAATGGAACCAGCAGCACTGAAAACACGTACGGAAGAGACACTTTCGACAGGGCAAGCCAGATAGCTTATCGCCAGCCTGCTGAGCTGTGGCCATTCAGACCTTTTCCTATACCAATACTGCAATGGGTTTTGATCAACGTACACCTCTGTTGGGTCGTCCAGATAGGCCTGGACCATCCGCTCAATGTTCAGGGTTGCTGATGGTAAGCTTTTTTGCAGTTTTTTCTGTGCATCAGCACTGTGCTTACAATAGCCCATCTTTACATACCAATCCTGTAATGATGATGATTGTACTAGACCTAATGATCCAGTTTTTGTTTCTGTAGTCGATAGTGATGGTGAGTGTTGTGATTGTGAGCCAACCGCACTGCTCTCAGCCGACGAAGTTGCACTTGATTCTGCATGGCCTGCTTCAGTATCAGTACTTGTTGTGGGTTGATGTGGCGGGCTTTTAATTAGCAGCCCTTCGTTTTCAAACTTAATGGCTGCTTCAGCTATACAACTTTTGTAGCGGGCAACATCATTGTCGGAAAAAGCAAGGAATGTCTTCACTAGTCCTAATTTTGCACGTGGATCCAGAATTGTGGCACAAATGTAATGTTCTTGTGACAAAATTTTATTTTATATCCTTACATTTTCAGTTAAGCGCCTGGATAAGCTCTCCACCAAGTCATGGGCTTGCCTTCTGTCCTCTACACCTTTGTAGGATTCAGACACATTATTCAGCTCATGCTCTAGCATTTGCAACAATGGGATCGCTTGGCCCATTGTACAGTCCTCCTTGCTGACTTCACGTGTGAAGACCTCAAAAGGAGACAGCATCTCAGTCAGGCATTTAATTAGGGTCCATTGATCCCTCTGAAGGGTCATGCCTTTAACACTAGCATCACTGCTTCTGTACCAGACATATTCATGGAGGGACCTGTGCTGTTCGTACAGACGATCAAGCATGTAATACGTTGAGTTTCAACGTGTTGCCACCTCCTGGATGAGTGCCTTGACTGGCATCCTAAATTCACGTTGGATGATCCTCAGCTGCTTCCGAGCTTTAAAAGAATGGCTGACATGAGTGCATATTCTTCGGCAGATGGCCAGTAAATTGCTGACTATGGGTTCTTTTTTCAGAAAGTCTTGCACTATAATGTTTATGCAGTGTGCCAAACACGGAACCCTGAAATAGGAACCAAGTTCCATGGCCTTAAGTACAATACTGCCATTGTCTGTGGCAACAAAACCAATACCAAGCGCTCTGGGCCGCAGCCATTCCAAAACTTTGGTGCAAAACTCTTCTAAAATGTTTTCAGCCGTATGAGATTTCTCCATGGCGAACATGGCTACAGTTGCATGTTTCCGAGTACCTTCAAAAATCGCAGCTGTGTCAACAACACCTCGTGCAGATAGTTTATCTCTAACCCCCACAAAAGAGATCCAGTGTGCAGTGATACACATGTAATCTGTGGCTTGGCAACTGCTCCACATGTCTGTTGTCAGGTGGATATTGTGCACAGCACTCTGCTGCAAACCGTGACCAACCAATTCCAGCACATCATGATGTAGTGCCGGAACAGCAATTCTTGCGAAATAGGACCGGCTGGGAACTTTCCATTTCGGGCAGATGGCAGACACAAATTCAAGGAAACCCACCCCTTCCACAAATGAAAAAGGAAGAAGGTCCAGCGCTAACATTTTAGCCAGCTTCGCATTGTACAATCGTGCCGTTGGGTGGTTGCGTTGGAACTGCCCCTCCAACCTAAACATGCTCTCAATGGTAGGCTGGCTTACTTTCCTTAGTGGTGCTGTTTTCATTAACCCACTAAGGCTCAACGACACAGATTGTCTCATTGAGGTACTCGCCGGTCGCCTTGGTGTCTCACCCAGACTCTGAGTATGGCTCTTACTGCGGTGCCACTCTGATGTTACTAAGGAGGATGTGGGCGTTACCACTGCAGTGACTGCACTACTGGAGATAGGGCTAGAAATGCCTCCCTGTTCTTCACCTGCCACCACAATAATATCGCTCCCTGATTCATGACCAACTTCAATGGGTTTAGTTTTTCTACTTTCTTTTAACTTAAGTAGGTGATCCTCCCACACGATAGTGTGGTGTATTTTTAGATGACTTGCTTGTCCTCCGGTACCATAGTTTGTACCAAGCTTACCACGCCGAACACCTTGCCGACAAATTGAGCATATAGCAATGTTCTCCTCCTTGGCGCTAACAGAAAATAAGTCCCAAACTGGGGAGGAGAACTTTCTGGCACTGCTGGATGTGCCACTTTCAACACCAGGTGAACTTGAGGGGGTGCTTGAAAATATGTGACCCTGTCCACCTACACTGTGACTTTTACTACCACTACCTACTGAGATGGTTGAGCTGGATGTAGGTCCCTGCCGGGCCTTGGAAAATATGGCAGCTGGAGGTAGTGGTGGTGTAACCTGTGTTGGTGAGATCCGTGCTACATCCCGCTCAGTAGCAGCCTTTCTGGATAGGGTGAGAATGTCGGTCTCCAATCCCTTTGGGGTGGGAGTAATGTGCGTGATGACTGGCTCGTCTTCATCAACATCATCACCCCCCTCTTCTACATCTACCTCCATAACTCTAAGTTTTTCTGGGACCTTCCTTTTCAGAAGCATTGTCTTGTGGCGTATATCACTCTCAGACCGAGCTGGTGGGACCCAAGTGTCATCACGATCATCAGAAGCGGGGCTTGAAGAAGAAGATGATGGACTAAGCCTCCTTTTCCTTGCTGGTGGTCTGGAAGACAATAGATCTTCTGAGACAGTGGTTTGACTTTGCTCCACTTTGTCTGCAGGAAGCTCGATTTCCTGAAATGCCCCTACGTCAAGAGCAACAACTACTATGGTGGGCTGTTGCGGCGGCTGCTGCTGTTCTTGTTGCGGCGGCTGCTGCTGTTCTTGTTGAGGCGGCTGCTGCTGTTCTTGTTGCGGCGGCTGCTGCTGTTCTTGTTGCGGCGGCTGCTGCTGTTCTTGTTGTGGCGGCTGCTGCTGTTCTTGTTGCGGCGGCTGCTGCTGTTCTTGTTGCGGCGGCTTGACACTGATCTGCTGAGTTTGCGCCTGCATTGAACTTGATTGTGTACTACTTTGCGGTAATTACATTTCTTTAACATCGCTGCTCGTTAGTAGACTGGCTACCTCTGCGACACTAAAGCCCTTGGGCCTAGGTTGGTGGAGTTGGACCGCTGTGCTGCTCCCAGCTTGGTTCCCGGACAACGCTTTGGTGCCAAAAAAAACATTGGCCGGCACACCACCAGTCGTGGTTAATGACACTTCCTTTTTCTGTTCCTTCTTCTCACCGGCAACTTTCTTGGTACTGGACCTGGTACCTTTCTTTGGGGCCATCTTCTTCAGATGTCAGGCAGGATGCAGATGCACAACAAGTTCTGGTCACACTTGGACGTGATGTGCAGCAGGACTTCTGTCTGGCTGGCAGTAAAACGGGTAGCCGGGTGATGCTGATGACACCTCCTACTCTGTCTTTTGTGAACCTAAAAGCAAATAAGACAGGAGAAGAACATCAGTGAAATGATGCATTTGTTGTTGTGGTTCAGTTACTTAGCACTGTACTAGTGCAAACAAAAGATAGTCTAGCCATGTATGACTTTTTTTTTAACTAAAGCTATGTTATACTACTAGTACTGTGCACAGCCACACACTACACTCTCAGGAAGGATAGGAAAGTTAATAATAAACAACAAAATACAAATTTAATGGAAGTGGGGTGGACCATTGCATTATTTGAGCATCTCAGCATCCATGGAGCTGCTGCTGGCAAAGGGGGTGGATGGATGGAAGCAGTAAGCCAAAGAGCCAATAGGAAAACCATGCAGGCCTATGGCAAAAGCAGGACACTAATAACTCACAGTCCAAACACCAAAAAAGGCCACCACCCACATGGACACACACAAATCACAAACAAGCCGGGGGCCTGGGAAACACCAGGAGCTGACAAAAGGCCTATAAAAGCCAGGTTTAGGATGCCTGCTAAAGCACACTGCTCTGCCTTTTTAAAGCAACAAAATGTAAATATGAACATTCACAGGCCCCAAAAAGCTCTGCGGGGTGTATGCATTCCACACCAACACACCAGACACATACAACAAAAGCATGTCTTTAAGACAACCAACATCAGAAAGAGCACCCCAAAAAACACCCTTCCCCAACTCAATCCAATGCCATCCATGCCCTAAATGATGTCTAAATTCAACAGATCACACAGAAAACACTTGATTAATAAAGCTGTGGCTACCTGCTCTGATCCTAGTGGATGAAAAAGCAGGCCTGTTGGCAGACAAGGCCAGGCAAGCTTGCAGGCCTAGGCTTCAAAATGGCCACCAGCCACATGGCCAGGCCCAACAACATCACAAAGGCCACCCCCAAAAACCACACTTCCCCAACTCAATCCAATGCCATCCATGCCCTAAATGATGTCTATATTCAACAGATCACACAGAAAACACTTGATTAATAAAGCTGTGGCTACCTGCTCTGATCCTATCGGATGAAAAAGCAGGCCTGTTGGCAGACAAGGCCAGGCAAGCTTGCAGGCCTAGGCTTCAAAATGGCCACCAGCCATATGGCCAGGCCCAACAACATCACAAAGGCCACCCCCAAAAAACACACTTCCCCAACTCAATCCAATGCCATCCATGCCCTAAATGATGTCTAAATTCAACAGATCACACAGAAAACACTTGATTAATAAAGCTGTGGCTACCTGCTCTGATCCTAGTGGATGAAAAAGCAGGCCTGTTGGCAGACAAGGCCAGGCAAGCTTGCAGGCCTAGGCTTTAAAATGGCCACCAGCCACATGGCCAGGCCCAACAACATCACAAAGGCCACCCCCAAAAAACACACTTCCCCAACTCAATCCAATGCCATCCATGCCCTAAATGATGTCTAAATTCAACAGATCACACAGAAAACACTTGATTAATAAAGCTGTGGCTACCTGCTCTGATCCTAGTGGATGAAAAAGCAGGCCTGTTGGCAGACAAGGCCAGGCAAGCTTGCAGGCCTAGGCTTCAAAATGGCCACCAGCCACATGGCCAGGCCCAACAACATCACAACGGCCACCCCCAAAAAACACACTTCCCCAACTCAATCCAATGCCATCCATGCCCTAAATGATGTCTAAATTCAACAGATCACGCAGAAAACACTTGATTAATAAAGCTGTGGCTACCTGCTCTGATCCTAGTGGATTAAAAAGCAGGCCTGTTGGCAGACAAGGCCAGGCAAGCTTGCAGGCCTAGGCTTCAAAATGGCCACCAGCCACATGGCCAGGCCCAACAACATCACAAAGGCCACCCCCAAAAAACACACTTCCCCAACTCAATCCAATGCCATCCATGCCCTAAATGATGTCTAAATTCAACAGATCACACAGAAAACACTTGATTAATAAAGCTGTGGCTACCTGCTCTGATCCTAGTGGATGAAAAAGCAGGCCTGTTGGCAGACAAGGCCAGGCAAGCTTGCAGGCCTATGCTTCAAAATGGCCACCAGCCACATGGCCAGGCCCAACAACATCACAAAGGCCACCCCCAAAAAACACACTTCCCCAACTCAATCCAATGCCATCCATGCCCTAAATGATGTCTAAATTCAACAGATCACACAGAAAACACTTGATTAATAAAGCTGTGGCTACCTACTCTGATCCTAGTGGATGAAAAAGCAGGCCTGTTGGCAGACAAGGCCAGGCAAGCTTGCAGGCCTACGCTTCAAAATGGCCACAAGCCACATGGCCAGGCCCAAAAACATCACAAAGGCAACCCCAAAAAACACACTTCCCCAACTCAATCCAATGACATCATGCCCTAAATGATGTCTAAATTCAACAGACCACACAGAAAACACTTGATTAATAAAGCTGTGGCTACCTGCTCTGATCCTAGTGGATGAAAAAGCAGGCCTGTTGGCAGACAAGGCCAGGCAAGCTTGCAGGCCTAGGCTTCAAAATGGCCACCAGCCACATGGCCAGGCCCAACAACATTACAAAGGCCACCCCCAAAAAACACACTTCCCCAACTCAATCCAATGCCATCCATGCCCTAAATGATGTCTAAATTCAACAGACCACACAGAAAACACTTGATTAATAAAGCTGTGGCTACCTGCTCTGATCCTAGTGGATGAAAAAGCAGGCCTGTTGGCAGACAAGGCCAGGCAAGCTTTCAAGCCTAGGCTTCAAAATGGCCACCATCCACATGGCCAGGCCCAACAACATCACAAAGGCCACCCCAAAAAACTAACTTCCCCAACTCAATCCAATGCCATCCATGCCCTAAATGATGTCTAAATTCAACACATCACACAGAAAACACTTGATTAATAAAGCTGTGGCTACCTGCTCTGATCCTAGTGGATGAAAAAGCAGGCCTGTTGGCAGACAAGGCCAGGCAAGCTTGCAGGCCTAGGCTTCAAAATGGCCACCAGCCACATGGCCAGGCCCAACAACATCACAAAGGCAACCCCAAAAAACACACTTCCCCAACTCAATCCAATGCCATCCATGCCCTAAATTATGTCTAAATTCAACAGACCACATAGAAAACACTTGATTAATAAAGCTGTGGCTACCTGCTCTGATCCTAGTGGATGAAAAAGCAGGCCTGTTGGCAGACAAGGCTAGGCAAGCTAGCAGGCCTAGGCTTCAAAATGGCCACCAGCCACATGGCCAGGCCCAACAACATCACAAAGGCCACCCCAAAAAACACACTTCCCCAACTCAATCCAATGCCATCCATGCCCTAAATGTGCTTGAAAATGAAATACATTCATGATGAAGCAACAGTTGCTTCATCATGCACACACACACCCATGAGGCCATGCCCATGGCTAGCTCGGGCCTACTACTACTACCCACAAAATAAAAAAAAATAAAAAAAGAATGATGATAATTAATTATCAAAAATAAATTGTAGTTACAACAACTGCAATGCCCACAATCAAACAAACACAACAACCACTTACTTGTAAAATATCCTATCCCAAAAATCCTCAAATCCAATTGCAATGATGCAGCAGACAAAAAGAGTGATCTTTCCAGCTCCAAATCCAAAGGCAGAATGAGCAGGAGATGGACAAAGCACTGGGAGGAGCCTGCTGGACAGGAACAGGAAGTTGGAGATTCTGTGTCACTTCATCCCTCTCTCCACCTTTAAAAAAAATGACTCCTTGCACAAAAAAGGAAAGCCAAATGTCAATGTAAGGAGTTGTTTTCATCCAAAATCAGCATTTGCTGCTAGAGCCGATATTCCTCTCCAAATTGAAAATTTTACGTTGTTGAGTTCTCGAGCTTCACATTACTTCCGCCGGTGTGTCGAAAACGACATGATCGCGTTCTCTTCTTTGTCCCTGTCGCGTTGGATATGACGTGTTCGGGGTCTCTTTCTCCTGTTCGCGTTCGATTAGACGTGCCCGCGTCCTCATCCTCTGGCTCGCGATGTAGAATGACGTGTTCGAGATCTCAATCTTCTCATACTCGCGCGGTGCATGATCGCGAGAAGAAAGACGTGACCGCGCGACAAATGACGTGATCGCGCGACAAATGACGTTAATGCGGCCGCGAACTGTCGCGAGACAGCGCAAAATGGCTACCAAAATCCAACATCTCGTGGAAAACGCGAGCGGGTCGGGAAAACTTGTCGGCGAACGTGGGGATTCAGGTAAGGCGATAGCGCGAACGCGAGAATGTATTTTATTACCGCGCGAGCAAGAAACAAATTATCGCTAAGCTGCGGAATGCGGAAATTTTTACATTTTCGCGCTTTCCGCAGAACGCAAAAATGCCAAAATATCGCAATTTCCGCGAACGGAACGGGATTTTGGCCCAGGCCTAATGAAGACTGCAGAGATGTATGTAAGAGTACATGTGTGGTAAGGGTTAATTGGAGTTTTGAACATGTAAAAACGACCTCACCCATTGGCTGTTTCAGACCATTCTACACTAAAAACTAGGCTGTATGTTTACATTTTTAAAAGCATGTTTTGTATTGGTTCAGAAAAATGTGTTCCCAGAGAACATTAGTTTGGATTTGCTGTTAGGTTTGAAAAGTCAAGCACTCTTGCTCTTTGGATTAGAAACATTGTGTGCTGAACTTCTGACCTCTCTGCTCACACCAGTGTTCCATGACCTGTTGCTATGCTAGCAGGTAGAAGTCATGTTGGGGGTAGGAATCATTTGGAAAGGGTTGAAATTTGCAACCAATAGCAATGTGTGTTTCCATTTGAAAAAATGTGGGAAGCATTGTGATTTGAAATTAACATGTATATGTGTGAAAAAAGAGAGGGACATTTTGCCATTTACTGGTTCTGGTGAGAGGAGTACAGCTCAAAGATTCTGGCTCTGATAATCTGCTGTGTGAGTGCCACATTTCTTTCTCAACTAAATACTTTTAAAGGTGAGTTATGAATTTGAGAGGGGATGTATGTGGTGCATTTTGATATAAATGATAGAAATTTGTTTCTTCTTTTAAAGTTGTGTTTTACATTTTATGTTTTGGAAGATATTTAACTGCCTTGAACTTGTAAGATATTATGGAGTATGTCTTCACCATAAGTTAAGGTGTACTGGTATCACCCAGGAATAGTGTTTTGTGCCTAGAATCACACCATGAGTCTGTCTGCACACAGGAATTGTTGTCAGAGATTTAATTTGAGTTGCTTTTGTTCTGTAAGACTTGCATTCGCAGGAAAGGGGCAGCTTGTTTTCTTGAACTGTGATGGTTAGCATTCAGCACAAATCACTATCTCACAAATGAGAGGCAAATGCTAACACATTTGAAATCAATAGGGTAGATTTTCCTTCCACTCCTGCAATGGGTGAGGTAGTTCCTACATGTTCAAATCTCCAATTAACCCTTACCACACATGTACTCTTACATACATCTCTGCAGTCTTTCTGCAGTTGTGCAAGCGTCCATGCAGATCTCTCTTGCACCTGACAATACACAGTCTCCCGAAACACACTCTTAGCACAGAGGCAACTGCTTCTCCTGCACTCCCATGCTTACTATTCAGCACTGTGTGGTATTTCAGATAGCAGTGTGTAACGCTAACACATTCAACGTCACCAAGGCTCATTTCCTTTGCTCTAGTCTAATCACTCACCCAGGTTCCACATGCACATGGTCTCAAGTAACTGTTAGGACATGTGCTCTTTTCTGCCTCTCTAAACTATAAGGAAAATGTGTCAGGCTGTTACAGTAATTATCACTTGCTCTACCACAGTAGTAAATGTGTTTTGAAATTGCCAATCAAATATCGTTTTCTGCCTAGAATCACACCATGAGTCTGTCTGCACACAGGAATTGTTGTCAGAGATTTAACTTGTGTTGCTGTTGTTCTGTAAGACTTGCACTCGCAGGAAAGGGGCAGCTTGTTTTCTTGAACTGTGATGGTTAGCATTCAGCACAAATCACTATCTCACAAATGAGAAGCATATGCTAACACATTTGAAATCAACATGGTAGATTTTCCTTTCACTCCCGAAATGGGTGAGGTAGTTCCTACATGTTCAAAACTCCAATTAACCATTACCACACATGTACTCTTACATACATCTCTGCAGTCTTCATGCAGTTGCGCAAGCGTCCATGCAGATCTCTCTTGCACCTGACAATACACAGTCTCCAGAAACACACTCTTAGCACACAGGCAGCTGCTTCTCCTACACTCCCATGCTTACTATTCAGCACTGTGTGGTATTTCAGATAGCAGTGTGTAATGCTAACACATTCAACGTCACCGAGGCTCATTTCCTTTGCTCTAGTCTAATCACTCACCCAGGTTCCACATGCTCATGGTCTCAAGTACCTGTTAGGACATGTGCTCTTTTCTGCCTCTCTAAACTATAAGGAAAATGTGTCAGGCTGTTACAGTAATTATCACTTACTGTACTACAGTAGTAAATGTGCTTTGAAATTGCCAATCAAATATCGTTTTCTGCCTAGAATCACACCATGAGTCTGTGTGCACACAGGAATTGTTGTCAGAGATTTAATTTGTGTTCCTGTTGTTCTGCAAGACTTGCACTTGCAGGAAAGGGGCAGCTTGTCTTCTTGAACTGTGATGGTTATCTTTCAACACAAATCACTATCTCACAAATGAGAGGCAATTGCTAACACATTTGAAATCAACATGGTAGATTTTCCTTCCACTCCTGCAATGGGTGAGGTAGTTACTACATGTTCAAAACTCCAATTAACCCTTACCACACATGTACTCTTACTTACATCTCTGCAGTCTTCATGCAGTTGTGCAAGCGTCCATGCAGATCTCTCTTGCACCTGACAATACACAGTCTCCATAAACTCACTCTTAGCACACAGGCAGCTGCTTCTCCTGTACTCCCATGCTTACTATTCAGCACTGTGTGGTATTTCAGATAGCAGTGTGTAACGCTAACACATTCAACGTCACCAAGGCTCATTACCTTTGCTCTAGTCTAATCACTCACCCAGGTTCCACATGCTCATGGTCTCAAGTAGCTGTTAGGACATATGCTCTTTTCTGCCTCTCTAAACTATAAGAAAAATGTATCAGGTTGTTACAGTAATTATCACTTGCTCCAACACAGTAGTAAATGTGTTTTGAAATTGCCAATGAAATATAGTTTTCTGCCTAGAATCACACCATGAGTCTGCCTGCACACAGGAATTGTTGTCAGAGATTTAATTTGTGTTGCTGTTGTACTGTAAGACTTGCACTCGCAGGAAAGGGGCAGCTTGTTTTCTTGAACTGTGATGGTTAGCATTCAGCACAAATCACTATCTCTCAAATGAGAAGCAAATGCTAACACATTTGAAATCAACATGGTGGATTTTCCTTCCACTCCTGCAATGGGTGAGGTAGTTCCTACATGTTCAAAACTCCAATTAACCCTCACCACACATGTACTCTTACATACATCTCTGTAGTCTTCATGCAGTTGTGCAAGCGTCCAAGCAGATCTCTCTTGCACCTGACAATACACAGTCTCAAGTAACACACTCTTAGCACACAGGCAGCTGCTTCTCTTACACTCCCATGCTTACTATTCAGCACTGTGTGGTATTTCAGATAGCAGTGTGTAACGCAAACACATTCTACGTCACCAAAGCTCATTACCTTTGCTCTAGTCTAATCACTCACCCAGGTTCCACATGCTCATGGTCTCAAGCAGTTGTTAGGACATGTGCTCTTTTCTGCCTCTCTAAACTATAAGGAAAATGTGTCAGGCTGTTACAGTAATTATCACTTACTGTACCACAGTAGTAAATGTGCTTTGAAATTGCCAATCAAATATCGTTTTCTGTCTAGAATCACACCATGAGTCTGTCTGCACACAGGAATTGTTGTCAGAGATTTAATTTGTGTTGCTCTTGTTCTGTAAGACTTGCATTCGCAGGAAAGGGGCAGCTTGTTTTCTTGAACTGTGATGGTTAGCATTCAGCACAAATCACTATCTCACAAATGAGAGGCAAATGCTAACACATCTGAAATCAACATGGTAGATTTTCCTTCCACTCCTGCAATGGGTGAGGTAGTTCCTACATGTTCAAAACTCCAATTAACCCTTACCACACATGTACTCTTACATACATCTCTGCAGTCTCCATGCAGTTGTGCAAGCGTCCATGCAGATCTATCTTGCACCTGACAATACACAGTCTCAAGAACACACTCTTAGCACACAGGCAGCTGCTTCTCCTACACTCCCATGCTTACTATTCAGCACTGTGTGGTATTTCAGATAGCAGTGTGTAACGCTAACACATTCAACGTCACCAAGGCTCATTACCTTTGCTCTAGTCTAATCACTCACCCAGGTTCCACATGCTCATGGTCTCAAGTAGTTGTTAGCACATGTGCTCTTTTCTGCCTCTCTACACTATAAGGAAAATGTGTCAGGCTGTTACAGTAATTATCACTTACTGTACCACAGTAGTAAATATGCTTTGAAATTGCCAATCAATATCATTTTCTGCCTAGAATGACACCATGAGTCTGTCTGCACACAGGAATTGTTGTCAGAGATTTAATTTGGGTGCTGTTTTTCTGTAAGACTTGCATTCGCAGGAAAGGGGCAGCTTGTTTTCTTGAACTGTGATGGTTAGCATTCAGCACAAATCACTATCTCACAAATGAGAGGCAAATGCTAACACATTTGAAATCAACATGGTGGATTTTCCTTCCACTCCTGCAATGGGTGAGGTAGTTCCTACATGTTCAAAACTCCAATTAACCCTTACCACACATGTACTCTTACATACATCTCTGCAGTCTTCATGCAGTTGTGCAAGCGTCCATGCAGATCACTCTTGCACCTGACAATACACAGTCTCAAGAAACACACTCTTAGCACACAGGAAACTGCTTCTCCTACACTCCCATGCTTACTATTCAGCACTGTGTGGTATTTCAGATAGCAGTGTGTAATGCTAACACATTCAACGTCACCAAGGCTCATTACCTTTGCTCTAGTCTAATCACTCACCCAGGTTCCACATGCTCATGGTCTCAAGTAGTTGTTAGGACATGTGCTCTTTTCTGCCTCTCTAAACAATAAGGAAAATGTGTCAGGCTGTTACAGTAATTATCACTTACTGTTCCACAGTATTAAATGTGCTTTGAAATTGCCAATCAAATATCGTTTTCTGCCTAGAATCACACCATGAGTCTGTCTGCACACAGGAATTGTTGTCAGAGATTTAATTTGGGTGCTCTTTTTCTGTAAGACTTGCATTCGCAGGAAAGGGGCAGCTTGTTTTCTTGAACTGTGATGGTTAGCATTCAGCACAAATCACTATCTCACAAATGAGAAACAAATGCTAACACATTTGAAATCAACATGGTAGATTTTCCTTCCACTCCTGCAATGGGTGAGGTAGTTCCTACATGTTCAAAACTCCAACTAACCCTTACCACACATTTAATTTAATTTAATTTAATTGGGATTTTATAAAGCGCAAACAACCCAGAGGCCTCGTAGCGCTGTGTATAGTCAGACTGTTAAGATAAGTGAGTTAAAAGAACATACAGTTAAAAATGAGGAAAATTAAGCAAATAAGTGGGTTTTTAGTTCCTTCCGAAATTTTAAAAGGTTAGGTTCGCTGCGAAGGGAAATGGGCAAAGAGTTCCATGACTTAGCGGCGTTCCAAGAAAAGGAGCGTCCGCCCCATCTGGTGCGTCTGATTTTGTTTACAGTGGCTAAAGAAGCTGTGCTAGATCGCAAAGCTCTGTGGGGGAGGTAGGGGTTAGCCAAGGAACAGATCATAGTTGGAGCGGTCTTCCACATGGCTTTGTGCATGATACACATGGATTTGAATAGCACTCTGGCTTTAATGGGAAGCCAATGCAGCTTCCTCAAAGCCGCTGTGCCCGATTCCCGTTGATTTAGCCCCAGTAAAAGACGAGCCGCAGCGTTTTGGGCCACCTGCATCTTTCTTGTTGTGGCGATGGGAGCCCCTAAATATAGGGAGTTCCCATAGTCCAACCGAGACAATATAATGGCTTGCACCATTATTCTGCGGGCTTCAAAAGGGAGAAGTGGCAGCACTTTCCTCAACATGCGCATGAGCCCAAAACACGTGGCGGACAGAGTGGTAGCTTGTTGCAAGAAGCTGAGGTTTGCATCCAGCCATATGCCCAAGCTCTTTATATGAGGTTTTGGTTGGGGCGGGGGGCCCATACATGGGGGCCAATCCGTCATAGGGCTGGGAATGGTTGAATTACCTAGCATCATGAGCTCCGTTTTTTCGCCATTTAATTTCAGATGTGAGGCAGCCATCCACTGGGCAACCGCTACCAGGCAGTTACTTAGGTTCAAACGGGAAGAGTCAGATTGATTCATAGACACAACTAATTGTGTATCGTCGGCGTAGGTCACTATGCCTACGCCGAATGAGTGCACTATGTCAGCAAGAGGCTGCATATAAATATTAAAAAGTGTATGGCTCAAGGCAGAGCCCTGCGGCACGCCTTGAGCCAAAGGCCAGGTTTTTGAATGGGTGGTACCCTCAACAACCTTGAATGAGCGATTTTCCAAAAAAGACTGGAGCCAGTGCATAGCTTTCCCAGAAATTCCCATTTGGTGGAGGCGAAGTAGAAGGATGCTGGTATTAACAGTATCGAAGGCGGCACTAAGGTCGAGCAGCATAATTGCCGTAGTGCCGCCCTGATCCATTTGTTTCCTAGCCAGCTCAGTTACCGCCAAAAGAGCTGCCTCTGTTCCTAACTTAGGACGGAAGCCTGCTTGGGACTCATGAAGTAAATGATGATTTTCCAGGAATTGAGTGATAGATGCATTAATATGTTTTTCTAGAAGTTTACTGACCCACGGAAGAAGAGAAATAGGTCGGTAATTGGCCATGTTTTCAGGGTCCAAGCTAGGTTTTTTCAGTAATGCCCTAACTTGTGCCTGTTTCCAAGCCGTGGGTACTGAGCCCGTAATAATAGAGGCATTCAAAATGTTGAGGATAACCGGTTTGATGGAGTCTTTGACCTTTAATAGCTGACAGGGGGGAGCCGGATCCGTGGGAGACCCAGATTTAATTTTCAGCATGAGAGCCTCAAGAGTTTCCTCATCAAGCAGCGGAAACTCATCTAGTTTGTGAGTCACGGTACTAGGTAAAATAATTCCTTCGTCCTGAATGAGATTGGGAGCGTTAAAAGCCGATGCGATTTTCTGTATTTTATCATGGAAATATTCCGCTTGACTATCGCAGCGAGTCTGGGCTTTGCTAGGGTCAGTGGGAGTTAGGGGGATATCAGTGAGGAATTTAGCTATTTGAAAAATTTCTCTAGATGAATTGGAAGCAGTCGCAATTCTTTCCTCGAAGTACAAGGCTTTGATGCATCTAATTTCTGTTTTATATTTTTTGATGGCTTCAAGATGGATGGTTTTGTCTATATTGCTCCTAGAGATTCTCCAATTCCTTTCAAGCTTCCTACATACCCTTTTTAATTCTTTAAGTTGGGGGGAGTACCACGGTGATGCCTTGGATTTAGTCTTTTCTTTAAGGGCTTTAATGGGTGCGATAGAATCCAGGGAAGCATGCATCCAGTTAATATAATTCTCATACTGAGAGGTCGGATCTGTCTCACTTTGGAAGGGGGCCAAGGAGAGAGAATTGGCCCATTGATCCGAGGAGATTTTCGACCAATCTCTACCTAATATGGTGGTGCGATGGGGAGCCTGGAGTGGCATGGCCGGCATCCACTGTAGAGGTATTAAAAAATGATCCGTCCATGTGAGGGGCAAGGGGGTCCCTACCTCCAGTCTATGATCATTGCTGAAGATCCCATCTAAAAGATGGCCCTTTTCATGTGTGGGTTCAAAGCCCTTCTGTACAATCTGGAGAGCCGCTAGACTGTCCAGAAGTGCCTTGGCCGAGGAGTTATTAGGGTCATCTAGATGAATATTGATGTCTCCCAATAGAGAAAAGTAAGGTTTATTGACTACTAACTCCGCGATAGTAGAATGGAGTGAGTCCAGGAATTCTCCCAATTGATTAGGGGGGTGATAAATAAGAGCGCCAGAGAATGAGACAGTAGGAGAAAACTCCAGTGTGAAAAACATACTCTCACAATTGGAGATATTGGCCGAAGTGGTCCTACATAGGTAATGGTTTTTGTAGAGAATACCTAAGCCTCCTCCTCTAGCTTCTGGCCTGTCCACCCTCTGCAATGCATATCCCAGTTGCAAGAGAGAAATAATGTCTGGATCAGACACATCTTTTAGCCACGTTTCAGTCAGAAATATAGCGTCAGGGCTAATCTCTTCTAAAAGAAGTGACATTTGTACTGCATGTTTGGTAAGTGATCGACAGTTTAACAGGAACATTTTATAAGTTTTGGCAGGGTGCAAGTTGCCTTCATGGCTAGAGAGTAGGAACTTGCAGTGGGAGCAAGTTCCAGTACTAGTGTTAGGATGGATAGAGTGCCGGCAGTTATCATCAATTAATGGCATTAAGTTTTTTAATAAGGTGGCATCATACTGCTTGAGCGTATTGCAGTCTGTTCTGCTTTGAGCAGGGGGGGTGGCCCCTGGTCCCGTCCGGTCGCGGACGGGCGGGTCTGCTATTTTTATCCATTGAGAGGGGAGGGAGGAGGGTGGGATAAGCGATCGTCTAGACCGCGATCCTTCCCCTACCCAAGATGGCGCCTAAAGTGAATTGAGTGCCTAGCGCCCGATAATAGCGGCGCTCGATCAGCTGGGCGGGAGGAGGGCAGCCGTGGACGCCGTCAATCTCATACCACGGTAGGACTGTTTAAAAGCTGTCCATTAAAATATATACAGTATTTAAAATCAGTTCCTTCAGCAAGTTAATCAATAACACGCAATGCAATAAATCACAAGTTATTTGTAGTAGTCAATAACAGGAATAGCAGGAATAGCAACAGTCACTCGTAAGGGCAAGAGCGCAAAAGCGCCCCCGGCTTCCGCCTCAGGGGTGGGAGAATAAGTATGACAAATACACATGTACTCTTACATACATCTCTGCAGTCTTCATGCAGTTGTTCAAGCGTCCATGCAGCTCTCTCTTGCACCTGACAATACACAGTCTCCAGAAACACACTCTTAGCACACAGGCAGCTGCTTCTCCTACGCTCCCATGCTTACTATTCAGCACTGTGTGGTATTTCAGATAGCAGTGTGTAACGCTAACACATTCAACGTCACCAAGGCTCATTTCCTTTGCTCTAGTCTAATCACTCACCCAGGTTCCTCATGCTCATGGTCTCAAGTAGTTGTTAGGACATGTGCTCTTTTCTGCCTCTCTAAACTATAAGGAAAATGTGTCAGGCTGTTACAGTAATTATCACTTACTGTACCACAGTAGTAAATGTGCTTTGAAATTGCCAATCAAATATCGTTTTCTGCCTAGAATCACACCATGAGTCTGTCTGCACACAGGAATTTTTGTCAGAGAATTAATTTGTGTGCTCTTTTTCTGTAAGACTTGCATTCACAGGAAAGGGGCAGCATGTTTTCTTGAACTGTGATGGTTAGCTTTCAGCACAAATCACTATCTCACAAATGAGAGGCAAATGCTAACACATTTGAAATCAACATGGTAGATTTTCCTACCACTCCTGCAATGGGTGAGGTAGTTCCTACATGTTCAAAACTCCAATTAACCCTTACCACACATGTACTCTTACATACATCTCTGCAGTCTTCATGCAGTTGTGCAAGCGTCCATGCAGATCTCTCTTGCACCTGACAATACACAGTCTCAAGAAACACACTCTTAGCACACAGGCAGCTGCTTCTCCTACACTCCCATGCCTACTATTCAGCACTGTATGGTATTTCAGATAGCAGTGTGTAACGCTAACACATTCAACGTCACCAAGGCTCATTACCTTTGCTCTAGTCTAATCACTCACCCAGGTTCCACATGCTCATGGTCTCAAGTAGTTGTTAGGACATGTGCTCTTTTCTGCCTCTCTAAACAATAAGGAAAATGTGTCAGGCTGTTACAGTAATTATCACTTACTGTACCACAGTAGTAAATGTGCTTTGAAATTGCCAATCAAATATCGTTTTCTGCCTAGAATCACACCATGAGTCTGTCTGCACACAGGAATTGTTGTCAGAGATTTAATTTGGGTGCTCTTTTTCTGTAAGACTTGCATTCGCAGGAAAGGGGCAGCTTGTTTTCTTGAACTGTGATGGTTAGCATTCAGCACAAATCACTATCTCACAAATAAGAAACAAATGCTAACACATTTGAAATCAACATGGTAGATTTTCCTTCCACTCCTGCAATGGGTGAGGTAGTTCCTACATGTTCAAAACTCCAACTAACCCTTACCACACAAGTACTCTTACATACATCTCTGCAGTCTTCATGCAGTTGTTCAAGCGTCCATGCAGCTCTCTCTTGCACCTGACAATACACAGTCTCCAGAAACACACTCTTAGCACACAGGCAGCTGCTTCTCCTACACTCCCATGCTTACTATTCAGCACTGTGTGGTATTTCAGATAGCAGTGTGTAACGCTAACACATTCAACATCACCAAGGCTCATTTCCTTTTCTCTAGTCTAATCACTCACCCAGGTTCCTCATGCTCATGGTCTCAAGTAGTTGTTAGGACATGTGCTCTTTTCTGCCTCTCTAAACTATAAGGAAAATGTGTCAGGCTGTTACAGTAATTATCACTTACTGTACCACAGTAGTAAATGTGCTTTGAAATTGCCAATCAAATATCGTTTTCTGCCTAGAATCACACCATGAGTCTGTCTGCACACAGGAATTGTTGTCAGAGATTTAATTTGTGTGCTCCTTTTCTGTAAGACTTGCATTCGCAGGAAAGGGGCAGCATGTTTTCTTGAACTGTGATGGTTAGCTTTCAGCACAAATCACTATCTCACAAATGAGAGGCAAATGCTAACACATTTGAAATCAACATGGTAGATTTTCCTACCACTCCTGCAATGGGTGAGGTAGTTCCTACATGTTCAAAACTCCAATTAACCCTTACCACACATGTACTCTTACATACATCTCTGCAGTCTTCATGCAGGTGTGCAAGCGTCCATGCAGATCTCTCTTGCACCTGACAATACACAGTCTCAAGAAACACACTCTTAGCACACAGGCAGCTGCTTCTCCTACACTCCCATGCTTACTATTCAGCACTGTGTGGTATTTCAGATAGCAGTGTGTAACGCTAACACATTCAACGTCACCAAGGCTCATTACCTTTGCTCTAGTCTAATCACTCACCCAGGTTCCACATGCTCATGGTCTCAAGTAGTTGTTAGGACATGTGCTCTTTTCTGCCTCTCTAAACAATAAGGAAAATGTGTCAGGCTGTTACAGTAATTATCACTTACTGTACCACAGTAGTAAATGTGCTTTGAAATTGCCAATCAAATATCGTTTTCTGCCTAGAATCACACCATGAGTCTGTCTGCACACAGGAATTGTTGTCAGGGATTTAATTTGTGTGCTCTTTTTCTGTAAGACTTGCATTCGCAGGAAAGGGGCAGCATGTTTTCTTGAACTGTGATGGTTATCTTTCAGCACAAATCACTATCTCACAAATGAGAGGCAAATGCTAACACATTTGAAATCAACATGGTAGATTTTCCTACCACTCCTGCAATGGGTGAGGTAGTTCCTACATGTTCAAAACTCCAATTAACCCTTACCACACATGTACTCTTACATACATCTCTGCAGTCTTCATGCAGTTTTGCAAGCGTCCATGCAGATCTCTCTTGCACCTGACAATACACAGTCTCAAGAAACACACTCTTAGCACACAGGCAGCTGCTTCTCCTACACTCCCATGCTTACTATTCAGCACTGTATGGTATTTCAGATAGCAGTGTGTAACGCTAACACATTCAACGTCACCAAGGCTCATTACCTTTGCTCTAGTCTAATCACTCACCCAGGTTCCACATGCTCATGGTCTCAAGTAGTTGTTAGGACATGTGCTCTTTTCTGCCTCTCTAAACAATAAGGAAAATGTGTCAGGCTGTTACAGTAATTATCACTTACTGTACCACAGTAGTAAATGTGCTTTGAAATTGCCAATCAAATATCGTTTTCTGCCTAGAATCACACCATGAGTCTCTCTGCACACAGGAATGGTTGTCAGAGATTTATTTTGTGTGCTCCTTTTCTGTAAGACTTGCATTCGCAGGAAAGGGGCAGCTTGTTTTCTTAAACTGTGATGGTTAGCATTCAGCACAAATCACTATCTCACAAATGAGAGGCAAATGCTAACACATTTGAAATCAACATGGTAGATTTTCCTTCCACTCCTGCAATGGGTGAGATAGTTCCTACATGTTCAAAACTCCAATTAACCCTTACCACACATGCACTCTTACATACATCTCTGCAGTCTTCATGCAGTTGTTCAAGCGTCCATGCAGCTCTCTCTTGCACCTGACAATACACAGTCTCCAGAAACACACTCTTAGCACACAGGCAGCTGCTTCTCCTACACTCCCATGCTTACTATTCAGCACTGTGTGGTATTTCAGATAGCAGTGTGTAACGCTAACACATTCAACGTCACCAAGGCTCATTTCCTTTGCTCTAGTCTAATCACTCACCAAGGTTCCTCATGCTCATGGTCCCAAGTAGTTGTTAGGATATGTGCTCTTTTCTGCCTCTCTAAACTATAAGGAAAATGTGTCAGGCTGTTACAGTAATTATCACTTACTGTACCACAGTAGTAAATGTGCTTTGAAATTGCCAATCAAATATCGTTTTCTGCCTAGAATCACACCAAGAGTCTGTCTGCACACAGGAATTGTTGTCAGAGATTTAATTTGTGTGCTCTTTTTCTGTAAGATTTGCATTCGCAGGAAAGGGGCAGCATGTTTTCTTGAACTGTGATGGTTAGCTTTCAGCACAAATCACTATTTCACAAATGAGAGGCAAATGCTAACACATTTGAAATCAACAAGGTAGATTTTCCTACCACTCCTGCAATGGGTGAGGTAGTTCCTACATGTTCAAAACTCCAATTAACCCTTACCACACATGTACTCTTACATACATCTCTGCAGTCTTCATGCAGTTGTGCAAGCGTCCATGCAGATCTCTCTTGCACCTGACAATACACAGTCTCAAGAAACACACTCTTAGCACACAGGCAGCTGCTTCTCCTACACTCTCATGCTTACTATTCAGCACTGTGTGGTATTTCAGATAGCAGTGTGTAACGCTAACACATTCAACGTCACCAAGGCTCATTACCTTTGCTCTAGTCTAATCACTCACCCAGGTTCCACATGCTCATGGTCTCAAGTAGTTGTTAGGACATGTGCTCTTTTCTGCCTCTCTAAACAATAAGGAAAATGTGTCAGGCTGTTACAGTAATTATCACTTACTGTACCACAGTAGTAAATGTGCTTTGAAATTGCCAATCAAATATCGTTTTCTGCCTAGAATCACACCATGAGTCTGTCTGCACACAGGAATTGTTGTCAGGGATTTAATTTGTGTGCTCTTTTTCTGTAAGACTTGCATTCGCAGGAAAGGGGCAGCATGTTTTCTTGAACTGTGATGGTTATCTTTCAGCACAAATCACTATCTCACAAATGAGAGGCAAATGCTAACACATTTGAAATCAACATGGTAGATTTTCCTACCACTCCTGCAATGGGTGAGGTAGTTCCTACATGTTCAAAACTCCAATTAACCCTTACCACACATGTACTCTTACATACATCTCTGCAGTCTTCATGCAGTTGTGCAAGCGTCCATGCAGATCTCTCTTGCACCTGACAATACACAGTCTCAAGAAACACACTCTTAGCACACAGGCAGCTGCTTCTCCTACACTCCCATGCTTACTATTCAGCACTGTGTGGTATTTCAGATAGCAGTGTGTAACGCTAACACATTCAACGTCACCAAGGCTCATTACCTTTGCTCTAGTCTAATCACTCACCCAGGTTCCACATGCTCATGGTCTCAAGTAGTTGTTAGGACATGTGCTCTTTTCTGCCTCTCTAAACAATAAGGAAAATGTGTCAGGCTGTTACAGTAATTATCACTTACTGTACCACAGTAGTAAATGTGCTTTGAAATTGCCAATCAAATATCGTTTTCTGCCTAGAATCACACCATGAGTCTGTCTGCACACAGGAATGGTTGTCAGAGATTTATTTTGTGTGCTCCTTTTCTGTAAGACTTGCATTCGCAGGAAAGGGGCAGCTTGTTTTCTTAAACTGTGATGGTTAGCATTCAGCACAAATCACTATCTCACAAATGAGAGGCAAATGCTAACACATTTGAAATCAACATGGTAGATTTTCCTTCCACTCCTGCAATGGGTGAGATAGTTCCTACATGTTCAAAACTCCAATTAACCCTTACCACACATGCACTCTTACATACATCTCTGCAGTCTTCATGCAGTTGTTCAAGCGTCCATGCAGCTCTCTCTTGCACCTGGCAATACACAGTCTCCAGAAACACACTCTTAGCACACAGGCAGCTGCTTCTCCTACACTCCCATGCTTACTATTCAGCACTGTGTGGTATTTCAGATAGCAGTGTGTAACGCTAACACATTCAACGTCACCAAGGCTCATTTCCTTTGCTCTAGTCTAATCACTCACCAAGGTTCCTCATGCTCATGGTCCCAAGTAGTTGTTAGGATATGTGCTCTTTTCTGCCTCTCTAAACTATAAGGAAAATGTGTCAGGCTGTTACAGTAATTATCACTTACTGTACCACAGTAATAAATGTGCTTTGAAATTGCCAATCAAATATCGTTTTCTGCCTAGAATCACACCAAGAGTCTGTCTGCACACAGGAATTGTTGTCAGAGATTTAATTTGTGTGCTCTTTTTCTGTAAGATTTGCATTCGCAGGAAAGGGGCAGCATGTTTTCTTGAACTGTGATGGTTAGCTTTCAGCACAAATCACTATTTCACAAATGAGAGGCAAATGCTAACACATTTGAAATCAACAAGGTAGATTTTCCTACCACTCCTGCAATGGGTGAGGTAGTTCCTACATGTTCAAAACTCCAATTAACCCTTACCACACATGCACTCTTACATACATCTCTGTAGTCTTCATGCAGTTGTGCAAGCGTCCATGCAGATCTCTCTTGCACCTGACAATACACAGTCTCCAGAAACTCACCCTTAGCACACAGGCAGCTGCTTCTCCTGCACTCTCATGCTTACTATTCAGCACTGTGTGGTATTTCAGATAGCAGTGTGTAACGCTAACACATTCAACGTCATCAAGGCTCATTTCCTTTGCTCTAGTCTAATCACTCACCCAGGTTCCACATGGTCATGGTCTCAAGTAGCTGTTAGGACATATACTCTTTTCTGCCTCTCTAAACTATAAGAAAAATGTGTCAGGCTGTTACAGTAATTATCACTTGCTCTAACACAGTAGTAAATGTGTTTTGAAATTGCCAATCAAATATCGTTTTCTGCCTAGAATCACACCATGAGTCTGTCTGCACACAGGAATTGTTGTCAAAGATTTAATTTGTGTTGCTCTTGTTCTGTGAGACTTGCATTCGCAGGAAAGGGGCAGCATGTTTTCTTGAACTGTGATGGTTAGCTTTCAGCACAAATCACTATCTCACAAATGAGAGGCAAATGCTAACACATTTGAAAGCAACATGGTATATTTTCCTTCCACTCCTGCAATGGGTGAGGTAGTTCCTACAAGTTCAAAACTCCAATTAACCCTTACCACACATGGACTCTTACATACATCTCTGCAGTCTTCATGCAGTTGTGCAAGCGTCCATGCAGATCTCTCTTGCACCTGACAATACACAGTCTCAAGAAACACACTCTTAGCACACAGACAGCTGCTTCTCCTGCACTCCCATGCTTACTATTCAGCACTGTGTGGTATTTCAGATCGCAGTGTGTAACGCTAACATATTCAACGTCACCAAGGCTCATTTCCTTTGCTCTAGTCTAATCACTTGACCAGGTTCCACATGCTTATGGTCTCAAGTAGTTGTTAGGACATGTGCTCTTTTCTGCCTCTCTAAACTATAAGGAAAATATGTCAGGCTGTTACAGTAATTATCACTTGCTCTACCACAGTAGTAAATTGGCTTTGAAATTGCCAATCAAATATCGTTTTCTGCCTAGAATCACACCATGAGTCTGTCTGCACACAGGATTTGTTGTCAGAGATTTAATTTGTGTAGCTCCTATTGTGTAAGACTTGCAGTCGTAGGAAAGGGACAGCTCATATGATAGGATTTGAAAAGCTCAAAAAAATATAGTAATATATTTAAATTACATAAAGGTATTTTTTTTTTAGTTTCTTTCAGGTATTGCTGAACAAAACTGAAATAAATTAAACATGCCTATAAAATCAAGAAAGAGAAAATAACAGCAAAAACATCTATATTTGAAGACAACTGGACAACAAAAATTAGTTGAAGAACCTCATGTTGGAAAAAAGAAAAAGTCTTCTGGTAAGCAGACTAAGGATTTTTTTTAAAATATCCTCAAACAAAGAAAAATTGTAAAAAATATATCCACTGCAAATAGTGTTTTAAGTAGAAAACAACAAGACAATAGAAATAAAATACTAAATGCTAATGTACAATCAGAAGTAAGAAAGAATGACTTAAGAAGAAAAACAGATTTTCAAAACATTCGTAGAAAAATGTTTCAGAGAAGAGTGATGTTCAATTTGCTAAAGGATGTGAAAAAATATAGGAAGAAAGCCAAATTTTATAAGAAAAAGAAACATATTGAATCAATTGTTGCAAAGGCTTTGGAATTAAAAAGAAAACTATTCATTTTAATTTTGAACAGGATGCGTACATTAGATAAATTAGTCAATGTAATGAAGTCAAAAAGCAAAAGGAAAAGAGTAGTGAAAAAAAATATCTTTTGTAAAGTGTTCTTAGGAGAATGGAAGCATAGTTCAAGTACTGAACCATTTTTTAATGAAGAGAGTTATCTTCAAAGTAATAGTTTGCTGCATGCAATTGACACCAGTGGTCGAGCTTATGAAGTTAAAGACGGTTGTGTAATGGAAAAGCAGAAAATGGTTCCAAGAAATGTGGAATAAATGTTAGCTGATGAGGTTATGGGGAAACGTCCTAAAGCCCCAGTGTAAACTTGGAATTGTAGTAGTATTTGTACTGTACAACAAGATTCTATTGATAAATTACGTGACTTTCTAAGAGAATATAGTAAAAAAAAGTGTTAAACAGAAGATTAAGATGCTTCAAAGACTAGATCCATGCAGAGTGAGAAAGAATACTGGTTTGCAAGGACATTCTCTGGCTTGTCTTTCTAGGAAAGTTTGTCAAAGTGTTTTTCACCATTTTAGGATGCTGGCAGTACATCATACTGAAATGAGAAAGTTTGTGAGAAGATTGTATTTTGCTAAAAGTCCAGCACTAAAGTGAAATGAGTTGAATACTGCTCTGTTCCGTGGATCTCTATCAGATGTAGAGAAGGTTACTGATGATATTCAGTTTTATTACTTTGGTCCAGAACAAGAAAGTGCAGGAATTGACACAGTTATTGAGGAAAATGTGGAAGAGAATGTAGAACTCACTGTTAGTAAAAAGTTTGAAGATCAAATGACAAAATTTACTATCATCTCTATTGAAAGACCGAATATTACTTGTATTTGTTGCCGGAGAAGCCATTATAAAACTCAAACAAGGAATGTTGATCTCTATAAAAAAAGTGAAAAAGAAAATAATTATGAGTGGAAGGATTTTGCTACATATTTATTTCTGGAAAATTGTTTTGATTTGGGTGAAGATCAGCGTATTTGTAAATAATGTTATAACAAGTTAGAAGAAAATAAAATGCCAGCTAGAGCTGTACATAATAATTTAGAATTGGTTGATATTCCTGCAGAACTTTTTGATTTAAATACGTATGAGTCTATACTCATTCAATGTGTCCATCCGTTTCCGACTATAGTTCGTATGGAGCCCAAAACAGGTAAATTACCTCCTTCAGATTTACAAAGAGGTTTAAAAGGAAGAGTTGTCTATTTGCCATTAGATTTGAAAAAAAATATTGAAACAATTGATGCACATAGTTTGGAAACTGAACCATTAGTTATTCTGGTTAATGGTGTACCTACAAAGAATAAGAAAATTTGGCAGGAGCTAGTAGATGTACGAAAAGTACAAAGAGCAAATTTGTATTTGAAAAGAAATAATAAATGGTATGAATCAATTTATATGGATGAAGATGAAGAAGTTTTACTAGCAGACACAGGAATACCAACTGGGCAAATTGATAAAGTGGATAAATCAAAAGAAGAAGAAATGTATGGACATTTCAGCATACATCCTCTTCATTCTAAAGAAGTTATAGGAAACACTATTGATCTGTTTCAGATGAAAAAAGCAAAAGGAACTCCTGTGAGTGTATGGGAGGAGAGCTTGGAAGCTCATTGTTTTCCCCAGCTGTTTCCTACAGGAAAAGGTGGACGATATGATGAACGTCCAGTCCAGATTCCTGCTTCTGAGTATCGGACTACAAGATTATATGCAGAAGATCCAAGATTTCGTCAAAGTATTCCTTATTTGTTCCATCTTTTATTTGAAAGTGGCTTGTCTGCACTATCTTATGCAGTAAATCACATTTTAAAAACTGGAGTACATCTACATAATGTGTCTGCAAAGGATTTTATGAACAAAGTGCAACAGCAAGATGATCATTTGGAATCTCAATTGATTAATCCGATGGCTTGTCAGCGTGGGACTAATGAATATTGGTACCGACGCCATGGAGAATTGAAATGTATGTTATGGAATTTAGGAACTCCTACATGGTTCCTTACCCTAAGCTGTGCTGAGTACGCTTGGGATGATTTACTGGATTTTCTTCGAGAGGCAAATTCAAATATTGAAAACATCCAATACAAGACAGCAGGAGAATTGTGCTCATTGGATCTGGGTTAATGTTTGCAGATATTTCAATCATAGATGTGAGGCTATGATGTCCTTCATCTGCAATAAAAAAAAACCACCTCTTGGAGAAGTTGTGGATTTCTTTTGGAGAAAAGAGTACCAAGCAAGAGGTGCTCCTCATAATTATATGCTGTTGTGGATCAAGGATGCCCCAAAATTTGGAACAGATTCTGATGATGCAGTTTTATCTTTCATTGAAAAATATGCAACATGTGCTATACCTAAAAGCACAGAAGAAAAAAACTTAAAAGTGCAAGTTTTACGTTTCCAAAGTCATCGGTGTGGAAAATACTGTCGACGAAAGTACAAGAGTAAAGATAAATTCTACACAAAATGTCGATTTGGATTTCCACGACCTGTTCTTTCAAAAGGAGGAGTAAACAGTTTTATGTCAGCTGTGCGACATACTATTACAACAAAATCTCTGAAAAATACCTACATCCTAAGAAAAAATGACTACAACCCAGTCATTTTATCCATGTGGAATGCTAACATGGATATTCAGTATGTAGATGACAATTCTATTGCCGTTGCTCGGTATGTCACATCTTACATCACTAAATCTGAGAAAACATAATTGAAAGAAATGTGGGAAGAGATTTCTCACGAGAAGACTGTCAGTAAAAAGCTATACAGTTTCAGTTTAAAGATGTTATCGCATGGAGGAATTGGGTCATACGAATGCTCAGATAGGTTATCATCTGCAAGTCTGTACTCCAAATCCAGAAGAATAATTTGGGTAAGTTTAGGCCTTGCAGGAATGCGAAATCGGGTACTGAAATCTATTCGAGAAATTGAATGTTTAGCAGAGAACGAACCAGAAAGTACAGACATTTTAAAAACAAACATGTTGGACACATATTACCCAAACAGAAGTCATCATCTTGAGAACATGTGTCACTATGAAGTGCTGCAGAACTACATTTTTAAACGGAATGCCACAGAAGACATCAACAATGGAAAATATAAAGTCATTGGTGAGGAAGGATGTTTGGTGAAACAAACAAAAGGAAGTTTGATTAATCACAGAAAGCTGAGTTGCGACACTACTGGCTAAAAGGAATTTTACTACTTAGCACTTTTACATTTGTTTAAACCATGGCGTTCAGAGGATGAATTACTTGGAGATTTTCAGAGCTATGAAGATTCTTTTAATGCATGCAAAGATAGCATAGAATGCAGTACTTTCACAACTTATGTACAAATGTTAAATGAAGAAATTGAACAAGAAGCTACAATTGCAGCTGAAGTAGCTAGAGACAGTTCTCAAGACAGTCAAAGTTCGGGGACGCTCAGTCAAGATCCTCTAGGACAACCAATCGTAGAAAATGAAGCTGCAATAGCCATGACTGAAGTGGAAACAGCTATGAATCAAGCTCAGGAAGATTTAATAAACTTACCAAATTTGGATCAACAACTGAATGATGAACAACAACAAATTTATGAGGAAGTCATAAAACAAATTGATCATGGATTACTACATGAAAATAAAGAGTGCTCATGCACATCATTTGAACCAATCAGAATGTATGTAAGTGGACAAGCTGGAACTGGAAAAAGTTTCTTAATTAAAGTAATTAGAAGCTACCGACAGAAAAAAACTGATTCAACTTTGTCTTGTGTTGTTACTGCTCCAACTGGGTTAGCAGCATATAACATAAAAGGAATTACCTTATATCGTTTGCTAATGTTACCAGTAGAGCATGAGAACAAAATACAATTCCACAAGCTAACAGGAGAAGCATGTTTTGAAGTTTCAAGAGTATTGAAGAAAATGAAAGTTCTCATTATTGATGAGGTAAGCATGGTATCAAACTTAATGCTTGCCTTTGTGCATTTAAGAATGCAGCAAATTCTAAAGACAGACTATGACGTGTTATTTGGAGGAAAACATGTTATAGTTTTTTGGGATAAACTGCAGCTCACTCCAGTTAAATGACAACCAGTATTTAATACTCTTGCACATGAAGACACGAAAAAGTCATTAGGAAGTATAGGTAATGTGAATATTTGGTAATACTTTGAGTACAAAGAATTCATTACCAATATGCGGCAAGCAAATGATGATGATTATGCAAGTATTCTCAAAGATATCAGAATTGGACTACTCACAGAACATGGCAGAAATGCTTTACAGAGTCGATTGCTATGTAATTTGTTTCCAACAGAACAAATAGTTCCAGAGAAAATACACAAGAAAATTGCAGAAAAAAATACTGTAATCTGCTTAATGCCAACACTACATGAATGCTCTATATTCAATCAAGAACTTTTGAAATTGGAAAATGAAGAGATTATAAAAATGGAAGCTGTGGATAAAATACAGCATGAAGGAATAACTATTATATTGACAAGCAAATTGACAACTAAATTGGATTCTCTAGAGAAAAACATATCGAAAACAGCTGGTTTAGAAAATAATCTTTATGTATGTATGAACTGTTGAGTAATTTTAAGACGTAATTTGAATGTAGAAAAAGGTTTAGTGAATGGAGCTGTGGGTAAAGTTGTGGGTTTTGTTAATTACCAGAAAAAAGATGGAATTGAAATTTTAAAAATAAAATTTGATCAGATTGAAGAGGTTAAAGACATTAGTCGTTGTTCAGTTCATTTTTTGCTTGTGAAAGACTTATATGTACGTAGGAAGCAGTTTCCGTTTTCTCTAGCATATGCTGTAACTATTCACAAATCTCAAGGATTAACTGTAGATAGTGCTTTTGTAAACATTGGATCTAGTGTGTTTAAAGAAGGTATGGCATATGTTGCTTTGTCACGAGTGAAAAAAATATCTGGTTTATTCATGATAGACTTTGATGACTCAAAAGTTAGTGCTGATGCAAATTGTGTAAAGGAGTATAATAGATTAAGAAGAAGCTATGCTCCTCATTTATGTCATTATCCTGTGTTTGAAAAACGTGTTGTTTGTCGGAAAAGGAGAATTGAGAATATCTGTAATGAGGATGTACAGAAGAGAAAACAAAAAGAGAGTGTTGTGATTGCAAGCAAAAAGAAAAAGGACAATGTTGAAGAGGTTGTTGGTTGTCATTTTGATAATAGCTCTGGTGTCAACTGCTACGCTAATGTAGTGCTGAATGTTGTATTTTATCTTGAAAGTTTGCAAGAGCAAATAATACTAAATCATGAAAAAAGATTCTGTTCTCTGCTGAGTTTCCTTTATGAGAAGCTGAGTAATGATAAAACTAAAATAGAAAGTGCTTCTGATGTTAGAAATCTTTTAGATATATGTTCTGGATGTACACAGTTTACACAAAATGTCCAGCAACATGCACAGGAATTCTTAATGTATCTGCTTATGGTACTGGAAGATGAAGGGGTAGAAATAGAAAATATATTTGATCTCTCTTATAAATGGGAACATTGTTGTGAAAACTGTATGAACACATGCAGCACTAATGTTGATTCCAAAAGGTTCATACATTTAACATTACCAGAGAGTAAATCAGTGACTTTTAGTAAATTAGTTAAAGATGCAAATCACAACATGGAATGTTCTCAATGTAAATCAGAAATGTTATCAAAGTTATTTTTAAAGAAATATGGACAGTATGTAATTTTAATGATACAACGTTGTAGAGCTGATGGGACAAAATTGGACTCTTTAATAAAGAAGTTTGTAGGAAATCAATTATCAATATCAGGAAAAACTTTTGTTGCAGTTGCAATAATTTTCCATTATGGACCTTCTATAAATGTGAAAAAGGCTGGACACTGTGTAATGATTCTCAATTGATTTTCAAGCAACGTTTGCCTGCAGAATTACTGAATTGTTACTTAATTTTTCTAAAACTAAAATTTTAGATACAAATTGCAGCATCTGAAGAAACCATTATTTCAATTTTATAGGATTAACATTGGATATTTCACTTAAAAAGGATTTAAAAATTACCATTTGGCCTCATGGAAAGGTAAATGTTTCTATTGTGGACTTCTTTGACAGATATTATTTTGGTGTATGTGCTTAAGCAACAAGATTTACAGACGTTATTTATCGCAAATAGTTATTGTTCTTAGAAGATATTTTTAATATATATGTTACATTTCTATCAAGGTATGTTTTACTGAGGATACATTCAGGGCTTTTTTAAACAATCTTTCAGATTGTTTATTTTTTTGCCCGCTGTTAAGTGATGAATACAATTGATATCACTATTTTCAGTGAAATTCAATATATTCTGAAAACAGCAAAAAAAGGGCAAGCAATTACTTTGTAAAATATGAAAATATATGTACTGTTTTCTAAAATGTATTGTTGAATATTAATACTTTTTTTCTTTTTTTCAGATCTAGAAAGAAAATGTAGGAAATTGAATCAATTTTTCTTGAAATTAAAAAAAAACATTTATTTCTAATTAAGTTATTTTGTTGGTCAGGTAAGTTTAAAATATCTGTATTTCTCATCCCTTCACTTTCATGCTCCCTTTTCTTCACTTCTCCTCACTCTGCTTTCCTCATTCCTCTTCCCTCTCTCTTCTTCCTTTACTGCTCTTTCGTAACTCCCTCACTCCTTCTCTACTACTCCCCTAGGTTTACTGCCTCCATCACTATTTTTTCAACCATGTTTCTCTCTGTCTCCATATGTCTCAGTCATTCTAACTGCCTTACTCCTTCTCAGTTCCTTGCTCTCTGTCTCTGTTTATGTCTCTCTCCCTTTGTCTGTCTTACCCTTAAATTCCTTAACATCTCTGGGGCAGATTTACAAGCCCCCTGCGCCACCACTACGTCACTTTTCATGACGTACTGGTGGCGCAGGGGGCTCCTCCATATTTACAAGGAGAGGAAAAGCCACCCTGCGTGACTTTTCCTCTCCTCGTAAATACAGCCACTTCACACGCAGCACTGTGCGTTGAAGGGGCGTTCAATGGGTGTTGTTGTGGGTGTTCCCACACAATACCCATAGAACCAGACACATCTCCAGATTTACGAGAAATCGTAACTCTGAAGATGCGTGTGAATGCTACGCCACCCTAGAGGTGGCGTAGCGAGGCACAACAAGGAGAAATGTTTTAATTTCTCCTCATTTTTTCCTCTTTCAGTGCGTGCTGCATGCTACAGCACGCATTGAAAGAGGAAAAAGCCTCTTGTGATTGTTTTTGTGTAGGAAGGCGTGCCTTCCTGCACAAGAACAATCTCCCCACCACGCAGGCATCCTTGCACCATGGTGCAAGGGAGCCTGCGCCGGCGAATGGCTGCAGTTTGTGCACCAGCACAGGGGAAGCATAGAGATGCGACATATTCTTGTAAATATGTCGCATCTCTGTGCTTCAAAACTAACGCAGCACCGCGCAGCAAAATTACTTGCTGCACCATGCTGCGTTAGTTTGTTATAAATCTGCCCCTCTGTTTCTACCACTCCTCCTCTCTCCATCACTCATTTTCCATCTATGTTAATTTTTTAACTTTCTCCGTCATTCTCCTTCCCTCACCTTCCCTAACTGTCACTATCCTTTACTCATAGTCACTCCTATTCTCCTACTTCACTTCCTCCTGTCTGTATCTCACACCCCTTCACCTTTTTGCATTCTTTCCTTCACTCTTCCTCACTCTGCTTTGCTCATTGAAATCCTGACTCCCTTTCTCTCTCACTCCAGTTTCCTAAATCCCTCCATCCCCTCACTCCCCATCTCTCACTTTCTCTTACCCCCTTTTCTAATCCTCATACCTCACCATCACTCCACTTCTCTTACTTTCAATCCCTTTACCCTGCTGTACTTCATCCGCTTCATCTGTTACTCCCTTTTCCTATCTCCGTCCCTCACTCTGCTTTTCTCATTCCCCTTCCCTCTCTCTTCTTCCTTTACTGCTCTTTCGTAACCCCCTCACTCCATCTCTACTACTCCCCTAGGTTTACTGCCTCCATCACTATTTTTTCGACCATGTTTCTCTCCCTGTCTCCATATGTCTCAGTCATTCTAACTGCCTTACTCCTTCTCAGTTCCTTGCTCTCTGTCTCTATTTCTGTCTCTCTCCCTTTGTCTATCTTACCCTTAATTTCCTTAACATCTCTGGGGCAGATTTATAAGCCCCCTGCGCCACCACTAGGTCACTTTTCATGACGTACTGGTGGCGCAGGGGGCTCCTCCATATTTACAAGGAGAGGAAAAGCCACCCTGCGTGACTTTTCCTCTCCTCGTAAATACAGCCAGTTCACACGCCGCACTGTGCGTTGAAGGGGCGTTCCATGGGTGTTGTTGTGGGTGTTCCCACGCAACACCCATAGAACTAGACACATCTCCAGATTTACAAGAAATCGTAACTCTGGTGATGCGTGTGAATGCTACTCCACCCTAGAGGTGGCGTAGCGAGGCACAACGAGTAGAAATGTTTTTATTTCTCCTCGTTTTTTCCTCTTTCAGTGCGTGCTGCATTCTAAAGCACGCATTGAAAGAGGAAAAGGCCTCTTGTGATTGTTTTTGTGCAGGAAGGTGTCCTTTCCTGCACAAGAACAATCTCCCCACCACCATGGTGCAAGGGAGCCTGCGCTGGCGCATGGCTGCAGTTTGTGCGCCAGCGCAGGGGAAGCATAGAGATGCGACAAAAAATTCGTTAAAAAAATAGAATTAAAAATCAAGTTTAAGTGTTTGGATGTTGGTTGGCTCTAAAAAGAGCCGTTGTGTTAATTGAGTGTTTTTTGGTACCTATAAGTAAGTACAGATGCAGAGTCTAAAGTTCAAGAGGAAGACTCTGTTCCCTTCATCTCTGAAATGTACACCATCTCCTCTATAAATGGCTTGCCACTCCCCTCACTATTTCTTGTTATTTCCTGGGACAAGGAGCTGAACAGATATCAATTTTACTTGAAAATGGCAGAACAGCAGTCTACTTCAGGGAGTGAGGAGGATATCTGGATGCACTCAGAAGCATTGGTTCATAGTAGTTTCTCTTCCAGAATCTTCAAACACCACAGCAACTCCCCTCACTATTTCTTCTTATTTCCTGGGACAAGGAGCTGAACAGCTATCAATTTTACTTGAAAATGGCAAAACAACAGTCTACTTCAGGGAGTGAGGAGGAGACCTGGATGCACTCAGAAGGTGTCTTTCAGTAGAATGGCAATATGAAATTAAAGATAGTTGTAAAGTGGAGGCTTATTTTCTTTTTTTTTAATAAAAAGAACTCATTGGCTGTTTCAGACCACTCAACACTAAAAACTAGGCTGTATATTTACATTTTAAAAAGCATGTTTTGTATTGGTTCTGAAAAATGTGTTCCCACAGAACATTACTTTGGAATTGCTGTTAGGTTTGAAAAGTCAAGCAATATTGCTCTTTGGATTAGAAACATTGTGTGCTGAACTTCTGACTTCTCTGCTCACACCAGTGTTCCATGATCTGATGCTATGCTAGCAGTCAGAAGTCATGTTGGGGGTAGGAATCATTTGGAAAGGGTTGAAATTTGCAACCAATAGAAATGTGTGTTTCCATTTAAAAGAAAGGTGGAGAACTTGAAAAGGGGGCAGGGTAGAGAGTTCCTGACCCCCTAGCCTTTGTCAGGGGGTCCCTGAAGGATCTCGAAGGGTGAAAAAAACGTTTTATTTTTTTTCAAAAAATCGCGGGGTGCGCGCACCGTGCGCGCATGCTGCATGCACGGCGGAAAAAAAATTTGTAAACAAAATAGAATTAAAAATCAAGTTTAAGTGTTTAGATGTTAGGTGGCTCTAAAAAGAGCTGTTGTGTTAATTGAGGAACAGAGGAAAAATTACGGGGTGGAGCATGTGTGCTGCTGTATCTTCTCCTCTATTAGGTTAATACTGGTCTCACCATAACAGAGAAGAGCATTGCACCCATTGCACCGTATATGTACCCTCTGGAACAGAGGGTGCATATCCAGAGGTCGAGAAGCAGGTGAATCTGCGGCCGCAGATGAAGTGCTCGGCTGAGCTGCTGGAGGGTTGTCTCTTGCAGCTAAAGTACACTCCCGAGCATAAGCTACGGGATGCACTGTTTTAAAGTGCCTTATCATGGAGTAAATACTAAATGAGTATTTTTTTTAGGGTCTCCTCTCGATAGGACTACTCCACAAACAGTGCAGGTGACTTTAGGAGCATTCACCTTCTTCTGGCCCTCTGGAAAAGTAAAACATTTCCAAATAAAAGAGTCCTTTTGTTTCCTCTGCCTTGGTGGCATAAAGGTCTCCTCCTCACTCCCAGAAGATGACTGCTGCTCTGACATTCTTAAGTACTGGAGTACTGGAAAAGCTGTTCAGCTCCTTCTCCCAGGAAATCAGAAGAAATAATGAGGGGAGTGGGTGTGGTGTTGGAAGATTCTGGAACTGAAACTACTATGAACCAATGAAAAGTGTTGTTTCTTAATCACATGACTTGCCGTGTGCGCACGGTGCGTGCACGGTGCGCGCACGGAGCACGCGCACATGCACGCACGGAGCACGCGCGCACGGAGCACGCATAACGTACGCGTGCATGCACGCATGGAGCACGTGCGCATGCGCGTATGGAGCACGCGCGTACGGAGCACGCACGACGTACGCATGCGAACACGGAGCACGCACGCATGCGCACATCGTGCATGCACCACCGTGGCAGAAGATAGCCAAAGAGAAAAGTTGAGAACGTGAAGGCAAGTAACGGAAGACACTTTCTAACGCCCTAGGCTTTGTCACAGGGTCTCAAAAGGACCCACAAGAGCAAAAAAAAATGCTTTTTATTTTGCGGGTGCGCGCACCATCAAAAACAATAAATAAAATAAAAAATAATAAAATTCAACTGCTTATAAGTTTATAGATGATATTAACTATGCTGTTCAACTTTATCCAAATTCAAAAAAAAGAAGAGCTGAGCCATTCTATATTGCAGGATACAGCCAATCTATAACTATATACATAGGTAGCTTATTGTACAATAAATATTTAAAAAATATAATAATACATTCATAAATTAGCATTTAAAAAACTTTTGAAATTCACTGAAAAAACCACAGGTTTCACACACGTTATAGTTAGGAATTAGCATTTAAAAAACCTTTGAAATGCACTGAAAAAACCATAGGTTTCACACACGTTACAGTTAGGAACTAGCATTTAAAAAACCTTGCAAATTCACTGAAAAAACCATAGGTTTCACACACGTTATAGTTAGGAATTAGCATTTAAAAAACCTTTGAAATTCACTGAAAAAACCATAGGTTTCACACACGTTATAGTTAAGAATTAGCATTTAAAAAACCTAGCAAATTCACTGAAAAAACCATAGGTTTCACACACGTTTTAGTTAGGAATTAGCATTTAAAAAATCTTGCAAATTCATTGAAAAACATTTCACTCATACAAAACCATTGAAATTTCCCCTTTATAGTTAGTTCAGCTAACTATAACTCGCGCGCCCGCAATCCACTGCTGATGACGTCACATATTACATCACTCATGACATGGTCAGTGACATCACTCATGACATCACTGATGATATCTCGAATGACATCACTGATGACATCATCCAGTGAATATGTGTCTTTCTGAACAATAAATATTTTTTATATGTGTATATCTAAAGGTTAATGGAAGAATAAATGGGTAAATAAGTGTCTAAATGGATGATTTGTTTTGTAAAATTAATTGTATAACTGACTTTTTAACAGTATCTTAGTGAATACAAGTATTAGTGAGTAATGTTTAAATATTTAAATATCGGTATCAGTGTCTCTTTTTGTATATAAGTGGCTCCATGGGTTGGTGAGTAGCTACATGTATATGGGTTATTAGTTCGTTTTTAGAGTATCAGTATGAGTGTCTGTATGGTTCAGTGGGGGATATTACTTAGCGTATAGATGCATGAATGAGTGACTCACTGTTTGTATGTGTTTTGAAGACAGTATGTGAGCAGGACAGTATGGGTGGATGAGTGTGTGTACGGGTGAGTAAGAGAGTGAATGACTGTCTCAATAGTGTCTTTATGAGTAAGTCCATATGTTTTAAACTAGTATATGTGAGTATTGATGTATATAAGTGAGGATATAGGAGAGTGAGCGATTGGAAGAGTTCCTGTATAAATAAGTATGTGTTTCTATAAGTGATTATTTAAGAGAGTAAGTATGTGTACGTTTCTTTAGAAGTAAGTGTAGTGGTGTGTGTATAGCTGTATATGCAAGTAAATGGATGTTTATTTGCATGTGTGAGTATGTGTGTGAGTAACTCTATGTATGAGTGTAGGTGTGTAACAAGATGTATAGGTGTATGAGTAGATATGATGACTGAGTACATGTATGAGTGACTATATAGAAGTGTTGATGAATGAGTGGATGCGTATGTAGATTTTGGAATTACTGAATAGGTTGTTCTAACTGGTATTGGTATCTCTATAGTATTCAAAACTTTAGTTTGTATTTTTCAATGTGTGTATCAAAGTTTATATTAGGATAAGAAGAGGTCTGCCACTCTTACACAAGGATGATGACATCAGTGATGTCATTTGAGATGTCATCAGTGATGTCATGAGTGATGTCACTGACCATGTCATGAGTGATGTAATATGTGACATCATCAGCAGTGGATTGCGGGCGCGTGAGTTATAGTTAACTGATCTAACTATAACGGGGGAATTTCAATGGTTTTGTACAAGTGAAATGTCCAGCAAACTGTTATAGTTAGTTCAGCTAACTATAACTCGCGCACCCGCAATCCACTGCTGATGACGTAACATATTACATCACTCATGACATGGTCAGTGACATCACTCAAAACCTATGGTTTTTTCAGTAAATTTGCAAGGTTTTTTAAATGCTAATTCCTAACTATAACGTGTGTGAAACCTATGGTTTTTTCAGTGAATATGTATATACATATATGTATTATCTACTGGCGGTCGCCAGTAGATGGGTATAGTTAGGACCGTGTTTCCATAGGAAATCCGCAACATTCTATTTAGAATAACTTTGGCGCCGGTTGACGAATCCTCGCGAAATTTTCAAAATAGGTGGGCGCTCCACTCCGCTCCTACCCTGAAAGTCTCGGGGGGATTCGTCAAGCGGGGGCTTAGAAAAAAGGGGGGTCCCAAAACGCGTTTTCCCCATGCAATTTTCCATAGGGACCTTTAGTCCAAGGTACAGCCCGAACGGCTGAACAGAATTACTTGAAATTTGGCAGAGAGGTAGTCCTCAGCTCAGGGATGTGCCTTTTGCATATATGGTGTCAATCTGTTCAGTAGTTCCTAAGAAAATCAAAAGTAAAATCACATATATATCTGGGCGGAGCCTAACCACACATCTCATCCTGAGATCTGATTGGCTGTCAGTACTTCATCCAAGAAGTGTTGTCAGCCATCTTGGGACCAATATACAAGATAGCAGCTCATTAAAAAGCATTGCAGTTAATAGAAGGTTTTAAGACTTTAGTTACATTATAAATCATTTGTTGATGGTACCATACTCATTTTAGGAATTGTGGTATGTTCTAAGGTGATTTCACCATGTGAAAAAGCCTTCTGCTGGGATATCATGATTGAGAGAAAAATATTTTCTCATGCTTTTCCCACAGAGGTTTGGAAGGTGATCTATAAGCTAAACTGAGAGCTTATTTTCTGTAAATTCACATTATCTTTCTCAGTCATGTGAGAATGAAGTCTGACATTCTCAGTAAAACATGTTGTTGTAAGTTACCTCTTGGTATGTTCCGCACCCCCCTCCCTTATTATGCTAAATGGTATGTCTTGGAATGTTGCCGTGAAGGCAGCTCTGGAATGTTGACAGGCTGCCTTCACGAGAGTTTGACAGCCAGCAAGCTGAGAGTGCCAGTACTTGTTTACTTAATAAAGAATTACTCTCTCACCTGAGTTGTCATCTTACTTCATTTTGGCGACGAGGATGACAGCGGCTGTGGCAGGGACAGCGAGGCACTCTCCCCTGTAATTGTTACTGCTGGCTGGGACTTCGAGGCGATCCAAGTGCTGCGAGTGGAGTCGCTGTTCTTACCTTTCTATGCCACCACTTCGTTCCACAAAAGAAGCAGTGCATCAGCTGTGGACACCTCTGTGAGCAAATTCGAAGCAGATCTGAGGAACTTCGGTACTTCCTGGCGGCTGAAGTGCTACACTGGGTCTCAGTGTGAAGCGTTTCCAGTCTTATAGAAGAGCCTTAACAGCTGGCCAGAGTGTGGACGTGGTGGTGCTGGGTGCCGTAGTGAGCGGCGCGTGCAGCGGACAGAGCGAAGAACTTCAAAGCAGGCAGTGGCGGTACCGTTGGTGTAAGGGACGCTTTCGCACAGCAGGAGACAAGAGGATAACGCTGGGTGCCGGCGATTCCTGAGTGAGCCTGAGGTGTTTGGCAGCAGTGAGGAGGCGGAGTCGGCAGCGGTTCCTGTTCGGCTGTGGTGAGAGGGAAGCGCATTGGCGTCGATCGACGGTGTAAGACCTCCGTCGAGTGTAGCGCTGAGGCAGCTGAGGCGATCATCATTGCAGCACCGCTACGGAACGGCGGAGACGCGGTGAGGAGGCGGACTTGGCAGTGTGGTTTCCGTTCGTCTGGGGAGCGGGGAAAGTGCGTAGACGGCGTGTTCCTGTCAAGGAAAAAACATCTTACAGAGCAAGTAAGGTTATCCCCCTCCTAGACTGCCAAGCGGAGGTGTACACAGCCTGTTTCACCCTCCTCCCTTGGAGCAACGAGTGTTGTCTGGTACGCAGGATCCGATCTGAGAAGCGCTCTCCTCACGGCTTGACAGGAAGCTCTGGAGCTACGTGAAGGGTGCCTCTGGGAAATCCTCTGATAGATACAGAAAGGGGACTGGACAAAGGCAGTGTTGGGCTGCAAGGCGAACTACATTTGAAATGTACTGTGGTAGCTCAATTTCGGGGCACAATTTTGTGGTGGTAATCAGCAGGGTGAGCGCATAGAGAGGAGTATTCAGGAGAGATTAACCCCACTTTGTCACAGTCAGGGGCACCCGTGGTTCTAATTTTTGTATCACAAGGGGCACGGCCTTCCGCACCTGTGGGGGGGGGAAGGACTCAGGCACTGTAATAGTGATAAGTGCACATCTTTAGAATAATGGCAGGGGCAGGTATGAGCCAACCACCACCATTTCTCAATGAGTTAGGGGAACCAGATATCCCCTGGAAAAGATGGGAAGGAATCTTTAAGTCCTACCTCATAGCCATTGGGGGTGGGAACTTCTCAAACTTAAGGAAGCAACACATTCTCTTACATAATTTAGGAACCCATGGCAGGAAAATCTTTGAGGATATAACGGGGAGATTGGTGGACGATGAGGTTCCTGAAGAAGAAGAAGGGGTTGACGTGTATGATTACACTTTACGTAAATTAGAGGCACATTTTAAAGTCAAGATCAATGTGGTTTTAGAAAGGCACAAGTTTTTCAAAAGAGCACAGAGGAAGGAGGAGAAGGTATCCTCGTACATAGCAGTGTTAAGAGGCATGGCCGCTACATGCGAGTTTGGGACACTCACAGATTCCCTTATCAGGGACCAGTTAGTGAGATGTACCAATGAGGAGAAGGTACAGGAAGAATTGCTCACTAGGAATCCAGATCTAGAGGAAGCGATAAGCATAGCCAAAGGGTTGGAACACACAGCGCTATGTATGAGAGAGATGAAGGTGTCAGGAGAAAGAAAGGAGACAGTCATGAATAAAGAGACTAGTAAAGAGGAGACTGTATGTAGGGTGGAGGACAGGAGAAAGGAGAGCGTGAGTAATAAGACGGAAGGTTTTAAATGTTACAGATGTGGGAACCATAATCATTTGGCCAACAATTGGCGGTGTCCTGCAAGGAATGTAGTCTGTAGGAAATGTAACAGAAAGGGTCACTTTGCTAAAACGTGTAATGTGGGTAGTGTTAAGGTGCACATGGTAGAACACAGTGATGAAGAAGTGGGGGAAGTGAAAAATTTTATTTGCCAAGTTGAGGATGAAAGTACGGAAGATAAAACACAGTACCCCACATGCGAGATTAGCTTAGATGGAGAAATGCTCAAGGTGTACGCTGACTCGTGCTCCCCCTATACCCTGGTAGACATGAAGGTGTTCAAAGAGAAGTTTGCTAAGCACAACATCATGCTAGAGACCGCTGATATAGCGCCCACTGGTTATAATAGAATGCCCATCCCACTGGAAGGGATGGCGAGAATGAGGATTGCCTTCAAGGACAGACACACAGTGGGGAAAGTATACATAACCAGGGCAGGCTCTAATCTGTTGGGGTGGAAACACCAGAAGGAGCTAGGGATAAAACTGGACCCCAACAACCAGGAGCAGGTACTTCTCATAGATCCTCCAGGAGCAGGCTCGGATCTGGTGAAAGAGTTTCCAGAAGTGTTTAACGAGAATCTGGGGGTACTAAAAAACTACATGCACAAAATAGAGCTCAGGGAAGGAGCAACACCTGTCGTGCACAAAACACGCTCCATTCCTCTTTTGATGAGGGAACCTTTAAAAACGGAACTGGAAAAACTGGTGGTACAAGGGGTTATACAGGAGATAGAGTGCTCAGCGTGGTTGGCGCCCATTGTTATAACGAGCAAGGACGGAGGCAAGAGCATCAGACTATGTGTGGACTTGAGGGCGTTGAATGCCAACATAGTAGTGGACAGGCATCCGCTACCAAGGATACACGAAATGTTGAGCACCTTGCAGGGGGCA